>NC_044033.1:268561816-269161816 GCF_901765095.1 Microcaecilia unicolor | reverse complement strand
ATATCAATAGCAGACAATGGAGTTTTCCTCCAGGAACTTGTTCAAACCTGTTTTATACACAGATACGCTAACCACTGTTACCACATCCTCCGGCAACGAGTTCCAGAGCTTAACTACTCTGAGTGGAAAAATATTTCCTCATATTTGCTTTAAAAGTACTTTCATGTAATTTCATTGAGTGTCCCCTGGTCGTTGTACTTTTTTGAAAGAGTGAAAAATCGATTCCATGCTACTAATTGGGTAGTCTAGAGCTGGTTGAATTTTTTTAATTGGCCACATTTTTCTTGCCTCATCTCCTGGAGCAGTTCATCTGCTTTAGTTTATCATTTACAGAAAAATTTGATCAGATACTGCTGGGTTACTGTGAAAGCCCTTCTCGCTACCTCAGTGAGTGGCAGTAAGTGCTCCACGCCACATGATCATGCCGTAAGATTTCTCTTACCACATGGCCATTTGTCTGGTGACTTTTTACCCATTGCGGTAAAAAGGACCCTGGCGCGTGGAAAAAATGGCCCCCACCGCTAGCGCAGGGACCTTTTTCCCACAGCTTAGTAAAAGGACCCCTCAATGAGGTTTTGGGGTTAATATCAGCCAGTGCCAGCCAGTGTTTTTTTTTTTTAAACTCTGACTGCTGCCAGCAAAAATTATGCCCTGATATTTAATAATGAGTCATTCCAGGTGCTGGCATTTAATCTCCAGGTGTGTGCGGATGACCGGCAGTTAGCTGAATTAGTGCTGATATTCAGCCTTTAATTGGATAAGTTAAACAAGATAAAGACTGCACCACTATTTGTGCAGTCCTATTTGGCGGGGTAACTTATTTGATTAAGGGTTAAGTATGGCCACTTATCTGGTTAAGGGGATCTTTTACTAAAGATTAGCTCAAGTTATCTGCAGCAAGGCCCATAGGAATAAAATGGGCCCTGCTGCAGATAACTCAGGCTAATCTTTAGTAAAAGACCCCCTCAGTGTTGAGTCCACCCCAACCTTGCTCCTAGACTGCCCACGAAACAGCTGGTTTTGGCTATAGTGGTTATAGGGGATATTCAGCAGCACTATCTGGGTCAGAGCTGCTGAATATTCCCTCAAGGCCCGGTCAGCATAAGTAAACTGGATAAGAGCCTGTCTTTTAACCACTTAACTCGAATATCGACCCTTTTGAGTACACAATTATGCACTCAGCCCTAGTAAATTTTCAGAAGCCAATTCGTGAGCATAACTCTCAGTGCTAGGAGCATAAATCCTTTGAATATCAGGCCTTGACTCTTCATGAGAGTTGTATGAACCATATCAATTTGCATATTAAGTGACTCAAGGTTGAAAGTAGAGCATAACTGCTAACATTTTAGAGCACAATCATCTCTCTCCCTCATGTTTGTTTCCTGCCAGTATTTCAGTTGTTACAAAATGTATTCCCCTTTGCCCAGAGAACGCAAGAGATTTTTTTTTCATCATTATTTGTAGGACATTGCCATCTTGTGGATAGTTTGAAGAATGCCCAATTTGATTTCCAGGCATAAAATTATGCAAGAAAAGAAACATAATTTTATGGCAACCATCAATGTCCTATTGTCTTAATTTGTTACATTTGATTGCCTGCTTTTAATCAAAAACCTCAAAGCAGATTACAAAAAGACCTTGTAAATAGTAAACATTGTGCAAAAGTAAACAGCAGTATCAAATAAACATTCCCAGTATAATAGAAACACTAAAACAGTATAGTATAAACAATAAAAGACCATCTGTATTTTTGGAACGGGCTCCAGTAGTTTATATTGAGCAATGGTGTGGCACTCTAATTGATTTGTCTGCCTGAATACATGTTCCTAACACATTTGGTGTAGTGTGTGCAGTTCTGGACACTCGCACCTTCAAAAAGATATAAACAAGAATAGATTGGTCGGGAAGATGTCTACTAAAATGATCAATGGTCTTTACATAAGTACATAAGTAATGCCACACTGGGAAAAGACCAAGGGTCCATCGAGCCCAGCATCCTGTCCACGACAGCGGCAAATCCAGGCCAAGGGCACCTGGTAAGCTTCCCAAAAGTACAAACATTCTATATATGTTATTCCTGGAATTGTGGATTTTTCCCAAGTCCATTTAGTAGTGGTTTATGGGCTTGTTCTTTAGGAAAACATCTAACCCCTTTTTAAACTCTGCTAAGCTAACCGCCTTCACCACGTTCTCCGGCAACGAATTCTAGAGTTTAATTATGCCTGTGCCATAAGGCTTATGGGTACAGACTTAAAGATATCAGTGAGGGAAATTCTATAAATCTGTGCCTAGATATAGGCATCGCTTATATATGGAGGAGTGGCCTAGTGGTTAGAGCACCGGTCTTGCAATCCTGAGGTGGCCGGTTCAAATCCTGCTGCTGCTCATTGTGAGCTTGGGCAAGTCACTTAACCCTCCATTGCCTCAGGAACAAACTTAGATTGTGAGCCCTCCTGGGACAGAGAAATATCCAGAGTATCTGAATGTAACTCACCTTGAGCTACTACTGAAAAAGGTGTGAGCAAAATGTAAATAAATAAATACATCAAAAATGCTGTGAAATTGGCAAATAGGCACCTGCTTGCACGAGGCAGTGCTCTAAATTGTAGTGCCACCTGCAAGGGGGGGGGGGTATACATGGGAGGAGCCTAGGTGTATCTCCCAGATACATGCATAGTTTATTGAATACTATAAAGTATGTGTGTCACTTGGCACACCTAGGCATGCCAGCTTACACCTGCCATTGACATGGTACCTATACATGGAAGTGTGAATGCTAACCTTATGCTTGTTGTCTATAAAGGAATTTTTTCTCCAATATGCCAAACAGAGTTGGTGCTAACCACATGGCATTGTGGCACCTAGAATGAGTTACTAATTTATAGAATTGTCCTTCCCATGTATATCATTGAGGAAAGGCAGGAGACGTTTAAATGTGTCTGTTGGATAAAGGCACAGAAGATGAACGGGTAGATATGAAGCGTCTGTTCACGCTTTCCAAAAATGCTAGGACTAGGGGGCATGCGATGAAGCTACAATGTAGTAAATTTAAAACGAATTGGAGAAAATGTTTCTTCACTCAACATGTAATTAAACTCTGGAATTCATTGCCAGAGAATGTGGTAAAGGTAGTTAGCTTAGCGGAGTTTTAAAAAGGTTTGGACGGCTTCCTAAAGGAAAAGTCCATAGACCGTTATTAAATGGACATGGGGAAAATCCGCTATTTCTGGGATAAGCAGTATAAAATGTTTTGTACTTTTTGGGGATCTTGCCAGGTTTGTGATCTGGATTGGCCACTGTTGGAAACAGGATGCTGGGCTTGATGGACCTTTGGTCTTTCCCAGTATGGCAATACTTATGTAAGATGGGCCTCTCAATTGAAAGGAAGCGCTGGAACAAGGGAGCACAGGATGAGGGTAAAAGGGGATAGACCCAGGAGTAAGCTAATGAAACATTCTTTCCAGCAGGGGTCCACAAATCCAGTCTTTGAAGTTTTAAGGATTTCCACAATGAACATGTTTTTATGTATGTGATCTAGTTGCATGCAATGGATGCAGTCAATGAAAACAGATTTCATATATATATAATCTCTTTCTCTCCCTCAGAGATCCTCTGTGGTTGTCCCATGCCTTTTGAATTCATCTCTACTGCCTCCTCTGGAAAGCTGTTCCCACACATCCATTTCCCCTCAAATCCAGTCCAACCCTGGTCTAGTGTTTCATATATCCCCTACTAACAGTTCTCTCTGGATATTCATAGGCAGCATTCTAAAAAAAATCAGCACCATGGCTCAGCATATTTATTTATTTGGATTTTGTTCACACCTTTTCAGTAGTAGTGCAAGGTGAGTTGCACTCAGGTACACTGGATATTTCTAGTCCGGCTCATGATCTAAGTTTGTACCTGAGGCAATAGAAGGTTAAGTGACTTGCCCAAGATCACAAGGAGCAGCAGTGTGATTTGAACCAGCCACCTCAGGGCTGGTGCTCTAACCACTAGGCCACTTCTCCACTCCTTGCCAATTCTCCTCCACATCATTCACACTGGTATCTGCTTTAGCTCTATATATCTAAGAGGCCCTTTTACCAATCTGTGGTCAAAAGGGCCCTACGGTAGCGGCAGTGGCCGTTTTTGCTGCATGCTGAGGCCCTTTTTACCACAGCAGGTGAAAAGGCTGTAAAAATATATAGCCATGCGGAAAGATTTCACTTACTGCATGGCCATGCAGGGGGGAAGTACTTACCACCACCCACTGAGGTGGCGGTAAGGGCGCCACGCTAACCTGGCAGTAACCGGGCAGTAACACGGCACTACCCAATTACCGCCAGGTAACTGCAGTGCAAAAAAAGCAAACCCTATTCTCCTCAGTGCAGAAAATTGCATGTGCTGGGGCTGGAACTACCGCTGGCGCCCACGTTGGGCCAGCAGTAGCTCCAAATTGGTACGTGGTAAACCCACGTTGGGATTACTACTGCATTGTAAAAGGGCTCCTTATTGTTTTATCCCTCTATAGCAATAGAGTTCAGGGCATACTGTTATTCCACTGGCAAAAGAAGGGACTGTAAAGCTTAGTAATTGTTATAGATGGGCAGATTGGAAAAGCCACGTTGTCTTACTTTGCCATAATTTTCTACTGTATGTTTTCTATGTAAAAGAAGTAGAAAAAGTGGAAAAATGATCGTGGACTCCAGACATAAGACAGACAGTCTGAATACTTTTTAGAAATTTCATTGATAAAAAGACTTGACATGGCGCCATGTTTCGGCCTATGGCCTGCCTCAGAAGTCTGTTGATGGAACCTCTTCAATGTAGGTATCTTATAGCAAAAAAAAAAAAAAGTTAAGTAGAGGTCTTGAAAAAGACCGTGATATGCTAATAAACATTGGTCAACTTTGGTCGCATAAACCAATGTCGCATCTCATGGGATCTCAGAGTTCTCCACATCTGTGGATTTCTACTGGTTCTATGTAAAAGATTCATTTGATGATAAGGCACATAGAGATGCATAAGTACATAAGTAATGCCATACTGGGAAAAGACCAAGGGTCCATCGAGCCCAGCATCCTGTCCACGACAGCGGCCAATCCAGGCCAAGGGCACCTGGCAAGCTTCCCAAACGTACAAACATTCTATACATGTTATTCCTGGAATTTTGGATTTTTCCAAGTCCGTTTAGTAGCGGTTTATGGACTTGTCCTTTAGGAAACCGTCCAACCCCTTTTTAAACTCTGCTAAGCTAACCGCCTTCACCACTTTCTCCGGCAACGAATTCCAGAGTTTAATTACACGTTGGGTGAAGAAAAATTTTCTCCGATTTGTTTTAAATTTACTACACTGTAGTTTCATCGCATGCCCCCTAGTCCTAGTATTTTGGAAAGCGTGAACAGAAGCTTCACATTCACCTGTTCCACTCCACTCATTATTTTATATACCTCTATCATGTCTCCCCTCAGCCGTCTCTTCTCCAAGCTGTATAGCCCTAGCCTCCTTAGTCTTTCTTCATAGGGAAGTCGTCCCATCCCCGCTATCATTTTAGTCGCCTTTCGCTGCACCTTTTCCAATTCTACTATATCTTTCTTGAGATGCGGCGACCAGAATTGAACACAATACTCAAGGTGCGGTCACACCATGGAGCGATACAACGGCATTATAACATCCTCACACCTGTTTTCCATACCTTTCCTAATAATACCCAACATTCTATTCGCTTTCTTAGCCGCAGCAGCACACTGAGCAGAAGGTTTCAGTGTGTTATCGACGACGACACCCAGATCCCTTTCTTGGTCCGTAACTCCTCTAACGTGGAACCTTGCATGACGTAGCTATAATAATAATGCAATGTAGGTTTATTAGGGAGAGATTCTACCCCACCACAATATGCAGTTACTATATATAAATTCAACATTATGTTTTATCACTGTAAAAACTCCAGATACATAATCTGAACAAGATCTCTAGTGCATACATAGATGTCCTTCATGACAGTAAATACATAAGAGGGTTCATTTCAAAACAATGGGGAATAAACAGGTTCTTTCTTGAATACACTGCCCCTCAATGAGTCTAAATGGTTTTATGGCCTTTTTCAACATGCATATTTTTAGCTGCCTTGAGGAGGGACATTCCTTCAATGCAAAGAAGGACAGCAGAATACATTTTGGTTAGAGGGGCCAAACAAACCAATACCCAGACTAGCCCCCAAGCTCTGTAGCTGCAGATGCTGTGCTGAGCAAAATGTTGGTGGGGTCCTGGCTCCTGTGACCCACCCCATTCCGCTGCCTAGGATACCTACACAGACTTTATTTACAAAGAGGGAAATTCTATATATGGTGCCTTAACAATTGGCGCCATAAATCCACATGGTTAGTATAATTCTATAAACTACACCTAAAGTTAAGTATACTTTATAGAATATCCTCAAGTGCCATTCTTGTGCCTAAAATTTAGGTGCACCCATTTAGTCTACCTAAAACCAGGCCTAAATACCTGTGCCTAAGTAAGGCACAGATCGGGTGTATTCCATAATAGTGTATGTAGTTTTTTGAAATGCCCATTCCACACCTCCTTTATGTGCACATTAGAATTTACATGTACCTTGTTATAGAATACACCTAGAACGTTGTGTGTGTATATTCTGATTAATACTGTACACCGCCTTGAGCAAATTCCTTCAAAAAGGCGGTAAATAAATCCTAATAAGTAAATAAAAGCAAAGAAAACACAATTAGTGCTGCAAATTGGTTGATAAGTACCAATTATCGGCGCTGATCAGCTTGTTAATCAATTAAGTTGTGCACGCAATTTGGCCACAACTTAAGGCGCCATATATGGAATTTGGGGGAATTTCACCTGCATTGTTTTGAAGCCACTTTGTATCTATGCAAATTGGGAGCAGTTTTATTTAGAATGTTTATATCCGAATGGTACAGAGATGGGCGACGAAAATGATAAAGTGGGTGGGATGAATTCCCTATGAGGAAAGGCTGAAATGGATTGCGCTCTGCAGCTTGGAGAAAAGACAGCTGAGGGGAGATATGATAGAGGTATATAAAATACTGAGTGGAGTGGAATGAGTAGACGTGAATTGCTTCTTTACTCTTTCCAAAAATACTAGGACTAGGGGGCACGCAATGAAGCTACAAAGTAGTAAATTTAAAACGAATTGGAAAAAATATTTCTTCACTCCATGTGTAATTAAACTCTGGAATTCATTGCCAGAGAATGTGGTAAAAGCAGTTAGCTTAGTGGGGTTTAAAAAAGGTTAGGATAGCTTCCTAAAAGAAAAGTCCATAAGCCACTTTTAAAATGGACCTGGGGAAACTCTATTGCTTATTTCTAGGATAAGCAGCATAAATTGTATTGTACTGTTTTGGGATCTTGTCAGGTACTTGTGACCTGGATTGGCCACTGTTGGAAACAGGATACTGGGCTTGATGGACCTTCGGTCTGTCCCAGTATGGCAATAGTTATGTATTTATGTACTTAAATGTGAGAAAGGTGCCTAAGTTTAAGCCTAGTTGATATAGGCAATATTGATGCCTATGTGCCTTTATAAAATGGGCTCCCAGAATTAGCCCCAGTAGCGAGAAGTTGCTCATGCGTAAATTTACATCTGCTCTAGAGCTGGTGTATATGCATGCATGTACTCTACACATTTACCCCTGTATTTTATAAAATAGGAAAAAAGGACCTCATATGGACAGGTGCATAGACTTCTACAGCCAAACAGCTTCCAACAAGTCAACTTTTAGGCTCCGTGGTATCATTGATCCTGAAAAACTCCTATTGTATGCACAACCAACATTTCAAACAATTATAATATGTGCTAAATCACTTAATTAAATTGTATGTAGGACACACCAAAGAGCGAGTTCAGGGGCCCTTTTACAAAGCAGTGATAGGGTTAACGTGCAGGTAGCATGCACCAAATCAGCATTATTGCTGGGGTAGGGTGGGCACCCGGTGGTAGTTCTAACATTGGTGCGTGCTTGCGTGCTGGTTCCTGCAGGGGGTGTTCCCGGTGTTAATCGGCAGCATGCCCATATTGGCACATGCTTCATGATTACCGTGCAAGTAGTACATGAGCCTTTACCACCAGGTCAATGGCTGTCAGTAAGCGCACAGGCCGTAAATAAGCGTGCGCTACTTATTTTAGCGCGGGCCATTTTCCAGCCCATTGAAAAATGTCCCTTTTCCCAACCGCAGTAAAAGAAAATGGCCTAGCACACACCAAAAACATGCGCCCACACTACCGAAGGCCACTTTTTACCGTGGCTTAGTAAAAGGACCGCTCAGTGAAATGCAGCCTTAAGTTGTATATCCCTGAGGAAGCCTTCAGAGAAATGAAGATCCCTGTTGGGATTCAAGATAAGTGCTGGGAGTTCTATGATGATTTAACTGCTTATTTTGATTGGACAATTTGATTTTTAGTCCATTGTAAAGTGTATTCATTTATATAGATTGATTAAGAGAGTATTTGAATGTTATATGATTGCCTATAAACAATTTAATGAAGTGATTTAGCACATATTATAATTGTTTGAAATGTTGGTTGTGCATACAATAGGAGTTTTTCAGGATCAATGATACCACGGAGCCTAAAAGTTGACTTGTTGGAAGATGTTTAGCTGTTGAAGTCTACGAGGTACTTTTCTCCTAATATGAAAGTATTTATAAGTATTGGCTTATTCCATACATATTGATGAGTATTTTATGAAACAGGGGCATACATTGCAACTCAGTCTTCATTCTATGCAAACTATGCTCCCGGAAACACCTATATATGCATGGGTATAAGTGAGACCTTGTCGGTGTGAATAACCAGCTGTGTATTTTTATAAAAGCCTTTTCTGGCATTACACATGGAAAATCCTTTATAAAGTTACCCCCATGATGGACAAAAAGTCAGAGGCAATTTGCAAAGGAATCATCCTGCAGAGTTTTAAATTAGCTGCAGAATTCCACCGGAACGTGTGTATTTCAACGAGATCTAATGTACATAAGTAGCACTCGTTTACATGCAGTACATAATTATACCGTAACATAATTCCTACATGCACAAAACAACTTCAGAACAAGTAAGGTGGATTTGAATAGGGATGGAGAACCAGAAAAGTTTATTTTGTGTCATTTTCTCTGTCATTTATAGGAATTTTTGTTTTATTCATTTTTCTTGGGCCATTTTGTCGTTTTTGCTTTTGCGTAAAGATTGCATGTGGCAGTTGCTTGGAAGACTGGCTCTGGTCTCAAAGGAGAGTGTTATGGACTTCTGTCCCATTGTGGTCACATTGAAGACTGTGGTGATCCTGATGAAGGCTGTTGCCAAAACTAGGCCGAGTAGAGTCATTCTTCAACAAAAGTTTGCTTGCACCCTTGGGTTTTCTCTTCCTTTCCTGGACCACCACCGCTATCCGTTGGACCTTTGGTTGCCTTTGCGGAGATGTTCTCCTTTGTTTTCTCTCTCTATTTTGCCATTTTGTCAGTTACCAATAACAATGCACACTCTTCGGAAATATTGTGCACTATGTGAAAAAAGAACACACTATTTTAGAAAGATGTTGCATGCTGTTCACAATAGTGAGCCCAAGCACGCACACACACGCAAGTTTGCATCTGCTCAATAGGTCATGCATGCATGTTGGATCAGGAAAGAGTGCGACCTCTCAAATCAGTATTCGGCACACACTCAGCTCAAGCCTTATACTTCTATGAATACACAGGAGTTAGTTTCTATCGAAATTGGAATTTTATTAAGGCAGCAGCCAGGAACATAAACACAATATTTTATTTAAACAATGTAACATTCAATAACTTACAACTTTTCTGCTATCAAAACTCCTGCCTAGAGTACACAGCCTTCATTATCTGCAATCTCCCATTGCATCACAGGTGTTGCCGTCTAAGCACCCTGTCTCTGTTTTGCTCTGTCACTCTGACTTGTTGTCCCTTCGGCATAGCCCGTTTAAGGATAAGCCTACACCGTTTCTTGCTGCAACCGATGTTATAGGTCCCCCAACTGTCCAAGCCGGAAGACACAACATTTCCAAATATTCTTTTCTCTCAGGTATCTGCTAACGTTAGGCCATACCTTCTCCTTCATGAATTTCAACATAACCAGCATAGTTTAACACTTCTCTTTCAACTATTAACTGTCAAGGTGCTGTGTACCCGACCATAAGTGGAGCCAGGTTGACAGCGCATCACGTACCACCCCTCGCTGCGACTAAAGTTGAACAGGGTGGGTGGATAGGGAAGCGCTGCCCTGCCTTGTCCTTCCTAATTTTAATTTTCCTACTTCCTCTATTCCTTAACCTTTTTCCTCTCCCCTTGCTCCTCCTTTCCTCTTTTCTCCATGCTTTCTTTTTAACCCTTACCTCTCCTTCTTCTTGCCTTCCCAATCTTTATCCTTTCATTGGCTTTCAGCCCATTTGTGGCCTGCCCCACCTATAGTGGTTGCCTTGTTCTTTCAGCATACTGCACAGAGAGGCCCTTTTACAAAGCCATGAGAAGGCTAAAACGCAGGTAGCGCACGCCAAATAGGCTCTACCACCAGGTTAGTGCGTGTGCCCGGTGGTAATTTTGAATTTGGCATGCGCCAAATCCCATAGTAGAAAGGCGATCCCTCAACCAACCCACTCTTCACCCTATAGCCCACTCCCTCAACCAACCAACCCATGCCTCCTTCTCCTCCTTTCCTGAGATCACCGAAGAGGAAACCGCCCATCTTCTTTCCTCCTCGAAATGCACCACCTGTTCCTCGGATCCCATCCCACCAACTTACTCAACACCATCTCTCCTACTGTCACCCCCCACCCCATCTGTCATATCCTCAACCTCTCTCTCTCCACTGCAACTGTCCCTGACACCTTCAAGCATGCTGTAGTCACACCTCTGCTCAAAAAACCATCACTTGACCCTACCTGTCCCTCCAACTATCGCCCCATTTCCCTCCTACCCTTCCTCTCCAAGATACTTGAACGCACCGTTCACAGCCGTTGCCTTGATTTTCTCTCCTCTCATGCTATCCTCGATCCGCTTCAATCCGGCTTTCGCCCCCTACACTCGACAGAAACGGCACTATCTAAAGTCTGCAATGACCTGTTCCTTGCCAAATCCAAAGGTCACTACTCCATCCTCATCCTCCTTGACCTATCTGCCGCTTTTGACACTGTTAATCACAATTTACTTCTTGCCACACTGTCCCCTTTTGGGTTCCAGGGCTCTGTCCTCTCTTGGTTCTCCTCTTATCTCTCCCACCGCACCTTCAGAGTACACTCTCATGGCTCTTCCTCCACCCCTATCCCGCTCTCTGTTGGAGTTCCTCAAGGATCTGTCCTTGGACCCCTTTTTTTTCAATCTACACCTCTTCCCTGGGCTCGCTGATCTCATCTCATGGTTTCCAGTACCATCTTTATGCTGATGACATTCAGCTTTACCTCTCCACACCTGACATCACTGCGGAAACCCAGGCCAAAGTATTGGCCTGCTTGTCCGACATTGCTGCCTGGATGTCCAACTGCCACTTGAAGCTGAACATGGCCAAGACCGAGCTTATTGTCTTCCCACCTAAACCCACTTCTCCTCTCCCTCCACTCTCTATCTCAGTTGACGACACCTCTATCGTCCCCGTCTCATCTGCCCGCAACCTTGGAGTCATCTTCGATTCCTCCCTCTCCTTCTCTGCGCATATCCAGCAGATAGCCAAGACCTGTCGCTTCTTCCTCTACAACATTAGCAAAATTCGCCCTTTCCTCTCTGAGCACACCACCCGAACTCTCATCCACTCTCTCATTACCTCTCGCCTTGACTACTGCAACCTACTTCTCACTGGCCTCCCACTTTGCCACCTATCCCCCCTTCAGTCCGTTCAAGAACTCTGCTGCACGTCTTATCTTCCGCCTAGACCGATATACTCACATCACGCCTCTCCTCAAATCACTTCACTGGCTTCCGATCAGGTACCGCATACAGTTCAAGCTTCTCCTCCTAACCTACAAATGCACTCGTTCTGCAGCCCCTCCCTACCTCCCTCTACCCTCTCTCCCCATACTTCCTACCCGTAACCTCTGCTCTCAAGACAAATCCCTCCTTTCAGTACCCTTCTCCACCACCGCCAACTCCAGGTTCCGCCCTTTCTGCCTCGCCTCACCCCATGCTTGGAAATAACTCCCTGAGCCCATACGCCAGGCCCCTTCCTGCCCATCTTCAAATCCTTGCTCAAAGCCCATCTCTTGCAGTGTTGCCTTTGGCACCTAACCACTATTCAAGAAAACCTAGACTACCCCACTTGTCATTTTGTCCTTTAGATTGTAAGCTCCTTTGAGCAGGGACTGCCCTCTTTTATTAAATTGTACAGCGCTGCATAACCCTAGTAGCACTATAGAAATGTCAAGTAGTAGTAGTAGTAGTATTTTCTACCGCAGGCGTGTTCCTGGCAGTAATCGGCAACGTGGCCACATTGACACGCGCTGCATGGTTACCGCACAGGTAGTGCATGAGCCCTTACCACTAAGTCAGTGGCTGGTGATAAGGTCTCAGGCCGTAAATAGGCGCTTGCTAGTTTTAATTTTTGCGTATGCCCATTTTCCAGCACATTAAAAAATGGCCTTTTCCCAAGCCCGGTAAAAAGTCGCCCAACGTGCGTCCAAAAAGATTCATCCACACTACCGCAGGCCATTTTTTCCTGTGGCTTTGTAAAAGGACCCCACTATTTCCAAAGAATGTGCACTGTTATTGGTTAACAACAAAATATGAAATGTTATTGGTTTTTTCTGCTCATTTTCATTTGGTGACAATATGCAATGATATAGGACATGCCAATATTTCCTATGGCATTGCTTATGACTTCCCATCCCTAGATCATCTTTGTAGATAATTCCTCTAGTGCACCTTCTCCACAATGAAGGAATACCTTCCCTCAAGGCAGCAAAATTGTGCACAGTGTGAAAGCTTGCAAATGCATTTAGATACACTAAGAGAAATTCAATAAATGTTAGGTGCCATTACATTACATTGCATTACATCCAGGCTTGTAGCCCGCTAGCAACTTTAAGTTCTAAGTGGATTCCAGTCAAAGAGACCAGAACAAACTTCTGGGAAGCAATAAAGAGAAAAGAATTCTTTTAGATACAACATTTTCTAAATAAATGGTTTTTAAAAGCTTCCTAAATGACAGATAGACCTGTGACAGAAAAAAAACAATCCTGCAACATCTTTCCATAAATGTATTCTCTGAACTGCTAGTAACCCATCAACACTCCAAATTGTGGGTGGCTGGTACATAATAATTTGGGGTGGTGGTAAAAAGACTAGAAAATAACACTTTTTCTTTCCTTAGATGTTTGGAAATGTAACAAATTATCAACACTATGCCTCTGAGCTCTATTTAGGGGTGCAAACAAAAGTGAGCAAGCATGTAATTAGAAATTTGCCTTTGCAACACTTTAAAGAGAAAACAAGCCAGTTTAAATGAAATTGGCTGCAATCAGCAGCCAATGAAGTTTAAAGTGAAAAAAGAAGCACACTTATCAAACTTGGATAAACCAAAAATCAATCTAACAGCAGCATTCTGCAAACCTTCTTAACAAATCCTTAGAACACCCAAGTAAATCAATTACAATAGTCAAGAAATGATAACAATAAAGAATGTACTAATCGTTCATATTGGCTGAGTTCAAAAAAATTCCTAATTGTGCAAAGCTTCTTCATCAGAAAAAAAAAGACACTTTTTAACTACAGAATTACCTGTGGCTCCAGTGAAAACTGAATTGTCATTTGGAACCCCCAAAATTTATATAATTGAGGAAGTCTGGAAATCAACATTACTGATAGTGAGCGACTGAGGAATGTGTTCTGGTCTAGAATAAAAACATACAAAAAATGTTTTCTGTGTTAAGTTTTAACTTGTGAAGATGCATCTACCCTTCTAATAGTTCCATACAGCTCTGAAGTCTTGCAATGTTTATGTCAAAAATGGAATGAAAAGGGATTTTAATACAGAGATGTAAATCATTTATATCTAATCAGTGGCGTACCTAGGGTAGTTGACACCCGGGGCCGGTCATTTTTTAACACCCCCCCCCCCCCCAAATCCAGTACTAGGCATACCGAGATACAAAACATCAGGACCTATAGAGCGATTCTACCATACCATAAGCAGTCATTTCTACGAGTCATACAAGGAAAAGGAAAGCACCTTAACACTACAGTGAGCACTAGAACATCAATTCACCTATTGTAAAACGAAACCAGACAGAATAATACAGATCGTCGATCCTGCACAGTCAATGCCAACTGAAAGCCATGTCTTTTTCACAAACACAGATACACCCTAATCCACTATAGAATAAGTAGTAATATTTAAAATTTCTATTTAGACAAAAATTAAACTGAACCCCCAAGATGCCAGACTCTGCATACAATGCAACACCACAGAAACAGAAAACGTCCCCTAGTACTGTGCAAAATATAAAGACAGCAAGATTGTAAATTTGAAAAAAAACTAACAAATACCAATCACCACTTTACAAATTAACAAATAGAAATAAAACAAATAATATCATTTTATTGGACTAATACATTTAGCTTTCAGAGACCAAAATCTCCTTCCTCAGGTCAATACAGTATAGTGCTGTTACATTATCCTATCCTGACCTGAGGAAGGGGTTTTGTTCTCTGAAAATTAAGTCAAAATGTATTAAAATTTAGTCCAATAAAAGATGACCTTATTTACATGTTCTACTTATAAACATTTATTAACACAGCTACAATACTATATCCTAAAGCAAATAATTAAAATATATATTTACAGTTTGTTGTCTCTGGTTTCTGCTTTCCTCATCTTCTTTTCACTGTCTTCCTTCCATCCAGCATGTCTTCGCTCACTCTCTGCCATCCAGTGTCTGCCCTCTCTAATGTCCCTTCCATCCAGTGTCTGCCCTCTCTCTCTGCCCCTTCCATCCACTGTCTGCCCTCTCTCTTCCTTCCATCCACATCTGCCCTCTATTTCTGCCCCTTCCATCCAACATCTGCCCCAGTCTGCCATCTCTCTCCCTTCCATCCACATGTGCCCTCTATCTCTGCCCTTCCATCCACCATTTACCCCAGTCTGCCCTGTTTCTCTCTCCCCCTTCCACCCACCATCTGCCCTTTCTCTCTGCCCCTTCAATCTGTCTGCCCTCCCTCTCCCATCCATCCAAGGTCTGCCCTCCCTTACGCTCCCCACTTCCATCCAGGGTCTGTCCCCTCTCTCTCTGCCTCCTCTTTTCAGCCCCTTATTTCCACCTGCCCCTAGTTCCAGCCCCAGCCCAACTCTCCCATCCTGCCCCCCATTTTTCAGCCCCACATCCCCCAGATCCCCAGCCCTACTTTCTCCCCTCAGTCCGAGCTTCAGCCCCAGCCAGTTCCCTCCCTGTCCCCTTTAAAGCCCCCGTTTCAGCCCCTGCCCCCGTTCCAGCTCCCCAGTTCCAAGCTACTAGCTCCCCACTTATCCCAAATACCCTCACTTTTCAGCCCCCAGCGTGCCAGCCCCCTTCATCCACCACAT
The DNA here is from genome assembly GCF_901765095.1 of Microcaecilia unicolor. Lineage (NCBI taxonomy): Eukaryota > Metazoa > Chordata > Amphibia > Gymnophiona > Siphonopidae > Microcaecilia > Microcaecilia unicolor. The sequence continues at coordinate 269,146,272 of NC_044033.1, read as the reverse complement.
GCCTTGCTCCTCCCCCCTTTATCAGCCCCCCAGGACCCATTCTCCCACCTGCCCCAGGCATTGGACCTCATTTTACCCTCCTGCCCCCTTGGTCAGACCCCCAGACCCCTTCTCACCATCGCTGAGCACTCCCCTCCCAATCCCCTTCTCCCCTATGACCACCCCACCCTCCCCCATCCCCTTCTACCCTATGACCCACCCTCCCCAACATCCCCCTTCTCCCCCTATGGTATGGAGCACTCCCCACCCCTCTACCAATCCCCTTCTCCCCTCTGAGCACCCTCCCCAATCCCCTTCTCCCCTATGAGCACGCCCCACCCTCCCCAATCCCCTTCTTCCCTCTGAGCACCCTCACCAATCCCTTCTCCCCTCTGAGCCCCCCCTCTCCCATCTGAGCCCCCCCTCCTTCGAGAGGCCTGAGCCCTCTTCCACCTAAAGCCACCACCCTGCTTTTTTTTTTTAACCCGTGCAGCGATGCAGGCAGCGCCTCGCGTCTGCCCTGCATGAAACTGAAAAGAGGAAATCGCTTTGCTGACGTCGGGCCTTCCCTCGCTTGTTGTCCCGCCCTCTTTTGAGGTAACTTCCTATTTCCTCGAGGGCGGGACAACAAGCGAGGGAAGGCCCGACGTCCAGCAAAGCGATTTCCCTCTTTTCAGTTCATGCAGGGCAGACGCGAGGCGCTGCCCTGCATCGGCGATCGCGCATGGATTTTAAAAAAAACTGTCGGCTCTCGTGGAGCACCCCCCACCCGCTGACACCCGGGGCGGACCGCCCCCACCGCCACCCCCCCCTTGGTACGGCCACTGTATCTAATAATGTAAGACTGCAGAAAGACATTAAACAGTATGGGATGATTCACGCTAAGCTAGTAGTCTATATATGGTGCCTAAAAAATTGGCACAGAAATACTTCTGTCTAGGCATGTTCTGTAAACCGCAACCTAAATTTAGGCGTGGTTTATAGAATATGCCTAGCCAGTTTATAGAATAAGCTTAGTAAACTTGGTGTAAATACCAGCACCCAAGTTAGTCACAGAGTAGGTGTATTCTATAACCATGTGTGTACATAAGAACATAAGCACTGCCCTACTGGGAAAGACCAATGGTCCATCAAGCCCAGCATCCTGTCTCCAACAGTGGGCCAATCCAGGCTTCCAAGAACCCTGCACCCCCCCCCCCCCCCCCAAAAAAAAATATTTAAATAATGTTCAATGGACTTTTCCCTCAGGAATCTGTCCAAACCCCCTTTAAACTCCGTAAAGTCAGATGCTGTCACTACATTCTCTGGCAACGAGATCCAGAGTCCAACTACACGCTGAGTAAAGAAAAACTTTCTCCTGTTTTAAATCTACCATATTCTAGCTTCATCTTGTGTCCCCTGGTTTTGTTGTTGTTTGAAAGTGTAAACAAACACTTCACATCTGTCCGCTCTAATCCGCTCATTATCTTGTAGACTTCTATCATATCACCCCTCAGCCGCCTTTTCTCCAAGCTGAAGAGCCCTAACCTTCTCAGCCTTTCCTCATAGGGAAGTCGTTCCATCCCTTTTATCATTTTCGTCGCCCTTCTCTAATTCCTTCATAGATTTTTGGAATGCCCAAGGTGTGCCCATTCCACTCCCTCTTTTTGGCAGCACACATAGAATTTACCACGCACCACTTAACAGAATACACCTAACAGTTGTGCATGTAAATTCTTATTAATGCCAATTAGTATCAATAATGGCTTGTTAAGTGATTAAATTGCGCACGGACAATCCAGAATATGGACCGGATTTGCTCATCGGCGATTTGGTCGTGCTATATAGAATCCGGAGGTTTGTGCCTAACTTTGGGTATAAACCTACAAAAACCAGAATCAAAAAATATGGTTACATATAATAAGGTGGCAGCTTGATATCACAACTACTCTGCCCTTAAATCACCAGGACAGACTCCATAATAACTACAATGAAACTATTAGTTTTTAGGGGGATTCTCAGAGTATTAACTCATCCAGAATGAGACCCAATAAATCAATTTTGAAATCTCTTAGGGTGGTTGAGCTTCTCAATCACTGAATCCCTCTGTGATTTTTTTATATAAAGTGATCTAATCACTACCAAGTGAGTATTTTCAAAATAATAAAAAAAAAATTTCTAAAGCTTTTAATCAAAATGTATATTTTAAAGCTAATATCAAACTGACACCTCATAGTTCTAACAGTCCTCAAGAAAAGGCTGAAAAATTGACCAAATCCAGGTCTTTAAACTTGAGAATAAATGAAAGAAGGCACTTATCGTTCTATGTCTCTGTCGTATCAACTCTCCTTCAAGCTGAAATAGATGTAATGGCGAAAGTCTACTCCATGGTTATTGCATATTTTTTTTTCTTATGTCTAGACCGTTGTCTCTTCAAATATACAATCTCAGGCTCAATGCCATTGCTTCCGCCAATAGTATAGTGTCTATCATCAAGAGTCCAACACTGCAGGGTTTCGTGTAAAACTTCCTCAGGAACTCCAAGATAATTTTGAAGCTAGAAGCAATCAACGAGAGACCAACATACTTAAAATTGTAAAAGTATAAAAACCAATAAAAATAAGAATAAAATATTATATTAACAGCATAAACTTAAAAGGCTTTGTCTGTTATCTATAGCAGACAAAGCAATATTGAATGAGAATAATATAGATGCATATGAATTGGTTGTTGTATCAGTGGTGTCTCCAGTTTCCTAGAATAGAATGGTACAGAAGTTGTTAGAACACATAGCTCAGCTCTTGATTAAATCTTTGTTCATGACACTTCTACTGCACTATATTTGACACATGCATTCCAATTGCTCTATATACACTGCTTTTCAATGTAATCATGGATCTATATTCATCTAATATGTTACAATCTGTAATTTTAAATGACATTTTTATTATTTTTTAAAATGTATTCATTTACTATGTTTCTTCATTTGCATGTATAGCATATTGTTGTTTCAATTTTTTTTAACATATAAGTTTTATTTATATACTTATTACACACTCGTCATATATGTGTTCAGATAAGTGTCTATATGTTTGTATTATAGACCCCTGAAGCAGGCACATTCCTGAAACAAAGCCTGTGTTGGATCTAAAGGGAAAAGACTGTTCCTTCACACCAGTTCTTGGAGTCCATTGTGCTTTCTTCTTGTTGTTCTAATACCACAGTCCAGCATTTCTTTGTACCAGCATACCTTCCTACTTGGCTCTACTTCCTCAAAGAAGCCAAAGAAATTTGCAGATCCTGTATGCCTGAACTAAGCATAAAATCCTCACTTAGGCTGACTGCAGAAAAAACAGATCATCTTTTTATTCCTCGTCATATGTTGTTTGAAATCCCAGTGTTAGAAACCCCAAACTTTCTAGTGTTCTGCGCACTTCTCTGCATCTGCATGTGAAAACGTCTACCCCAGCTTTCTGCACAAGTAGCTTGTGTGTAAAGTACGCATTCATATAGGACACGCACGGAAGTATAAACAAAAGCCAAGCTGCCCTGTGTGCACATCAGCCCCAGACTCATTGTGGGAATCTAACTAGAGCCAAAATCAATGACTGTCCTCCCTTCATCCATCCTCCTGCAAATCTTCCAATGATGCTTCCGTAAAAAAAAATGAATGGTGCAAGAAGTGAACTGCATAGATTCCTCCACCCATAGCAAATTCACTGGTCAATGTTCAGCCAGCGGTGGTCAGTGTTGTTTTAAATGCTGACCATCGCTGGCTAAAATAGCCCTGGATATTCAATGCTGCCCATGTGCAGGCACCAGCATTGAATGTTCTGGCCTGACTGGATTGAAGCTAGTTGCTAGAACTTATGTGGGTCCCAGCAGACATTCAGCCAGGATCAGCATAACATACTTATACAAGTCCCAGCTGAAATATTGGCCCGGAACCTGCATAAGTGTTTCTGATCAGGTTCCCCCGAATCTGATTCCCTCAAGTTTTTCATTTCCTTTCCTCAAAATCAAAGTCCCCCCTCCAATCCAATTCCCCTCCCTAAGGACAAAGGTCCCCCTGAATCCAATCCCTCCTCCCCTAGAACCAAAGGGCCCACCTCTTGATCCAATCCCCTTCCTTCCCCATCCACTAATTTTTGAAACCCCAACATGGGTCACCACACATAACCTGTAGGCCCCTCCTGGGCCTACCTCTGGACATCTATGATGGCCTATGGGTTAATGGGGCAGAAAAAATCCCTCTTCACTCCTGCTCATCATGGCTCCATTGGGGTTGCCCTAGCAACCCCTAGATCACCATAGATGTTAAGGTATCCCCAGGGAGGGCCTACAGAGTGTGGGGGAGGAGGGCCATGTTTGTGAGTTAAAAGCCTTTGGAGGAGAGAGAGGGGGGTGAAATTAGGATGTGGGCCTTTGGCCTAAGGGAAGGGTATCAGATTTGGTTGAGCCTTTCAACTTAAGAAGAAGAAGGGAGGGGAAGCAAATCATGGAACAGACTTTGCTTCTGAGGAGACAGAACAGAATCAGGAGGGGGCACTTTTGACGTGGGAAAGGAGACATGTCATGTGTGTGGTGTGGGGTGGGGGGAATTCCAATTGATAAGAGGTCTGGGGAGCAGATCAGATCACATGGGAGCAGTTTGGGGAGGGAGAGGGCGACCTTGACACACTACTGGCCACCACCCAGAAAGCTATGCAGATGCCAGAAAATATTCCGCACCAGAACCCTCATAGCTAAGCAACCAAAGTTAGGACAACCTTTTGTGCAGTTCTATTTGGTCGCTTAGTTATATGGACACCATCACTGATTATTGCCAGCACCCGTGTAACTCCCGACTCTCCCTAACTCTGCATCTCGAATGCTTCTCTTCTGCCTACTTTTAAAATGGCTGGTTAGGGGCCGATATTCAGTGGCATTGCCCATTTAAGTACCAGCTGAATAGCAGCAGCCAGTCCACATAGTGCAATTTAAGTGGACAGAAGCCTTTCCTGTGGACTTAAATTGCTTTAAGTCAGTGGTTCCCAAGCCTAGTCCTGGAGGCACCCCAGCCAGTCAGGTTTTCTGGATCCCACAATGAATATTCATGAGATAGATTTGTATGCAGTGGAGGCAGTGCATGCAAATCTCTCATGAATATTCATTGTGGGTGTCCTGAAAACCTGATTGGCTGGAGGTGCCTCCAGGAACAGGCTTGGGACCACTGTTTTAGTATTGACAAGTCAACTTCCAACTACATCCAGTATTATGACAACCCATTTGTCTTAAAATAACCTTCCTACTTTAAAGCAGATTCTGGCGTGTGTCACCTCATTGTCAGAATGGGATAGTTCAATCTTGAACCACATGGATCAATTTAGAAACATCTTCTCCAGTGCCTTCCGGGAACTGGACCATGTCCAGTTAGCAGAGAGTATAGCATGAAGCATCTCATAAAGGACAACAAACAATAGAAAAGTATGAGGATGATTTTTACCTCTGGGCCATTGATCTAGAGTTTCACAAAGAACCAACTTGGGTGACCTTAAAAGGGATCTTGAAAGCTATGTAAAAGTGAGATGACATGGCTGGATTCTCCATGTAGTTCGGAAACCCTTATCATTCTTAGTATTAGATGTTTGACAGAACAGAACTGAGACAGAATGCAAAAAAAATCCTCACCATGAAACATACCATCCTTGGTTGGGCAATAATCCCTGGATGAGCCCATGGCATTGATAGTATGAAGGCATTGGCTGCAAGTGAAAGAAAAAGAAGAAACTACTGAGAAGGCCTCTGCATGGCAGGGGGGAGGGGCCACATAAAAATGAGGAGAGCTTGGGAGAGACTGCAAGGCATTTTAACAGGAATGCTGCCTTCCCTAGAGAGAAAAGTGCCAACAGAAGGGCAGAGCTGGGGGAAAAAAGTACTCAGCTTTGTTTTGTGCTTCTCCCTCCCTTTGGAATGCCTTCCCTGAGGACCTCTATCAAGACCCACCCCTCCATTTCCAAGCCCTCCTTAAGACCGATTTATTTTTCCAGGCATTCCCTTCCTTATTCCTGGCTGATCGCGCTTGGCTGCCTGCCCTGGGGTCAGACATATCTAACCTGATTTCTGTCTGTGCAATCCCTTTTCTGATTTGGATGTAGTTCTTTTCTATTCCCTATTTTTAAAATGTATTATACATCACTCTGATTGTTTGCTGAAGGACGGTATATCAATTCTCAATAAACTAAACTAAACTAAGATTGGTATATGCAAGGGAAATAAATATTTATTTATTTATTTTATTTATTTATTTAGATTTTGCTCACACCTTTTTCAGTAGTAGCTCAAGGGTGAGTTTACATTCAGGTACACTGGATATGTCTGAAACCATCTCAAAGTGGTACCATAGAAAACACGTGGATTGGGACTGGGCAGATGCTTACTCACAGCAGGATTGGATGGGGATTGCAAAAGGGATAGAGAGAGGACATCACATGTGAACAGGGTATATAGACCAAGCAGCACTACACAAGAGGCAGATCCCACCGTCAGGTGCCCAAAAACCACAAGTCCGCACATGCAGTCATTGTACAGATGTGCTGCGGTATAACAGCAAGTTTAGTACTATATGAAGGGGCATGAGCAAGGACCTAGAAAGGCGCCACACACATGTCAGCCATCTGCCTGATACACGTAGCCATGCACTATGCCCACAGTATCCATCCAAATGAACAATATTAGAAAATAACCGTACAAGTCCAGGTGCCACACAGGAGTGACAGAGAGGTTGATAAAGTTGGAATGAGGGAAAAGTGTCAATCCTAGAGATGCAGGAGGAGCACATATACTCATTGTAAAAACACATGTAAGCAGGGCTGCCCACCACATATTCCATGTAGGGCATGGGTTCAACCTCACCCCCCAACTCATAACTCAATACCCTCTGCCCCCCACCATCATTTAAGCAGCATAAATAGAGCTTATAAGACCACAACACACAAAGGAACATTGACTAGGAGGTGCAAGTAGAAGGAATGTAGCAGTGCCAGTCCTGTGCCACATATGCACAAATCAACACCTAGAGGTCAGCACTAGGAGGCATAACCTATACACATCCTTTGATAGGAAGCCCTCCCTGGCATTCCATAGAGTTTCCAATGAGCTCAGCAGTGTATCAGAAAGAAAACTCTGTGAGACGATACTGACAACCTCTGTCTCCTCTTCTCTTCCTTCCATACAGATCGAGGTGATAAACAAGAGGGCCGGCCAAGTACCTGCACCACACAAGGCCAGATTATTTCCAAAGGGTCTATGCCCAGGTGCAGAAGGAAGCAGGTAAGAACTAAGCACTCATACACTGGCATATTGAGGGCATCCATATATGACTGCTGTTATCACAACAGACCCAGACTATGCTTCATCTGTTACAAACTTTGCGCCTTCTGTTACAGTTATATTGGCCAGTGACTTACCACAGTGAAAGCCCACATCCAGTGTATACTGGTTGAAAGCAAATACATACAACATGTCACTCTATACTGCCACTTCACTTCACAGCTCTCTCTCTCTCTCTCTAGGTTTCCCTCAAAACAGTTTCCATCATCATTCTTAGGGGCAGGGAAACTTCTGATGTTTTGGAAGGGCCACATATCCTATGATATGCCTCACCCCAATGCCATATTGTCTCTGAAGGTGTGTTTGCCAATATCCTGAGAGAGCCATGGTCCCTGTACCCAACACCATTCCATGTCAGGCCCTCATTTTCAAACCATCAGCACCACCACCCAACAAAATATTGTGGAAAGGCCTTTTGCTTATTCAAGCAGCTCACCATGTCTTTGTAGTAGACTGCAGCAGCTGTTAGCATTGTACAACTGTTCCACACACCCCCTATCCCTACCCCCAAAACTTTAAGGCCTCTCCAGGAATATCTCTTACCAAGTGGTCTCTGATGCTACAGAAAGTGGGATACTAACTGCATTGGCACAGGAGATGACCTGACAATAAGAAGCTTTGGACCAGAGAATAAGGATCATAGAGGAGTATTTTGAGAAGGTGGAACATATTCTAGGGTGCATGCACTATACTCTTGGGACCTGGCATCTGTTCTAGAGTATGCTAGTATCATCCAGTTGCCCTCTTCTTATGACTCTTAGCCCACCCATCTAGAGATATCTGTCCAAATTCTCCACCTATGAAGGCCCCCTCCCTCCCTATCAGGGGCATTTTCGAAAAAGAAGGGCACCCATCTTCAGACACAAATCGGGAGATGGGTGTCCTTCTCTCAGGGTCACCCAAATCGGTATAATTGAAAGCCGATTTTGGGCGTGCTCAACTGCAGTCCATCGTGGGGATGACCAAAGTTCCCGGGGGCGTGTTGGAAGCATAGCGAAGGTGGGAATGGGGCGTGCTTAAGGAGATGGCGTCCTCAGCAGATAATGAAAAAAGAAGGGGCGTCCCAGAGGATCGATTGGTCAACTTTACTTGTCCATTTTTTTTCACGACCAAGGCTCAAAAAGGTGCCCAAAACTGCACCAGATGACCACCGGAGGGAATCAGGGATGACCTCCCCTTACTCCCCCAGTGGTACACCACACCCCTCATGAACCCCTAAAAAAAATGTTTAAACTGTTTTTGCCAGCCTCTATGCCAGCTTCAATGTCATACCCAGCTCATGCAGCAGTATGCAGGTCCCTGGAGCAGTTTAGTGGGTACTGCAGTGCACTTCAGGCAGTTGGACCCAGGCCCATCCCCCCTACCTGTTACACTTGTGCTGATAATGTGAGCGCTTCAAACCCACCGAAAACCCACTGTACCACATATAGGTTGCCTCCCTTTCACCCCTTAGGGCTATGGTAGTGGTGTACAGTTGTAGGGAGTGGGTTTGGAGGGGTTGGGGGGCTCAGCATCGAAGGTAAGGGAGCTATGCAGCTGGGAGCAATTTGTGAAGTCCACTGCAGTGTCCCCTATGGTGCCCGGTTGGTGCCTTGGCATGTGAGGGTGATCAGTGCACTACGAATGCTGGCTCCTCCCATGACCAAATGGCTTGGATTTGATCGTTTTTGAGATGGGCGTCTTCGGTTTCCCATTATCGCCGAAAAACTGGGGACGACCATCTCTAAGGATGACCTAAGGACGACCATCTCTAAGGTCAACCTAAATGTTGAGATTTGGGCATCCCTGACCATATTATCAAAATGCGTCCATCTTGTTTCGATAATAGCGGTTTCCCCGCCCCTTCGCCGGGACGTCCTTAGAGATGGGCGGCCCTTAGAGATGGTCGTCCACCGTTCGATTATGCCCCTCTATGTGAACCATCACCCTTCTACAAAAAGTTGCTTTTTAATAAGAAAATAAAACAGTTTATCAATTTGACATTATCAGGGTTGTCGTGTATTTAATTGATACAAATGGTTCCTCACGCCCTCTTTCCTGCCCAAATGTACTCATATAGGCACACTGTCCCTACCCCAAAGCATTACAGATGGTAATAGACCCATAGGACTTAAGGCAACCTTAATATGCTGTAGGTCTGCCCTCTCCAATGAGGTTGCATTGACAGACATGTCAATCTTTTATCCAGTCTTCCCCTGCCGAGAGTCACATGTACCAGTTCATTCAGAGAATGAGTAGGCAATAAACCTCTGTTCCCTCCCCAATGCAACTAGTGCACAGCAAATACCCATCACCTGATTCTGAGACTGATATATCATGTGGTGCATGACCCCATGAGTACTACTACTATTACTACTATTTAATTTCTAAAGCGCTACCAGAGTTGCGTAGCGCTGTACAATTAACAAAGAAGGACAGTCCCTGCTCAAAGGAGCTTATAATCTAAAGAAATATAGTAGTCACATAGTAAAGTTGCTGGATGGTGTAATCTTTCATGGCAGCAGCCATTTAATCTATCATGGGGAAATTCAGTTGCAATGGCTGTACTAAGGCCCAGATGTACTAAGATCCCTGTTAAGAATGCATTCATATTTTCAAATCGGTAAAAATTACCAATTTAGAAATACAGATAGATTCCCAAAGAGAATCACATGCAAATGAACTGCTTGTTCCTTTTCCAACTCAGCCCATTTGCATGCAATATGGGGGAAGCCAGTTGGCCAGCTGAGCATGCGCAGAGTAGCCCATCGCTAAGCATGGTTGATCTGCGCATGCTAAAGATGGATCGCATACATGCAGACAAGCTGAATGTATGAGAGCCGGCATAGCTTTTTTTTTTTTCAAAAACAAGCCGGGAGCCTGCGCTCTCCTGCCGGGGGGAGGGAGGCGGTCCGCTGATGCCGGGAGCCTAGAGTTAGCAATCTGCCGCTCTCTTCAGTGCAAAAGGTGTGAGGAGGGAGACAGATGAAACACCTGCAGTCCTCAGGAAGAGCAGCCCCCCCCCCCCCCCCCGAGTTCTCGCTCGTGGGCTCTGAGGTTCTCTTCTAGAGAGTTGCACGGGGACAGAAATCTTACCCATCCCCACCCATCCCTGCTAGAATCTCACACATCCCCACCTGTCCCCACTGGAATCTTACCCATCCCCACCCATCCCCGCAAAAAGTTAACCCATCACAACCCGTCCCCACAAGAATTTAATGGAACATAAAAGAAAATTCTGGTCAGCTCCCTAAGTCTCTCTCTGGATTTGAGCCACATCACTATAGGCAAGGAAGGAATGGAAGCTGAAACTTAGAACACTGTGTTGTACACATGTAAGATTTGTCTCTGATTTCTGGCACTGTGTGCTGAGAGGTCACCACATGCACGCACCAGTAGGTCAGGTGTCAGACCTGAGATCTGCACATCAGCCTGGGAGCAAAGAGGATTAATTGTAACATAGTAAGTGACAGCAAATAAAGACCTGAATGGTCCATCCAGTCTGCCAAATAGTCACACTCATTATCAATTCATGATTCAATCAACGAGTGTGATATTATATACTTTCTTTCGTGTTTCTGGAACATAGACCATAGAAGTCTATCTGACTCTATACTTATGTTCCAACTACTGGAGTTCTCCTTGAAGCCCACTCCAGTCTATTCATCTTCTCATTTGTGGGATACAGACCGTAAAAATCTGACCAGCACTGTCCTTATGTTCCAGCCACTGAAGTTGCTGTTTAAGCCCTTTCTAGCCCATCCTAAACCAGACTGCCATATATTAGACACAGACCATACAAGTCTGCCCGGTATCGGCCCTAGTTAATCACAGCCAGTCGCCATCTAAGCGTCACTTGACACATCATAAGTACATAAGTACATAAGTAGTGCCATACTGGGAAAGACCAAAGGTCCATCTAGCCCAGCATCCTGTCACCGACAGTGGCCAATCCAGGTCAAGGGCACCTGGCACGCTCCCCAAACGTAAAAACATTCCAGACAAGTTATACCTAAAAATGCGGAATTTTTCCAAGTCCATTTAATAGCGGTCTATGGACTTGTCCTTTAGGAATCTATCTAACCCCTTTTTAAACTCCGTCAAGCTAACCGCCCGTACCACGTTCTCCGGCAACGAATTCCAGAGTCTAATTACACGCCATTTAAGGTTAGGATTTTTATAACTTCCATTTTCTAATTAGAGATCCTCTGTGTTCATCCCAAGTCTTTTTGAATTCCATCATCATTTGTGTCTCTTCCACCTCCTTAATGGAAGACTTTCCACATTTATGCTGTTAAAGCAAGGAGGAAGAGGAGGAGGAGGAGACAGCACTCAAGGTACTCGGTAGATGAGAGGCTGATGCAGCGCAGCTTACACTTCCACAGGAACCCCGCAGAACTGCTTCCGTCCCCGCGGGAGCCCTGCAGAACTGCTTTCGTCCCCACGGGAACCCCACAGAACTGCTTACATCCCTGTGGGAATCCTGCGGGTTCCGCAGGATTCCCGCAAACCCCATTCCCATGCAGCTCTCTTCTCTGCCGCCCCTGCTTCCTTGCCAGGGGGCAGGACAGGGTAGCAGCAGCACAAGAACTCCTGCTTCTCTCCCTCATCTCATTGGAATTTCTGATGGTTTCTCCAGCGTTCTGGCTTGAGCGTTCTATCTGCCTGGCCCCGGACAGCTGAAGCAGGATCCTTTCCTCCCATCTCAGGGACTCACAAGCAACCTACAGCCTTTCAGGTTGGATTTTTGTCACACTTTTTGTGTTCTTGTTAAAAGCAGTCCCTGCTGTTACAGTACATTTGACTGCAGCACTCTCTGCCCTGATATTTTGTTGTATGAAGCTCACTCAAATTTAACAGGAGGTCTGGAGCTGTCGTTAAGTTTGCATGCACATTTGTATAGTAATTAGCTCATTATAATAGCTTTGCATTCCATTTTCGTTAGCTGCTACCGTGATAAGAAAAGAGCTTGGAGAACCATTTTGTGCATGTCTCGTTTTACTCCTTGCTCGCTAAACCAGCTAGAACTGGTATAAAAACCACATTGCTGGTTCATTAGTTTTTGTACATCTGGGCATGAGTTTCCACTCCACACAGCTCATGTTTAGTCTAACCTTTAGATCACTGCCATTCCAGCACTCACTACAGCCCCTGATTACCAAGATTGCCCATTGTACAAGCCATGTAAATTATGTAGCTGCCTTATTACCACTGAGAATACTTATCTGACCTCTAGAATTATGGACACATCAGACTACAAGTTGTTTCAAAAGAGAAATTTTTATTTGTTCGGTACCGACTCAGAACTCATGGCACGTTATTTACTAAGACACAGAATAACTGGCTTTGCTCTAGTGCACAGGCATTACAGTGAGCACATAAGTGTGTCTTCCACCACTGCAGATTCTCATTCACAACAATGGTACAGCCACGCAAGCTTGGTGTCATGAATTAATACTAGATGATATGTTGTACATCGCATCTCAAAAACCAAATCACAAATCCCAAAACCCCTCTGGTATCCAATACACATAATATCCACAAACCAAGGGAATCAAAGTCAATCACATAACTTATACAATAATATGCATACACAGTGTAATCATTTAAAATTGAAATTAAAACACTTTAGACCCTGAGAAATGTAACTCACCTATGCAGCTTACCAGAAATCTGGTAGCTAAAGTGGGTGGACAAGTTTTTTCATTCATAAGGTCCTTCACACTGCAAAACAAAGTCCTTAAAACATTCTCTTCACAAAAAGCAGTGTGGAAGAGCAAACAAACTTGAATGAATACACTGTGAAAAAGCACTAATATAGCATAAATCAATGTAGCAATAATCGCTTTTTGTTTTAATGGCCAATTTTACCAGCAAGTAAAGGGTACCACGATGGGAACCACCATGGCCCCATCAATAGCAAATCTTTATATGGGTCATTTTGAAAAAAACATTTCTTTCAGATCATCCCTACAAAGACAATATAATCCTATGGAGGAGATATATTAATGATGTTTTTATGATTTGGAAAGGCACAGAGGATAACCTTAAAGCATTTTATGAATGGTTGAATGAATTAGATGAGAATCTTACATTTCAGATACGATAAATCCAGTGTGCCTTTCCTTGATCTTAAGGTTAACATCAAAGACGATAGATTTGAGACAGATATATACCATAAACCTACTGACGTTAATAAATATCTCAGCTATGATGGATGCCACAGTACATTATTGAAAAGACATGCACTCTAATACTGCTACTTTCAGACAGAAATCTTATGACATGAAAAAGTGATTCAAAGAAAGATGTTATCCTGATTCATGTATTCATGAATGTTTCTCAAAAGCATTAGAATATGATAGAGAATCCCTGCTGAAACTAAGTGATAGAAAGAAAAATGATAAAATTGTATGTACTCTTCCTTTCAATCATATGTCCAGTTGCATTGTGAAGATTTTAAAGGACAACTGGCATATTGTTCAGAGTTTGGCTCCTTTCTCACAGAAAGGACTGATGATTGCATTCAAGAGGGAGAAGAATCTCAAAGATTCGTTAGTGCCGTCCACTTTGCCAGTATGTAGACAAGAGAGGAACTTACCGAAAGGACATTACAGATGTGGAAACTGCTCTGGGTGTAAAGTAAAAATCTCGAGTAGCCTCCCAATGGGCCTGCAAAAGGGGTGGAATCTGTTTGGGCTATAAGAAAATCATTCTCATAATGAGACAGAATAGGAGAATCTAAGTTAATTTCAAATATAGCGAGTATATGGACTTGATAAATTTGATTTCATGCAATTTTGTGACTTTTCTCTTATCAGCTGACCATTGGGACAATAGGGCAGTGCCTGAGGGCCCACTGTGCCCTAACTTCTATCTAATTTAATCACTTTTGATAGGTGGTTGGAGGCCCATGACCCTTTTGCCAGGGGACCCAGATCACTGTCAGTCCGCCCCTGCCTGCATACCGTGGAACGTTATTTGACATGGTGCAGATACCTTTCTATGCAAACTCTCCAACTGTAAATCCAAGTCTTTTTCTTTAGCTTTTATTCTTAGTGAAAAGTAAATGCAAACCAATATGTCCCTGGTGCTGTTTATGTGTACTCTATTCTGTATGCAAAGTCCATCTCCACTGCATTCTTGGTGGCCCCAGTATAACTGACAGAAGATAAATCTGATTGCCTCCTTACACTGTAAAACAACCATTTAATAAATGAGTGAGTTATTAATAAATGAAGTAGCAAATCTTGATGTTGGAACCTAAACCTTCAATTCTCATATAATTAAATCAGAGTATAGTTTAAGCAATGTGTATGTAATTATGTCCTTATTAAAACATTAACATTGTACCGCTCCCTGGTTTAAACTGAAAATTATATTTAGCAGTTAATTAGCATGTAGTAGTGCATTAATAAACAGCTCTAATTAGATGCATCAGTGTGAAATATTAATTTATATTTCTAGCAATTAATACTAACAGTAATTAGTTTGCCATAGTTATTTTGTTATACAATATATAATTAAGCATTTCTGAATTAAATCACATTGCTATATATTGCTAAAAAAACAAGATGGCACTTTGTTAGCAAATTGGAGAAAACAATGATAAAGAAAGATAAATATAGTGGGCCTGATAATCGGAACAAACTGAGCTCCCTAAGATTATGGCCTATTCACAGCCAGATTCAGGGGAGAAGTGATCAATGTAGGCTACTGTTAAAACACGTTATTGTACCACTAACTCGTGCTATTTGCACATAGGTCCAATTTTGTGTAATGAGACCTAGTTAGGGTTAACAATTCAATGACTTGTCTTAATGGTAGTCCATATTGATAGCTTTCTGCCATATAAGTTATGCTTATAAATTAGAACTGCCATTCATTTACCTTAATTTATGAATCTAATCTATTAGCCTAGTGCTAAAAATCAGTACGAAACTCCATTCTTTTTTTTCCTGACCTAAATCCTCCCCTGTTGCTACCTACTTTTTAGGCTCCTAAATTTTGGAGTTTAGTAGGCAATTCTTTTTTTTGTATTCTTTTTTTTTTTATTGTAGAATTTCAAAATTAACATTCAAACATGAACTTGAAATAGAAATCAGAAACAAGCATAGGAAAGAGGATAATCCCTTAATGCAGGTTAAAAAGAAAAAATCATCCGTTAGTTCACAACATATACAGTGACAGTCAGATTACATGCCAACCAATTGGGGTAACCATCGCAGTCGGTCCTCTCTCCTGAGCCACCAAAAATTCCAACAATTGTTATTTTCAAAAAATAAAAAATACTCACTATTATGTTTTAGGGGAAAGGGGCTGGGACTTGATATACTGCCTTTCTGTGGTTACAATCAACCCCCCCCCCCCTCTTTTACAAGGCCGTGCGGTAATGCCAACACAGAACATTCACTTAGAATGGGCTGTGTCGGCATTACTGCACTGGTATCTGCTACTCTGGCATTGTAAAATTGGGGGTGTGGGGGGCAGGAGGAAGTGGTTTACATATTATAAACAGGTATTTATTTTGTATCTAGGGCAATGGAGGGTGAAGTGACTTGCCCAAAGTCACAAGGAGCTGAAGTGGGAAATGAACCCAGTTCCCCAGGTTCTCAGGCTACTGCACTAACCATTAGGCCACTCCTTTACACAACTAGCAGAACATTTTAACAAATAAGATGTGTCTATTGACAAGATCCTTAGACACAATCCCAAAAAGTCCTTTTGGCGCCTTTGAGTCACTGGAAAGAGGTCAGGAAAAATACAACATAAGGACCTAAAAACATAATTACATAACTCCAAATTTCTGTCTGGTTTCAGGGCAAAGGTTACCAACAAAGTGG
The DNA here is from genome assembly GCF_901765095.1 of Microcaecilia unicolor. Lineage (NCBI taxonomy): Eukaryota > Metazoa > Chordata > Amphibia > Gymnophiona > Siphonopidae > Microcaecilia > Microcaecilia unicolor. The sequence continues at coordinate 269,130,121 of NC_044033.1, read as the reverse complement.
ATCTAGCGGTGATCGCTTCCAAAGAACTTTCTAAAAAGGTAGTGACATCCAAACTCTCACCTATTCCTTCTTGATTCACTGGAGTAGAACTCCCAATTCCTTTCCCAAAAGATAGATGCTGGGCTTGTATCATAGGTGATACATTCTCATTTGGGAATTGGAATATGTCATTCAGATATTGCTTAAACATCTCCAAAGGTGATATAAGTGGAGATTTAGGAAAGTTAATAAGTCTTAAGTTCTTCCTCCTTCTCTGATTGTTTAAATGTTCAGTTTTGCATATCATATTTCTCCATCTTTAATTGTACTCAATTCCATTCTTTTAAGTTCCCCCAAGTTGTTCTAATACATGTCCAAACTGCTCTTTTTGTTTATTTGATTTAATACCCTGCATTTTAACTTTAGCCTGGATATCCACAAATTTTTTTCCAGAAATGCCTTCACAGTCTGCTGAAGGGATAGATTCAGCATCTTGATGATTTCCCATATAGTATCATAATCAATTGCTTTTGGTTTCTGCAATGCACCGAGAGTGGTGCCTAGCTGAGTTATCCCAATGCGACCAGAAGTTGTTGCGGTGTCAGAACTTTGATCCTAATGACCATTCCCCTAGCCAAGTCTCAGGGGAGTTGGTACACTATTATAGAGAAGATAACTTAGAGAAGTTTGATGCTGAGGGTATACCTGCTGATTGATGCTGGTCATCTTTTCAGACAGTTACAAGCTCTGTGATTCAAGGTCTTGTTAAGAGACTTGCAACTGCTCAGTGCCCATTAGATGTTTAACCTGCTGCTTTGTTGGCAAATGCTCTTCCTATTATAATTGAGTGGTTGGTGTGTTTGGTGAATGTTATTTTATCTCAAGGTTGGTTTTCTTCATCTTTTGGTGAGTTCCAGGACCCCCCTCTCCTCTGAGTGCCAGTCCCAACCCCAGCCCGACCTCTTCTCCCACAACAGTCCTCCACCCTCGAATTCCTGCGTGACACCCAGAATTTAAAACTCATCTTACCTCGGGGTCCCGGCGGCAGCATTGAAAGGCAAGCAGGCTCGGCGCTTCAGCCTTCTCTTCTCTCTCAGCTCTGCTCGCCTTTCACTGCTGCCGCCGGGACATCGAGGTAAGATGAGTTTTAAATTCTGGGCGGCATGCAGGAAAGCGAGGGTGGAGGACTATTGAGGGAGAAGAGGGCGGGCACCGGGCAGGTCGGGCTGGCTGAGAAGGAACTTCCAGCAGGTCAAAATATTGGGGGTGCTCGAGCACCCACAGCACCCATGGAGTTGGCGCCTATGACCAGGAGAATGAATCTTTCTTATATGGATGATGTTTTTCTTTTGATCCTTGTGTATATTAATCTACATCACTTTATTATTATTTTATTTTATTTATTTCTGCATTTGTACCTCATATTTTCCAACCTAATGGTAAGTTCAAAGTGGCTTACAGTTATCTAAAAGTAGATAGGTTACGGTTATAAAGGTTCAATGAGGTATACAGTTCTCTTAAACAGGTTACAGTATGGCTTACATTTATCTTTAGGCAGACTGGTTAGATGTAATAGTGCCGTTTGAGGTGACGGAAGCTTAGTTCAGTTTTGTCCATAGTCATGATTGTGAAGTGTTTTCCTGTAATCTGTTTTGCTACGTGCGGTCATCGGAAAGGAATTTTCTGAATAAGTGGGCTTTCAAGTGTTTTCAGAATACTAGGTAATTGTTCATGAATTTTAGGTCTCTCGGTAGTGTGTTCCAAAGTTTGGTGCAGACATATGAGAAGCTGGTAGCGCATGTAGCGCATGTAGATTTGACATCTAGGGAAGTGGAGGGTTAGGTAGGATCTCATGCCCCTGGTTATGTTGCAAATTGGTAGGTCTATTAGACTGGTCATGTAGCCCGGCGAGAGGCCGAAGATTATTCTGTAGGCCAGAGAACAGATCTTGAAGGCTATGCGTGCTTTGATAGGTAGCTAGTGTAATTTTTGGAGTAGAGGTCTTCATCTTTTGGTGAGATAGTACTTACTACAACACTGAAAGGTTCTCATTTGGATTTGTCTTTAACAGCAAGTTTTAGACCAGTGGCAGGAATACCTTTCATCACTAAACTGATTGAATTTATGGTGTCCTTTCAACTGAATATTTTCATTTCAAGTAATACTGTTTTGTTGTCATCTCAACATGGCTTTCAGAGTTTTTTTTTCCTTGGTCTGTGACTCCTAAGTTGGAACCTTGCATGACGTACCTATAATTCAGGTTCCTCTTTCCCACATGCATTACTTTGCACTTGCTCACATTAAACATCATCTGCCATTTAGCCGCCCAGTCTCCCAGTCTCGTAAGGTCCTCTTCTAATTTTTCACAATCCTCCCGTGATTTAACGACTTTGAATAACTTTGTGTCATCAGCAAATTTAATTACCTCACTAGTTACTCCCATCTCTAGGTCATTTATAAATATGTTAAAAGGCAGCGGTCCCAGCACAGACCCCTGGGGAACCCCACTAACTACCCTTCTCCATTGAGAATACTGACCATTTAACCCTACTCTCTGTTTTCTTTCTTTTAACCAGTTTCTAATCCACAATAGAACACTACCTCCTATCCCATGACTCTCCAATTTCCTCTGGAGTCTTTCATGAGGTACTTTGTCAAAAGCCTTCTGAAAATCCAGATACACAATATCAACCGGCTCCCATTTATCCACATGTTTATTCACCCTTTCAAAGAAATGTAGTAGATTGGTGAGGCAAGATTTCCCTTCACTAAATCCATGTTGGCATTGTCTCATTAATCCATGCTTTTGAATATGTTCTGTAATTTTGTTCTTAATAATAGTATCTACCAATTTGCCTGGCACCGACATCAGACTCCCTAGTCTATAATTTTCCGGATCGCCTCTGGAACCTTTTTTAAAAATCGGCGTTAGATTGGCTACTCTCCAATCTTCCGGTACCACGCTCGATTTTCTAACAATAGCTCTGAAAGCTCAGTTTTAAGCTCTATCAGAATTCTGGGATGAATACCAACCGGTCCAGGAAATTTGTTACTCTTCAGTTTGTAGAACTGCACCATTACATCCTCCAGGTTTACAGAGAATTCATTAAGTTTCTCCGACTCATCAGCTTCGAATACCATTTCCGGCACCGGTATCCCACCCAAATCTTCCTCGGTGAAGACCGAAGCAAAGAATTCATTTAATCTCTACGCTACAGCTTTGTCTTCCCTGATCGCCCCTTTTACTCCTCGGTCATCTAGCGGTCCAACTGATTCTTTTGCCGGCTTCCTGCTTTTAATATACCTAAAAAAAAATTTTACTATGTTTTTTGCCTCCAACGCAATCTATTTTTTCAAAGTCCCTCTTAGCCTTCCTTATCAGCGCTTTGCATTTGACTTGACATTCCTTATGCTGTTTCTTATTATTTTCAGTCGGTTCCTTTTTCCATTTTCTGAAGGATTTTCTTTTAGCTCTAATAGCTTCCTTCACCTCACTTTTTAACCACGCCGGTTGTCATTTGGTCTTCCATCCTCCTTTTTTAATATGCAGAATATATTTGGCCTGGGCTTCCAGGATGGTGTTTTTGAACAGCATCCACGCCTGATGTAAATTTTTGACCCTCACAGTCGCTCCTCTAAGTTTTATTTTCACAATTCTTCTCATATTATCATAGTCTCCTTTTTTAAAGTTAAACGCTAATGTATTTGATTTCCTATGTATACTTACTTCAAAGCTAATATCAAATCCAATCATATTATGATCACTGTTATCAAGCGGCCCCAGCACCATTACCTCCCACACCAGATCATACGCTCCACTAAGGACTAGGTCTAGAATTTTTCCTTCTCTCGTCAGTTCCTGTACCAGCTGCTCCATAAAGCTGTCCTTGATTTCATCAAGGAATTTTACCTCCCTAACGTGCCCCAATGTTACATTTACCCAGTCTATATCGGGGTAAATGAAATCACCCATTATTATTGTGTTGCCCAGTTTGTTTGTGTCCCTAATTTCCTTTAACATTTCTGCATCCATCTGTTCATCCTGGCCAGGCAGACGGTAGTACACTCCTATCATTATCCTTTTCCCCTTTACACATGGAACTTCAATCCACAGTGATTCCAAGAAGTGTTTTGTTTCTTGCAGAATTTTCAATCTATTTGATTCAAGGCTCTCTCAGAGGACCTGAAGGAATTTTTATGTCCAGCAAATTTACCATCATAGATGACACAACAAGATGTACAGAAAGATCCAAGAGAGATTAACATTATTAGTCTTTTGTGTGTTTGAGCAAGACTTTAATGGGCAGAGAATATGGATTTACCCTGATGTTTCCCAGATGACACAAGAACAACAAAATTATTTCTTTCAATGAGACAAGAGACTTTGGCCTTAGAAGCCAATATTTTTCTTAGGGGTCCTTTTACTAAGCTGCAAAAAGTAGTGTGGATGGGTGTTTTGGGTGCGCGCTGGGCCATTTTTTACTGCGGCTTGGAAAAAGGACTTTTTTTAATGGGCTGGAAAATGGGAGTGAGCTGAAATTAAAACTAGAATGTGCCTATTTACGGCCTGAGTCCTTACCACCTAGCAGTAAGGGCTCATGTGCTACCCATGTGGTAACCATGCAGCACACACCAACTACTGATTACCCCCCCCCCCCCCCCCCATGGTAGAAAATATAAAATTATTTTCTACCGTGGGATTTGGCACACGCCAAACTCAGAATTACCACTCGACGCATGCACTAGCCTGACGGTAGTGCCTTGGGATGCACTACCCATGCATTAGCCCTCCTGTGCCTTAGTAAAAGGGCCCCTCAGGTATCCATGCAAATGTATAATTTATTACCTACTTAACCCCTAGGATACCTGCAAAAGATACTTGTCTTTTCTTTCTCCCAGACCAATTATGGTCTTTCCTTGATTAAAAAAAAAGTGTCTATATCATCTGCTACACTGGTATCGACTTTGGATTCTGTAATATAGTAATAGGGACGCAATCTGTATTATGCCAGTACTTAATTCCTTTTATTATTTTTTTCTATGTTGAATAACTCCAGTGTTCAAGTTTCTGCCCCCTATTTGTTGTAGTTTAATGTGGTGGGGGGACTAGTTATTTTATTATTTTTATGTTAATTTTTTTTCCTATATGCTTATTTTTGGTTGTCTCCTTTCTCAAAATTTTCTGTAAAAAGTGGATACCTGTAATTATTTCAAAATGTCAATAAATATTTTTAAAAGATATGAAACAGAGAGTAGGGTTAAATGGTCAATATTCTCAATGGAGAAGGATAAATAGTGGGGTTGCCCAGGGATCTGTGCTGGGACTGCTTCTTTTTAATGGTATTACATAGAGGGGCATAATTGAACGAAAACGTCTATCTCCATGGGCGTTTATCTCCGAGAACGGGTCCGTGAAGGGGCGGACCGAACCGTATTTTCGAAAAAAATAGACGTCCATGTTTTATTCGACAATTTGTGAGCTGGGCGTTTTTGCTTTTCAGCGATAATGGAAAATGAAAGCGCCCAGCTCAAAAATGAATAAATCCAAGGCATTTGTTCGTGGGAGGGGCCAGGATTCGTAGTGCACTGGTCCCCCTCACATGCCAGGACACCAACCGGGCACCCTAGGGGGCACTTTTACAAAAACAAAAAAAAAGGTAAAAGAGCTCCCAGGTGCATAGCACCCTTCCCTTGTGTGTTGAGCCCCCCAAATCCCCCTCAAAACCCACTGCCCACAAGCCTACACCATTACTATAGCCCTAAGGGGTGAAGGGGGCACCTACATGTGGGTACAGTGGGTTTGGGGGGGTTGGACGACTAAGCATTAAGCAGCACAATTGTAACAGGTAGGGGGGGATGGGCCTGGGTCCACCTGCCTGACGTCCACTGCACCCCCTAACAACTGCTCCAGGGACCTGCATACTGCTGCCTGGGAGGAGGGTATGACATTTGATGGTGAAAATAAAAAGTTGTGAAACATAATTTTTTTGTGGTGGGAGGGGGTTAGTGACCACTGGGGGAGTCAGGGGAGGTCATCCCCGACTCCCTCTGGTGGTAATCTGGTCATTTAGGGCACTTTTGGGGCCTTATTCGTGAAAAAAACAGGGTCCAGGAAAAGTGCCCTAAATTCTACCTACAAACGCATACTTATTTTCCATTATCGGCGAAAGGCGCCCATCTCTGTTCGGGTGATAACCACGCCCCAGTTCCGCCTTCACCAAGCCTCCGACACGCCCCCGTCAACTTTGTCCGCATCCGCGACGGAGTGCAGTTGAAAACGTCCAAGTTCGGCTTTCGATTATACCGCTTTATTCGTTTTTGTGAGATAAACGTCCATCTCCCGATTTAGGTCGGAACTTGGGCGTTTTTCTCGTTCGATTATAAGCAGGATAGTAACATAGTAGATGACGGCAGAAAAAGACCTGCACGGTCCATCCAGTCTGCCCAACAAGACAAACTCATATGTGCTACGGTAGTTTTTGTGTATATCTTACCTTGATTTGTAACTGTCAGTTCCCACCCATACAGTCCCCACCCACCAATTCCCTCGAGACAATTCCTTCCAGAACAATTCCCACTTAAGGGGGACAATTCCCACCAAGGAGTCCCCCCCCCCCCCCATCATTTCCCATCCTCCCTAACCTTTTTTTTTTTTTAACCAACTGTAGCTTCTTTCTTGTATCAGGTCCCATAAGTCCTGGTGGTGCTTTTTTCTTAATGGCGTCTGGAACAAGGAGGTTAGAGCAGCATACGGATGTACACAGAGGATGTATAATAACAGAATACATTTCATAGGTGGAGTAGTAATTTGTTATAAATCGTAATCAGTGTGTTATTTTGAGGGGCTGAATTAGGTTGAAACCTAGTGTGGGGGTGTGTGGGGGGCATAGGTAGAGTAGTAATTTGTTATAAATTGTAATCAGTGCATCATTTTGAGGGATTGAATTGGGTTCAAACCTAGCTAGGGGATGTATGGGGGACATTGCCCCTCCCCCACATGAACTGCAGTTTGTATTTATCTATTTATGTATTTATGACATTTCGCTCCAGGATTAAACACGAATTAGGTTAAAACCTAGTTTGGGGGGGGGGGGTGTAGGGGTATTCCCCCCCACACACACATACACACATATGAACTACATGTCTGGAATGGGAAAGGGATGTGTAAAAGATAATGTTGTGGGGGGTGAGGAGGGTACTGCCCCCCCAAAATAAAAATCTGGAAGAGAAAAAGGAGGTAGATTACTTGCCCTGTGTGTTTTGTATTTTTGGGGTTATGGGTGGGAATTGTCCTCCCTGGTGTGGTGGGAATTGGTTCAGTGGGAATTATCCTAGGTGGGAATTGTCCAGTTGGAAACTGACCTAGAGCCTTTTTAACATATTTATAAATGATCTAGAAATGGGAATAACTAGTGAGATAATTAAATTTGCTGATGACAGAAAGTTATTCAAAGTTGTTAAATCACAAGAGGGTTGTGAAAAATTGCAAGAGAACTTCATGAGACTGGGAGACTGGGCATCCAAATGGCAGATGACATTTACCTCCAAATTCTAAAAGTGATGCTAAAAATTGCACACACAATTAAAGAATGAGCCAATTAGCACTGATAATTGGGCCCTAACAATCAATTATTGGTTCTAATTGGCATTAATTAAAATTTACATGCACATATTTACATGCCCGGATCCGCAAGGAAATTGTACGTATGGTTCCAAAAAGGGGGTTTGGTCATGGGAGGGTCAGGAGTGGATCAGGGTTGCTCTCTCAATTTATACCAGCTGTTATAGAGAATAAGGGAGATCTGAACCTAATTTAGGCACAAGAATTTACACCAGGGTTCAGTTGGTGTAAATGTTCACACCTAAAAGTAGTCACGGATCCCAGCGCTAAGCGCTATTCTATAAACAGTTTTTAGGTGTTCCTGGAGGGCTGAAAACACAAAATTAGGGCCCTGTTTAGAAAGCCGCACTGTAGGAACACACACTTTTTAGCACATGCTAATGACAGAGACACCTTAATTCCCCTCTCTGTTGGAATGTCTGTGTAGCCAGTTTATTAGGAATGGTGCCGCACAGCCATCCCTATGGATTGTTATTGTACACTAGTAAAAAAGGCCCGTTTCAGTATGAAAGGAAACAGGCGCTAGCAAGGTTTTCTTCCCCCCCTCCCTCGCTCTCTCCCTCTGCCCCCCCCCAAGTCCCACGGCCTCCTTTCCTCCCCTCCGTTTTCCATGGCTTCCTCCCTCCGTTTCTCTCCTTCACTCTGTTGCCCTCCGAGTTGCAGGCCCCCCTCCCTCCCTCTCTCTGTCATTCTCCTTCGCTCTGTCCTCCCTCCGAGTGCCAGTCCCCCCCTCTAAAATCGCCAACCCCCTCTCCCCCTCTCTTACCGGGGTTCTGTCGGCAGCATTGAAGAGCGAACAGACTCAGCAAGTGTACTGCCTTTCCTTCTCTTCGCTCTGAGCTCTGACTTTGGTCCCGCCCTCATTTCCTGTTTGCGCAAGGGCGGGACCAGAGTCAGAGCGAAGAGAAGGGAAAGCAGCATACTCGGACGTCAGTATGACGTTAGTGTTATCTACAGCAGGTAGCAGACCACATCCGAGGGAGCCACAGTCCCAGGCAGCGTCAGAACGTTGGAGGTGAGAATTATTACATAGGAATTTTCTCTTTTTTTTAATGGTACCTAAAGAAATATGTGCTGAGCACAAAAACATCTGAAAAACAGCAATTTTCGAAATAAAAAATAGAAGTTTTTCTGCTACTAAAATAGCTGAATGAGAGATGTATAAATATCTCTGTATTTCGTGTTGTCTGTTTTAATTATGTAGTTTATTATGACTGCTCTGTTGTAAGCTGCCGAGCTCATTGGGATCATGCAGGTTATAAATAGTTTAAATGAATAAATGTTCAGGGTGAGAATGTTAGATGTTTTCAGCAAAATGTGTTCAATTGGATTTGAATATGAAATCAAAAGTGCCCCTCTAAGGTACTACTTAAGAGACCTGCTTTAGTGGATCATGGATCTTTGCCCTCTAAGATTTAAAGGAGAGAACAATCAGGGGTTGTCTCTAGTTCCAAGAAGAGGCTGCAGGCAGGAATATTTGCTTGTCCTAGTTGAGCTGAGCTGCATGTAAACACAAGGCTCCTACAGATAGTCCAGTCAAGATGTTTGCTAACATAGAGACCCTTTTACAAAGGCGTGCTAAAAAATGTAGTGTAGACGCGTGTTTTGGGCACGCACAGAATCATTTTTCAGCATGCCTGTAAAAAATGCCTTTTTTACATTTTTGCCGAAAATGGACGTGCAGCAAAATAAAATTTGCCGCAAATCCATTTTGGGTCTGAGACCTTACCACCAGCCATTGACCTAGCTGTAAGGTCTCATGCGTTAACCGGGTAGTAATGACCTACATGCATAGAATGCCACTTGACGCGCGTCCACTACACGCATCAGAAAATAAAAAAAAAAATTTTGGACATGCGTCAAAAATGAAACTACTGCAAAGGGCACGCGGTAGTCGGGTGGTAACTGAAATTTTGCGCGTGTTGGCACCTACGCAGCTTAGTAAAAGGGCCCCTTTTTTCTCACTTCTTTGCATCCCCTTTGGCAGTGGCTAGGTTGCAGTGAAATATGCAGTGGATTTCGTTGTAAAATTTGTAACAACATTTTTTAATAGGCAATATAAGGGCACAACACCTGCAGTTGGGGATTCCTACTATTACTTCCATCAGGCTACTCCTTCACTACATTTCAATTTGCTCTTTAGATAAATGTATTTCTAAATGCCACTTTGAATATAATAAATCCTTTTGTATTGTGTCCATGGAATCCGAGCCGCATGAAAGATTTTTTTATTACTTTGGTCCCTTCCCTCTTCAAAGAGCCCTTTAGGACTACAGCCAAGGAAGGCATACATTTTTGCTTCACTCTCCCTTCCTAGACCCTTCTGAACAAGCTCAAGCAGCTTATATTTAAGAACTGCTCTTAATTACCTCACCTCACCTGCTTTTACTGCTCTCAGCTTTCTCAGTCTTTATTGACCATAAAGAACTGCATGATTCACAAAGGCCTATGAGCACTCCCTTCTGGAAAAGCAGTAGAGCATTGCCAATTAATAGACTACGTTATCATAAGTATTGAATAGACTAAATTAAATATCATTAATGTTCTGCAAATTAGACTTTCCTTAATTTTATTATTCATTTCCAGCAAATATAATCATCATCCTCAGGCTTTACGTTTACTCCCCTGATTCCTTTTTATATAAAAGTTCTCATCAAGATGATAAATGATTGTGGCTAAGAACTGAAACATTTTAATTAATCCTTGCATTTAGGTCAGTACCAAGGACTACCAAGGACAGATAGTGCTGTTAGAATAGATATACAGTAGTCAAGATCTTCTTTGCAAAGTCATGCAACTGGTACAGTAAGTCAGTATAGCATACCAACATAATCCATCTACAGTGCCAAGTATTCTGCATTGGACAGAAATCTTCCACTTCAGAAGCCCAACTCTGGCTTTCTCACATAAAAATGGGAGGCACTCAAGATTACTTCTCTTGCTGGGTCCTGGGAACCTATGTAAGCCAATTATCTAACAGCTGCTGATCTGATCACCTGTATCACCTGTACCAGTAATGCAGAAACTACGAGCAGATTGCAGAGCTAAAACTAAATGCCTGCTGATCTCATGCATCATGACATCATCAGGCAGTAAGTTTCAGCCCCACAAACTTTGCTAGCAATTGCTATGGTACCAACACATACTATACAGGATGGTCAAGCCAATAGCCACAGACTGATTGGCTTCCACCCTCATGGCACAGTTATACAAGTGTAACCCTGGCTCACCCTTTCAGTAAGCTCCCAGGGTCAGGTACCCAAGACCAGGGTCACACAACAGTTTTATATTTCAGGTGTGCTGGGCATAGGCCGGGGCCAGGCTAAAACCCAGTAGGTCGAAGAGAAATCTTTCCTTGGGGCACACTACAATCCACTGCCACACAGAATGATCCAAACAACACCGAGTTTAACTCTAGCTTCTTTACTGAACATCAAAACAGTTCATAAATACTTCAGTATGTATAGTTTCAAGGCATATTATGATCACAGGTCAGCTTCAGACATTATCTCCTCCAATCCAGTTCAAGGCTTGCAAAAGTGTGAATCAGTTTCAATCATTTATTCTCTTATCATCTCTGTCCCATCCCAAACAGGGATCATCTGAGCACCAGTAAAACAATGTAACGCCAGATGTGAGGCTCCTCTGCCCCCACTTCTCTCCTACCTGGGGTGTCTTTCCCCCAGGTACTCCTTCCCTTAAGGCTCCCCTCTCTGGGAAACCAAACTTCAGGCACCTGCTGCCCCGTAGTAGGGGCTCATCTACCAAGCACTACAATTCACAGAAGCCTGCCTCGGGATTCCCTGTAGTGCTTTATATTTGTGGAAACGTTGGCTGTGAATGCTCTGGTTTCCTCATATCAGCTATTAGGTGCATTGCCTCCAGACTTTGTAGAGCACTCAGAAATCTAACACACTACAGGGACTCCTGAGGCAAAATGTCAGAGATATGCATTTCCAAAACCTGTCATATTCCAATTACTATGAAATTCAAAATACAATACTTTTTTTTTAACCTTTGTTGTTTGAACAATTTATTATTCAATTTCCTTTGGTCCCAGTGTCTCTTTCATGTTTGTCTCTGTTTCATCTGTTTTTGTGCCATCCTTGCCACCTGACATTTCTTCTCTATGTCCACCATCCTTCTGTTTGCACTCTTATTTTTATTTTTGTTACATTTGTACCCCATGCTTTCCCACTCATGGCAGGCTCAATGCAGCTTACATATACAGGTACTTATTTGTACCTGGGGCAATAGAGGGTTAAGTGACTTGCCCAGAGTCACAAGGAGCTGCCTGTGCCTGAAGTGGGAATCGAATGCAGTTCCCCAGTTCCCCAGGACCAGAGTCCACCACCCTAACCACTAGGCCACTCCTCCACTCCTTTCTAGCATCTGTGTCCCTGTCCTTATCCTACCCTCGAGTTCAGCATCTGCCCTTCCAGTGTCCCCATCTCCCCCTTTTCTGACATCTTCCTTTTCTGGCATCTGCCCTCCCAGTGTCTCCATCTCCCCCCTTTTCTGGCATCTGCTCTCCCAGTCTCCTCATCCTCCCCCCCCCCCATTTTCCAGCATCTGCCCTCCCAGTGTCCCCATTTCCCCCCTTTTCTGGCATCTACCCTCCCAGTGTCACCATATCCCCCATTTTCCAGCATTCCATTGTCCACTATCTCCCCGCCTTTTTGGCATTGTCCCTCTATGTCCCTATTTCACCTCTCTTCCAGCATTGTCTCCCATCCCCCTTTCCAGTAGTGTCCCTATCTCCCCATCTCCCCCTCCTTTCCAATAGTGCTCCTATCTCCCCCTCCTTTCCAGTAGTGCCCCTGTCTCCCCATCTCTCTCTTTCCAGTATTGTCCCTATCTCCTCATCTCTCCCTCCTTTCCAGCAGTGCCCCTATCTCCTCATCCTTTCCAGAAATGCCCGTCTCCCCATCTCTCCCTTTCCAGTAGTGTCCCTATCTCCCCATCTCCCCCTCCTTTCCAGTAGTGCCCCTCTCTCCCCATCTTCCCATCCTTTCCAGTAGTGCCCCTATCTCCCCATCTTCCCATCCTTTCCAGTAGTGTCCCTTATTTCCCCATTTCCCCCTTTCCAGTAGTGTCCCTATCTCCTCCTTCCTTTCCAGTAGTGTCCCCATCTCCCCTTCCTTTCCAGTAGTGTCCCTATCTCCCCATTTCCCCCTTTCCTGTAGTGCTCCTATCTCCCCATCTCCCCTCCTTTTCTGTAGTTTCCCCTTCTCCCCCTTTTCCAGTAGTGTTCATAATTCCTCCTTTCCAGCACTGTGTTCCACTATCCCTACCCTCTCCCTCAAAGAGATTTGATTAATCAAACCCCCTTGCTCTCCCTGCCCACCATTGACCCTCTGCATCCCTGTCTCTCCTTGCCCAGCATTTAATTTTTATGGCCTTATTTGCCCCATGTTCAGTTTCTCTCTCCCCCCCACTCCCCTCTGCCAGTTCTGCATCTTTCTCTTCCTTCCACCCACTCACTCCTGTCCTGTGGTCGTCATACTTCTCCTGCACCAGCGACTAAGAAAGTCAATTTTCTACTGGTCTCCAGTCCTCTTCTCAGACTCGTCCTGTCTACGTGGAAAACAGGAAGTTGTAGCAGATTAGGCAGGATGCATCTGAGAAGAGGCCTCGATGTCGGTAGAACGTTGACTTTCTTAATCATCGGTGCTGAAGAAGTATGACAACCGCAGGACAGGAGAGAACTGGTGGTAAGAAGAGAGAGAGATGCAGGACTCGTATGTAGCAGAGAAGGAAGAGAGACATACTCGAACTCAAGGACAAATTTACCAATGTGCAACAAGGCAGCTGAGCCCCTATAAGCATGGGGCCTGGGGCAGCTGCCCCCTTTGTCTATTGGTAAAAGTGGCCCTGACCGCAAGTCACATTAGGGTCCATGCATAGTAATGAGATGCAAAACATGGATTTGCACATTTTGCATCTCATAGTACATAAGCATTTAGCACCTGTAGTATGCAGTCTACACCCATTGATGGCTCAAGAACCACCTACAGTGGTGGAAATAAGTATTTGATCCCTTGCTGATTTTGTAAGTTTGCCCACTGACAAAGACATGAGCAGCCCATAATTGAAGGGTAGGTTATTGGTAACAGTGAGAGATAGCACATCACAAATTAAATCCGGAAAATCACATTGTGGAAAGTATATGAATTTATTTGCATTCTGCAGAGGGAAATAAGTATTTGATCCCCCACCAACCAGTAAGAGATCTGGCCCCTACAGACCAGGTAGATGCTCCAAATCAACTCGTTACCTGCATGACAGACAGCTGTCGGCAATGGTCACCTGTATGAAAGACACCTGTCCACAGACTCAGTGAATCAGTCAGACTCTAACCTCTACAAAATGGCCAAGAGCAAGGAGCTGTCTAAGGATGTCAGGGACAAGATCATACACCTGCACAAGGCTGGAATGGGCTACAAAACCATCAGTAAGACGCTGGGCGAGAAGGAGACAACTGTTGGTGCCATAGTAAGAAAATGGAAGAAGTACAAAATGACTGTCAATCGACAAAGATCTGGGGCTCCACGCAAAATCTCACCTCGTGGGGTATCCTTGATCATGAGGAAGGTTAGAAATCAGCCTACAACTACAAGGGGGGAACTTGTCAATGATCTCAAGGCAGCTGGGACCACTGTCACCACGAAAACCATTGGTAACACATTACGACATAACGGATTGCAATCCTGCAGTGCCCGCAAGGTCCCCCTGCTCCGGAAGGCACATGTGACGGCCCGTCTGAAGTTTGCCAGTGAACACCTGGATGATGCCGAGAGTGATTGGGAGAAGGTGCTGTGGTCAGATGAGACAAAAATTGAGCTCTTTGGCATGAACTCAACTCGCCGTGTTTGGAGGAAGAGAAATGCTGCCTATGACCCAAAGAACACCGTCCCCACTGTCAAGCATGGAGGTGGAAATGTTATGTTTTGGGGGTGTTTCTCTGCTAAGGGCACAGGACTACTTCACCGCATCAATGGGAGAATGGATGGGGCCATGTACCGTACAATTCTGAGTGACAACCTCCTTCCCTCCGCCAGGGCCTTAAAAATGGGTCGTGGCTGGGTCTTCCAGCACGACAATGACCCAAAACATACAGCCAAGGCAACAAAGGAGTGGCTCAGGAAGAAGCACATTAGGGTCATGGAGTGGCCTAGCCAGTCACCAGACCTTAATCCCATTGAAAACTTATGGAGGGAGCTGAAGCTGCGAGTTGCCAAGCGACAGCCCAGAACTCTTAATGATTTAGAGATGATCTGCAAAGAGGAGTGGACCAAAATTCCTCCTGACATGTGTGCAAACCTCATCATCAACTACAGAAGACGTCTGACCGCTGTGCTTGCCAACAAGGGTTTTGCCACCAAGTATTAGGTCTTGTTTGCCAGAGGGATTAAATACTTATTTCCCTCTGCAGAATGCAAATAAATTCATATACTTTCCACAATGTGATTTTCCGGATTTAATTTGTGATGTGCTATCTCTCACTGTTACTAATAACCTACCCTTCAATTATGGGCTGCTCATGTCTTTGTCAGTGGGCAAACTTACAAAATCAGCAAGGGATCAAATACTTATTTCCACCACTGTAGTTCCTACCCCCTAACCTAACCTGCAGTTAACATGCAAATTAGCAGGAGCAAACCATCATGCTTCAGCATATTCTATAATCGGTGCCAATTATAGAATACGCTCAGTTGATATTTCAGCACCCAAATCTATGTGCATCCATTTACACCAATGAAAACATGGTGTAAATCTCCGCACGTAGATTTAGGCGCACTGGGCCATATTCTATAACTAGGTGCCTAAATTTTGGAACACCCACAAAATGCCCATTTCCTCTATACCCACTTCCCTTTTTGCCTGCACACGTTAGAAGTTTGGCAGACATCGTTACAGAATATGCTTAGCGAGTTGTGCACCTAAATTCTAATCAGTGTGAAGTGCTCATTATTGCATGTTAAGTGCTGTTATCAATGCTCATTAGCTTGTTAAGCTTGCGAAATTGCGCGCATTGCTAGAGAATCCACGCCAATTTTGGCGCTGATCTCTAGGTGCACTATATAGAATTTGGGGGTAAAGGCCTTAGTCTATAAAGGTTATGCTCCTAAATTTATGAGCATAATTTATGCTCCTAATTCTATGCTCCTAAATTACGAGTGTACTCTATGCTCCAAAATAGATTATGCTCATAAATTAGGAGCATACATTTAGGAGCATAACCTTTATAGAATAAGGCTCTAACTGTTTAGTGCACTTTAGTAAAAGACTCTATGAGATGACTTGGCAATACGGAACACTTTTGATCAAGGTTTCCCTATAGCAAGCCACACCTTGCCAAGCTTCACAGTATATTACCTGGTGATATGGTATGAAACTACATGGCCTAAAGCATGGCTAGATAAAGGGATCATGAAAGTTTTACTACTGTTAAGCCACTTAAGGTTTCAAGCTTTAGCTTTATTGATATAATCCATCACAGCAGTTTACAATGTAAACATCAATTTTTCTTACATACAGCAAAGAAACAAAGATAGAGCCATCAAACTATAATTCATATAGGACAAGAAGAGAATAGATTATGAAGATCGTATTATCCATCATACCAGCTCAACATTTGGGCTAGAATTTCAAATTCAAAACAATTATATTTTTGTGTGAGAACATCGTAGTAGTCAGGACCTTAAGAAATAGTTGTCAAAGTTTTACAAGATAACAGATCTCTTTGGAAAATGTATTCTTTAAATGAATGCAGCTAAATATGATAGCAAAGGCTACACATATACTAGTTTTACAGAACAGTATTGCTGATTCTCATTCAAACAAGTTTCTCATGCTGTAGTTATCACCTAGAGAAGAAGAACTGGGAAAAACCCTGGACCATCCATGATGGTTCACAGTCCAGGTGGCTAGGAGCTCCTGTGGTGCTCAGTGCACCAGTGCTTTGATAAACCTACAAGCAGATCTATAAGTAAATATAATTGGGCCAATATTCAAAGTGATTTAAGTGGGCTGGAGCCTCTCCTGCCTGCTTAAATCACTTCCTGCAGCCTAAGTGGGGATATTCAGTAGCACTTAACCAAAAAGTGGGCAGATAAGGAGGAGCTAATTCATCCTGCCACGGTATGCATTTAAAAAATGCTGACCGTCACTGACTGAATATCAGGAGGAATGTTTCCAACTAAGAGAGGGATGGAAGGCAGTTTGGTACTTGACAATTTGATATCAAAAATACATTATTCTGGCTAAGAAGTAATGACTTTGCCAAATGCTCAGTGGCCACACACCTAGCCAGGCTTACCTGGATCTTAGAAATATAAGATTGGAGGGATTCCAGTGAAACCTTTATAGCAGGCTTGTCCAACCTATGGCCCATGGGCCAAAAGCTGGTCTGCCAAATGCTGCTATCCGGCTCACACTTAGCTGGCTTAAGCTACATCAAAACCACTCAACTCTGGCTTCCCTGCAACCAGTGGCATAGCCAGACTGCCAATTTTGGGTGGGCCTGAACCCAAAGTGGGTGGGCACAAAATTTTCTCTCTACCCCCTCCCCCAGCAAAATTTAGTCACACTTTTCAGTGAGCTTTCAGAGGCCAAGACCTCCTGCCTCAGGTCAGTATAATGCTGTTATGGTATCCTCTCCTGACCTAAGAAAGGAAGTATTGGTCTCTGAAACTTTATTAACACAGGTACCATATTACTTTATCCTAAATTAAAAATAAAAATTTTTTCTTTACCTTTGTTGTATGGCCATTTACTTTTTCTCATTGTGTTGCTCCCAGTCTCTAGATTCTGCTTTCCTTCGTCTTTCTCTTGCCAGGGTTTCCTGTCCATTCATCACCTATGGCTTTTCATCTTTTCCTCACCCTTGTTCGCCACATGCCCCTTCCTCTTATTCTCCAGTCTTTCCCTACTCTGTCCTCTCCCTCTTTCCATCCAGCAGCTCCCCTCTTTCTCTCCCCATCCTTCCAGTGTCTCCCCTCTTTCTTTTGCATCCGGCGTCTCCTTTTTCTCCCTACCCTTCCATCCAGTGTCTTCCCTCTTTCTCTCCTTATCCTTCCACTCATCTACCCTCTCTCCTGATCCTTCCATCTAATGTCTCTATCTCCCCTCTCCTTCTATCCAGTGTCTATCTCTCTACCCTTTTCTGTTCAGTCTCCTCCCTCTCTCCACATCCTTCTAGTTTCTCCCCTTTCTCTCTGCATCCTTTCATCCATCTCCCCTCTTTCTCTCCCTATCCTCCCATGTCCAGCAGCTCTCTTCCCTCTAGTCCCTTCTTCCTCTTCCTTCCTTGTCCAGCAGCTCTCCAGCCCCTTCCTCCTCTCCCTCTCATGCCCAGCAGCTCTCTCCCTTCCATCCAATCCCCTCCTCCTCTCCATCCCATGTCCAGCAGCTCTCTCCCTTCCCTCTAGTCCCTTCTTCCTCTTCCTCCCTTGTCCAGCAGCTCTCCAGTCCCTTCCTCCTCTCCCTCCCATGTCCAGTAGCTCTCTCCCTTCCCGCCAGTCCCTCCCATGTCCCAGCAGCTTCTCCCTTCCCTCCAGTCCCTTCTTCCTCTCCCTCCCATGTCCCAGCAGCTTCTCCCTTCCCTCCAGTCCCTTCTTCCTCTCCCTCCCATGTCCCAGTAGCTCTGTCTTCCTTCCCTCAAGTCCCTTCCTCCTCTCCCTCCTATGTCCCAGCAGCTCAGCCACTTTCCCCCCAGGCCCGCAAATCCACATCCTTCCCACGCTGTCGCAGCCCTTTTGTCCCATGGAGGCAGCGTTCAGCATTTCCTTCCTGCTGCCCTGTCTTCTCCCCAGGCTCCGCAGCATCGTCCCTGCAAGAGGAATCGTTTTCCTTTTCGGCCATCGCGCTGCGCTGCCATACACACAGGCAGCTTCGCTCCTCCCCCACCGCGTTCATCCGGCCCTAACAGGAAGTGCATCAGAGAGGGCCAGAATGGATGCGGCGGGGGAGGAGCGAAGCTGCCTGTGTGTATGGCAGCGCAGCGCGACGGCCGAAAAGGAGAAGGATTCCACTTGCAGGGACGATACAGCGGAGCCTGGGGAGAAGACAGGGCAGGAAGGAAACGCTGCCTCCGCAGGACAAAAGGGCAGCGACAGCGTGCGAAAGATGGGCGGGCCTGGAGGGAAAATGGGTGGGCCTGGGCCCGTCCAGGCCCACCCGTGGCTACGCCCCTGCCTGCAACGACTCTGGCTCTCTTCAAGCTTGACTTTCACAGTTCAGGAAGATTGTGAGATTTCACAGTTTCAAGTCTTGCAAAAGTTGAAACCACAGAATCAACTTGATCTTTCTGAACCACATGGCTCAAGCTTGCAGAGAGCTAGAGTCACAATGGGGAAGCCAAAGCTGTGTGGTTTTTATGCAGCTGAATCAGTTATGTGAGAGAAAGACTGGGTGAAGGATGGGGGAGAGAGAGAGACAGAAAATGAGTGAAGGCTGGGGCGTACATGAGAGAGAGGGAGAGACTGGTTAAAGGCTGGGGAGGGTAAATGAGAGAGAGACTAGGTAAAGGCTGAGGGGGAATATGAAAGAGAGAGAGAGAGAGGGGAGGGCGTCTTTTACTAAGGTGCGCTCATGTTTTTAGCGTGCACTAAAATTGTGGAAGCACTAAACGTTAGAGACGCCAATGCATTCCTTTGGGCGTCTCTAACATTTAGCATGCCCAAAAATGTGAGCACGCCCTAGTAAAAGATGCCCTATGTTTTTCAGAGACAGCATGAGTGTGTGATTCTCAGAAAGACAGCATGAGTGCATACTTGCTTTGGCCCTCCTGATGTTACAAAATATAAAATGTGGCCCTCGACAGAAAAAGGTTTGACAAGCCTGCTTTATATCATAGAAACTCATGACAGAATGAACAAAGGGGTTGGGTCAGTACACAATGGGAAGCACACAGTAAGATATAGGTTGTGCATTTTTGGCACGCCTTACCAGCTATATTTAAGTTAGTTTTCAAAATTAATCTATTTCACTTGGCCACCTTTTTAGCATTCTTTGAAGCCTCTCATGTTCAGCATCCAAAGGGACAACATCCAAGTGGGATACTAGCAGCGCATATTCATCTCCAAGGGTATAAAATAATAATAAGATTTCGTAGATCTATGATTTATTAGCCTGGGAAAATAGTGCTGTAACATATCCAATTAAGAACACTAGGGTATAGCTGAGGGTTAAACCAGTTGGCAATGGACACTTCTTAGTACACTACAATGTGTTCTACCTTACTTGATATTAATGTGTGGTATTACAAAAATATTTAGGGAATTTAGGGATGGACAGCACTCATTTTGGGATTCACTCATTCCATATTGGTGCTGCTTGAATTGCTGAATATTTTAAAGAAGATTTTTTTATGACAATATTAATGAAAGATTACTTGTATATTATAATTTTTCTGTAAACTGCTTTAATACATATTGTGCTAAGCACAGTATTATGTTACTAAATTAAATCAAAATTAAATCACACCTGGGAAAATTTTAAAACTTTGGGTGAATCTCTTCGTGAAGGTGATTAATAAATCCCAATATATAAATAAATGATTCACAGAACTGAGAATTGACATTGATGCACAATAAATTAAAATGTGCTGTTTTCTTTGTCTATTTGCATCTACATTAAAAGATGGTCTGGATCATTGGGCATTCTTTTTTTCTAGGGTAGACAAACATGCTCAACTGCAACCCTCTATGCACCTATGAGTCCTTGGACTCATGGAGGTTTTATGACAGGAGACAGCATGATGTCAAAAAGTTGAAGCCTTCTCCCCGGCACAGCCACCATATTGTGTGACCCCCAAACATTCGTAGACACTATTGAAAAGGCCTCTCCGGTACTATGTAAGCCACATTGAGCCTACAAATAGGTGAGAAAATGTGGGATACAAATGTAACAAATAAATAAAATAAATAAACAATAGCAAATGTGAGATTTATGACTGCCTATGTGTGGAGGTTTTTTATTTGACAGCTTTTTTATTTATTTGAAAGCTTCCCATATGTAACCCAAGATTTTTTTTTTACCTCTGGGGTGAGCTGTGGTCCTGCCATGGGTGTGGGTACTCTGGAGTGGCAAACTCATTTTTGGAGCCACGGGAGGCTCGATTTTTATAGGGGGCAGGTTTAAGAAAGGCAACAGCTATGCCTGAGTCTTGGGGCTGAGTTGTGGAAAGTCCCATGGCTCCAAAAAAAAGTCTGCCACTCTGGAGCACCCACACTGGACTGCAACCCCTCTCCCCCAAAGTAAAAACAATAAAAATCTTATATGGAAAGCTTTCAAATAAATTGAAAAAAGCTGTCAAATAAAAAAACACACACAAATAGGCAGTCATAAACCTCAATAGCGTCTTTGAATGCTGGGATCACACAATATGGCGGCAAAATCCATCCACTGGCCATGGGAAGCGCATGGATGGGTCAGGGGTGTTCACTAATGATGTATGCAGTATTGTAGAATTCGGTGAATCTGAGCCTAATTTACACACGAGGATTTAGTCCAGGTTTCAGTACGTGTACATCTTCACAGCCAAAGTTGGGCACAGATCCCAGCGCTCTACGTTATTCTATAAACTGTGCCCAACTTGGAGCACCATTTATAGGATAGCAATTTGGGCACCATTTACTGAATCTAGTCCATTGTGAGGAAGGTCTCCATACAGAAGTGCCTTTTTTGATTGTGAGCTGACAAAGGAAATAAAAAGGAACTGGACTATGGATTCACTAGTAGTTGGAAGTCCCTTTTGTTTCTTGTAAGAAGCAGTATGCAAACCTCAGCCTGCATAACAGGGTGAAACCGAATGTGCAGTGCCAGGACTTCTCCCACTGCAAGAGCAGAGCTGCTGCTACTGGTCAGTTTAGAGACATCTAGGGTTTTCAGCTCAGACAAATGGTCAGTAGCTGGTGAGTCAGAGTGGTTGGAAGCTGTACAAGCCTGAAAGAGTCAGAGTGACAGAGAAGGACTGCTTCAGGATTTAACACAGGACCTAAAAGAGACAGGAAACTATCTGGACTACTTAATGGCCCCCTCCCCCCCCCAAAAAAAAAAAAAAATAATACTAGGGATTCCCAATCATTCCTACAGGAAACACACATCCACCTGATCGTCAGCTGCAGTGTCCTTCACTGGCAGAGAAAGGTTATCAATAGAAATCAAACAAAATAAAACATGGAAAAGAAAATAAGATGATACCTTTTTTATTGGACATAACTTAATACATTTCTTGATTAGCTTTCGAAGGTTGCCCTTCTTCATCAGATCGGAAATAAGCAAATGTGGTAGCAGATAGTATATATAAGGGAAACATCAAAGCATTATTTTGACAGTCTGACAGAGTGGGAGGGTGGGGGTATGCATGGGGACATCAAAGCATTTCATTGATATTCTAACAGGATGGTGTGAGAAGGTGAGAGGAGGGTGATAAACAGAGAAATAAACAGAGAAATACAACTTTATGGTTTATAATGGGCAAGAAAACCCAGATCCTTATTAAGTCCTGTCTGTTGGGTGTCAAAATATGCAATCATTCTGACTTCAAAGGTCTTACATTCCTGTATTGTTTTAAAGTTATCTTTCAGGATTCTTACTGTGAAATCACTGGTGCAGTGATGTTTCTCTTATATATATATCTCTTATATATACTTATATATGCTATCTGCTACCACATTTGCTTATTTCCGATCTGACGAAGAAGGGCAACCTTCGAAAGCTAATCAAGAAATGTATTAAGTTATGTCCAATAAAAAAGGTATCATCTTATTTTCTTTTCCATATTTTATTTTGTTTGATTTCTATTGATAACCTTTAAGAGTGGACTAACAGGGCTACCACACCTCTCTACTGGCAGAGAAAGAAAGCAGAGACTGTCATGGTAGCACAGCCAGTATCTGGGAGAAACACAGAAGTTTATTACTTTAAGCAGAAAATGTATTCTTTCCGTCTAATATTTGGGGAACAGCCAGCAACACAGGAATACATCCCAGAGGGGATCTGCAAGATAAACAAACTGTCTTAGCTCTTATCCCTTATTAAACACAGAAGGGACAAACTGTTCCGATTCCATTAAACCACTGAGGGGCCAACATTCAGCCCACAGAAAGCAATCTGCATATGTGCTGCAATCGGCGCTGACCTCGGATATTCAATGCCAGGCCATTTCCAGTGACTGGCATTGAATATTCAGATTTATTTTGGTCACTAAAAAGTTAACCAGCTAAGCCAATATTCAGCACTAACCAGTTACATTTTTAGTGGTCAAAGATAGGCCTGCTTTTGAAGCAGCCTATTTTGACTGCTCAGCATAGCTGGTTTGGCACTGAATCTCTGAGCCTAACTGGCTACGTTGAAAATATAGCCGGTTGGTGGATAGCTGCTAACTGGGATATTCAGCGGGAGATAACCAGTTATCTCCCGCTGAATATCCGTTGTTAGACACTTAAATGCTATTTAACCAATAAGGAGCCATTCCTGGCCAGTTGCATAGAGCCCTGTTTACTAAGCTGCACTATAAGTGCACTAACAATTTTAGATCGTGCTAATGCTAGAGACACCCATAGGAATATATGCGTGTCTCTAGCATTACCATGCGCTAAAAATGCTAGCGCACCTTAGTAAACAGGGCCCATAGTTTCTTGGGGGGGGGGTGAGAGTTTTATTATATCTGTTGGGAACTTTTCTTGAAGCATTAAGAGCTGCAACTGGGCCCCAACATATTTTTATAAAACCACTGAACAGAATTTTATCTTTGTTAATACTATTTTTGTCAAACCTTGCAGGCCGGCAAATAACTGAAAATTTCAGGGTTTTGAAGTAACTTTTGCTGTTTATAAGAAGAACTATTTATTTTATATTTGCTTTCTTTCCTTTGTATAACTACTACTACTACTATTTAGCATTTCTATAGCGCTACAAGGCGTACGCAGCGCTGCACAAACATAGAAGAAAGACAGTCCCTGCTCAAAGAGCTTACAATCTAATAGACAAAAAATAAAATAACTGTTGTTTCTGTTCTTTTGAGTTAAACCCAGTACCCTCTAGTAAACTTATTTGCTGTGGATTATATACCTGCCTCTCTGGCTGTTTTTGTTGTGAGACTGATAGAGGAGTGTTCAGGATATTCTCTTATACCAATCTGCTTTGCTACGATGGATCAGCATCCCAGAACCCTAATTTTCTGAATAAGGGAGGAATTACTCAATTTGTACTCAAACTCCTTATACCTGAAGGTGTTCCCCAGCCTGTCTTCTGTAAGCAAAAACTGCCATAGGAGGCCAAGGGGTTACAGTATCATCATGGGAAACAGATAAAAATAAATGACATGGACAAACAATTCCTCATATATTAAACATATGAGCACTCACACAACTTTTACTATATTAGACAAAATACATTCCAGCAATTTGAGAACCTATACAACCATCTTACCAAGCCATGAGCTTTTATTTTGTACTCAAGTGTCTGTAAACAGCAGTACAAGAAAAAGCATTATACATATGGTTTTATTTCTTCTCTGCTTCATTTATCATCACCAGATGACAGGAAACTTTTCAGGAACTGTTTGACTTCCCTAAAATAAATAACATATTATTAGTTATTTTTAAATATGTCTCATTCTATTGAACACTGAGTCAATTTTCAAACAAATTTACCTGGGTAATTGAAGAGGGGTCAATATTCAGTGTGGTTTAACCAGGCAAGAGAGGCTCCTGCCCGCTTAAACCATGCTGAGTGGACCAGCTGCTGACATTCAGTGGCTCTTACTAGGTAGCATTGCTGAATACCAGCTCTGATCACTGCAGCCCTGTCTGGTTAATGCCAGGACAGTTCTGTGGGTGGAGCTTGGGTATAGCTATCACTTAACTGATTAGCAGTAATACTCAGTCTGCTAACTGGTTAAGTAAGCACATAAAGTTAGGACAGCAAAAAGGCTATCCTAACTTTATGCACCAAGCTAAATGATTATCGGCCGGCACCTAGTTAACTTCTGAGTGACCACATGGTTCAATTCCAGTGCACAGACATGACCCAACATTGAATATTCAAGCTTAATTCTGCCCATAACTATCAACAACTTATAAACTATCAGGCTATCAGCTCCAGAGTTACCAGGTAACTTTTCTGAGTTGAAATTCCCTTCCTTTCACAGGCTTTTAAGTATAGGCACTGTTTTACAGCAAACATACAATGGCAATAGAAAGTCTCCATCCCTTTCCAAAATATTTGTTTTTTGTTGCATTATAGTTTATGTTTCTAGTTTTATTAAAAATTTACTATCCCTCCTAACAGAAGATAGCATTTAGGCAGCATACAGTCTAAAAAATGTATTGGGTAGGACAAATATACTAAACAACATACAATAAGGATATAGGGAAGAACTCTAATTAACAATAAGAGTGGGGGGTAGAACACTACATAAGTACATAAGTAATGCCACACTGGGAAAAGACCAAGGGTCCATCAAGCCCAGCATCCTGTCCACAACAGTGGCCAATCTCAAGGATTCCATCAATTCTCCAAGAGAAGTGCTAACAAGATGAGATGATCATGGAGTACTGGAAAATGCATCTCGAAACATGAATGTTTTGAGATTGGATATGAATGCATCAAAGGAAGTGCTTTGGCACAAATGAGTGGGTACAGAATGTTTTTATGTTCATGATGTATTTCTCTATAAGTAGGCATATAGAGGCATTGAAGATGAGCGGACCTGAGGGCACGGGGGAGGGGAATAGGGAACTAGATAATGCACTAAATACAGGGGTTCGTATTTAGTACGAATCATAAATGGTAACAGTAATAAGTACATAAGTATTGCCATACTGGGACAGACCGTAGGTCCATCAAGCCCAGCATCCTGTTTCCAAAAGTGGCCAATCCAGGTCACACAGGGCCGGTCTCAGCAAGTGCGGGGCCCTATGCAGACCAATTTGATGGGGCCCCACCCTAGCCCTGCCCCCACCTAACTCCGCCCCCACTTAGCTCCACCCCCACCCTAGATCCAGGGCCGGCTACCCCTCCCTCCGAGCTCCCGGGCTGCTCCCTCTGAGCTCCAAGGCCCCCAGCTCCAGGGCTTCCCCCCCTAGGGCTCCCAGCTCCAAGGCCCCCCTCCCTCCCGGTCATTTTTTAACACCCCCTCCAAAATCCAGTACTAGGTATGCCGAGAATACAAAACACTCAGGACCTATTGAGCAATTCTACCATACCATAAGCAGTCATTTCTACTAGTCACACAAGGAAAAGGAAAGCATCTTAAACACTACAATGAGCACTAGAACATCAATTCACCTATTGTAAAATAAAACCAGACAGAATAGTACAGATCGTCGATCCTGCACAGTCAATGCCAACTGAAAGCCATGTCTTTTTCACAAACACAGATACACCCTAATCCACTATAGAATAAGTAGTAATATTTAAACTTTCTATTTAGACAAAAATTAAACTGAACCCCAAGATGCCAGACTCTGCATACAATTCAACACCACAGAAACAGAAAATGACCCCTAGTACTGTGCAAAATATAAAGACAGCAGATGTAAATTTGAAAAAACTAACAAATACCAATCACCACTTTACAAATTAACAAATAGAAATAAAACAAATACAGAAAATAAAATAATACCATTTTATTGGACTAATACATTTGGCTTCCAGAGGCCAAAATCTCCTTCCTCAGGTCAATACAGTATAGTACTGTTACAGTATCCTATCCTGACCTGAGGAAGGGGGTTTTCTTCTCTGAAAGTTAAATCAAAATGTATTAAAATTAGTCCAATAAAAAGATTACCTTATTTACATGTTCTATTTATAAACATTTATTAACACAGCTACAATACTATATCCTAAAGCAAAAAAATAAAAATATATATTTTATTTACAGTTTGTTGTCTCTGGTTTCTGCTTTCCTCATCTTCTTTTCACTGTCTTCCTTCCATCCAGCATCTGTCATCCAGTGTCTGCCCTCTCTGCTGTTCCCTCCATCCAATGTCTGCCCTCTCTCCCTGCTCCTTCCATCCACATCTGCCCTCTATCTCTGCTCCTTCCATGATCCATCCACCATCTGCCCCTATCTGCCCTCTCTCTCTCCCCCATCCATTCACTGTCTGCCCTTTCTATCCCTGCCATCCACTGTCTGCCCTTTCTCTTTGCCCCTTCAATCCACAATTTGACCTCCTTCTCCCATCCATCCAGGGTTTGCCCTCCCTCTCGCTACCCCATCCAGGCTCTGCCCCTCTCTCCGCCCCTTTTTCAGTCCCCAGTTCCAGCCCCACTATCCCACCAGTCCCCCATTTCAGCCCCAGCCCTTTTCTCCCACCAGTCCCGAGCTTCAGCCCCCCAGCCACTTCTCCCTATCCCGTTTTCAGCCTCCAGTCCCAGTACTAGCCCCCTTATCCCACCTACCCTCCTTTTCAGCCCCCAGTTCCAGCCCCCTTCATCCACATGCCTTGTATTAGGGCCCCCTTTTCAGAACCATTCTCCCACCTGACCCACGCATGCCCCATTTTCCCACCAGCCCCAGGCATGGCCCCCATTTTCCCATATGGCCCCTTCTCAGACCCCAGTACCTACCCCCTTCTCCCATCCGAGAACCCCCTCCCCAGTCCCCTTCTCCAATTCAAGAACACCAGTCCCCTCCCCACCCGTCCCCTTCTCACATCCGAGAACTCCCTCCTCAGTCCCCTTCTCCCATCCAAGAACCCCAGTCCCCTCCCCACCCGTCCCCTTTAACCATCCAAGAACCCCCTCCCCACCCCCTTCTCCCATCCGTGAACCCCCTCCCCACCTCGGTCCCCTTCTCCCATCCAAGAACCCCAGTCCCCTCCCCACCCGTCCCCTTCTCACATCCGAGAACTCCCTCCTCAGTCCCCTTCTCCAAGAACCCCAGTCCCCTCCCCACCCGTCCCCTTTAACCATCCAAGAACCCCCTCCCCACCCCTTCTCCCATCCAAGAACCCCAGTCCCCTCCCCACCCGTCCCCTTTAACCATCCAAGAACCCACCCCCTTCTCCCATCCGTGAACCCCCTCCCCACCTCGGTCCCCTTCTCCCATCCAAGAACCCCAGCCCCCTCCCCACCCATCCCCTTCTCCCATCCAAGAACCCCCTCCCCACCCCCTTCTCCCATCCGTGAACCCCCTCCCCACCTCAGCTTTAGAAATGTTAAGTAGTAGTCTCCTTCCCATTTGAGAACCCCCTCCCCACCCTTCCCCCACCTGAGAACCCCCACCCCACACACCCTTCTCCCATCTGAGTCCTCCACCCCAACCTACCTACTAGCTTTGTTCTCCTGCCGCCCATCACCCTCACTGGCTTTAAAAAAAGAATTTGGAAGCGCCAGAGGGACAGGCAGCGCCTCGTGTCTGCCCTCCCTGCTACTAAAAATGTCTTCGACGTCGTCATTGGGCCTTCTCACATTGAGTCCCGCCCACCCTCGCGGTAATTGGAAGTTACCTCAGAGAAGGGCGGGACTCAATGTGAGAAGGCCCAATGACGACGTCAAAGACATTTTTAGTAGCAGGGAGGGCAGACACGAGGCGCTGCCTGTCCCTCTGGTGCTTCCAAATTCTTTTTTTAAAGGTAGGACAGGGTGGGAGCAGCGGGTGCAGGGCACCCCCCAACCGCTGACATCCGGGGCGGACCGCCCCCACCACTCCACCGTCGCGCGCCATCCGAGGGAGGGAGGGAGGGAGGGAGGACTGGAACTCGGGCGGTCGGGGCGGGGCGACCTTAGGCGCGCCGCGCGGGGCCCCCCTGGGCGTGGGGCCCTATGCGGCCGCCTCGGTCGCCTCGCCTTAAGACCGGCCCTGAGGTCACAAGTACCTGGCAAGATCCCAAAACAGTACAATACATTTTATGCTGATTATCCTACAAATAAACAGTGGATGTAATGCGGTGTGTGATAGGTAGCCAATGGAAATTTTTTAAGACAAGGAGTAACATGATCAAATCTTTATAGACCATTGATCATTTTAATAGCTGTCTTCTGGACAATCGGAAGTCCTTGACGATCTTTGACTCGGAGACAAATATAAAGTGAATAGCAATAAACTAATTGGCTGATTAAAAGGGCATGCATAAATATATACAAAGCAGAGGGATATATCAGGGCTTGAATGGATCTAATCAATCAGAGTTTGAAGAAAGAACATTGTACAACTTGTGAAATCTGAGGTTGAAAGGAAAGTCTAGAATCAAGAATTACATCTACAAGTCGGGTGCACTTGAGGAATGGGAGTGTTATCTAGAAGAATGGGAGAGGACAAAATTGATTGGATCTGATCAGAGAACAGAAGCGTCTTGGACTTAAGGGGGTTCAGAACAAGCTTATCAATATGAAACCAAGAGGTGATAGCCTGGAGTTTGATACTAGAGATTTCATGTAGTTTGATAGAGCTAACCGGACAAAGAATTTGGATTCCATCTGCATATACGAACATATTAAGACCAAGATTCTGTGACAGTGAAAGGAAGGGAGCAAGGAAAATATTGAAAAGTGTTGTGGACAGTACTGAACCTTGTGGGGGGGGGGGGGGGGGGTATGGACTCTGGAAGCAATTGTGAATGGATCAGAGACAGTGCTATTAGAATGAACTATCTAGTGTCTATTGTTTAAGTATAACACAAACCAGTCAAATGATGTTCCTGTTACACCTAGGTCATGTAACCAGTTCAGAATTGGGTGGTCTATAAGATCAAATGCGGCGGATAGGTCTAAGGATATTAGAAGTACTGGCTTTGATTTGTCCAGGTGTGTACCTGAGGAAGAAGGGCAACCTTTGAAAGCTAATCAAGAAATGAATTAAGTTATGTCCAATAAAAAAGGTATCATCTTATTTTCTTTTCCATGTTTTATTTTGTTTGATTTCTATTGATAACCTTTAAGAGTGGACTAACATGGCTACCACACCTCTCCAGGTGTGTACGAATGTGAGTAGTGATCCCTAGCAATGATGTCTCTGTGCTATGATGGCATTGAAATCCTGTCTGATTCGAGTGTAAAACATTGGTTGTAAAGTTGTGAGTGAACAATGAGCTCAATAATTTTGGCCAAAAAAGGGAGATTTGCAATTGGTCTGTAATTAATGGGATTGGAGGGTGAAATTGTTTGGTCCTTGATCTTTGGGCATACAGAGGCTAGTTTCAGTTTGGGTGCAACCTGGCTTGATACAAGAGTTACGTCAATCATTGAATGAAGAAAAGGGACAAAGGTGGACATTAATTTTTTAATGAAAGATGAAGGAAGAGGAACAGTCAGAGCTGTAGTAAAACCTAAACCTTAAGAAAAATAAAAAAAAATAAAAAGAACATTATAATTTCCCCTGATACAGGCATAGGTGCCCCGTATAAGAGGCTTGGGGAGAGCCAAGCTGTGACCTTTTCCACACATCCCGTCAAGTGCTTCTGGGGCTTGCGGGGGGATCGGAAGATTACTGATGGAAAATCTTGCGGGCTGTAGGGAATTCTGCTGTAGAAAGGAAGCTTCAGCTCTGGGCAGATTCTGGTTGAGAAACTACCAAATTGGTGCAATAAGTGGGTGGTGGAGGTATCCGAACATGCTCATGATCGATTTCATCCTGGGAAAAAGCCGTGTGTTTTTCACTTCTGACAGGGTATAGGAAAGTTCAGTGCACTTCATGCTTTACAGTGAGTTCCTCATTCCCCCGCTTCCGAAACGTTTCCCAGCTTCACTCAGATTGATGTTCCTGTTGATTAAAATTTATAGAGAAGGGGATGGGATTTATCAAGCAACGAGATCTGATTAATGAGGTTGGGTTTTTTTGTGCATTCGTTGTCGCCTGAGATAACTAACACGTCTGGATAAACTTGTCTTCCTTTGCTTCTAGTTCCCTGCTGGGGTATTATATCAAGCTTTCTCTTCCTGCTGATCTGAACTCCCACGGAACTGTGAGATTTAACTCTTACCTGAGCAGTTGGGACTGCAGTAGATTAAGGGCAGATGCTGAAACTGGAGGAAGGATAGGGACAGGGCTACAAGTGGTAGACAGGACGCATAAGGAGACAAGAGGATGGTGGACATGGTGAGAGAAAAAATATCAAATAGAAAGAAAACACTGCATAAAACAGAAGACGCTGGGACCAAAGCAAATAGAATAAATGCTCAGACAACAAAGGTAGAAAAAAGTATTTTATTCAGAATTTATTAATTGGAATATGTCAGCTTTTGGAAATGTGTATCTGTGATATTTTGCAGGTAAGTTTCAATTTTTCTAGTATTGCTGCATGCTGAGTCTGACTTCTTGAGGTAACTTTCCAGTTCAGTATTTTGCCTTCATATCTGTTGTGTCATGTGTGATCAAGATGCAGTATTCTGCTAGTGTGTAGTATTTGCAGCCCTTTTTGTTTTGCTTTTTGTTTCACTAGGTTGTGTACTGGTGTTTTAGAGCCCAGTGTAATTATAGTGCTGCCTTTCCACGCATTAGGTTGTAGCACGTCCTGTCCTTGGAATTAGTGCTGTTATGGTTTGGTAAGGTTATGAGTGTATTTTTGCACAAGTTTGTGTAAAGTGTTTTGCAGTGGAGAGATTGTGTGTTGGCCTTACTGAAGTGGCACCAAAACATCAGAAAGGGTGTAGAGCCTAAATCATGACACACTACCTCTTGAAGGATCTACATATGGTCGTTAAAAGGAGCTCATTGTGAACACTATCCACCCTAAAAGGGTGTTTTGTGGCTCTACATGAGAATTATGATATTATGATCCCTTGTTTCATATTGTTGACGGTCTGCATTTTCCGTATGGGTGGTATATTGGTGTATTAGGGTCTGCCCAGTGTAATATTTATGGTACAGTAAGGTTCTGAGTGTGTTTTTGCACAAAGTTGTGCATAGTGTTTTGCAGTTGAGCGATTGTGGTTAGTAAATGCTAATATCTAAATGTAATAAAAGGTATTAATTGTGACTATTTTATTTTTACTTATTTTTTTTCTGTGTGCTCAGACAATTATGGAGGTAAGTTCCTCCCCTGGTCCCACCCCTAACCCCGCCCCCTTTAGCCTCCCCAAACAATTGGGCCACTGACCGCCTATGGATACAGGTGACTATACACCAAAATACGTTTGGGATGATAGACAATTGTTAACAGTCTGAACATATTGTTCAAGCATTTTTTATATCTTTATTTGCAATAAAATCTGTTTGAGTCAACTGGTTTTCCCACTGCTTTGCTTGTTTGTGTACTGTGCTGCAGTTGGACACTGCCTCTTTTCTTTTTCACTCGTCAAAATGTGAATGTGACAACAGTATCCCAAGCACTTCATAGTTCAGGCCTGTGAGATAGGCTACCAAGAAGAAGGAAATTACTCAAGAAAACCCACCCTGAATCCTGTTTCAACTATGCAAAGGAACATTTATATACTGTTGCAAAATGTTTTATGGACTGTTGTGGGTGTAGGATGTGTGGATACATTTCTGAATGTAAAGCATTCGTGGCACAATGCTAACCTGAAATACTTCACTCAAACTAACCCCAAGTGGCCTAACCCCAAGATGGAGAAGCAATCTTCAATCAGCAACAAGAAAAAACAATCCCTAAACTCTTAAATGTCATGAGAGACACATGTAATTTATTGAGTAGGAGGGCATATTCAGTATATCAACTGCCAATGCCATGGATGTAGCCACAGAATGGAGAATTTTCAGAACTTTAGGCACTTTATTCTTGATGGAGCTAGCAAAATTGCTTGGTCCTTGAGGAAGGATTCTCCAAAACGTAGTGCTCTGTCAGACGATTATTGTAGCCTATTACTTCCAGATAACTATCTTTTACAAGTTAAATGTTTATGTAACACTTATCAAGCTTTTATTGGTATTATTCAAGTGGCTTTATGTTGTTGTTGTTGCTGTTGTTGTTGCTTGAGAGACAAGATTAAAGACGGAAGAATAAGATTTACACTTTGGCGGATATAATAGAAAGGACATTTAATTTCACAGTGTTCACTATTCCACTAAGGAGGGAATTAATGATGTATAAGAGCATTTACAGAAAGCCATTGATGATGGTCAGTTCCAAAGCTGAGCTCCTAAATCTGTGTCAGCAGTTGATATACTGAATAGTCCCTCCTACTCAATTAATTACACATGATTCTCATGATATTTCAGAGTTTAGGGTAGGTTTTTCTTGTTGCACAATGCATATTACCCAGAGAACAACATCCCTACTGGGAAGTGTAGTGGTGAGTGGTATAAAACTGTTTCTCACTGGTAGGATTGGGACGCTTGTCAGGATTTATTTTATTTTAAATTTATTTATAAAGCACATATACTGCCACTGCTTTCAGTTACATGGCAGTATATAATGAATGGAGAAAATCATAGAAAAGACCTTGAGGAAAAGCTGCTGCTGTCTGCATAAAAGCTGAAACTGGGATGAACATTTACCTTTCAGCGTACCAATGACCCGAAGCACACAATCAAAGCTACAATAGAGTGGCTAAGGAACCAAAAGGTAAACATCCTTGAATGGCCCTATCAGAGCCATGATCTCAATAAGTGGCATCTAAATTCAAAATTGTTGCAGAAAAACCACAAAAGTGGAACGAACACCAATATGCTGAATATGAATCACAAATTTGATAAAAGATGACATTAGCAGCCTTGTCATGGTGGTCTTGCTTAAGGTACTGCATTATCAATACTCATAGGGTGTTATATGTGCAAAACATATACCTCTTTCAAGATTATAGGTGGCCAAGAGTAAGTTAGGACTCGCATGATGTGTAACTTGGATAGTGTTAGTAGCATTTGAGCTAGCTTGTGGTGCAGTATTGTACAAGTAGCAAAGAAAGAGAGGTGGGAGTTAAGAAGTGCCCTGCGGTATTAATTAGCAGGCTATATACCACGTGCAATTTCAGCAGTTGAGTGAGTGATGCAGTGAGATATTAGCACAAATGTGATCTTTAACTCACACTTTAAAATCTATGATTGTAAGTGTAGAGCATGTAATGAAGGTTTGAAACAGTCATTCAGGGTATATTGTGGGTAGTTACTAGGTTTCTCACAACTAGTGGAAATGGAGTGGGTCAGATTCAGACCCGGTGACTCGGTTGCAGGCTTTGGAGGTCCTGCTCATGCAACTGAATGGTACTCACCCCCATTGGTTGAATTCGGCTAATGTGGTTATCGGTTTGGAGCAGACAGGTCTACTTGTGCTCGGTGCTTGGATCCGAGGCGAATGATGGTGACTGAGCTGGGCTTTTCAGGGGTTGCTTAGAGGCCCTGCAGCATTGTAGGGCAGTCTGTTCTTGTCCACATCATTTTGCTGACTCGAGTTCGGTCCAGGTGTGCCTCCAATCTAGTTGGTGCAGAGCTGATTTCCTGCATAGACTGAAGGTTGTTTGCTGTGACTCTTATTATCACTGAGGACCATCCGATCCGCTGCAGGTGAATCACTCCGAGTGTCACTTGCATCCCTTATGGGTCTGTGGTTGAATGGTGTGGGCCTCTCTCGCTGAGGCCGTCTGTGGCAATTTGGGTGTGCAGGATAGGCTCCTGAAGCTCGATCATGGCTCAGCTTGCAGTAGGGTATGGTAACTCAGCCACCCCTCTGTGAAACCGCCAATCTTCCCAGCTCTGGCGCTGAGTCGCAAGGGGCAATATGGCATGGCCTCCGCAGGATGGGCTCTCAGAATCCTGGAGTCCACTCGTAGCTCAGTTTGAGGTGGGGTACATTGTTCCCGATATCGCGGTAGTCACTTTGCCAAGCAGCCGATCCTTCTCAGCTTTTTTGCTGAGTTGCATGGGGCTCTGCTGCACGGCCTCCACAGCTTGCCGAGGTCACTGTTGCAGATCCCCTTCCTTGATTCCAGTTCCCCCACACATACCACCCATGCAATCCTCCTTTACCTCCCTCCCATGATTCCAATCCCCTCATCCCTCCCCCTCCAATGCCCCCAGACCCCTTAGCACCCCCGGGACTTAACTGGAGGTGATTCCTGATAGTCTAGTAGGACAGGGCCAGAGTGGTCCTCTTCTTCTGCTCTGTCTGGCTCCAGGTTCAAAAAGGTGGCACTAACCGTAGCAGTAGTCTCACAGTACTACTGCTAGGGGTCAAGCATTATTTCAGAGTCTATTGCATAACGTGGGCCTTGGGTTTTTGGTTTTCTGTTTGTTGTTGTGGGTCTCTGATTGCCTGTAAGCCCCTGTCAAGTGACCCAAAGAAGGAGAAGGGGGATCCCATTAAAAATAAGTGAATCCATTGGCTCAAGATAAAGGAGAGTTGCTTTTAGGAAAACAGTAACTGTGAAGGAGAGCTCTGGGTGGGCAGTGGTGATACCTAGCCCAGAAGCCTGGGATAGGAGCCAGGGTATGCCCCTCCCATAGCCAAGGTGAGACAACGCAAAGGTCACCTTGGGTGGAGGTTAGACCAGGAGGGTCTGAACCTGAAGCATATAGAGGAGCACAGCCTTTGGAACACTGTCTTTGGGAAAAGGCATGAACTGGAGTTGTACAAAGTGTAAATAACCTTGTTTAAGAATGCCTTGTAACTTATACCCCATTAGGAGAAAAATGCAGGAATTCCACTGAGGGAATCCAGAGGAAGATTTATTTAAGGATTGTACTATTTGATGAAGAGTTCATGTAGTTGGATTTTCCTGTGGTTTGAAGTTGAAGAATAAACTGTTTGAGCTTTAAGCTGCTGACTGCAGAGTGGTCAATTTGGACTAGATACTGTATCGCTGTCCCCTCAAGACAGGCTATTTTAACTGCTAGCCTTACTTCCCACAGAGATTTGGACCATAACTTTTGGGTTCCTGGGGGAGAAGAAGGTAATCCCACCCACTAACACTTCTTTTCCCAGATGGAAGCACTGCGTGCCAAGAGAGTGAGTGAGGGTCCGACGGAGTCTGCCCTTCTCAGGGGCTCCAGTCCACTGGGACCCCAGAGCCAGAAGCATCCAGGCAAAGGGACGTTACATGTACTACTACATATGTTGGAAACTCATGCATATACATAGACATATGGAGTTTTGATTTTTTTCATAGTCACATGTTATTAGTTCAAAAGTAAGTCATATCACAGTACCATTCTATTCCTCAGCCTATTCTGTTTTATTGCTTAAACACCAATCTTCACTTACTGTTGAATTTCCCGTTTAATCCTGTGTTTATTTAGGGCCTTTTGTATTTCAAAATCAAGATCCTAGAGGGAAAAAAGTGAAAGAAGTTAATACCAAACATATCTATTGGTTTATAAATCCATTCTGGCAGAAGTCACTCTTTCTTGGAGAAACTTGTTTTATTTTCTTCTCTTCCTGCTCACCCCATTTGTTTCTTCTACTTTGTGGTCACTATCTGTTGGTATTGACCCTCATTTTACAAGCCTATTCACATTTGATACTTTTATATACTGACAGTTAAACATCTAATTTTTATTTTTATTTATTCACAAATATTTAATATACCAAAACAGCATCTATGCAGACATCTCTGTGGTTAATATAGTGAAAATGACAGTTACAAGTTTAAATATGGGGAAGGGGGAGAGAGAGAGAGACTGCTTCAGGGGTGAGATAGAAAACCTCCAAAGGCATCTTGAAAAAGGTGAGGTTTGAACAGAGATTTGAATTTGGGAAGAGAAGGTTGCAGTCTAAGGATGTGGAGAGAGGGAGTTCCACAGTTTAGGCCCTAGGTAACTGAAGGTGGTTTCTCTAGAAATGTTCAGATGGAGTGAAGAGGGGAGGGAAGGGGAGGGAAAGAAGATTATGCTGAGCTGAATAGAGTACACAGGAGGGGAGATAAGGAATGTGGAGTTCGCTGATGTAAGCAGAAGCAGTAGGAAGATGCCTTTTGAAAACTAGCAGAAGAACTTTGAACTTGATACACAGGAAAGAATAAAGAAGTGGACAGACATGATCAAAACTTTGGACATGATGGAGAAGCTTCACTGTGGTAGATTGGACTACTTGAAGACACTTGAGTGAGTAGAGGGGAAGACCAGCATAAAGAGAATTACAGTAAACGATATGAGGAATGACAAGGTTGAGGAGTAGAGAATGTATGAGAGAAGATAAAAGAATGGAGCACACAGAGGAATGAACAACAGTGATAATGGAAGGGTTAAAAGAGACCTTGGAGTCGAATGCAACAACCAAGATTGTTATTGAGTCCTTGAAAGGTAGTGGGCGACCACCAATGCAAGGAGCAGTAGAGGAGGTGATGTAGGGATTCAGGAAGAAGATGGCCTCACATTTGGAGCTATTGAGAAAGAGGAGATTCATTTTGAGCCAACTGGAGACAATGGAGAGATGAGACTTGAGGGAGTTGAGTGAGGAAGAGGGATCAGACATGTAACACAAAATTTGAATGTCATCTCTGTAGCAGAAAGGAGTGCAGGCTAGTTCCTGGATGATAGTAAGCAAAAGGACCAATAAGATATTAACGAGAGTAGGGGCAAGAATTGAGACCTGGGGATAATCAAAGACAGGTGACAAAGATTGCTCCTGTGTGAGTTGAAAGTTACATGTAGAAAGGTAACTTACATAAAAACATTTACATCCCCATTTTATAAAGTCAGGATATGCAAGTCTCAAACCCAAGTGCATGCAAATGGCAAGGAAGTGTGGTTTGGGTATGTCTTGGGTGGGACAAGGGCATGACCAGTTCATAGACATCTATTCCCCATTTCAGAAGGTGACTAAATGCCGGTGTCCTAAAAGATTGACATTGAGAGTTATTATACTTGCCACCAAAGTCATTTAGGATTTGGGAAACAGCTGCTATTGAGCAGCACTCCACTGAAGGGATTAAGGGGGGTTGCCCCCTTAATCCCCCAGTGGTTTTTGTCAAATGCCAAGCCGGCAAAAGAAACCAGTTACTGTGACAGCATCAGGATAATAGCCAGTTATGTTTCCAAGGTCACAACCGGTTGTGTACTGGCTTTGAAACCATTGATTTTTTAATACATTTATGTTTCTATAATGGATGGTTTTGCTGCATGCAACTTTTGCATAAATATGCATTTCTCTTGTATTTTAGAACAGGCTCTATGCCAGCAGATTCTGTTCTAAAATACTGGTGAAACTTGAGATGCACTGACCTGCACATCTTAAATCTTTCTTCTATGGCCTGTCTAAAATGGGGATGATTATGGTTTAAAAAACATAACAGAACAGCTAGAGTTTACTAGGGGTCTGCGGCCCAAAAATTTACACTTTGATTAATTTCCCTGTGTCATTTATGGGAAGGATTTTATTTGAATTTTTCTTTGTTTTGATTTTTTTCCATTTCAAAGCAATTTCATAAATAGTGCACGCCCTTCAAGAAAGAGTATGTCCTCACTGCAAAGACAGCACGCTCATTGCGAACAGTGAACATTTGTCACAGAGTGCACATTTGTTAATATTTTCCACATGGTTTTAAATGAATGCACATCCTTACAGTTTACTGCATAAGATCAGCACAGAAATATCTCCTCCAGCCAAATCATTCAGAACCTAGGCTGCTGATTCTTCGATCATGATTGCCTCTCCACAGGAGTTTCAGGTGTTGAAACTACTACATGGTAAGTCAGAACTCCATAACGAACAAGAAAGGAGTCTGCCATAAAAATTTAGACCCCCCCCTCCCCTTTACAATAACCATGCGTTAATGATGCAGTCAGTCATACAGTCAGTAGAGAGACCCTGCAGGTCAGTTAAGATGGTATAGCAAATTCTAAATAAATAAAATCTGCCTTGATACTATATGTACCTGGATTTTCAGTGTTATGGGCTCTACTCTCTGGAACGCATCTCAGACTAGAACAATCATTATAAATATTCAAGGAATGACTGAAGAAATTCTTATTCGGGGATGCTTATGGTACGTGACTGTAGCGAATGCCAGTGATCCTGATGTGCCTCCTGGCACCTCTTGGGGTGGACGGGAGCGGCATGCTATTGCTCTGTCTTTTCTGCTGTCCTGTCAATAACGTATTTCATTTTCTTTTTTTTTCTTTCCTAGATATTATGTAACTCTGTACACCACTCAGAATATCTACAGAATGAGCAATATATCAAATACTGATTAAACATGGATGACATCACCCACATGTGAGAATATATTATCCATAGGGGTCAAGCTGAGGCAGATAAGATAAAGTAAGAGGAGTTTAGACAGATAAGGGTGATTAACTTGAGGAAAATGCACATGCAGTCAGAAAGGGTGCATACAATGATTTCAGCTAATGAATGTGTAGTAGGGAAGTCCTGCAGCAGTATACAGAGCTGATGTTAGTCCTTGCATGTCTGACTAGCTAGTTACTTGCCTCTTCCACCAAAGGCTTGGGAAAAGAGCCAGGTTTTCACCTTAAGACTGAGGGAGGATATGATTGAGATTTACAGAAATAAGCTGTTTGAAAATTGCCCTACATGCTAGTGGATAAAAGCATTCATTGGCATCAGCAGTGTGAATACTTTTATGTTTAAATCATTTTTATTGATGATACAAACACCTCAAACATAAACACATGACAATTTAAGCAACTAATCATCACAATTTTCAATTTACCCCCCAACAAGAGAACCCTTCTCTCCCCCCATTCTTTCCCATTCTCCCCAACTCCCCTCCTCTTTCCCTATACTCATTGATCTTCCCAACTTTTATTATGTCCATTACAAGTTCAGAATGTAACCGGGCAGACGGGGCCAGCATGTCCCAAAAGGGTGCCCACCTCGATTGAAATTGTTCTCCAATTTGCGAATTGATATCTGTTATTCCCATCCTTTCAATACGCAACATCATCAACATCCGTGCTCTCCACTGCTGCAAGGTCAGGCCTCTCCTTGATAACCACTCTGTCAATATAGTTTGTTTGCCCACAAATATAGCACGTTGAGTAAATGATGTAAATCCTTTGGCCATGGGACGGTTTACTGTTATTTGACCAAACAGAAGGGCTGCTTGATATGCCCAACATTGCCGCCAGATTAAGTTGACATATTCTATCACATCTTTCCAAAATTTCTCCACCTCTTTGCACTGCCAGAAAATGTGCCCCAAATCCGCTCCCTCTGCTCCACACTTTGAGCACTCTCCCCAAGAGGAAAGGCCCATGTAAAATGCACGCCTAGGGGGCACATGTAGGCGCAATGCAAATTTGTATTGTAATTCCCAATGTACGGTCTGGTAGGATATTCGCCTAATTGATATTACATGGGACCTAATCTGGGCTATATTGATTTCAGTCTTGAGATCTACTGTCCATTGTTGTGACAGACGTGCATAATCCAGCTCCTCCGCCGTGTCCTTTATATGGCGGTGGTGAAAGGACAGGGGCACCTTTTGCTGGGACGCCAGGGAGAATGCCGATGAGAGTTCTTCCTACACATCCTCCGCTAGTGCCTCCCAAGATAATGAGATC
The DNA here is from genome assembly GCF_901765095.1 of Microcaecilia unicolor. Lineage (NCBI taxonomy): Eukaryota > Metazoa > Chordata > Amphibia > Gymnophiona > Siphonopidae > Microcaecilia > Microcaecilia unicolor. Next base: position 269,090,150 of record NC_044033.1, on the reverse strand, counting down.
ACATAGTGTTTCAATTGTTCATAGAAAAATCAATCTTTTTGAGGTATCCCATATTCTGCTTGTAGATCGCAAAAGGCTTTATGTGTCCTTCCCTATTAACCACCTGCAGCAAGTACTCTATCCCCCGCTTCTTCCATCTGCAAAACACTGTATAAATCTGTCCAGGGGCAAAAGCGGTATTGTCACAGATCGGGAGGTAAGGAGTCACCTTTGGAGAAAAATGATGTAAGCGGCAAACCCATCTCCAGACTGCCTCTGCGTACGGCATAATCCTTGAATATTTCAGAATATGGGGTATAGGAGTCCCGGAGGAGTGTAAAAAGTTACTGAAGTGAACCCCTTCAGAGAGTTCAAGTTCCAGTGGAGTATCAGTAAAGTCTTGTGTACCTCGAAACCAGTCATTAATGGTTCTCATACCGCTAGCAATATTTAGGTATTGTATGCTCAACAGTCCCAATCCTCCATACTCCACCAGAACACAGAGCGTTGTTACCGCAGGACGGGCCCTCCTGCCCTGCCAAAGGAACTCTTGTGTCATAGCTTTCAACCTTCGTTCATCCTTACTTTTCATGTATAAAGGCAACAATTGCAAAACATACAGCCATCTAGGAGCTATAATCATGTTAAATAAGGCAATAGGGCCCAGCAGGGAGAGAGGGAGCCCGGCCCACGCTTTTAAACTACTTTGGTCTCCCTCAAAAACCGTTGGATATTAAGATCGTACAGATTATTAAGATCTGCCAGAATCTCTACTCCCAGGTATCGTATGTGATCTTTTACGCACTGAAAAGGTAATCTTTCCCCCCCACTGCTCCCCTTACCAGGGCCAATGTCCAACGCAATAGACTTGGACAAATTTAGTTTGAAACCTGAAAGTTGCCCAAAGTGTCCAATTCTATTTAATAATATTTTTATTGATCGCTCTGGATTGGTCAAAGTCAATAACAGGTCATCCGCGTATGCCAGCACCTTAATACATTTAGGCCCAACAGGGACCCCACTAATTGTATCGTCTTTCTTTAACGTATACAATAAAGGCTCTAGAAATATTACAAAAAGCAGGGGGGAGAGAGGGCAACCCTGCCTAGTGCCCCTCTCTATTCCAAATTCTGCTCCCTGAAGTCCATTGACCAATACACTTGCTGTGGGATGACAGTACAGCGTTTTGAGTGCTTGCAAATACCATCCTGTGAATCCTAGGTGTTCCAATGTACAGAATAGGTAATCCCACCGCACCTGGTCAAACGCCTTTTCCACATCTAAGGCGACGACAAGGGCGGGGTGTACTCTCTCTGAGCAGGCTGCCATGGCCAGTAGCAGTCTCCACACATTTTGAGTTGCTTGTCTATGTCTCACAAACCCTACCTGCTCTTGACCTATAAGGTTGGGCAATATATCCGCCAATCTACCAGCCAATATTTTAGCAAGCAGTTTGATGTCTATGTTTAGCAACGATATTGGCCGATAGGATTCTACTCGGTCCAATGGTTTCCCGGGTTTGGGAATCAAGGTGATCAAAGCCGCGTTAGCATATTTGGGGAATTGCCCAGGGTAATCATGGCCTCATAATAGTCTAGCATGGCCAAAAGCGCGTCCGGTGGTAGCAATTTGTAGTACTCCCCGGTAAACCCATCTGGGTCAGGAGCCGATCTAAATTTCTGGGATTTAATGGCCCATTGCAGCTAACACTGTCAGGGGGGCATTTAAACTTTCCACCTCTACTTCTGTTAACTTGACTATACCTGATCTCTCTAAGTATTCTTGCATTTGCTGTTTGGTTGTTTGTGGTTGAGTTGAGTACAGTTCAGAGAAATATTCAGTAAACATCTGTCCTAAATGTTCTCTGGAGTTAACAGGTTTCCCTTGCTTGTCCCTCAATACAAGTATCGCCCGAGACCCTCCCCAGTTTCTAATAACTTTTGCCAAAAGGGTACCTGTCTTATTCCCGTATCTCTGCAACCTATATTTTTAGTAAAGGGAGGAACGGGTCTCTTGCTCCTGCAATAAGGTGTTTAATGTTGTCTGTACCACTTTTAATTCATCCAGAGTTATCTGGTTGGGTTTATGTATGTATCTCCTCTTTGCTTTTTGAAGCTGCCTTTCCAATTGTAAAATACTAGCCATTTTACGCTTTTTCCTCATGCTGCAATATGAAATAATATCTCCCCTTACACCGCCTTAGAGGCGGCCCAGAATAAACTAGGTTGGTCTCGGGCGTGTTCACTATTATTCTCCATATAATCTTTCTACTTACTACGTATGTACTCTTGAAAATGTGGGTCTTTGTATAGGTATGCTGGAAATCTCCAGTCTCCTCCTCCCTGCTTATCTGCCGGCATCTCCAGATCTAGCCAAATTATGGCATGGTCTGAGATCTCTTCAGGTCCCACCTCTGCTGCCCTAACCTAAGAATGCCCTAAGAATGATCAACGAACAAGCCTCCTTCCGTAAACTACTGAAGACACACCTGTTCGAACAAACTTATGGAAAGAGCCAATACACATAGAGACCACTCACTGTCCACAATGCAATACACATCCACATCTGATCCATTATCCCTTTATCCAGTCAACCATACATTCGTCCACGGAACTATGTACACTATATGTCTAGGCGCCTAATAATGCCCTTTTTTCCCATTGTCTCTTTCTAATTTCTCTGTGTTTTGTCCCATTGTTATACTACCAACGATATTCGAATGCCTCGCACAACTCTGTTCAATGTAATCCATAACTTAGTTGTAACAAATGTATTTCTATTATTCAAGTATTATTGTAAGCCACACTGAGCCCGCAAATAGGTGGGAAAATGTGGGATACAAATGCAATAAATAAATAAATAAATAAATAACCATTGCAAATAAGGACCTCTCTACCAGTGTATAGTCTAACCTTGCGAGCGTTCCGTGGGCTCTGGATCTGTGGGTATAGTCACGCTCGCTTGGATGCAACACTCTCCACGCGTACACTAGGCCTAGCAATCTCTGAAACATAGCGAACTCTTTGCACCTTTGCCCAGCATAGTATGGAGAGGTCGAACTTGTTGTATCTTGGCGCGGGTCTGAAACCATGTTAAAATCCCCTACTACTATTAATTCTGCGGTCTTGTGTTGCAGGCAAATGTTGGCCAACCCGCTAAGAAAGCCAGGGATATGTTCGTTCAGGCCATACAAATTTGCTAATATGAATTCAAATCCTTGTAGCCATACCTTTACAATTATATATCTTCCCTACTTTCCTTGCGCAATCACTTTAAGTTTGCATGGGAGTCCCTTCCTAACCAAGATTGCTAAGCCACCCCTATGCCCCTGTGCTGCTCTGGAGTGGCATTCTCCTACCCAACTCCTACATAATTTAGCATGTTCTGTATCATTCAGTCTTGTTTCCTGCAAACAGGCAATATCTACTTTATGTCTTTTTAGAGCTTGCAATATTTTTGCCCTTTTATGGGAGTGCTAATACCCCCCACGTTCCATGATATTATCCGGGCTGGCATATTGCGGTCACACTACATCCACCAAGACCATCCAGAGCGGGCTGTGTCAAATGGTTCGCTATTAACTTGTGTTTATCTCCCCGGGCACCCTGGACCCCAAACTCCCACCCCGAGTCACCCTCTATTGTGTACTTTAAAATCTCCTTTAACCTATGGTAAATTACAAATTTTCGGGAATGCCCTCCCCCCCAAACTTACCCCTACCCCCCAACTAACCCACTCCATCCCCTTAAAGCTTAGGGGAAGAAGTGAAACCACGTATGGCACCTGGTGCCCCCCCCCCCCCCCACCTTGAGACAGTAGAATAATCATCAACAATACAGAGATTTACAACTTTAAACACCAAACCTTTAAATGTCTTCTTTGTTCACTGGTCTCTAAACCAAAAAGTTACAGCGAGTCCAGTATCTTATGTTCTAATAGGTATTGCTTGGTATCTGCCATCTTGCTGAAGGTCTGCCACGTGTCTTGTACCAGTACTCTCAGCCTTGCTGGGTATTGCATCGCAAAGCGTATCTTTTTTGCAACCAAGGCCGCGCACAATGGATGGTACTGTCTCCGCCGCTCTTGTACATCTGTGAAGAAATCCTGAAAGATCAATATATTTTTTCCATTGTATTTCAGCGAATCTCGTTTGGTACAGAATCCTTGTAATATTTCTATCTTGTGTCTGTAATTCAGTATCTTTGCCACAACAACACGTGGCTTGTTTTGGGTCTCTGTTTTCTGGCCCACGCGGTGGGCCCTTTCAATCACCAACGAGCCCATCGAATCTGTTAATGCCAGTTCTTTAGATAGCCAGTTTTCCAGCCATACCTCCAGGTTCCGTTCTGGAAGGGATTCCACTAATCCCACTATGCGGATGTTGCTCCTAGGTGCGCGATTTTCTATATCATCTAGCTTACTTGCCTGTTCTCTGAGTTGTTGTTTCATGGTAGCAATATCGGGACCATAGCCCCGGGAGTCATTTTCCAACGCTACTATCCGGACCTCTGCATCTGATACTCGCCTTTGTAACCCATCGTGAAAGCCCTCGAGCTTGCGATCCAAAGCCGCCCATTTAGGTTCCCATGCTTTCACTATGGCTGCGGTCAACTGATCAAGTTGCGTGTCAGTAAACTCTGTTGGCGCCATGCCGTTTCGTCCGCCATCTTGGGATCCCCTCCGCTCAGTTTTGCTTTTTCTTTTTTGGCGGATCTTTGCGCCATTCCCGCCAGAGTTACTTCTCAGGTATTTGTCCATATATCTTGCCATTCTAGGCTAGCGAAAATTTATCTTTGAAAATCTAGGAATTTGCAAAGTGGCGGTGTGGGGGCTCCAGAGCTCTTGCAAGCTGCTGCTGCTTAGCTCATGGCACCACGTGACCTCCCATGAATACTTTTAACTGCAAGAAAAGAAGGGCTACGTCAGGGGAGACCAAAAAGGGGCCCTTTTACAAAGTGGCGGCAAACTCAACATGGGCTTACCGCTCGATAAAAAGGAAGTACCGCTGGGCCACTGCAGTAGCCCCATGGTAATTCCCACCCTCAGCATGCCATCACATCTACCCAGTGGTAACTAGTGTGGGAGCCCTTATGGCCACCTCAATGGTTGGTAGTAAGGGCTACTCCAGAAATTACCGCACAGCAAGTGCTTCACTTGCCACACGGCCATTTCCTGAAGAAAAGAAAATCCTACCTTTTATCCACTGCAATAAAAGGGGGCCTCAGTGTGCATCAAAAATACGCGCCGATGCCAGCACAGGCCCCCTTTTGCCGCAGCTTGGTAAAAGGGGCCCTCACAGTTTTGCATTTTCAAACCTACACATGCTTTTTTTCAGAGGGAAAGTATTGACACAAAAAGCAGTTGCAAACTTTTCCAAGTACTTTTTCCCCAGGCATATTCTAAGGAAAAGAATGCTCGTATTTTCCCTTTGGGAACAGGCACACTACCCCTTCATGAAAGTACCCAAGAACTTTGCATCGTGTTTTGAGAGCTGCCCCCTAATTAATCTATTTGCAGCCGTTCTCTTACCTTGCACGTTCTCTGAAGCAATCTGTTTGAAGATTGTAATCTCACAGCTTTAGCCTGCAGAAGTAATAAACAGACAGTGCCCTGTTTACTTAGCCGCACTAGCGTTTTTAGTGCTCGCTAATAATTAGTGCGTGCTAAACCATGTCACCCACAGGAACATATGGGTGACTCTAGCATTTAGCGCACGCTAAAAACCTAGCACAACATAGTAAGCAGGGCTCTTACTTTTTAGTGCTACAGACGTTTCATATACTTGCATTTTTTAAACACCAAAATTTTAGGCATCAGTCCTGTACTGTAGCACAGCTGCAAAATTCTTGTTTACATTGAATACTGTGATTCACAAAGTGGTCTTTCATCCTCTTCCTCTGCTTTTCTGACTCATCATATAGGTGCCCAACCATCATGTGCTTTTTGTAGAATACCAGACTGATGGTGACACAATTAAAAGAAGTATGGACAAAGAGGAAAGAAGGATGGCAAATAGTCTTGTACAATGGATAGTTCTGTGATATTTTGTAAACAATATAATCCTGAATAATGAGATGTTCAAGGCTGTTCATTACAACAAATGAAGTTCTATTCTGACATACAGTAATTATTGCTAATGTTTTGTAAATTTGAGATTTGGGCATGAGATACAAAGATTTTTTTTCCTGTTTTGATGTCTCTATAAGTTTCAATATCAATATTAGCGCATGTTATCTCATGCAAAGCTGATTTTATACTGGTTATTTATTTATTAATAATAATTAATAATGCCTTTATCACATGCTATCGGACCGTATATTGTATATGTGGGGACTTAAATTCCAATAGAGCTCACACAATGTCCCAAACAATAATGCTTTACATAAAGATACTTTTCTTCATATATGTATAACAGAACTTTATTTTGTTATGATTATAGCCAAAAGTGTCATCAGGCTATTCTTATACATGTGTAATATTCTCGACCATATCCAACTTACTATGGGGATCTTCAGATACTAATGCAGCTCACACCATAGGAACTCAGTGTTCCTTATTCTAAAAAGAAAAAAATGTTTTTGGGGTGCAAATCGTCATAGGATCACCCAAGGTATTTTTTTATTATGTCAATTTTAAACATCTTCAGTGTCAAACATTTTTCCAAAACGTGAATAGTAAGAAGCAGCACTTATCTTTTACTATGGAACTTTGTAAGTCTAAGTGCTTTGAAAATATGCCTCTATATCATCCACAGCAACTACAAGACATAGTAACATAGTAACATAGTAGATGACGGCAGAAAAAGATCTGCACGGTCCATCCAGTCTGCCCAACAAGATAAATCATATTTGCTACTTTTTGTGTATACCCTACTTTGATTTGTACCTGTGCTCTTCAGGGCACAGACCGTATAAGTCTGCCCAGCACTATCCCCGCCTCCCAACCACTGGCTCTGGCACAGACCGTATAAGTCTGCCCAGCACTATCCCCGCCTCCCAACCACCAGTCCCGCTTCCCACCACCGGCTCTGGCACAGACCGTATAAGTCTGCCCAGCACTATCCCTGCCTCCCAACCACCAGCCCCACCTCCTGATCTTGACTAAGCTCCTGAGGATCCATTCCTTTGGCACAGGATTCCTTTATGCTTATCCCATGCATGTTTGAATTCCGTTACCGTTTTCATTTCCACCACCTCCCGCGGGAGGGCATTCCAAGCATCCACTACTCTCTCCGTGAAAAAATACTTCCTGACATTTTCTTGAGTCTGCCCCCCTTCAATCTCATTTCATGTCCTCTCGTTCTACCATCTTCCCATCTCCGGAAAAGGTTCGTTTGCGGATTAATACCTTTCAAATATTTGAACGTCTGTATCATATCACCCCTGTTTCTCCTTTCCTCCAGAGTATACATGTTTAGTTCACCAAGTCTCTCCTCATACATCTTGTAACGCAAATCCCATACCATTCTCGCAGCTTTTCTTTGCACCACTTCAATTCTTTTTACATCCTTAACAAGATACGGCCTCCAAAACTGAACACAATACTCCAGGTGGGGCCTCACCAATGACTTATACAGGGGCATCAACACCCCCTTTCTTCTGCTGGTCACACCTCTCTCTATACAGCCTAACAACCTTCTAGCTATGGCCACCGCCTTGTCACACTGTTTCGTCGCCTTCAAATCCTCAGATACTATCACCCCAAGATCCCTCTCTCCGCCCATACCTATCAGACTCTCCCCGCCTAACACATACGTCTCCCGTGGACTGTTTTCTTGGGTGAAGACTCCTAACTCAGAACGCAGAAATTTGTACTTGCAGTTGGAATTTGTTTTTCTTTTCTTTTTTTTTAACTATGTGCATCATTCTGTACTTGTTCACATTAAATTTCATCTGCCATTTACATGCCCTGTCTCCTAGTCTCACAAAATCCTTCTGCAAATACTCACTCTCTTCTGCCATTGAAACAACTTTGAATAATTTGGTGTCATCTGCAAATATGTTCACCTCACTCACTCTCACCAGATCGGTTATGAATATGCTATACATCTCATGCTAAGAATCATGAGATAGGACACAATGCCCTTTTGTGGCAGTACGATTGAATGGTCAATTATCCACGTGGAAAAGAGTCAGAAGCATTAATGGAGTGACCCAAGGGTCTGTACTGAGACCTATGATGTATAGATCATAGGTCTCAGTACAGACCCTTGGGTCACTCCATTAATGCTTCTGACTCTTTTCCACGTGGATAATTGACCATTCAATCGTACTGCCACAAAAGGGCATTGTGTCCTATCTCATGATTCTTTACTTTCCTAAGGAGTCGCTCATGAGGGACTTTGTCAAACGCCTTATGAAAATCCAAATAAACTATACCAGCTTATTTTCGAAAGAGAAGGCCGGCCATCTTTCGACACAAATCGGGAGATGGCCGGCCATCTCTCAAGTCCAGCGAAATCGGCATAATTGAAAGCCGATTTTGGTCGGCCTCAACTGCAGTCCGTCACGGAGCCAGCCAAACTTCAAGGGGGCGTGTTGAAGGTGTACCGAAGGCGGGAAGGGGGCATTTTTAACACATGGCCACCCTCAGCCGATAATGGAAAAAAGAAAGCCGGCCCTGATGAGCATTTGGCCGACTTTACTTGGTCCATTTTCAGGACCAAGTCTCAAAAAAGTGCCCCAACTGAGCAGATGACCACCGGAGGGAATCAAGGATGACCTCCCCTTACTCCCCCAGTGGTCACCAACCCCACGCCCACCAAAAAAAAAATTAAAAATCATTTTTTGACAGCCTCTATGCCAGCCTGAAATGCATTACCCAGCTCCATGACAGCAGTATGCAGGTCCTTGGAGCAAATTTTAGTGGGTGCAGTGCACTTCAGGCAGGTGGACCCAGGCCCATCCCCCCCTACCTGTTACACTTGTAGTGGTAAATGTTAAGCCCTCCAAATCCCCCCAAAACTCAATGTAGGTGCCCCCATTCATCCCTAAGGGCTATGGTAGTGGTGTACAGTTGTGGGTAGTGGGTTTTGGGGGGGATTTGGGGGGCTCAGCACCCAAGGTAAGGGAGCTATGCACCTGGGAGCTATTTTTGAAGTCCACTGCAGTGCCCCCTAGGGTACCCGGTTGGTGTCCTGGCACGTGAGGGGGACCAGTGCACTACAAATGCTGGCTCCTCCCACGACCAAATGCCTTGGATTTGGCCGGGTTTGAGATCGCCAGCATTAGTTTGCAATATCGTCGAAAACCGATGCCGACCATCTCAAACCCGGCCATCTCTGACATTTGGCTGGCCCTAACCGGATTATCGAAATGAAAGATGGCCGGCCATCTTTTACGGTAATACGGTTCGGGACCGCTGTTTGCGGCGCCGGCCATATAGCTGGCCGCCCATGTAGATGGCCGGCGTCGTTCGATTATGCCCCTCTATAGCAACCAGTTCACCATTATCTTCTTGCTTATTTACACCTTTAAAAAATCTAAAATTGGTGAGGCAAGAGACTTGCCTTTACTGAACCAGTGCTGATTCATTTTTATTAAGCTGTATCTATCTATATGGTCAATATTTTTTATTAGTACAACTTCAACCATTTCCCCTGCCACTGACATCAAACTCACCAGTCTATAGTTCCTCAGATCAGCTCAGAAGCCTTTTAAAAATTGCCATTCCAGTCCTCAGGTAGATGGCCATTTGAATGATAAGTTATAGATTACTAGTAACAAGTTAGCAACTTCATGTTTGATCTCCTTCAAAACTTTGGGGATGACCCCCCCCCCCCCCCCCAGTCATGGAGATTTGTTACTCTTGAATTTGTCAGTTTGATCTGTTACATCTTCTAGTCTTCTAGGGCCTCTTTTACAAAGCCACACTATCACTTCTCGGTGCGGCAAATAAGAGGAAGCTCATTCAGTTCCTATGGGCTTCCTTTCATTTGCCGCACAGGAATTGCTATTGCGGCTTTGTAAAAGAAGCCCATAGTGATGTACTTCAGTTGCTCCACATTGAGGGGCATAATCGAACGGCGCCGGACAAATAGATGGGGGGAGGGTGATGGAAAGTTTAGAGGTGATTGCAAGCATAGGCAAGTTAGGTAAGGGATAAGGAAGGGGAGGCACGAAAGAAGGGAGGACCTATAGGAAGGCAGGTAAGACAGGAAGTCTTACAGGTGAGGTGGGAAAGAAGTGACCTCTGGGAGCAAGAAGGGTGGTGCCCGCAATGTGCACTCACCATTTTAGCCTGCTGCTCCCACGGCTCTCCCACCCCACCCGCCCTATATCAAGGAGGTGTAGTGTCTTGTTTCAGCACTCCACAGGCAGGGCGGTGGGTCCTAGCCTGAAAGAGCACACAGCACTATGTTTCAAACAAAAGCAAGGTAAAAGGTCATGTGTTTGTTGTCCTATGCTAGCAGTAGCATGGATGATGTTTAAGACCAAGGGCAGTTCCCCTCTTGTACAGAAGGGGCCAGTGCCAGATTAACAGATGATCAGCGGAGCCTACCTCAGACTTGGACGGAATGGGGAGGCTGAAGGCTTCAAGAAAGAGAGTCAACGGTTACGAGAGGGAAGATGCTTTTACGGCAATCTCTTGAGCAAAGATGTGATGTTAGCACCTGGGCATGTCAGCGCGGTATATGCACCAGGCAGAGCAAAAAACTGCAGCGTGATTATGGCAGAAAGAGAGAGAACTGTGTGACTCAGAAGGCTAGGCCACTTTGCCTCAAATGCTCTAGATAGAAATGGAGTCATAAAATTGATTGTTTATTACTTTAAAATGTATACTTGATTGGAAATTGCTTGCTACTGTGAATGTATTCATAGATATAAACTGTAGAATGTTGCGGCCACAATAAATTCCACTCTTTGTCGGATAACTGGTCAAGTGTGAATATATACTGTGTATGGTTTGGAATGAAAGGAGAGTGCTGAAGTGCCACCTGCCACCTGCCCAGTTTGACACATATTCATTGTGGAAATCTTGAAAACCCAACTATGTTGTGGCCCCCAAGGACTTTGGTTTCCCACTTCTGCATTATATAATAAGATTTATAAATTAAAGCAAGTTACTAATAGTGTTTCATCGTATGTAGTAGTGTACATTATTTAATGACCCTGTAAAAAAAACTGTATGTAGGAAGACAACCTGCAAATTAAAAGTCAGGTTGACGGCCATAAATATTATCTTAATAAAGTAAGCATGAAGCTCCAATGGTCTCACTGTGTAGAGATGGGTCATTAATTTTCTGATTTATGCTGTAGTGTGGTGGATCAGATGTCAGAGAGTATTTGTGATGGCAATAAGGTAAAAGCTCAGTTGCATTTGGAAAAGAGATGGATATTTATGGGAGCATGAGTTTGACTGTTTTTCATTAACAACGTGCGATTCCAATATGTCTGCTTGATTCAAGGACTGTACAGACAGAATTCTTTGGGAATCAGTTGTGGATAGTTGATTGGTTAGAGACAGTTCTCCCTGAGTAAGGAGTCAATTGTTCAGCAATGGAAGGAAGCATGAATGGCTCTTCTCTTTTGGACACCAAGGTAGTGTGTTAGCATCATGTGATAGCCAGATTGATAGACTGAATATCAGCTTTTTAAAAAATTCTATTTCTCTGAGGCAGTAGTAGGCAAAATGGGGACCTTTATCAGGTTTCTATAAAGATAATTGAATATAATAAAGATAAGTAAAATCAATAAGCAAATCTGCTGTTTAATGTTTTATTTAGAAGTTTTTATATCAAGTAACTAATGTTTTATCCTATAAGCCATTAGTCAAGTAGGCTGAAAACGTTCTAAGGCCTTTCCTCCTCATAATTTTTTCTTAATTGTATATAGTCTATCCACAGAATGGCACATTGTGGGGGCAATTCTATCACTTGGCACCTCAAGATAGGTACCTTGATGCCACGAACTGAATGCCAATTCTATAACAGCATCTTGATGCTAAGATTCCATTATAGAATACTAGTATAAGTCAGCATCGATGTGCCTACATTTAGGTATGCCCACTTATGTCAGGACTGTGGCTGTTGTAACATGGCACACCTAAAAGAGCCATACAGGGCATGCAACTTATAGGATTCTATACGTTGTGCTTGCAAGTAGGAGACATGCTCATGTCCCACCCATATGTACACCCTTTACGGTTATGTACCATGGAATTTATGTGTTCCCTTATAGAATAGCTCTTAGTGCTCTTGCATTCATTACTGCCAATTAAGTTGCCATTCATGCACGCAAGGTGCACATAACTACATGTGCCCAGCTATATAATTGCCCTTCACATGATTTATATATCATTATAAAGGCATCCTCCACATAACATAACATAACATAACAACAGTGGTATTTGTATACTGCTATAACCACAAAGTTCTAAGCAGTTCACAATATCCGCTAGGAAACCAGGACAATCTCCTAGAAATTATAACACTCAAATCATTAAAAAAAACAAATAATGCTAATTATGAGACAAGACAAATTTCTTGAAAAGATAAGTTTTAAGATTCCTCCTAAATAAAACATAGGATTAAAACACAGTGAGAATTCTTGCCAAACTTTAGGGGCTTGATAAGCCAACAATAGTTCACGAATTTCCAATCTCCTACAACCTTTGGCTGAAGGAAAGTTAAAAGGAGAATTGTTTATGGTTCTTCGGGATCTAAGCTGGAATAGCTCCATCTAAAACCTTAAATAAAAGACAAGCAAATTGAACAAAACCCTGGCCTCTATCAGCAATCAGTGTAATTTTATAAAATACGCACGAGATCTTGTCTGATTTTTTAAAGAAAAAATTAAATGCACCACTGTGTTCTGTATTGTCTGAAGCTTTCTTAATTTATACTTTGCACTCCCAGAAAAATCAAATTACAATCATCTGTCTTCGACAATATCAACGATTGGACTAGAAGTCTGAATTTGTCAGTTTCCAAAAAAGCATCTCACCTGTCTCAGGGGGTCTTTTGCAAAGCATCGGTAAGCCCAACGCAGCCGCCGACGGTAGTTCTGCCCCAAGCGTGTGCCATTTCCAGGGGAAAAAGAAAACTCCCAGAAATGGCTTGTGCGGCAGTAACCTGGCAGTAAACGGGCATTGCCGCATGCTGCCCGGTTACAGCTGGGTTACTGTGGGGGCCCTTATCGCCACCTCAGTGGGTGTCAGTATGGGCTTCCTGCCGCATGGTCACACAGTAAGAGTTCTCTTACTGCATGGCCATGTTTGTCTGGGGGCTTTTTACCCGCTGCGGCCCTGGTGTGTGGGAAAAACGACCCCCGTCACTAGCGCAGGATCCTTTTTCCCACAGCTTGGTAAAAGGATCCCTCAGTTTCCTTAATAAGAAAAACAAGCCTTTAACTACAGCATTGATATGAGAGTGAAGAGAGAGAGAGTACTATCTACATAGACCCCTAAAATTTTGATTACTGAGGAAAAAGTGTATTTAGTTTGCTTGACCTGAATATGGTCTAAATAAAGGATCAGGGTTATTGGATAATAACAAGAATTTAGTCTTCTCTGGATTTAACTTAAGTTTGTAATGCGGCATCCAAGATAAGATAAGATCTAAACAATTCTCAACTATTAGTAGCCCAGCATTTCCCAAACTGTACACCACGACAAACTCACAGGGATGCCAATGAGGGAGATGCATGCACATGCTGATTGGTCTCCTTCTCCTGTTGCCAGGACCCGGGTTATCGCATGTTAACATGTTAACTCTGCTCTTCGGCCGGCCATGTCAATCCTTTCTTTAATGCACAAATTTTATTTATACTGCTCAGACTCCCATCCAATCCCTGCAATGGGTTTGGTACTACCGCATACACATTGGTGGCTATGATTTTGATTGTGGGAGAGGGGTGGGCACAGTGGCCATGTGAAAGGTTGGTTGCGCTACAGGCAGTGTTAGAAGTTAGGAGTTGGCGCTAGCAGTTCTAAGTGTCTTTTTCATGAGCTTTGTGTATGTTGTCTGACAAGTGGCGTGGTAGGTATCGTGTAGTCAGTGGGACAAGACTCTCCCCTATTACTTGCAGAAATAGAGCCCAGGAGGGAGGGCATCTATTTGCCTGTGTGTTGTGTGTGTGTGTGTGTGTGAGTGAAAAAGAGAGACAGAGAGAGACTGTCAGAGTAGGTAACAGCAGGAGACAGCCCGATCCCTGAGGGTGGCAGAGATCAAAGAAGCAAATTAAACAACTCCCTAATTGGAATCTATGCATAAGGTCTGTAATGCCTTTATTTCCGTACCTTTAAACAATTCCTCTCAGATAAAAAATTTAAAAGAGAAGATGGAAGGTTTATCGCTGAAACAGATTAAACTTGAAACTGAAACTGCTAAGATACAGGAACAACAAGCACAAATCTCTGGAGACAGAATGGTATTACATCGAAAGATAGAAAATTTAGAAAACTTTTCAAGAAACTTAAATTTACATGTCTTAAATTTTCCAAAAGATCAATTTACCACTCCTAGAGATATGTTTGTAAAATTTTTGAAAGAGGTGTACAAGTATTCAGATCAATCCCTTCCACCTTTGCAAAGAATATATTATCTGAAAACTTTGCCAAAATCACAACAGAATGTTCCAGGAGATAAGACCTTTGAATCCCTTGATTTAACAGATATTCTGGAACAATCGAAAGAAAATATTGAGTTCAGAGCTACTTTAATTGTTTCATTTATATTTTTACAAGACAAAGAAGCTCTGTTGAGACTATACTTTAAAAATATACACCCGGAATTTAAGGGTAGTAAAGTTTCAATATTTCCAGATATTTCTCGTTGGTCTCAACAGAGGAGAACAAAATTTCTTGAGATTAAACAAGAATCTTTGGCTATTAAGGCAAAATTTCAATTGTGTTTTCCCTGTAAATGTTTGTTGACTTTGAGCCTGAACAATTACGCACTTTCCTTAATGCACAAGGTGAAAAAGGTTAAGCCCATATAAAGAAAAGGTTTGTATAATTAAAAGGTAACCTCCTGCCAATTTTTTTTCAAGGCATACAGATGTTTAATTTCCAACTTCCATTGGTTTTTCAAACCATTTTGAAACCCCAAAAAATCTTTTAGTGGACTATAAAACTAAGATAATGTTGGAATAATGTTCGAATATGATTTTCTTTTGTAAAATACTGTGACATTGGTGTATCCTATCAAAGATGGTATCTTTGTATTTAATGAAACTAATAAATAAATGTAAACATAAACAACTCCCTAAAACAAAACAAAAACAAAAAATATATATCTTGCATATAGGTAGACGCTCTGTTCCATTTTTATGCAGTGTTACCAAACTGTATAAAAATACATATATTTAGATACAATCAAAAAGAATGTTAATATTAACCCATTTTTGAAATCCTTTTTCCCCAGAATACCTTTTTCTTGGGAGGGGAGAGGAGAAATATGTGGTGAGAAAAAATGTGTGGCCGGGGGGGGGGGGGGGGAGGCAGAAAAAGGGCAGGGAGAGAAATGTGTGGTGGGGGGACATGAAAAATTGCAAGGACACTAGGGGTGCTGCAACCGAAAAAGTTTGGGAACCACTAGCATAGCCTGACTTACCGTCTGATAAACAGGGATCATGACAGTAATGTCGTCAGAATAGACATAACATAGGAATTGCTGAGATTCTAAAAGTGAACCTAAGGTATGTAAAAAGATATAAAACAATGTTGGTGACAGTGGAGACCCCTGTGGAAAACCACATGGGTTACTACAAGAGTTAGAATAATCTGATTTTTGCAACTCTTAAAAGCAATTCAGCCTTGAAAGCTGCCATATCCTTAACTCAAAATAAGGATACCATTCCTCTTGAACAATTAAGAACATAGGAGTAATAGTCAGCTGGCGTTTGTGAGCATTATGCTGACCACTGGCATTGTTCCAGCCATGTCCGGGCTTCGGCATTGAATATCTGGTTTATGTGGCGCCGGCTAACACATGGCAGCTTAAGTCAATATTCAGAACTTAAGTGCCATGAATTGCTGCATAAAGATAAGAGTGACTTTTATATAGTCCTATTTATGCAGTTACTCTGGTTGGTTAAGTGCTGAATATAGGCACTTAACCAGCCTAGTGCAATTCTGCCTCTGGAACACCCCCAAAATAGCCGATTTTCACTTAGAAGCTAACTGCAAATTTTCGGCAGCAATAATCACTTAAGAGCTGCTGAAAATTAGCGGATAGCCCCGAACAAGCCATTTAACTGGTCAGCTGCCATTTCTGACCGGTTAAATCATTTTGAATAATCGACCAGATACGTTTTAAACATAATAGAGCAATTTTTACTCTTTGATAATTCCCTTCCTCCTGCCCCTCCTCTCGCTCCTATCTACAAAAATTAATTATGCAGCAAATAATTATCAGCTTTATCATTTTAGAAACCTATATTTTGAAAAACAAATTGTGGCATTCCTCTGTTATACCTCTGCGTTTCTGAGGTTTTCCTCTGCATTTTGCGCTTCTCTGGTAAAAGCCAAATTGTCTGCAATCTCATGTTTCAGTTCTTGAACTTCATCCCACAAGGCAAGAATCTGATATTTCTTAAACAAGAACTGCTCTTCCAGAGTAGGGGTGACATGTTTCTCAGTAGTCTCTTTCACCTCAGTGGGGGGGTATGTTCCTAGAAATAAGCAAATTAGTTTAGCAGGTTATCAATAGAAACTTTGGACAAAGTGAGCACATCCCTATTTGATGTTGATTTCAATGCAAGTGATGAGCTTGAGTTTGCTTGGTCCACCATTTAGGAGCAAGAAAAGTGTTCTCAGCTATCCTACCTCAATTAATGGTTTTTCATCAGTTTACAATAAAGTAGACATATTCTATAAGCTGAGACATAAACAGGAATTTGAGTTGAATTGAAAGAGTTGATCCAGAGTCATATCAGAAAAAAGTCAAATATGGCTTTCCTTGCCCATTTATGAAATGAATTAGTTTCAGTTTGACTTGCCGATCCATCATATACTGCTATATTTTAGTAAGAGACCAATAAGACAAAGAGGTCTGGCCACAAAAGTTTGAACTTAAAATGTTGTACCTGTGGTAAATGGGGCCCTGCGCTAGCGGCGGTGGCCATTTTTGCCGCACTCCAGGGCCCCTTTTACCACAGTGGGTAAAAAAGCCAAAAACAAAATGACCATGTGGTAAGTTTGCACTTGTCATGAGGCCATTTCAGAGGGGAGCACTTACAGCCACCCACTGAGGTGGTAGTAGGGTCTTCCGCACTAACCCTGCGGTAACCCCCTGCTGAAATATTTCTGCTAGTGCCAGAAATGGCACACACTGGGAGTGGAACTACCACCAGAACCCACGTTGGACCTGCCGTAGTTCCAAGTTGCCGCATGGCAACTCTTTAATAAAAGGACCCCCAAAATATTTAAAGGAAAATTCTATAAATTGGGTGTCTCTCTGCATAGGGATACCTCCTGTAGATTGAGAGGCCTGTGGTGTGGCCTGAACTTGATATTTTAAACCTGGTAGATTCTTGCAGTTGCCTTTGACCCAGTTTTGATCATATTCTAAAAGAATGAATAGGGTTGTTCCAGTAGAGGTTGAGGACATTGATGGGAAAGGTTCATCTGCCACCATATTTAAAACAGGGGGCAATTCTACTGGCTTTGTATTTGAAGTTTGAAAGTCTGAGGTGTGTTGCTTAGGAAATGACAACCTAAAGTCCTATGGTATATAGTCAGGAAGAAAAAGAAGTCTGCACAAGCTCTGTGCGAGAAAAACAATGTTGTAAAAGAAGGTGTGGCGCTGCTGTCTCAACATGGCCTTTACTAGTTTCCACTGAAGTAGTTACATTTGCGAGATGGTGTCTTAGAAAGTATATGTCGAATGGAACTCCATGATTCTGCTTCTGAATCATTTCCTACTTACCATCTGTTATTTTCCAGTGGAAAAGAGGAAAAGGAGTATGCAAGCTTTACCGCTGCCTGCTTCAGTAGCTATCTCTTTGTGGCAGACTACAATTTCAGAGCACTTGCGAGTTTCAGTCTGCTAGAGAGAGAGAATGACTGCATCAGTCAAGGGGGCAAAGGACCTCTCTTCCACTGGCCCTGACATTACCTTGAGTCCCAGCAAGTGGTTCTTCCTTGATCTGCAGTGAACAGTAGCCCCTGTTAAAGCTCTGGCTTTTCAGGCGGACCCAATAACTTGTGTGACAGAGTCCTGATGGCAGAATACTTCAGGGGGTTTGAGATTTAGCAAGTTTTGATATTTGTAACTGCAGCTCAAATTGCTTGCCAACAGAAGGTCTCTCTACTGCATTTGGAGTTGCAGGAGCTAGAGTGGTAGCTGTAGTTGGCAGGGCTGCTTTGCCTCCTGAGAAGTGTCATGTCATTGATCATGAGTAAACCACCATTCAAGGTTTCAAGGTTGGGTTTATTTGATAACCTACTTAGGGTCAGACCATCAAAGCAGAGTACAGAAGTAAAATCAAAAGCATTGATTAAGCCATCTAATGTTACAATAGATAGTGTTATGCAGGCTATGGTATCCATGGACAAATTAATTTCCTCAGTTGCTACAATTGCCACAGAAATATATTCTAGACTTCAGTCAAGAAAGGGTGAACAGCAAGAGCTATCCCAATTGGTTAAAGCTCTGCAGGAAGAAACTGAGAGTGAAAGGCATGAGAACATGGAAAAATGCTTTAAAATCTTTGAATTTTGAACTTTCCAAAACTCATCTTATGACACCCTTGGCTATCTTCCTGAAGTATTTAAAGGAAGTTCTTTAAAATCCTGAGTCTTCCTTCCCTTTTATTAATATGATATTTGGGGATCCTTTTACTAAGCTGCAGTAAAAGGGGGCCTGTGCTAGTGTCAGCATGTGTTTTTCACGCACGCTGAGTCCTCCTTTTACCACAACAGGTAAAAGGCTGTCTTTTTTGTTTTTTAAACAGAAATGGCTGTGTGGTAAGTGAACCACTCACCCACCATATAGCCATTTCTGGAGGGAGCACCTACCACCACCCATTGAGGTGGCGGTATGAGCTCCTGCGCCAATCCAGCACTGCCCACTTTTCACCAGGTTTACACCGGCGCTGCAAAAATAGAAATTAGTTTTGTAGAGCAGGAAATGGTGCACACTAGGGGTGGGAACTATTGCTGTGCTGCTGCAGTAGCCTGCCTGTAGTTCCTGTTTGGCGTGCGGTAAGCCCGCAGTGGGCTTACCACCGCTTGGCAAAAGGGCGCATCAAGGATTGAGTAGGATGAGAAATGAGAGAATTGGAAGATGCAAGGGGCAATCAAACTGTGAATAATCTGGAACTGGCACCTTTTTTGATAAGTTTAATAGTAGTAGGGTTTGTGAGGACAACCTTGCTGGTGAACTTTGTGTTCCCTCAAGATATTGGAGCTTTTAGATACAAATATACTTGGGCCCAATATTCAAAAGATTTATGATCCTAACATTGGGGCCCTTTTACTAAGCCACAGAAGCACTACTGTTTGGCCACCATGCACTAAAAAGCAATACCACAGAATACGATATTGGGAAATTAGCATTTGGCCATTAATGGGGGATATAGCAAATGTGGCCATCTTACTGCCCCGCTAAAAGTGGCCACAACATGCGGTAAATCCATGTGCTAATAGCAGCACCAGCCAATTTTTAATGCAGCTTAGTAAAGGGACCCCATTGAAAATTATGTTCATAAATTGGTCTCTTTGAAATTTTATTAGAGCTAAGTGCATAACTTTTTACTCAAAATTTCATTAAACTTTTAAATTGAGGAGCATTAAAAAGTAGATGGCAACAAGAGTGGATTTAGGCTGGAGAAAATTTTCAGCCTAGGCTCAAAAATTAGGCTAATAAGCTCATAAATTAAGCTTAATTTTCAGCTGTAAAATTATGCTCCAAAATTTGGCTGAAAATAGGGCACAAATTTAAGAGGCTCACTTAGGACCATAATTTTAGGAGTCCAGCATTTTCTGAATATCAGGTCCTTTATTTCTAGGAGGCAGGATCTGGATATTTCCAGACCCTTGTAGAGCTACCCAGGACCACCAAAGAAAGAAATTTCTGATCATGCGCTCAGAGGCTTTAGATTTCAAGAGAATTTATGTTTTCTATTTTCTTTGTAAATGTTTGTTGAGATATGCTGGAGTGAAATACATTTTTTATGAACTCTCCCAATTAAAATTTTTTCTTGATTCTACGAAATCAGTGAGGTAGGCATCTTCTCCAGTGACATGAAGGAAGGCCTTACTGAAAAACTGTTGTCCTTTTTCCATTTCTTCATTTTGTTTTTCTCTTGGTGTTTGTCTCCTTAAGCCCTGCTTATTGTTGACTAATATAGTACATTCTTTATCTTTGAACTATTTAGAGTTATTTGTAAATTTCTAATTCCTACTTTTCTGTAAACAAAGTGTGTTCTTCATGTTATTTCAAAATTAATAATAATAATAAATAGTTACATTGCTTCATAAAACTGTCAAACTTTCTGCACTGATGGTGCTGTGTGCACGTCAATACTATAATAGGGGGCAATTCTTTAACTGGTCCCCTCAAATTAGAAGCCTGGAGAGCATGTGGTAGGAACTACGGAGCCGGTTCAAAGGACTGTGCACCCTGAGCCAATGATCTGGTTCTCTTCCTCCACTCCCTCACCCCTCCCCACACGACCTGCCAAGTTTCCCGCATTCAGCAGGAGACTCCCGCTTTGGCGGGCCATCTCCCACCCTCCCACCAAAGCGGAAACTCTCCCACTGAGATGTAATCGTTTTTTCTTACCGCCGCTGCTGCTTCTCCCAATGCAACCTGTTCTGGGGCAGAGAAGAAGCATGGAACGAACGGAGGACAGGCATGCGCAGCATCCCCCCCCAGCGGCGTGCACCCGGGGTGGACCGCACCCACCGCCCCCCCCCCCAGGAACGCCACTGAATCTGGTATACACGTGCCTAAAATGTAGGTACTCGTATTTATGCCAGCCATAGAGCTGCTGTAAGTGTGCATGCCTAAATGTAGCAGGAGCATGCATAACTTAAAGTATTCTTTAAGTTACATGCATAATTGGAATCCACGCTTCTGTCACACCAATGTAAAAAATGTAAATCCTGTACAGGAGCTTACAATTATCATATAAAACTTGCAAAAAGAATGTACTATTCAAGGATCATTAATACATCCAGAAAATTCAGTTAGGAAACTCTAATATTGTGGGCCATCTTATGAATAAAAGCTCTAAACACACTTTAGTTTCCTTACCAGCAGCTGAAAATGTGGCTCAGTATTTTTCAACTAAAATTGAAAAGCTTCAATCATCTTTTGATGTTCCTGCCCTTGATTCATTCTCTGAGCCCCTTATTAATCCCATCAGACCCATTTCTCCCTCATAGGATCTTCGCTCTGTGTCCTTGTCATTTTCCTGGTCAACTTTTTTCAATTCTTTCTTTAACTACATTTTCCACTGTCTTGAATTCTATGCACCCAACCATGTGCACTCTTAATACCCTTTCCTTCTACCTGGTTAAAAAATCATCTCATGGCCTACTTCCTTTGATTCTTTTGATGATTACTCAAAGTCTCTTGGCAGGTATTTTTCTTTTAAATTGGAAGCAGGCTATATATCGCCTTATCTTGAAAAAAAACCTTCTTAGACTCCCTCTCTCCCAGATAGCTATTGACCTGCTTCTAATCTCTGTTTTCTGTTCAAACTCATTGAAAAATTGTTTTTAATCAATTCCTTCTCAAATAGAACACTGTCCAATTCTTCATCCTAAAAGTCAGGTTTTCAACAACACAATAGTACATTACAGCCTTGCTTTTCAACTCTTGACAATGAAGACTTAGTTCTGGTGGTTTCTTTTGATCTCTCTGCAGCATTTGATCTGGTCGACCACTCTCCTCTTCTGGCCCATCTTCGTGAAATTGACTTAGCAGGTAAAGTACTTGATTGGTTTGCCTCCTTCCTTTCTAACTGCTCCTTTACTGTCTCTACACCCGGGCCCTTTTCATCTCCCAGATCACTTTCTTGTGGTGTTCTACAGAGGTCTGTGTTTTCAGTGCTTCTCTTCAACATTTTTATGAGTCCACTGGCAACAGTAGTTTCAAAACTTCATCATTAGGGCATTTTATTACATGGATGGTATTTTACTAGCTTTTCCTACCTCTCCACTCTGTCCTGACTTTAGATTACTACAAACATGTTTCCTTTCACTGGCTAAATGGCTTCATGATCATAAATTGATCTTGAATCATGAAAAAACAGTTTCCTGTTGGATTTCAGGCCACCATCCACAGCCCTACTTAGCCCTTCATTTTTATGATATGAACATTTGTCCAGTGGAATCATTTCAATATTTAGATGTGATTCTTGATTTCCATTTATTATTTCATGCACAAATTTCACATAGTATTCAATCGGGGTTTTTTTTCTACATAGGTTCCACTCTTAACGTGGAAAAAATGATTTTTCTACTTTACATAAACTCATATGTGTATTCTTGATTTCAAAACTTAATTACTACAACACTATGGGGCTCATTTTGAAAGCACTTAGGGGTACGTTGGCTAAGGTGCTCCGAAAAGTGGCCTGTGCTGGTGTAGATGTTTGTATTGGACATGCACAGGTCCATTTTTCAGCGCACATGCAAAAAAGACCATTTTGTTTTAGCCGAAAATGGATGTGCAGCAAAATAAAATTGGCACACATCCATTTTGGGCCTGAGACCTTACTTCCACCCATTGATCTAGTGGTAAAGTATCACATGTTAACCGGGCAGTAATTGTCAGCGCGAGAACATAGTAACATAGTAAATGACGGCAGAAAAAGACCTGCATGGTCCATCCAGTCTGCCCTACAAGATAAACTCATATGTGCTACTTTTTGTGTATACCTTACCTTGATTTGTACCTGTCCTTTTCAGGGCACAGACCATATAAGTCTGCCCAGCACTATCCCCGCCTCCCGCCACCGGCTCTGCCACCCAATCTCGGCTAAGCTCCTTAGGATCCATTCCTTCTGAACAGGATTCCTTTATGCTTATCCCACGCGTGTTTGAATTCCGTTACCGTTTTCATTTCCACCACCTCCCGCGGGAGGGCATTCCAAGCATCCACTACTCTCTCCGTGAAAAAATACTTCCTGACATTTTTCTTGAGTCTGCCCCCCTTCAATCTCATTTCATGTCCTCTCGTTCTACCGCCTTTGCACCTCCGGAAAAGGTTCGTTTGCGGATTAATACTTTTCAAATATTTGAACGTCTGTATCATATCACCCCTGTTTCTCCTTTCTTCCAGAGTATACATGTTCAGGTCATCAAGTCTCTGCTCATACGTCTTGTAACGCAAATCCCTTACCATTCTCATAGCTTTTCTTTGCACCGCTTCAATTCTTTTTACATCCTTCGCAAGGTACAGCCTCCAAAACTGAACACAATACTCTAGGTGGGGCCTCACCAACGACTTATACAGGGGCATCAACATCTCCTTTCTTCTGCTGGTCACACCTCTCTCTATACAGCTTAACAACCTTCTAGCTATGGCCTTGTCACACTGTTTCGTCGCCTTCAGATCCTCAGATACTATCACCCCAAGATCCCTCTCCCCGTCCGTACCTATCAGATTCTCCCCGCCTAACACATACGTCTCCCGAGGATTTCTATTCCCTAAGTGCATCACTTTGAGAACAAAGCTGATTACTGCCCGGTTAGCTCTGCGTGTCAGAAATTTTCTGGAGCATGTAGATAATGAAATTACCACCCGTGCCATGCAGTAGCCGGGTGGTAGTTCAAAATTGACGTGCGTAGGACATGCGTATGCACCTACATGGCTTAGTAAAAGGGCCCCTGAGATTTCAAAGTTCCACAGATTACTATCCACCTTATAATCGAAAGAGAAAAACGCCTAGATTTCGACCCAAATCGGGAGATAGACATTTATCTCACAAAAACGAATAAATCGGTATAATCGAAAGCCGATTTTGGACGTTTTCAACTGCACTCCGTCGCGGATGCGGACAATGTTGATGGGGGCGTGTCAGAGGTGTGGCGAAGGTGGAACTGGGGCGTGGTTATCGGCCGAGGAGAGATATACGCGTTAGGGCGATAATCGAAAAAATTAAGGCGTTTTTGGCGAACATTTAGGACACTTTTATTGGACCCTTTTTTCACACGAACAGGTCCCAAAAAAGTGCTGTAAATGACCAGATGACCATCGGAGGGAATCGGGGATGACCTCCCCTGACTACCCCAGTGGTCACTAACCCCCTCCCACCACAAAAAAAATGATGTTTCACAACTTTTTATTTTCACCATCAAATGTCATACCCACCTCCCTGGCAGCAGTATGCAAGGTCAAAGAAATGGGTTTTTAGATCTGATTTTTGTTTTAGTGAATGACAACTCAGTATGGAGAAAGGGTGATAAGTTATTCCAGAAGTATTGTACCAAATAGTACAAGGCAGCATTTCTAGTTGACTCATAGTGTCCTTTTTTACTGGGGGGGGGGGGGGGGGGGGGGGGGGGGGGGGGGGGGGGAGAGGAGAGAAGCACCAGTCGGTTGGAATCAATAGACCTAAAAACACAATTAGTAGTATAGGAAACAGTTGGGATCAATATGAAGGCACACCCTGTGAGTTATTCACAGAGTCTGAAGCTACTTCAGTTGAAGCTTAGGAATGGTGGCAAACGTGGAGGCATATTTTCAAAGCACTTAGACTTACAAAGTTCTGTGGAGAGGCATAATCGAACGAAAACGTCTATCTCCATGGGCGTTTATCTCCAAGAACGGATCCGTGAAGGGGCGGACCAAACCGTATTTTCGCAAAAAATAGACGTCCATGTTTTATTCGACAATTTGTGAGCTGGGCATTTTTGTTTTTCAGCGATAATAGAAAATGAAAGCGCCCAGCTCAAAAACGAATAAATCCAAGGCATTTGTTCGTGGGAGGTGCCAGGATTCGTAGTGCACTGGTCCCCCTCACATGCCAGGACACCAACCAGGCACCCTAGGGGGCACTTTTACAAAAACAAAAAAAAAGGTAAAAGAGCTCCCAGGTGCATAACACCCTTCCCTTGTGTGTTGAGCCCCCCAAATCCCCCCTCAAAACCCACTGCCCACAGGTCTACACCATTATTATAGCCCTAAGGGGTGAAGGGGGCACCTACATGTGGGTACAGTGGGTTTGGGGGATTTTACAAGAGGCTCAGACAAATTTAGGACTCTTTGAGGGGCATAATCGAACAGAAACGCCTATCTCCATGGGCGTTTATCTCCGAGAACGGGTCCGTGAAGGGGCGGGGCGGATCGTATTTTTTAAAAGAAAAAGACGCCCATGTTTTATTCGTCAAGGTGTGAGCTGGACGTTTTTGCTTTTCAGCGATAATGGAAAATGAAATCGCCCAGCTCAAAAACGAATAAATCCAAGACATTTATTCGTGGGAGGGGCCAGGATTCATAGTGCACTGGTCCCCCTCACATGCCAGGACACCAACCGGGCACCCTAGGGGGCACTTTTACAAAACCAAAAAAACAGGTAAAAGAGCTCCCAGGTGCATAGCACCCTTCCCTTGGGTGTTGAGCCCCCCAAATCCCCCTCAAAACCCACTGCCCACAAGTCTACACCATTACTATAGCCCTAAGAGGTGAAGGGGGGCACCTACATGTGGGTACAGTGGGTTTGGGGGGGTTGGACGACTAGTAGCATTAAGCAGCACAATTGTAACAGGTAGGGGGGGGATGGGCCTGGGTCCACCTGCCTGACGTCCACTGCACCCCCTAACAACTGCTCCAGGGACCTGCATACTGCTGCTTGGGAGGAGGGTATGACATTTGAGGGTGAAAGTAAAAAGTTGTGAAACATCATTTGTTGTGGTGGGAGGGGGTTAGTGACCACTGGGGGAGTCAGGGGAGGTCATCCCCGACTCCCTCTGGGGGTCATCTGGTCATTTAGGGCACTTTTGGGGGCCTTATTCGTGAAAAAACAGGGTCCAGGAAAAGTGTCCTAAATTCTAGCTCAAAACTGTTTCATTATCGGCGAAGGGCGCCCATCTCTGTTCGCCCGATAACCACGCCCCAGTTCCGCCTTCACCACGCCTCCGACACGCCCCCGTCAACTTTGTCCGCACCCGCGACGGAGTGCAGTTGAAAGCGTCCAAAGTTCGGCTTTCGATTATACCGCTTTATTTGTTTTTGTGAGAAGAACGCCCATCTCCCGATTTAGGTCGGAACTTGGGCGTTATTCTCGTTCGATTATAAGCTGGTTTGTAAAATAAGCACAGGGCTGCACACTGATGGCTCTTCATGTCCAGTGGGAGCAGCAATTTCAAAAAGCTTCACATAGTGAACATGTAACTCTCCTCCCCCCCTACAAACACATACATACACACGGACACATATACATAATGCATGGGAGAAACATTTTGAAATCATTGCTACCATTCTCTATGTTGTCTTCATCCTACACCACCAGTTTCTGACCCCAATCATCTTCCAAAGGTATCGCTACCCCTAGAAAAAAAAGACTCTCCACCTGACACTCCCCCACCCCCACGGTAGTAATGAATCCCCCTTAAGCCCCCTAGTAGACCCCCACCCTTCATTTACTATCCCAGGTCTTACTAGGGTTCATGGTATCCAGTAGAAGCAGGAATGATCTCAGCTTACTCATAAGAACATAAAAATAGTCATACTGGGTCAGACCAATGGTCCATCTAGCCCAGTATCCTGTTTCTAACAGTGGCCAATCCAGGTCACAAGTACCTAGCAGCAACCCAAATTGTAGCAACATTCCATGCCACCAATCCCAGGGAAATCAGTGGCTTCCCTAAGACTGTCTCAATAGCAGACTATGAATGTTTCCTTCAGGAACTTATACAAACCTTTTTTAAACCCAAATACGCTGACCACTGTTACCACATGCTCCAGCAATGAGTTCCAGAGCTTAACTACTCATTGAGTGAAAAAATATTTCCTCTCATTTGTTTCAAAAGTATTTCCATGTAACTTCACTGAGTGTCCCCTAGTCATACTTTTTAAAAGAGTACACAATGAATTCACTTTAACCTGTTCTACACCACTCAATATTTTGCTGGTCTGTCATATCTTCTCTCAGTCGTCTCTTTTCTAAGCTTAATAGCCCTAACCTCTTTAGCCTTTCCTCAAGAGTTCCATCCCCTTAATTATTTTGGTTGCTCTTCTTTGAACCTTTTCTAATTCTGTTATATCTTTTTTGAAAGTAATACTCAAGGTGAGGTCGAACCATGGAGCAATACAGAGGCATTATAGTATTCTTGGTCTTATTTACCATCCCTTTCCTAATAATTCCTAGCATCCTGTTTGCTTTTTTTGTTGCCACTGCACACTGGGCAGAAGATTTCAGCATAGTGGCTACGATTACACCTAGATCTTTTTCTTGGGTGCTGACTCCCAAGTTGGACCCCAGCATCAGGTAACTTTGACTTGGATGATTCTTCCCAATGTGCATCATTTTGCATTTGTTCACGTTAAATTTCATCTGCCATTTGGATGCCCAGTTTTCCATCTTCCTCCAATTTTTCATGGTCTACATGTGTTTTAACAACTTTGAATAGTTTTGCAACATCTGCAAATTTAATCACCTCACTTGTCATTTCGATTTTCAGATCATTTATAAATATGTTTAATAGCACTGGTACAAATCCCTGTGGTACTCCACTATTCAAACATCTCCATTAAGAAAAATGACTTTTAACCCTACCTTCTGTTTTCTGTCTAATAACTGATACCTAATCCACAACAGAACAATATCTCCTATCCCATGACTCTTTAATTTTCTCAAGAGTCTCTCATGAGGAACTTCATCAAAAACTTTCTAAAAATCTAGATACACTACATCAACTGGCTCCTTTATTGGCATGTTTATTCACGCCTTCATAAAAGTGAAGCAAATTGGTGAGGCAGGATTTCCCTTGGCTGAATCCATGTTGACTCTATCCAATTAAAGCATGTTTGACTATCAGGCTTATTTTCGAAAGAGAAGGGTGCCCATCTTTTGACACAAATCGGGAGATGGGCGTCCTTCTCCCAGGGTCGCCCAAATCGGCATAATCAAAAAACGATTTTGAGTGTGCTCAACTGCTTTCCGTCGCGGGGACAACCAAAGTTCACAGGGAAGTGCCGGAAGCGCAGCGAAGGCGGGACTGGGACGTGCCTAACACATGGGCGTCCTCGACCCATAATGGAAAAATGAAGAGCGTCCATGACGAGCACTTGGGCGACTTTACTTGGTCCTTTTTTTGTTACGACCAAGCCTCAAAAAGGTGCCTGAACTGATCATATGACCACCGGAGGGAATTGGGGATGACCTCCCCTTACTCCCCCAGTGGTCGCTAACCCCCTCCCACCCTCAAAAAAAACTTTTAAAAATATTTTTTGCCAGCCTCAAATGTCATACCCAGCTCCATGGGCGCAGCACACAAGGTAAGGGAGCTATGCACCTGGGAGCAATTTATGAAGTCCACTGCAGTGCCCCCTAGGGTGCCCGGTTGGTGTCTTGGCATGTCAGGGGGACAAGTGCACTATGACTGCTGTCTCCTCCCACAACCAAATGGCTTGGATTTGGTAGTTTCTGAGATGGGCGTCCTCAGTTTCAATTATCGCCGATAATTGGGGACGACCATCTCTAAGGTCGACCTAAATTTCGCGATTCGGGCATCCCCAACTGTATTATCGAAATGAAAGATGGTTGCCCATCTTGTTTCAATAATACGGGTTTCCTCGCCCCTTCACCAGGACGTCCTGAGAGGACGTCCTCAGGAAAACTTGGCGCCCCTTTCGATTATGCCCCTCCATGTCTTCTATAATTTTATTCTTTATAATAGTTTCCACAATTTTGCCCAGTACTGGTCAGGCTTACTGGTCTGTAATTTCCCGCATCACCCCTGAAACTGTTTTTTATAATTGGCATTACACTGGCCACTGTCCTGTCTTCAGGTACTACTGACAATTTTAACATCAGGTTACAGATCACTAACAGATGATAAGCAATTTCATGTTTGAGTTCTTTCGGTACCCTAAGGTGCATGTCATCTGGTCCACATGATTTACTACTCTTTAATTTTTCGATTTGGCTTAGTATGTCATCCAGGTTCACAGAGATTTTTTTCAGTTCCTCTGCATCATTGCCCTTGAAAAACATTTCTGGTACAGGTAGATCTCTTACAGCTTTTTCTTTAAAGATCGAAGCAAAGAATTCATTCAGTCTCTTTGCTATGGCCTTGCTCTCCGTGTGTCCCTTTTGCTCCTCCCAGGCGTTCTGTTTCTGATGTACCTGAAAAAGTTTTTACTGTGATCTTTTGCCTCTGTGGCAAGTTTCTCTTCATATTCTCCTTTAGCCTTCTTTATCAATGCTTTGCATCTAATTTGCCAGTACTTATGTTGCTTCTTATTTTCTTCATTTGGGTCCTTTTTCCATTCTTTTAAGGATGTACTTTTGGCTCTAATAGCCTGTTATGCTTCACCTTTTAACCATGCTTGCTGTCATTTGTTCCTGTTTTCATCTTTGTAAATAACGTGGAATACATCTGGTCTGGGCTTCCAAGATGATGTTTTTATGTTTATTGAATACTTGACATACCACAATTTCTAGGATTACACCATAGCGGTTTAAACATAAGTACATAAGTAATGCCACACTGGGAAAAGACCAAGGGTCCATCGAGCCCAGCATCCTGTCCACGACAGCGGCCAATCCAGGCCAAGGGCACCTGGCGAGCCTCCCAAACGTACAAACATTCTATACATGTTATTCCTGGGAATTTTGGATTTTTCCAAGTCCGTTTAGTAGCGGTTTATGGACTTGTCCTTTAGGAAACCGTCCAACCCCTTTTTAAACTCTGCTAAGCTAACCGCCTTCACCACATTTTCCGGCAATGAATTCCAGAGTTTAATTACACGTTGGGTGAAGAAAAACTTTCTCCGATTTGTTTTAAATTTACTACACTGTAGTTTAATCGCATGCCCCCTAGTCCTAGTATTTTTGGAAAGCATGAACAGATGCTTCACATCCACCTGTTCCACTCCACTCATTATTTTATATACCTCTATCATGTCTCCCCTCAGCCGTCTCTTCTCCAAGCTGAATAGCCCTAGCCTCCTTAGTCTTTCTTCATAGGGAAGTCGTCCCATCCCCGCTATCATTTTAGTCGCCCTTCGCTGCACCTTTTCCAATTGTACTATATCTTTCTTGAGATGCGGCGACCAGAACTGAACACAATACTCAAGGTGCGGTCGTACCATGGAGCGATACAACGGCATTATAACATCCTCACACCTGTTTTCCATACCTTTCCTGATAATACCCAACATTCTATTCGCTTCCCTAGCCGCAGCAGCACACTGAGCAGAAGGTTTCAGTGTATTATCGACGACGACACCCAGATCCCTTTCTTGGTCCGTAACTCCTAACGTGGAACCTTGCATGACGTAGCTATAATTCGGGTTCTTTTTTCCCACATGCATCACCTTGCACTTGCTCACATTAAACATCATCTGCCATTTAGCCGCCCAGTATCCCAGTCTTGTAAGGTCCTTCTGTAATTTTTCACAATCATGTCGCGAGTTAACGACTTTGAATAACTTTGTGTCATCAGCAAATTTAATTACCTCGCTAGTTACTCCCATCTCTAAATAATTTATAAATATATTAAAAAGCAGCGGTCCTAGCACAGACCTCTGAGGAACCCCACTAATTACCCTTCTCCATTGTGAATACTGCCCATTTAACCCCACTCTCTGTTTCCTATCCTTCAACCAGTTTTTAATCCACAATAGGACATTTCCTCCTAGCCTGTGACCCTCCAATTTCCTCTGTAGCCTTTCATGAGGTACCTTGTCAAACGCCTTTTGAAAATCCAGATACACAATATCAACCGGCTCCCCTTTGTCCACATGAATAAAAACAACGTCCATGCCTGATTTAAAGTCTTAACCTTTGCAGTTGATCGTTTTAGCTTCTTTATAACCATTTTCCTTATTTTATCATAGTTGCTCTTTCAATAATTAAATGCTGTTTCAGTAGATTCCCCTTTTGGTTGTTACAACACACACATACATATACATAGTATAAAAGAAAAGGGATCATTACAGAAGTCCCTCAATAATACAGTACAACATCATTTATCCATATATACTCAATAAATCCATATATCAGTGAGGCAGAAATAAAAAGAGAGGGGAAAGCCTTGGGGATCTCTCACTGTGAACTGATCTCTCATTCTGGAAAAACAAAATCCTTCTCACATTATATAGCTTCTGATTTAATGCAGCAACAGGGTGATAGCACTTAAAGTTGTGTCTGTGTAGAAACAGCAATAATACTGATGCTATATCTCTTGGTAGTGCCTCTACTGATTTTTCTTATTCTTGTTATCAAAATATAAGATGTTCCTCAGGCTGATTCAGGTAAGC
The DNA here is from genome assembly GCF_901765095.1 of Microcaecilia unicolor. NCBI lineage: Eukaryota > Metazoa > Chordata > Amphibia > Gymnophiona > Siphonopidae > Microcaecilia > Microcaecilia unicolor. Next base: position 269,058,787 of record NC_044033.1, on the reverse strand, counting down.
AATTGTGCTGTTAATGATACCACTCATCCTCCTCCAAATCTCCTAGTATGAATTTTCTGTTGGGAACCTCATCAATTTATTGCACATAAAGCAGTGCTGCTGACACGGATTGTGTGGTTACAGTCAGAGAACTAGAATAAATTTACTCTGATGGGTAGTACCAGCAATATGTCTGCATGAGGAGTGTCACAGTCAGAGGAAATCTAGTGATTTTGTTTCAACCTGTAATGCACTGCTGTAGTGTTCCAGTATGCAGCATCAAGATAAAAAATACACACAGCAGCAGCAATGTGTAAAATGCACTAAAGAACACGCATTGTAGCATTGTAAACAGAATGAGACTGTAGGGAAAATGCCCTAAACTATAAAAAGCTATCTTTCTTCATTATTTTCTTCTCTGTGATCTGTTAGCAGTAAAAGAGAGACAGAATTAGAGCGCTAGCAGCTACTGTACATAGGCAAGCATACACTAACATTCTACTGTATTGCTTAGGATCTTAAGATCAGTAGAGGAACATTAATGTCTTTCACAGATAATGGTAAGGCTATTGGGCTCATTTTCGAAAGAGAAGGATGCCCATCTTTCGACATAAATCGGAAGATGGACGTCCTTCACACAGGGTCATCCAAATCGGTATAATTGAAAGCCGATTTTGGACGTTCCTAACTGCTTTCCGTCGCAGGGACAGCCAAAGTTCAAGGGGGCGTATCGGAGGCATAGTGAAGGCGGGACTTCAGCGTGCCTAACACTAGGACGTCCTCTACCCATAATCGAAAGAAACAAGGACGTCCCTGACGACCACTTGGACGACTTTACCTGGTCCTGTTTTTCTTATGACCAAGGCATGAAAAGGTGCCCAAACTGACCAGATGACCACCAGAGAGAATCTGGGATGACCTCCCCTTACTCCCCCAGTGGTCGCTAACCCCCTCCCACCCTCAAAAAACATCTTTCAAAATATTGATTGCCAGCCTCAGATGTCATACTCAGGCCCATCACAGCAGTATGCAGATCCCTGGAACAGTTTTAGTGGGTGCAATGCAGTTCAGGCAGGCGGACCCAGCCTCACCCCACCCCCACCTGTTACATAAGTACATAAGCATCGCCATGCTGGGACAGACTAAGGGTCCATCGAGCCCAGCACCCTGTCACAGACAGCGGCCAAAAGAACAAGCAATTTGTCCCGCCCATCCTAGAAATACTGTATTATTCCCTCGTCCGTTCAATAACATTCTATGGCTTTTTCCTCCAGGAAGCCATCCAACCCTTTTTTGAAGTCCGCTAAGTTAACCGCCTTAACCACCTTTTCCAGCAGCGAATTCCAGACTTTAACTACATGTTGAGTGAAGAAACATTTCCTCTGATTCGTTTTAAATTTACCACACTGCAGCTTCATCGCATGCCCCCTTGTCCTAGTATTTTTGGAAAGCGTAAACAGATGCTCCATATTGACCCGTTCCATTCCACTCATTATCTTATAGACCTCTATCATATCTCCCCCTCAGCCGCCTTTTCTCCAAGCTGAAGAGCCCCAGCCTCTTCAGCCTATCCTGATAGGGAAGTCGTCCCATCCCCTGTATCATCTTTGTCGCCCTTCTCTGCACCTTTTCCAATTCCACTATGTGTTTTTTTGAGGTGCGGCGACCAGAATTGAACACAATACTCGAGGTGGGTCGCACCATGGAGCAATACAATGGTTACATTTGTGGAGGAAACAGTGAGCCCTCCAAACCCACCACAAACCCAGTGCACCCACATCTAGGTGCCCCCCTTCACCCATAAGGGCTATGGTAGTGGTGTACAATTGTGGGTAGTGGGTTTGGGGGGGGAGGTTGAGGGGCTCAGCACACATGGTAAGGGAGCTATGTACCTGGGAGCAATTTCTGAAATCCACTGCAGTGCCCCCCTAGGGTGCCCAGTTGGTGTCCTGGCATGTCAGGGGGACCAGTGCACTACAAATGCTAGCTCCTCCCATGACCAAATGGCTTACATTTGGTCGTTTCTGAGAAGGACGTCCTTGGTTTCAATTATCGCCGAAAATCAGAAACAACCAAGTCTAGAGATGACCAAAGCTAGGGACGACCAAATTTAAGGATTTGGGTGTCCCTGACCATATTATCGAAACAAAAGATGGACGTCCATCTTGTTTCGAAAATACGCGCTTCCCCGCCCCTGTATAGGGACGTTCTGTGAGGACGTCCAAATTGAAACGAGGACGTCCCTTTCGATTATGCCCCTCTATGTTTCCTATTCAAAACACAGGAATGGAGGAACAGCAAGTGATTAATGATTTTAATTGTTAGCTTCAGAATTTGCACCACAAGTAAATACTTGTTAAGGCAAAATGGAGGTAACGGATTGTAAAGTAAGTTTTATTTTCCAAGAAAATCAAAATCCTTCTTAGACCACAAATCAGGTGGGTAAGCAGCACATAAGATACGCATATCAAAATTAAATACCCCATCCATAATTCTATCGCCAGCCTAACGTGGCCGCCAACAGTAGCTCTGGCTGGAATACATGCCATTTCCGGTGCTCCAGATTTTTTTTTTCTGTAGCATGGTGCTAATCCAGCGGTAAGTGCTCCCCACCACATGGCTACATGGTGATGGTTTTCTTACCGTGTGGTCATTTTTTGGGGGGGACATTTTATCTGCTGCGGAAAAAGGGCCATGGCGCATGGGAAGAATGGCCCCTGCCACTACCGCAGGGCCCTTTTCCCACAGCTTAGTAAAAGGACTCCTTAGTCTTTAATTATGCCTGGATGAAATGTTCTTTAAGTCCAAGAAACCTTAAGTTGTTTCAGTGCAAAGAGGATATACTTTGTTCCAGCATATCTAACCAAACATTTGCAAAGAAAATTTACAATATGAAGGTTCATCTTAGACCTCTAAGAGGGTGGCTAGCTAGGTAGCAGCATCGCACCAAGCTCCTCAGACCCTTACTTGTTCTGGTTCAGGCTTGGACCTCAACCAAGGCCTCAGACCCATGTCCTCACTGGATGGAGATTTGAAGATCCTTCCAAATCAGGAGACACCGGTTTGTAAGGGACACCCCTCTACCATTGGATCTCCTTTGCCCCCATGACCTCTAGCTGCGCTGTGACCTCAGAGGGCACCGTACCCTTAAATCCACAGACAGAATTACTGTGCTACCCATAAAGAGATCCAGAGGGTGCTGTGGTCAATCCTGGAGGTCAAGAGGGCTGGTCAGCCTGTGACCACCGCCAAATGTGGTCGCCCTGCTGGACAGCATGCTCTGGTTCCAAGGAACGACCGGGAGAATCTACACCACCAGCTGGTCAGGCCCCTGTAGCTTCCAGAGACATTGAGCATGACAACTGGCTTCAGTTTCAACAAGTGGGCCACTGACCAAGACCAAATCCTCGTGGAGAGCACCCTGCCAGCACCCCTGGATGCAATGTGAACCAGACCTTGGATCCTGAGGATGAGCGACAGCTTACCCATAGCAGGTAAATGCCCCCACCACACAAAGAGACGCTCCTGCAGATCTGCCTGGAACTGCCAAGACAACTATCCCACAACGGGGAAGGTACACACCGAGCAACATGGCCCCTCTGCAGAGCTGCCCAGGGCAGCTGAGATAGCTCTGATGATGCTCAACCTTCACCGACTCCAAACAAAGTGTGTCTGGAAGGATTTAAAACCTTTTGGTCTGCATGCCTTTTGCAGCTCTCTGGTAGTATGCTTCACATGCCCAGAATCTCACCTGGTTTCTTGGACCCCCTCCCAAGCTCCTGGGGTTTCCTCCGCAGTATTGAAGATTCCTTATCCGCTCACCTAGCTTGAGAATCTCTCCCCATTCGCCCCAGCTAATATGGCGACCCTTCCCCCCCCTTCCTTCCCTCTCCGTGCACATAACACATCACCCCAAGGAAGGGAAAAAAAAGAAAAACAATGCATATATATCCATTATAAAAATAATATTAATAATAAAACAAAAATAAAAAATAAAAATGCGCTGGACTTGGTTACTATGGCTAGCCCTCCTGGGTTTCTTCAGCATGACTACGACCTCTGACAAAGACCCAATAAACTTGAACATGTAATCCTAAACACAGGAGAAGGAGCCTTTGACTGAATAGATACCCCAATGACCAATCTGACATACACCAGACTCAATCTACAACAAATCTAGGAAACGGACCAGGACAAGTACATTCTCCTCACAAAAAATCATGACACCTAATACCGATCAAGAGAAATCCCACTAAACCAATTATTGATGACAACACTCCAGTGCCTTTTAACTACATCAATGCCAAATCAGTGGGCAACAAACTGTAAATAATAAATGATCTAATTATCTCCCACGACCTAGGAATTAAGTTCCTAGCCGAAACCTGGCTAAAAGAAATTGACAGTCCCCTGATTTCACATCTCTGCCCACAGGGAAACAAGATTCTAAACCTCCCCCCCTCCCACCTAGAAAAACCAGTTAGAGGACTTGCCATAATATACAAAAGGTTTTTACATCTCACCCTGACTAAATCTATGGTCTCTCCAGAGATCAAAATAATGCTATGCAATCTCCAGAATGAAACAATCCATTCTAATTCTATAGGTCTACTTTTTATATATCGACCACCTGGCTCCTGGTCCAAAGCTGAACCTATACTATTGGAGATTATCTACCAAGCCTTCTGCCAATTTTCTTGGGTTATCATTACATATGGATAACAGCATGGACTCCAATGTAGCAAATTTCAAAGCTTTTCTATCAACCTGGGAAATATACCTCTTGATCATAGGACCCACACATGAAAAAGACCGCACAATCAACTTCCTGGGAGCATTTACCTCACACACAGTGAAAGATCCTGTCTGGAATGCAGTGCCATGGTCTGATCACTACTTATTGGAGACAATACTACATATGTGTTTATCCAGACCAACACGCCAAAATACACCCCAAAGGGACTCACTGGCTACTTCAGCACTAGACAAGATAGCACCTCAAAAAATGAGAAATACCATCAAAAGAAAATCGGTTACATGGTTTTCCCCTGAGCTGTTAGCACTAAAATCTACATGTAGGTGGCTGAAAAAAGGATGGAGAAGAAGTAAGAAACCCACTGACAAACAAGCATGGCAGTCCCAATTCGAAATGTACAAAAAAATTGCAGAGGCCAAGTGACTTCACTACTCAAATTTCATAGATAACAGTGGCCTGAACACTGACACTATTTAACATAGTCAAGGGTCTAACATCCTCTCCAACACTGGACCTTACAACCCTAAAACCAAACCCCACCATAGGATCTTGCTGACTTCTTTGCAAATAAAATCACCCAGATACCATTGGAGCTCAACAACCAGACCAAAGAACTCAATACTCACACCAAAAACCTCCAGTCTCAACCCCCAAAACAAACAACTTCTCACACTAATCACAGCACCACAGTGGATTGATACTGGAACACTTTATCATCCATCTCTAGAGAAGAAGTCATCTCCCTATTAATTAAAGCTTGTGCACTCCCATTGCACATTGGACACATGTCCCTCCCACCTATTTTCCTCAATCCCTTCTTCCCTAATCAGCTAGATAAATTAAATGGACTATTGAGCAAGGACATCTTGCCTGCAGAGATGGGCCAAATAGCGCTGACACCTATCTCGAAAGCAACTAGCCTAGACCCAACAGCACCGGCGCAAGCATACCAATCTTCACCAAACTAATAGAATCTTATGTCAGCAAACAATTCTCAAAATATCTAGACAACCACCCCTGCCTCCACCCTACTCAATTTGGTTTCAGAGCAGCCAACAGCATGGAAACCCTTCTGCTAGTCCTGACATCATTTATCCGATCTCAATTATCACTAGGAAAACAAACCATTCTCTTACAATTCAACATCTCCGCAGCCTTTGATGCAATTGACTACGACCTGTTATTAAGAAAACTAAGTGACATTGGGCTGTCAGAACCAGTGCTCAATTGGTTCCGTGAATTCCTGGTCAATAGGAGCTATCGTGTCTTCAAAAACAAAGAGATGTCACAATTCTGGATACCACCCTGCGGGGTACCCCAAGACTCACCACTCTCACCACTCCTGTTCAATGTATTCATTTCTTCCCTCATCAAGATAAGGTATGATGAACTCCTGCATTCATATGCAGATGGCATTTTTCTGCTGACACCAGTGAGTGACAATCTATCAAAAATTACCTCCTGGATATCCAACAGCATGGAACGCATCCAAAACTGGGCCATCAAAAATAAACTGAAGCTGAACAGAACCAAAACCAAACTGCAATGGTTTCACACCCCAGCAGACATCATTCCAAACACACTAGCAGAATCCACCAGCTCTCCTGCTCTCAAATTATCTCCAGTGATTTCTAGGTTACTGGAGCCACATTCCCAGTGGTCCCTCAGTTCCCAGAATGCACTCACAGACCCAACACGCAAACCACCAGGATTCTTTATCAGTCCAGACAAAGAGGTAATAGCCTAAATTGTTTATTGTCATAAAAATTGAACAGTGTAACATAAAATGTGCAATCAGCAAACAATAATAGGTAACTGAAATATGGATCAATTATAACACTAGCTAAACATATGTTTACTTTCTAAAAAGTACCTGGGAAGATCAGGACATATAGCTGCTCACAAGTTATCAAATGTAACTGTTTACAGAGCCTTAGCAAAGAGATCTTCCTGGCTAAGACTGGAGCAAAAGCCAGTATTCTCCAAATGAAAATGAGCTCCTGGGCCAATCAGAGTCCAGAACAAGAAAATTTCAAAAATATACTGCTTCTTGCTTCCTGTCTGTGTGCTAAAACTAAAGAAAAGAACATTTATTTCTCTATAACAGCTTTACAGCAAAGAAACAGCACCTGCTGGTCAAATAGGGGAAATACACTTCAGGACATAATTAATTCTGGAAATATCCAATACATTTTACAGGCATAAACACACACTGTTTCTCACAGCAGCATAAATGAACAGAAGGCAAGTCTCTTTCAAATGAAAAGAAGTTCTGGAATGAAGAAGCATAGAGGATAGACTAAGAAGTAACCTGAGGAAATACTTCTTCACAAAAAGGGTAGTGAACTTGTGGAATGGCCTCCCGGTGGAAGTGGTGGAGATGAAAACAGTATCTGAAATCAAGAGAGCTTGGGAAAAGTACTTAGGATCTCTAAGGAAGAGTTAGGGAGAACAGATGGAATGGATGGGCAGACTGGATAGCCCACGTGGAGGGGCATAATCGAATGGGAACGACCATCTCTAAGGGCACCCATGTCTAAGGACGTCCCGGCGAAGGGGCGGGGAAACCCGTATTATCATTTCGATAATACAGTCAGGGACGCTCAAATCTCAACATTTAGGTTGACCTTAGAGATAGTCGTCCCCAGTTTTCGGCGATCATGGAAACCGAGGACGCCCATCTCAAAAACAACCAAATCCAAGCCATTTGGTCATGGGAGGAGCCAGCAGTCGTAGTGCACTGGTCCCCCTCACATGCTAGGACACCAACCGGGCACCCTAGGGCACTGCAGTGGACTTCATAAATTGCTCCCAGGTGCATAGCTTCCTTACCTTGTGTGCTGAGCCCCCAAAACCCCACTCCCCACAACTGTACACCACTACCAGATCCCTAAGGGGTGAAGGGGGACACCTACATTTGGGTACAGTGGGTTTCAGTGGGTTTTGAAGTGCTCACATTTACCAGCACAAGTGTAACAGGTAGGGGGGGATGGGCCTGGGTCCGCCTGGCTGAAGTGTACTGCACCCACTAAAACTGCTCCAGGGACCTGCATACTGCTGTCATGCAGCTGGGTATGAAATTTGAGGCTGGCAAAAAAATTTGTATTTTTTTTAGGGTGGGAGGGGGTTGGTGACCACTGGGGGAGTAAGGGGAGGTCATCCCCGATTCCCTCTGGTGGTCATCTGGTCAGTTTGGGCACCTTTTTGAGGCTTGATCATGAAAAAAAATGGACCAAGTAAAGTCAACGAAATGCTCGTCAGGGACGCCCTTCTTTTTTCCATTATCGGCCGAGGACGCCCATCTCTTAAGCACGCTCCAGTCCCGCCTTTGCTATGCCTCCTACACACCCCTTGGTCGTTCCCGCAATGGACTGCAGTTGAGGGCGCCCATAATCGGCTTTCGATTATGCCAATTAGGGCGACCCTGAGAGAAGGACGCCCATCTCCCGATTTGTGTTGGAAAATGGGCGCCCTTCTCTTTCGAAAATGCCCCTGATAGTCTTTCACATCTGCCACTGCTTTCTATGTTTCTATTATAAAATAGGTATCAAGAACTCCAGCACCAGTAGCACAGACAGCTGGTTTAATATGTATGTATACTTTATGTATGTACCTGTGTGATTTACAAAATAAGACAAACACCACAGCTCAACATCTGCTCCACCCACAGAATGCCTATACGCAGCACCCACGCAATTTTATAAAAGGCTTTTTGTACATGTAAAACAAGCTCTATATGTGAGAAAAAATGTATTACATTACCCCCCACAGGGGAATAATTTTATAAAGTGGGTGCTAACATTTATACCCCAGTTATGCGCACATAATAATGAAAATACCAAAAATTCCACTTAGGTGCTTTACTGTAAATATGTGCATATCATGCACAGGGTAAGTATACACATAGGCAGGACTCACACTGGTGTAACTTATATAATTTTATAAGTTACATGTGTATCTCTGCCATTTAGGTGAAACTCTTACATCAATTTAAATTATAGCCACATATTTCACCTGCTATGCTAGTATTCTATATAGAAAAGTAAGCGTCTACTTTCCTTTATAGAATAAACACCACATAGGTTTCTTCATAATATAGGCACAATGTCATAGAATTATACCTACGCAGTCCACACACAAATTTACACCTATTGTAGATCAGGTGTAAATTTGTGTATGTGTATTTGTGCAATACTGGAGGTGCATCCGGGTGCCATCTCTTTAAAATAGATGCCTTTCTGGACTTTCCACATAAATACCCTGTTATAAAATTATCCCATTAATGTCCCGATATCATGGCTCTACCTTTGCAATAAAACACTTGCCTTCTTCTGTGACATCAGATTTACTTTTTAACATCTCAGCCTGTAATTTAATTCGAAGCCTAGAAAACACAAGTAGAGAGAATTAAACTATATTTTTCCAGAATCTTCTAATGAACTGTGCAAACACTGGTTTTCCTTCCAGCGTTATGTCTTGTTTTGTAGATGAGTTTTTGGAAACACTTGCTGCTGCTAGCTCAGGGCCCCTTTTACAGCAGCTTAGTAAAAGTTATTGTAGTACATTTTACTTACTCGTTATTATTATCTAAGGCAACTTTGGCTTTCTGTTCCAGCTCTTTGACATTTTGTATGGCCTCATTGACTTCACAGGTCTTGACAGCTCTATTCTTTACATCATGTATTTGAACCAGAAAAGTCTATTCAATCAAAAAAAAAAAAAGAGAACAATGCTTTGCATACAGTGTCTGATATTATATAGGCACAGGAGTCTAAGTTTTCAAATGAAAATTCATCTTAATTTAGGAGCTTAACAGTTGTATAAGAAATTTAGGCCTGCCATTCATTTGCCTAACTGTGCCTTATATAGTAACTTGAGCCCTAGTGGTAGTACCGTGAGAATACTGTTAGCAGTCACCAGCACCATTTTGAACCCAGAGCCAGAAAGGGCAGCAGCAACTGAGGATCACTTCTGCCTGACCCTACTAGACATCAGAGATTCAAAAGTTAAGCCCAGGGAAGCCCTACAGGAGGGTGGAGGGGCCTTGCAGGTGGGAAGACCCGTACTTGTTTTTCTGGTTTGGGTAGAATCTTCCTGATGAGGGATCTGGACTTAGGGTGGAAGTCTTCCATTTGGGACAGTTTGCTAGTTAGGGGGCTTATTTTGAGGGGAAGGCATCCAGAGGGGGCTTTAGACATGTGGATATTCTGGTGAGGGGTTGTGATTTGGAGGCAGGGGTTAGGGGCCTCAGGGGCAGATGACTTTTCCCAGCCTCTTTAAGATGCTCCCGGGTTGGTGGAACACCACTGCCTATACGGATGCTCAAAAACAGTGTTATTCATATACTACAGGAGTCAGTAACCTGTCGTACTACCAGTTTGTAACTCCCTTGGGAAAATGAGGTGCAGTAAAGGTCTGAATTATACCAGATTTTGATAACTTCTCCCCTTAATTAAGCAAACTTGCCATCATCTGCAGAGTTATTCTGAACCACACAGGAACAAGATAGGCTGGGAAAATGAGGTGCAGTAAAGGTCTGAATTATACCAGATTTTGATAACTTCTCCCCTTAATTAAGCAAACTTGCCATCATCTGCAGAGTTATTCTGAACCACACAGGAACAAGATAGGCTGGTCCCAGAAAGAGCAGAAAAGATACAAATCAGATTGGGTCATAGTTGAGGGAGGGGTAGGACAGTCAGGATCAGGAAAGTCAATTTGGAGGGCAAGAGTGAGTTCATATCAAAATTTATGTTAACCAGAAAAAAATTCATCTGCAATGGTCTTAGCCTCAACCTTTCCAAATAGATCTATTGTAAAATGTTTTATTATGTTTTATGTTTATGGGAAAAAAAAACCTTCAGTAAAGCTGGCCCAGTGTGTCAAAAAATGCTATAAGTAAATACATTAAATAATGCATCAGAATTAATGGTAAATTATAACAATCACAATTTATAGTAAGCTTTGGATTTAACCTCTTTTAGTAGTTGTTCAAAGTGTGTTAGCAATCAGTTACAGTATTTCTTTGTCTCCAGAGGGCTTGCAGTCTAAATTAATGCAATAGAGGATTAAGTGACTTGCCCAAGATCACAAGAAGCGTCAGTGGGTATTGAACCCTGGCTTCCTTGGGTCGCCACCTGTTGCTTTTGCCATTAGGCTACTCTTCCACTCAGCAAATGTTAATGTTAATGTTGCAGATAAGACAGGAATTGGCTGTATGAAGACATTCGAATTAGCTTAAGCATATCTAAGAAGTCTTTTAAGACAAAACAATACTAGAGTCATCTCAACGCACAGACAAGTCACAGAGATAATAACATCAAAATATCCAAACAAAGAAGAAAAAGCCTTACAAAACTATCAGCCCAGCTCATACATCCAAAGTAATCCAATCCAAATCAGCACCACTCTGATCAAATTATTTAAATGTAGGTTCTGCTATATATCTGAAAATAAGAAGCCATTCCAATCAGATTTCCACCACTTATACATTTATAGAGAGCTTCATGAACAACCATATACTGAACTTTAACATCCATCAACGGAATGTAGTAAAGCCTCAAACTACCAACTGGTAGTAGAAATCAAAAGCACACTTCTATATATACTACCCATTATGGGCCATGTTTCATTGGAATATTAGCGCTAATGTGAACTTAACAATGGAAAAAATGGACTAATGCACGATACATTAAAGTATTCTGGGTTAGTTTTGTCATTTACGCACATGGTATATATTTTTAATTTTGGGGGGAGAGGGCATGTCAGGGGCAGAGAATGGATGTGGAAATGCTTTTCAGCTAGTGCACGGTCATTAACGCTACACTAAGTGGTTGCCACATTCACAACACGAGAGCCCTCAGCTCCTAAATAGGAGGCAGTAAGTTCTCACACATTCATTTTTTTTCAATGGATGCATGCTAATGCTAACATTTTATGAATTTGTTCTTAAGAATTCTATCCATTCTCCATTTAACAGTTTGCTTGGGGATATTAAAGTACACCTGGAGAATATGACTGATCCTGAGGTTATTGATTTAGATTTTTTTTCTTGTCATCATTGAATTATTTAATTCTCTCATTCACAACCAACACATAATAGGGGACATCACTTGGACTTATTAACTTATACTCAAATTACTACATCAACTTCATCTGTACAGTTATTGTATAGTTCATGGTCTCCTGTCGTTTGGTCAGATTATTATATGCTTAAGTTTACATTCAGCTAGGAGCAGAGTAGACAATGGATTAGTGCAGAACATGCCTACTCTCTGCCCCCAGACCCGCTCCAGCACTAAAAAATAAAATCTATTTTTTAATATGTGGGTGGCTCGTGCACATGGAAAAATTATCATGGGACACCTGAACACACCCCACAGTGAACCCATTTTTGCTGTGGTAAGCATGTATTAGTACTTACTGCAGCTTAGTAAAAGGGCCCCTAAAGATGCTTTAGGAAAGCATATCACTAAGAAGAGAAGATCCTGTTACCAGCTCTCTCAGTAGTAAACCAAAAATAAATATACAGACACAGTAAACAACTGTAGATAACCTATTTCAATTGCTAAACTCAACACGAAAGCATGAAATTACCTTACACTGTGTATCTGGCTGAGAATCCAGAAGCATATCGAGATACAATTCATATGCATTCTAAAGAAAAATAAGAATGATTTCAGTGGTATGATAAAACACATTGCTGGAGTAAACATCAAGATTAGAATTGCCAACAATGTTCAGAATCAAAATATCTTTATTAGATTTTCTTTGCCATCTCTGCTTGGATGGTAAATAATAAAATACATCTACATTTCAGGTTTAGCTTACTCTCTAAAAATACAATTAGAGGTGTCTCAACATGTCACTGTACAGCAGTGGGTGAGATTGTAGATTACAATGAATAACAGACTACCCAATTTTTAAGCACAGCAGTCAACAATTAGGCAAAATGTCTGTTGCCATGCTTAAAATGAAGCCAAATATTCAGTGCCAGTACCTGGATGTGCTGTCTAGTTAACAGGAGCACCAAAACAGGAGGAGCCTCTACGACGAATCCACATAGCACAAGAGGAGTAAAGGTTAACCACAGACTAAACCAACTTGGGAGATGGTGTTGAGAAAACTCTTTATTGGTTATTCAAGGGACCCGACACGGTCTGTGTTTCGACGCACCAAGGCGTCTGCCTCAGGGGTCACAATTGAAATTCACAGAGTACACACGCTAAATAGAATTGCTATCAAAGGTCCACTCTGTGCAATTCAAATCAAGTTTTCTCCACATACAGACATGAAGGAGAGAAAAATCACACAGCATACCAGCAAGAAAATGTCACCAGTGTCGGGTCCCTTGAATAGTCTAGTTAACAACCAAGCTGCTGCAAAAGAGGGCCAGCGCTGGCGTCGGTGCGTGTTTTACACGCACGTTGAGGCCCCCTTTTACCACAACTGGTAAAAGGGAAGTCTTGTGTTCCTGCAGGAAATGGCTGTGTGGCAAGTAAAGCACTTGTCGCACAGCCATTTCATGGGGGAACCCTTATCGCCACCCATTCAGGTGGCGGTAAGGGTTCCTGCGCTAACCCAACGGTAACCACTGGGTACACTCCAGCACTACAAAAATAAATCCGATTTTATAGTGCTGGAAATGACAATGCGCTAAGGGTGGGAAGTACCGCAGGGCTGCTGAGTTGCCCGACGGTAGTTCCTGTATAGCAAGCGGTAAGCCCACATTGGGCTTACCCCCGCTTAGTAAAAGGAGCCCTCAGACCACTAACTGGATAGCTAACCAGAAAAAGTTTGGACAGCATCTGCACCTGCTAACCAGATAAGCATTATGAGGTCAATATTCAGAGCAATTTAACTGGCCAGAAACAACTCCTGGTCAGTTAAATTGCCTATTAGGGGCTAAGCTCTAATTTTCAGTGGCACATAACTTGTTAGTGTCGCTGAAAATAACTGGTTAGCCACGAACTGAAAACTAGCTATTTTGGGAGCATTTTGGAGGCAAAGTTGGCACTTAGCCAGCCAGGTTAACCACAAAGTCAGTCCTATCTTTATACTGTAACCTATATCCAGATAAGGGCTCAGTATAACATTTAACCAGCTATGGAATAGCCGGCTCTGGAAACACAGAAATTCAATGTTGGTGCTTGAAGATGGCCCGGCATTGAATTTCCAGGTGTAAATGCTGATCATTACTGGCTGAATATGAGGATATCAGGTTATTTATATCATTTTGTTAACCCGTTTTACTATGTAAGCCACATTGAGCCTGCTATTGAGTGGGATAGTGCGGGGTACAAATATTACAAATATAGATAGATAGATAGATAGATAGATAGATAGATAGATAGATAGATAGATAGATAGATAGATAGATAGATAGATAGATAGAATTATTATTCCTATTAAGTACATCTTTTACTAAAGTAAACAATTGATAATTGTTTTGTTACTATACCGCCTTACCTCTATTGCTCAAAAACACACTTCTGTTTACTATATTATATTATTCTCATGAATCTTTAAAAGTGTATTTCAGTTGTAAACTACTCTTTATAAATGTTTCTCGAATATAAGCCACATTGAACCCAAACCTGTTTGGGATAATGCAAGACACAAATGTCATAAATAAATAAATATATGAATAAAATTATATTAGAATCTAATTAAACAATTAAGCTTGACACATAACTGACCATATTATAGATATTGCACGTGCAACTTTGTACACTAAGAGCCAGATTCTATAAATGGAGCCAAAAATTCAGTGCCGATAAAATTAAGTGCTCAATGCTATTCTATAAAGGAAACATTTATGTTTATGTTTATTGAAAAAACTTGATATATCACCTTTCAAAGTTAATCACAGCAGTGTACAACAATTAAAATCATAAAAACAAGAAAAGAACGCCAGTATCAAAATAAGACAGAAGACAAACAGTATAGGACAGATAAGAAATAGGAAGAACAAGAAAGTTAAGAAAACAAAACATCCAGTTAAATACTAAAAACCTAACCTGCAAAAAGGAATAGCAATGAATGCCAATTTCAGAGTTCAACTATGGGCACTGAATTCAGCACTCAACTGAGGTTGTGAGGACGTATGCCAGATGAACCCCACTATTCTGTAACACTGCACACATCTTTTGTGAACATCCCTGATCCACCCATGCCCCTCCCATGGTCACGGCCACTTTCGAGCTACGCCTGATCCAACTTAGGTGCTCAGTGTTACACAATAGCCGTGTTGCCAAATCGGCACCCAAATCATAATTAGTGCCAAGTACTTGTTAGCTCCAATAATTAAATCATTGGAGCCCATTAACTAATTATTCAGTGTATTCTGTATTGTACTTCATCTAAATTTTAATGCATGCAGGCAAAAAGGGGCCTGGTTATGGGTGGGGAAATGGGCGTTTCGTGGACATTCCAAAATTTATGCCCATTGTTATAGACTATAGCCCTCTGCTCCAAAATCTATGCACTGGCATTTACACCATGTTTTCATTGGTGTAAATGGACATGCATAGTTTTAAGCTCTAGGATATCAACCAAGTGTATTCTACATATCTCGCCTAAATCTAGGCGCTGCTTATAGAATACACTTAGGTGGAAATCACTTCTGCACAGATTTTTGAGGTGCCATATATAGAATCTGGCCCCAAATTGCTTACTTGAAGAACCATAATCAAAGACCAATCTAAAATAATCCCCAATATCTACACAGAAGATTCCATAGAAATCAGACATCCCAATAATACCAATTGGAACTAAGCCAAAGAATTCTTATTTTGGCTCTATTTAGAATCAATTTATGCATATTGGCCTGATTCTTTACCAATGAAAAACTGCTATTTAGAACTTCCTAAAGTCTATGCTGATAATTTGGTACAGCGACAAGTAAGAGTATGTCATTCACATAAGTAAAATAGGAAACCCCCAACTCTCTTAATCTCCTACCAAAAGAAGGCAATAAACTATTAAACATAATGTGGATTCATTGCTGTGGTCACTGCTGCCATAGGCAGCATCATTGGGTGTGGTCCTTGAAGGCGCTATAAATTTCATCTGCAGAACGCAGCCCATTGGTGCATGCCCATGGGCATGTGATTGAAGGGGGCATAACCAAAGGGGCACATCATGCCCCTTTGGAGCCCCACTAGAACCAGGGGAAGGGTATTCCTTTTGTTTGCCCGGATGGGGAAGAGGAAAGCTAAAGTGGAATTTGCCGCAAAAAAGGCTCACAGATCAACATTTGGAGCCCGTTACATTTCTGGAGGCAGCTGACAAAGCCAGTATTAGTACATCTGCTGCTGTATCGTTAACCTCAGGAGAATGGATACCTCCTCCTCAGCCTCTGAATATTCATCCAGAAGGAGGAAACTTTTGACCCAAGATGATAAAGTCTCTCCCTCTGGATCTAAATTTGATATGGGTGCAACAACATCTGCTGTGGAGATTGTAGCCTTGGTGCTTCTATATTACAAGCAGTCCAGATGGAGTCTGGAACTTCATTTGAGACTCAAGCTGTTTCTTATGATAAAATGGTGACTTTACAAGACATATGGCAAGTAGTGACATGAACTGAACTTTCAATGCAAGAACATTCCAAATGCTATACCAGTTCTCTCAGGATTCTGTAACTAAATTGACGGTGTATGACAAGAGGCTGCCTAAGATTAAAGGACTGAGTTCATAAGACTGATTCTTCAGCTGCTATTTTACAAGCTGCAGCTGCCACAAGTGTTAAAAACAGTATTTTATTGCTTCCACAGTTAAAAGGTATGGGTAATCTCTCTAAGACTAGGAATATTTGTATGTAGCCCCTCTGGAACTCATGAAAATGTATTTGAAAGATGTGTTCCAATGTTCTCAGGTGAAATGTTTCCCCCAAATTCAATAAAGGGCACCCAAAATTGAGCAAGATCCAGAGATACTCATGCAACCTAATTGATTAGCGATCCAATTAACATCAAAAATGGGATATTATCAATTATTGATGTTAATTGGCACCAATTAGGGGTTGTGCCATATCTGGCTGTGCATTATTCTATAAGCCTACATAAGTACTACTACTTATCATGTATATAGTGCTACAAGACGTGCGCAGCGCTGTACACTTGAAGTATTGCCATACTGGGACAGACCGAAGTGCCATCAAACCCAGTATCCTGTTTCCAACAGTGGCCAATCCAGGTTACAAGTACCTGGCAAGATCCCAAAACAGTACAATACATTTTATGCTGCTTATCCTAGAAATACTGTCAAAATCTTGGTGGCACGCTACCTTCAACACATATACAAACGCAACCAGAACACACTGGTAGAGATACAAACTTGATCACTGTTTGATGTACTATGGGGAAGTCTCATCCAGTCACTAAGGCAAATGGCTTACCAATCTGAAATGCCTATTACATGTGACAATTTTAATCATCGACAACCCCCTACCGTCCGTACTTTTTAAATATTTTTGATAATGCACACAGACAAAGATTTATACACAGATGAGTGTTTTTGATTATGACTACAACAAGCAAGAAAGCTTTCACTGTATGCATTTTTGGTCACTAAACTGCACTAGAAGTTTTAGTCACCAGCAGAAGTAAAAAAATATTTAAAAAGTACGGACGGTAGGGGGTTGTCGATGATTAAAATTGTCACATGTAATAGGCATTTCAGATTGGTAAGCCATTTGCCTTAGTGACTGTATGAGAATAGTACATCAAACAGTGATCAAGTTTGTATCTCTACCAGTGTATCCTAGAAATAAGCAGTGGATGTCTCCCAAGTCCACCTTAATAAAGGCTTATAGACTTTTCTTTTAGAAAGCTATCCAAACCTTTTTTAAATCCCACTGTTTTTACCACATTCTCTGGCAACGAATTCCAGAGTTTAATTACATGTTGAGTGAAGAAATATTTTCTCCGATTTGTTTTAAATTTACTACTTTGTAGATTCATTGCGTGCCCCCTAGTCCTAATATTTTTGGAAAGAGTAAACAAGCGATTCACGTCTACTCGTTCCACTCTACTCATTATTTTATAGACTCTATCATATTTCTCCTCAGACGTCTTTTCTCCAAGCTGAAGAACCCTAGCCGCTTTAGCCTTTCCTCATAATGAAGTGGTCCCATCCCTTTTATCATTTTTGTTGCCCCTCTCTGTACCTTTTCTAATTCCACTATATCTTTTTGAGATGCGGTGACCAGAATTGCACACAGTATTCAAGGTTGGAGCGATACAAAGGCATTATAACATCCTTTCCTAACAATGCCTAACATTCTATTTGCTTTCTTTGCTGCCACAGCACACTGAGCAGAGGGTTTCAAAGTATCATCAACAATGACTCCTAGATCCTTTACCTGGCTGGTGACTCCTAACTTGGAACCTTGCATCACTTAGCTATAGTTCAGGTTCCTCGTTCCCATTTGCATCACTTTGCGCTTGCTCACATTAAACATCATCTGCCATTTGGATGCCCAGTCTCCCAGTCTTGTAAGGTTGTCTTGCAATTTTTCATAATCCTCTTGCAATTTAACAACTTTGAACAACTTTATGTCGTCTGCAAATTTAATTACCTCACTAGCTATTTCCATATCTAGATCATTTATAAATATGTTAAAAAGCAGCGGTCCCAGCATAGACCCCTAGGGAACCCCACAATCTACCCTTCTCCATTGATAATACTGACCATTTAACCCTAAGCTCTTTGAGCAGGGACTGTCTCTGTGTGTCTCATGTTCAGCGCTGCGTACGCCTGGTAGCGCTATACAAATGTTATTAGTAGTAGTAATACTCTCTGTCTTCTATCCTTTATCCAGTTTTTTAAAAAATTTTATTTATGAATTTTAAATTTTACATTCATGTAATAACATAAACATACAAAATTCCAGAAATATCATTACTTAATCTATCATAAAAAAAAACTATATTAATTATTTGTCCACAAATAGATCCAAGAACTAAGTAAATTAACTTCAAGTAAAATAAAAAGAAAAAAACAGAAGGGTTTCCCCAAAAAGTGCAGCCGATACATAGTATATCAAACAGAAAGTCTTATT
Organism: Microcaecilia unicolor; assembly: GCF_901765095.1. Lineage (NCBI taxonomy): Eukaryota > Metazoa > Chordata > Amphibia > Gymnophiona > Siphonopidae > Microcaecilia > Microcaecilia unicolor. The sequence goes on along the minus strand of NC_044033.1, from coordinate 269,039,987 downwards.
CTACTCCCTAGTCGAGATAAGTTCTAATAATTTGCTAGGCTCAAGGAATATATAATTGGAGGAATCTAATGAAACTACACACCTACAGGGATACATGAGAAGAAAAGTTCCACCTATACTAAGCAATCTTGATTTCAATTGTAAAAATTCCTTCCTTCTCTTTTGCGTATCCCTCGATAGGTCTGGAAACATTTGAATTCTTGCTCCTAGAAAATTATCTTTGATGTGGCTGAAAAACAATTTGAGTATATTATTACGATCCAATTCGAGGGCAAATGACACTATCATAGTGGTCCTTTCTGTTATAACCTCCAGTGATGACTCAAGAAATTCAGTTAGATTTAAATTTGGTAAAACAGGATTTTCTACATATCGTATTCCAGAAATATACTGGATCCTAGTGATAAGCGGATATTCTCAGGAGGGATATGCAAAATGTCCATGAGATATCTTTTAAACATTTCCAACGCAGATATTAATGGGGATTTAGGGAAATTTAAAAGTCTTAAATTGTTCCTCCTTATCTGATTTTCAAGATATTCAATCTTCCCCATTTGAGAGTTTTTTTCTTTGGACACACTGGAAGAGAAATTTTTTAAAGTTTGTATATCAGTTTCAAGTACCTCTATTTTAGTGGCGTGAGTCTCAAGCTGGGCTGACAAAATTTCCTGAGTTTGCTTAATTTCAGCCACATCTCCACGAGTAGCATTTGAAATCTGCTGAAGAGTAGCTTTCAGACCCTGTATTGCATCCCATAGAGTATCTAGGGTTACTACAGCTGGTCTTTGTCCGCCGAAGGCTCCAGAGAGGTTCTCCTGTGACTGAGAGGAAAGGGAATGTACATCCTGTCCTCGCGATGTTCTCATAGGAGAAGAAGTTGCTACGGGGCCTCCTCCTGCCGCAGCTGGGGGTCCTCTACTATCGGATACACCAAACTGCGGCTCCTCCAGGGCAGCTATCACATCTCTGGGTCTCGGGGGGGCTGTAATCGAGGGAAGACTTAATGTACAGTAAGTCCCTCGATACTATGTTTCCGTTGTTCTGCAAGGTTTTCTGAAGCATTTGTTGAGGCCCCCGGCGCTCGGGTCACCATCTCGTCTAGGGTTGCCTGCCTCATGGTAGAGGACTCGGAACGGCTCGTGGAGGTGAGCACGTTGACTTTTGCTTTCCTTTTCCCCATAACCAGTTTAGGGGGAAATCCACGGTCAGGGAATCCAACTAGCGATCAGGAGACGCTGTAGCGCACATCTGTTTCAAACACCATCTTGGATCTTCGTCACACCTTAGGGCCCTATAAGTTCTGTAGCCCAGGAAACTTTACAATCAATTTAGAACCTTATCTACCAGACCCATTTCACTTCATAAAATATCGTGATCAACTGCGCTGAACACCAATGAAAGGTCAAATTGCATTAAAACTCCATATTTATGTTTACTTAATAATAATTTAACTTTGTTGACTACTGTAATTAATGAGGTAGCAGTACTGTAGTTGTCTGAAACCCAACTCAGTAGAATTACGCAGATTAAATTTATCCAGACAGATAAAATTACTCTGCCACAATATTTGCGTTTCAAGACATATGAGCAAAGACTTGCTGACCTGAACATGTATACCCTGGAGGAAAGGAGGAACAGGGGTGATATGATACAGACGTTCAAATACTTGAAAGGTATTAATCCGCAAACGAATCTTTTCCGGAGATGGGAAGGCGGTAGAATGAGAGGACATGAAATGAGATTGAAGGGGGGCAGACTCAAAAAAGATGTCAGGAAGTATTTTTTCACGGAGAGGGTGGTGAATGCTTGGAATGCCCTCCCGCGGGAGGTGGTGGAGATGAAAACGGTAACGGAATTCAAACATGCGTGGGATATACATAAAGGAATCCTGTGCAGAAGGAATGGATCCTCAGAAGCTTAGCCGAAATTGGGTGGCGGAGCAGGTGGGGGAAGAGAGGTTGGTGGTTGGGAGGCGAGGATAGTGGAGGGCAGACTTATACGGTCTGTGCCAGAGCCGGTGATGGGAGGCGGGACTGGTGGTTGAGAGGCGGGAAATACTGCTGGGTAGACTTGTACGGTCTGTGCCCTGAAAAAGGCAGGTACAAATCAAGGTAAGGTATACACATATGAGTTTATCTTGTTGGGCAGACTGGATGGACCATGCAGGTCCTTTTCTGCCGTCATCTACTATGTTACTATGTTATGTTACTATGTAAAATGAAAATGCTTGAAATTGGTCTAAAACTTCCTGGAAGAGCAAGATCTCATTTGTCATTTTTAAGAATTGGGGTCTAAGCAATATTCCTATCAATCTGTAGAATATTTTCAGTTCAAGAAATGTGGTTGAAATGAAATGGGCAACAGCAGCAGTAATGAAAATCTTGGAAGCTAGCTGACCTGCAAGGTTTTTGGCACTGGATTAATATGTTTTTGTAATGTATAGTTGCACTCACTGTTTCTGTGTACTGAGCTTTTGTCAAGAGATGCTCCAAGTTAATTCCACCCTGCTGATTAAGGAATTAGAAAAAGCTAGAAAACTGTATCATGAACTTTTAAAGAATGTGTTACCTTAATCTGGCTCAAAATATCACCAAAGATCACAGAGTTATTGCAGACATCTTCAAAACAATCACTGAAGATCTGTAATCGCTTGAAATGCAGAGGGCTGACATTGCCGAGTTTCAGAAGCTCCTGCAGAAAATAAGAAAAGAAGAACAGGCTGTGATAAAATGTAACCTTTAAGGCACTGACAGAAGGGACTATACACCATGAACATCATATAGACAAAATGGAAACATTGTTCTTACCTGATAATTTTCTTTCCATTAATCATCCAGTCCAGACTAATGGGTTATGTCCATCCACCAGCAGATGGGGACAGAGAAAATAGTTCCAAGTACTTTGCCCCTTAAGGGTATTGTGCAGCATGAAGTGCTCAGTATTTTGAATAGGCAAGCAATGATGCTCTCAACTGCTACCAAAAAGAAAACTGGTCTGGTATGATTAAAGGAAGGAAAATTATCAGGTAAGAACATAATTTTTCCTTCCTTGTCATTAATACCAGACCAGTCCAGACTAAGGGGACGTAGCAAAGCAGTCACAGGAGAAGGGTGGGATAATCAAAATCAATTCTCCAATAGGAAAACAGAGACGTCCACAAAAACACTGAGCATCATCCCAGAGAGGAACCACGCTACGTGGAGATGAGCAGAGATCCATACAGAGACAAGAAATCCGAGCTTCCAAAATTAGAGAAAAGCAAAGGCCCCAGGGAGTCACAGAAGGTTCAGAATAAAAAATGCAGAACTCCAACCCAAGGAAAAGAAACCATGGAGCCCCATTTCCAACTGCAAAGAACACAGCAGCCAGAGACTGCCAGAGAGAGAAAGGAAACAATGCACCACTCTCTGAGCCAACTCCTTGTCAAATCCACGCTGTAGAAGCAGACATGGCATGGGAAGACAGAACTGAAAAAGGTCCTGACCACAACTAGTGAACCAAGAGAGCTACTTCCCACCAACAAGGACAGAAGAAGGCGCAAGTCGAGCCAAATATCCCCCAAAGAAAGTGAACCAAGCTGCAACCCCGCAGCATATACACTCTGAACCCTCAGTCAAACAAGGGGGCGAAAAGCCCCTCTGAGGCAGAGGAACAGGAATACAGCTACACTTAAAATCCAGAGCCCGAGCCCCGCTGCCTAGCCATCAGCCAAGCCCATCCCCCCAGCCTGAAATGAAATAATGTCCTATAAACAGAGAAAGAACCATGCCCTATGATTAGAGAGAGAAAGAGAGAGCAACACACCCACATCTAGGAATGAAGATATGCTCCATCTGCAGAAGAGAAAAACCATTCCCCAAGAAGAACCAAAAGGAAAGGGATGCCACACATCCAGGAATGGAGACCCATTAGGGCTCCCCAGGAAAATCCCAAAGCGGCCACAAACAACCCACAGCAAAAGAGCCATGCATGGCTCACAGGGATGGAGCCCAGCATGACAAAGCGAGAGGACCTAGGCTCAATCTCCAGAGACGGAACCAGAAAATGTCTAAACTAGAAAATGTCAGCCTCACCTGCCAAAGAGTGAGACGGGCCAAGTAGCGACCGTCCCAAGAAGGAGCTCAGCTCGACCAGCAGAGAAGGAGTAAAACTCAACATTCAGTGATGAAGCATGGCTTGACATCCAGAAACGGAGCAAAGGCTCAACAGCTAGCAACGGAGGAAGGCTCAAAAGAAAGAGACAAAGCAAGTCTCGACAGCCAGAGACGGAGCAAGGCTTGACATCCAGAGAAGGAGCAAGGTTCAACATCTGGAGAGGGAGCAAGGCTCAATGTCCGGAGATGGAGGAAGGCTCAACATCCAGAGATGGGTAAAGGCTTGACATGCAGAGATGGAGCAAGGCTACGTATCCCAAGAGGGAATAGGTCTCGCCATCCTGAGATGGAGGACAGCAGGAGATGGAGCAAGGCTAGACATCCAGAAATGGAGTATGGCGCGATATCCAGAGATAGAGCATGGCTTGATATCCAGCGACGTAGCCAGGTTTGACATGAAAAGAAGGAGCAAGAATCAAGTAACAGAATGAAGCAAGGTCCAACATCCAGAGATGGAAGAAAACTAGACATCCAAGGATGGAGCAAGGCTCGACATACAGAGATGGTGCAAGGCTCAACATACAGAGATGGAGCAAGGGTCAATATACAGAGATGGAGCCAGGCTCAATCTCCAAAAATGGAGCGAGGGATACTATCCAGGCACAGAATGAGTCCTGACAACCAAAAATTGACAAAACGCTACAACTAAGAATGGCGGCAGGTTCTACAGCCAAAGAAGGAGGAAAGCTCGACATTCAGAAATGGGCTCGGCATCATATCCAGAACTAAAAACAAAAACGTATAAGCATATAAATAGACAAATTTACACATGTATCCAGTGGTAGTCAATCTGGCCCCCACCAATGGGCCAATGAGAAGCCATGGAGTAGGCAGAAAAACCTGTGCCAAAAGTGTCTTGAAACAGAAAAGATTTAGGCGTAAATACAAGGCCGTTGCATTCCAAAGGAACGGCCCAGCCATGCAAAGTATCCTTGTATGCACAGTTTCAAGACTAATAACCCAAAATGATGGGACTCCAGCAGATTTTGTGAAATTGATCTACATGATCATGTAGGGGTTAATAGTCTAGATAGATAATGCAGAATACCTGTATGATACACTTTATGAATTAAGCATAGGATCTTAAAAGGAATCCTATGGTTAATAGGGAGTCAGTGCTCAGATTTTAATAGGAGGAGTAATACATAATAGCAAATATAATATAAACAAGTATTAAAATAATCTTAAGAACACAACATATGAAAATGTCCAACCCAAAATCTTCCTTTGCCAGCTCAAATCTGCATACTTGATTGCTAGATTTCAACTGGTACAAAATACAATAGCAAACATCATAAGCAGCATTAAACCATGGGAAAGAACTACCCCATTATTTAATATCTTACCCTGGTTGACAGTGGCATTGAGAATTTGCTTTCAAATTCTTGCCATGGCTTTCAAAATTTTAAGAACATAAGAACATAAGTGTTGCCATACTGGGACAGACCGAAGGTCCACCAAGCCCAGAATCCTGTTTCCAACATTGGCCAATCCAGGTTACAAATACCTGGCAAGATCCCAAAACAGTACAATAAGCAGTGGATTTTCCCCAAGTCCATCTTAATAATGGCTTATAGCTTTTTCTTTTAGGAAGCTATCCAAACTTTTTTTAAACTCTGCTAAGCTAACTGTTTTTACCACATTCCCTGACATAACAGCCACTGTCAAAACGGCCTACCCACAATATAACCCTTGACAAGTTAGCCCCCTGACAAAAGGGCCCAATCAGGCTGCCCAGAATATGGGACTGCATTTTTTTTCCTAATAATCTTACCTTGCCAATCAGGATAAGGTTGGTAAGACTATGAAAATGATGACAATATTGGGTTTTTTTCTTTGTTTGTTTGTTTGTTTTTTAATTAGCATGTTGATGGAAGAATAGTTTCTTTAAAAAGCAGAACAGATCATGAATACTAGTTTGTAGCTATAGAATTTTATTTATATATGCTTTATGCAATTGAATGCTGGTAGGAGTCTTTATCAGTGAAGCTTTCAGTTGTAGTTTATTACATTTTTTTGTGATGTGTTATTTTAAAAGAGTTATTGTGCCCCTCTAGATTTTCAGATGTATGGTCTACTCCTATGATTTCTGAGGGACATAAAAAAAATGCAACAACTGTATTATGTGTGATTTGATGATTGAGTCTGCAAGTTTCACACATCCGTTAACAAATGTAATGTACAAATTGAAAATTAATACAACATGTAAATCGGAATTTGTCATTTATTGCATCATTTGCCCTTGTAAGAAAATTTATGTTGGCCAGACGATGAAAACACTCTTCGTTAGATTAGTGGAACATAAAAGCACGATCAAAACAATCAAAAGCACTTCCCCTCTAGCACTCCACTGTGAAGAATACAGACACCGGTTTAATACGCTGCAGTGCCTAGTATTGCAACAGATCACTGGACAGAATGGCCCAGTAAAACGTCGGACCCTACTTCGCACAGAAGTGGATTTTTAAATTACAATCCTTTGTCCCAGATGGGTTGAATTCTAAGATCGAATGGATCCATTTTCTATAATTCTATTCTCTTTAATCTAATTATCCAATTTTGATGGCAGAAATTAACAAAGACATATGGTAACGTAGTCAGGAAGAAAAAATGACGTAAGACGTCATAAATTCTTTAAATAACCCACCATTTTCTAGGGACGGCGTCTCATTAGCGACCACCGGCAAAACTGAGCGGAGGAAGGCACATTCGAACAGATAAAAAAGGTAAAAGCCTTTAGACTCTTAACTTTTTATTTCTCTTGATTTTCAGCAGAATCGGCCTGTGATCCTGAAGCAGAAGCAGTCATTTGAAACGCTGTCCACCGTTGATCACAGTCATAGTCTGGAGAAAGACATTGAGACCAAGACCACAAAGTTAAGTCTAAAAGCTATATAAATCAACAGCTTAGAAGTTCGATAAATAGTAAAATATTATTGAGAGTCCCACCTAGGACGTTTTTTTGCCGATGATAAGGAAGTTCAACTCCTATCTAACTATATGTTGAAGTTATATAGGAGTTTGCTCGAGGTTTTTTCCTCCTTAGTAAACATAAATGTGCACCAATTTTTTCAGAGCTCTGTGTGTATTTGAATATTGGATTGATTATTGTAACATAATTTATGCTGGCCTTCCTGAGATGCAACTCAAATGGATTCAAACTTTACAAAACACTGCAGCACACCTCATTTGCTATGTCAAATTATATTACTTCCTTACTTTTTCAATTGCACTGGCTCCCAGTCACTGAGAGGATCAAATCTAAGGTTCTTTGTCTAACCCATAAAGCATACTACCTAGGAGCACCTATCTGTCATCATGCATGATCTCTTATATTCCGAGCAGACCACTACGTTCCCTTTGGATGGTCCTTCCATCTTCTCCTTTTGCTCACTGGGAATCCACAAGACAGTCCGCCTTCTTCTTTCTCGCACCGTGCTTGTGGTGTGGCCTTCCTCATGAATTTAATTCTGAAGATTCCTTTTCTAAATTTAAGGCGTTATTGAAGATCCATATTTTTAATTGTCCTTTGACTACATACGTTGGAGCCTCCTCCCTTCCAGTTGCTCTCCTATGAAACCCTTTCCTAAGCTTTCATAGTTAATCAGAGAGATGTTTTCAGTGTTCCTCAACTTTCTCTTTAGGAAAGTTGCCTTAGCACATTTGTCCAGACCAAAAGTCATCTTGATGTCATCTGAGAAGCTTTTCGCCACTTGAAGTTGTTCCTCTAATTGCTGGTCACTGGAATTGTAGACCTTCAGGTCATCTATGAAAAGTCCCCCGGATTCTTTATGTGGCGCCCAAACAAATTTGGGTGTGTGCCCAATTTGCACATGCAATTTAATTGAGTAATGAGCTGTTAGCCAACACATAATTGGGTACTATCAATTACTGCAGTTAATTGGCTCCAATTAGGATTTGCAAGCACATCGTGCTAAGTGCTATTCTATTAAGATGTACATGTAAATCTTTTAGTGCGCAGCTGAAAAGGGGGCATGGCCATGGGATGGGTATGGACGGGTCAGGGATGTTCACTAAAGATGAATGCAGAATAGAATTTGGGGAATCTGTGTCTAATGTATGTGCAAGGATTTACAATAAGTTTCAGCTGATGTAAATCCTTGCACCCAAAGTTTGGCGTGGATCTTGGTGCTATGCGCTGTTCTACAATTGATTGTTAGCACATGCTAAATCTGTTAGCTCACCTTAGTAAAAGGACTCCTTACTGAGGTAGGAATTCATGATATTCTGTTTTAGGATAATATACACTCTCTCCTACCATACACTATCATAAATTTTAATAAAATAGAATGAAAATGACCAACTCATCCTCAATAATCAAAAAGCAGTTAGTGCAATATCAAACCTATAACTGTTTATTTTTTAATTTCCAAGGGTCTTATATGTAGGGGAGATAATTCTATAAAATGGGCACTAAAATTTGTGTGCCAAATACATGTGTAGATGATTAGAATAATATAACAGAGAGAGGGAGCGAAGCACAACAAAAGCCAAAAAACACAACAGCACCGACTTGCTTTTATAAAATACGCTTCAAACAGTCAGGGCCAGCCCAAGGATATGTGTTGCTCTAGGCAAACCATCAGCCATTTGCCCCTGCCCCATATATAGCCCAGCATCTCCCTAGATTGGTCACTGTTGGAAACAGGATAGTAGAAATGATGGACCTTTAGTCTGATCTAGTTTGGCAATTCTTATTTATTTATTGCATTTGTATCCCACATTTTCCCACCTCTTTGCAGGCTCAATGTGGCTTACATGATTAGTGGAAATATATTAGAAAATAGAAATTTAGTATTGCATAAGGATCTTGGGTAACATGATAATGTCCTTACTCCCCAGGTAAGCTGAATAAGTTGCATTGCCAACTTTTGCTGACCCTGTTGCTGAAGGAATGCCTCCTCTTAGGGCCACTCCAAGTACCATAGTCATTGTAGTGGCTGCTTTCTTCCCTTCTTCCTTGGACATGTGCATAACTCTCGCACGCTACAGTTAGAGGCTCACTCTGCTTGCCTTCTTCATGACAAAATTGTAAGCAACATTTACTGTTCTCACATTGCACACAGAAATTTGTATCAAAGACCTAACATTGCCTGGAATGTAAATCTGACCCTTGAAGTTTAAAAAGCATCATGGATATATAAAACAAACCAATTATAAAGTTATACAACTTGTTTTTCCACTTTCATTCCCTTTTCAGACAGGTCGTAGAAGTCAGAATTGAGATGAGGAGTAGCCTAGTGGTTAGTGCAGTGGGCTTTGATCCTGATGAACTGGGTCTGATTCCCACTGTAGCTCCTTGTGACTCTGGGCAAGTCATTTAACTCTCCATTCCGCCAGATACAAAATAAGTACCTATATATAATATGTAAACTGCTTTGACTGTAACTACAGAAAGGTGGTATATCAGGTCCTGTCCCCAATCCCAAAGATGTGCAGGTTAGTACATCTCAAGTTTTATGAGTAGTTTAGAACAGAATCTAGAATCTGCCACCGTAGAATCTCTTTTAAAATACAGGAGAAATGGACATTTATGCACTAAGTCTGTGCAGTACAAACATTAATTTTAGCAAAATAAACGTAGAAAGCAGAAATATTTCAAAGCCAGCACCTAATCGGGTATGTTACACAATTAAAATGGCAACTTCCCCTAATTCCTCCAGTGGAGTGCTGCTCAGTAGCAAATGTTTACCAAATCCTATGTGCTTGGGAGCAAGTTAACTCCCAACATCAATTATTTAGTACATTATTTACCCTATTCCCACCCAAAACATGCCCAAAATTCTTGCCATTTGCACACACTTTCAGAAATATATATCCCAGCTTTGTAAAATGGGAACTTACATGCTTATTTTCGAAAGTGATCGCTGGCGATCTTCCGACATAAATCGGGAGATGGCCAGCGATCTCTCAAAAGCGGCGAAATCGGTATAATTGAAAGCGGCTTTTTTGACAGCATCGCCGCTTTCCCCGTTGCCGCGCCAGCGAAAGTTCAAGGGGGCGTGTCGGCGGTGTAGCGAAGGTGGGACATGGGCGGGCATGGGCGTGGCTACCAAATGGCCGGCTTTCGCGGATAATGGAAAACCAGATGACCACTGAAGGGAATGGGGGATGACCTCCCTGTAGTCCCCCAGTAGTCACCAACCCCCTCCCACACTAAAAAAATAAAAATCTTTTTTTACCAGCCTGTATGCCAGCCTCAAATGTCATACCCAGCTCCCTGACAGCAGTATGCAAGCCCTAGAGCAGTTTTTAATGGGTGCAGTGCACTTCAGCCAGGCAGACCCAGGTCCATCCCCCCCTACCTGTTACACTTGTGGTGCTAAATGTTGAGCCCTCCAACCCCCCCCCCAAACCCCACTGTACCCACATGTAGGTGCCCCCCTTCACCCATAAGGGCTATGGTAATGGTGTAGAGTTGTGGGGAGTGGGTTTGGGGGGGATTTGGGGGGCTCAGCACCCAAGGTAAGGGTGGTATTTGTATATTTTTTTAAACATTTTTGGAAGTGCCCCTTAGAGTGCCCGGTTGCTGTCCTGGCATGTCAGGGGGATCAGTGCACTACAAATGCTGGCTCCTCCCATGACCAAATGCCTTGGATTTCACCGGGTTTAAGATGGCCAGCATTTTGTTCCATTATCGCTGAAAAACAAAAACGGCCATCTGAAACCCGGCGAACTCTGGCATTTGGCTGGGCTAAACTGTATTATCAAAAAAAAAGATGGCCGGCCATCTTTTTCGAAAATACGGTTCCGGCCAGCTGTTGTGCCGCCACCAAAATAGATCCCGGCGACATTCGATTATGCCCCTCTTAGACGTTTATGCACGATAAATGTTTAAGTACCAGTTTATGTACGTTTCAAAAGTGAATAGGGCTTATAAAATGAGGACCATCATTTATCATAAACTATAAACTATCATAGAATTTACTTTCATATTGATTCACAAATTCCTATTACTTGTTTCCTTACCTTCATCAGTTTCTTTTCATGGTCCTCTGCTATTTTATTTCTTGTGATCTCTTTTTCTATCAGGTCTTCCTTTTTAAGATAGTCTTTGTTGAAACTTTTCATTATGTTAAACTGGTCTGTCTTTGTCAAGCCAGCTAGATATGATGGTTGGAAATGATATTCTGCAATACTATCCTTGATGCCAATTCTTCTACCTCCAACAGGCTTGAATTTTAATAACTGTAAGTCAGGCAGCTCAAGCTCATCTTTCAAAACTGGTTCTTTTCTTTTTTCTTTTACGTGCTGTTCACTGTCTTCTGAGCCAGTCTCCTGAAAAAATCCAGGAAACTGTGATTTTAATGGACTAACATGTTTGAGTTTTTTCATTTTAGATTCTCCTCTGCCAAGGGCACGGGGCGTGGCTTCCTTAGAACTGGAAATTAAGCTGCTTTTGATAGCAAAGTCTGCCCATGAATTTTTCATCAACTTGACTTTCTCCTCCAATTTGGGGGGCATTGGAAAGCGGCTCTTTCTTCGACTTCCGCGTATTAACTCCTGCTTACTGCCCCAGAAATTCGTCGGAATCAATACCTGAGGTTTATAAAGATTATTACAGTTTAAGTGGCCTAAGGTGTAAGCATGAATATCATCTTGGTTGGCCTTTTCTATGCCATCTAAAAGCACTTTGAGAGGTACGGGCTTCCGATTCTTGCTTTCATGCATACTGATTGAGTTGATTATAGCTCAGATTTTCATCAAAGGCACTGGTTTAGAAGAAGAAGTAATAAGCATTATTCTGTTTCACATTAGAATCTCATCTAAAACAAAAAAAATACAATATAAAAAAACAAGCTCTAAGATAAATATATAGCATTTCAAGTAATGATCCCAGTACAATGCATACTTTATAAATAAGTGGTTCTTTAATCTATCCTAGAAGACTACAAACCAGTTGGATTTTCTGGGTATCCACAATGAATATGCACGAGATAAGTCTGCATACAATGGAGGCCGTGCATGCAAACCTACCTCATAAATATTCTTTGTGGTTATCCTGAAAACTCAACTGAGGATTACCCAGGATCAGGTTTGGTAGACACTGTCCTAAATAGTCTATAATTCTCTGTATGCTTTTTCAGGACAATTTTCAAACAGCCTGTCTAGAAACAAAGTCCACTAGTACTTTTAAGCATGAACTCTGTACCTAATTTCCAAAGGGAAAGTAAATAAGGACATTCCCTTTGAAAACTGTTCATCAGTACAAAGGACAAACAGACACACCCCCTCCCAACAGAAGAGCCCCCCTGGCCTGGCCAGACCTGACCCCCCACCTCCCAACAGAAGAAACCTCCACTGGTGGTCTAGCACCCCCCTTACTCTGATTCGACCCCCCCCCCAACAGAAGAAATGGCTGCCCCAACCTAGTAGTCTAGTGGCCCCGAACCCCCCCCCCCCCCATATCTTCAAATGGCAAGGAGGGAGTAGCACACCCTCCTCCTTCCAGCACCACCTCCAAAATGGCAGCGCCCTGCCCTGCCCAGTGCATCCTGGGGTGCATTGGGCAGGGGCTTCCCTACCATATAGCAAACAGAGAAAATCAACTTATAGTTCAATTGCTTGGAAAGAATTGTTGCCTTCTTCAAACAGAGTCTCTATCTAGCCAACTCAGAGGCAAGGAGATGGCCAAAACCTCAGCCCAGCTGAGAGGAAAAGCTTCAGTACTCAAAAGGGAAAGTGTGGGAATAATGGGAATCAATTGGTGAAGAATTTTGATGGAATCACAGTAGATTAAGGAGGGATCATCTTCTAGAACAGCTGATGATCACAAAAGCATGCTAGGAAGACTGGGCTCTCTCACACAGCCCCCAGGAGGAGAGAGAGAGGGCTGGCCATGGCCCGGAACTAATAGGAAAAGCTTACAAGGAGTCAATCACAGGAAACTGCAACTAAAGGGGGATACCAGCCACAGTACACAGCGCTATCTATACACAGACAATGCAATTGAATATAACTAATACTCAAACTAAATATACATAACAATGTACTCTGCTACCATGAATATGGGGGCAGAACAAGCTTCATTATCATGGATTTAAATGTGCTATCTGCCTGAGGCTTTGCATGTAGTTAGCTCATGCAAAAATGTGTTTCTAAATTGTGTACAAAAACCAGAACAACCTGTCTCCAAAACCTGCACTTTACTGCGCTGGTCCCAAGGTTAGTAAATACTGATGAAGAACTGGGGAAAAAACTTCCATAATAATCAAAACAGGAAGGGAAGGAGTGGAAGACACCAACTAGTGTTGTTCCAGAAAGACAACCAATGTCAAGTACAGAAATCCAATACTTCCAAAAAGTAAAACTTTTATTCTCCAGAGTACACAAAATGCATGGACAATCTTGGCCCAACAAGCCTTCCTCAGGGGTCTATACTTTGAGTAGCGTAAGGAGATTGGAGAATAATAAATCAAAAATAAACAAAACTCAGCCACCAGCTGTGAAAAACAGCTGTGGAACACACAGCATGAAAATAGTCAGCCGCCAAAGTACAGTGTGTGTCAGGACACTTTTGAGCATGCCAGAACTAATCGTTATTCAAAACGGTTAGTTCTGGCACTCTCAAAAGTGTCCTGACACATACTGGTTGGTGTCTTCCACTCCTTACTTTCCTGTAGTAAAAACTGACTGCACCAGAATCCAGGAGGGCAAATGATTAGAATGAAACTTTAGTTGTAATCCCATCCAAACAGAAGCTTGTGCTACCTCTATGAAATCTGCTATACAGCTCATGGATTTAGATGTGATACAAATATTTTAGTGAACAAAGAACAGATCATCATCTATATAGCAAGATGTCCAGCACAAAGAACACATCCATATGTCAGCATAAATGGAGAAGGGAAAACACAGAATTTCTACAAAATTGTCAATAAAATTTAAATAAAGCACTCTTTTTTATAGATTTGGAAGCTAGGGTACTTTTTTCTGAATGTGACCCTAGTGTCACAGAAGCCCTTACAACTGAAGGTGAAATTTCTCTTTCATGCCTTTTAAAGGATGAGACTGTCCTGGAAGCAGCATAAAAGCCTAGGATTGCTCTAGCTGGATCCCCATGGGAGGAGTTAGGTGACTTCCTTACGTAAGGCCCAGTTTTGGAAAGAAATGGTCTTTTGCCTATTTTCTGCTTTCCTATCAAGTAGGCTGGACCAGAAGGCAAGAAGCCTCATGCCTGCAGGGTGGGTCTTGAAGAACTATCCATGATCAGAGCAAAGAAAAAGTAAGGCCCTCATAAGACACCCCCCTTAATGGAAGGGGTTTTATTCAGAAACAGACGGGAAAGAAGAAATCTTTGGTTAAAGAGTGATTTTGGAAAGTAGATTATTCTCTGTGGATGAGGTAAATTGTTTGGGAAAGAAAGTAAGCATTCTAACTAACATTCTGTTCGGGCAGTAAGCAACCTTGTGAGTGAAATGTACCCATTTGAATATTGTTACATCACTGAGCTAAGAGGGGAGGTAAACAGTACAATATGTGAATTGTTTACTGGGCGAAAAGTCCAGATAACAAACAGGTAGACAATCTACAAGATCCAGAATAAACGACAAAACAGCAGATCATAGAAGTAAAAAACAAAACTATTCAAAATTTATTCACCACATATAAAATAATAAATAGTTAAAAAGCCCGACAAGCCATGTTTCGCCCTGCCAAGGGCTTTGTCAAAGGCTGTTAAAAAGTCCCAGAGGTGTAGTCAAAGAATATCACCTACTGGTCAAAGCTTCTTCTCCATTTAGCAGCAGTTTACTAGAAGACAATGCAGACAAATAGTCCACATTCACACCCCCCCCCCCCCCCCCCCCCCCCCCCAGGATGATTATCCATTCAAGGTGATAAATAAAGTTGAGGTTAATAATGAATACACACTAAGTAAAGGTATCAAACTGATTATAGGATCAAGGAAACTCTTCTCCAAATTATAAGTGGGGTAAACTAACTGTGACCTTCCCCTGGACTTCAGATTCAGTTTCAAGTTTATCGGTATACAGCAGTGGTTCCCAAACCTGGTCCTGGAGGCACTCCAGCCAGTCAGGTTTTCAAGATATCCACAATGAATATTGGGGACCACTAGTATACAGAAATCTTATTTAGAGTCTCTGGCTTGTGGCCTTTAGGCTGAAAGGCAGATTTCCTTCTATTGGGGAAAATCTGGTACTGCAGGTCACAGGTTCTGAAAGGCTGGAATCAGAGAGCGAAAGAGCTGTAAACCTGGCAGGGAAGGGACCCCTTAAGGTGCTTCCAGAAGACAGCAGACTGGCCCACCAGGATGAAGAAGAGGCTCAGCAGCCCTTGGGAACATGCTCAGAGAAGGAAGAGAGGCTTCTGGGAGTGAAATCAGCACTCAGAGCTGTCCAGCCTGCCACCAGTCCAGAGTGTTCCAGTAGGAGGGTGAGATTGGGGGGGGGGGGGGGGGGGGAACTGACATAGCTAATACTACCACTCCAATAAAACAAAACTTAATCAAAGGATTAAACCTTTTACATAGCAAGGAGATAACAGGGTTCAAGAGCACTGTTTAAAAGTGGTTTAGTAGTTTGCTTATTGAGCACCATTCAATCACAAAACTTAAATTGATTATCACAAATACTTCTCATTAGCAAATGTCATAAGTACATAAGTATTGCCATACTGGGAAAGACCAAAGGTCCATCGAGCCCAGCATCCTGTTTCCAACAGTGGCCAATCCAGGTCACAAATACCTGGCAAGATCCCCAAAAAGTACAAAACATTTTATACTGCTTATCCCAGAAATAGGGGATTTTTCCCAAGTCCATTTAATAACGGTCTATGGACTTTTCCTTTAGGAAGCCGTCCAAACATTTTTAAAACTCCGCTAAGCTAACCACCTTTACCACATTCTCTGGCAACGAATTCCAGAGTTTAATTACACGTTGAGTGAAGAAATATTTGCTCTGATTCATTTTAAATTTACTATATTGTAGCTTCATTGCATGCCCCCTAGTCCTAGTATTTTTGGAAAGCGTAAACAAACGCTTCACATCTACCCGTTCAACTCCACTCCTTATTTTATAGACCTCTATCATATCTCCCCTCAGCTGCCTTTTCTCCAAGCTGAAGAGCCCTAGCCGCTTTAGCCTTTCCTCATAGGGAAGTCATCCCATCCCCTTTATCATTTTCGTCGCTCTTCTCTGCACCTTTTCTAATTCCACTATATCTTTTTTGAGATGCAGCGACCAGAATTGAACACAATATTCCAGGTGCGGTCGCACCATGGAGCGATACAAAGGCATTATAACATTATCATTTTTGTTTTCCATTCCTTTCCTAATAATACCTAACATTCTATTTGCTTTGTTAGCCGCAGCAGCACACTGAGCAGAATGTTTCAACTTATCATCAACAATGACACCTAGATCCTTTTTTTGGTCCATGACTCCTAACATGGAACCTTGCATGACATAGCTATAGTTCGGGTTCCTCTTTCCCACATGCATCACTTTGCATTTGCTCACAGTAAACGTCATCTGCCATTTGGATGCCCAGTCTCCCAGTCTCGTGAGGTCGTCTTGCAATTTTTCACAATCTTCTTGCGATTTAACAACTTTGAATAACTTTGTGTCACCAGCAAATTTAATTACCTCACTAATTACTCCCATCTCTAGATTTATAAATATGTTAAAAAGCAGCAGTCCCAGCACAGACCCCTGGGGAACCCCACTATCTACCCTTCTCCATTGAGAATACTGACAATTTAACCCTATTCTCTGTTTTCTATCCTTTAACCAGCTCATAATCCGCAATAGTACACTACCTCTTATCCCATTACTCTCCAATTTCTTCTAGAGTCTTTCATGAGGTACTTTGTCAAACGCCTTTTGAAAATCAAGATACACAATATCAACCGTCTCACCTTTATCTTTGTCCTTCCTTTCCTTCATGGGACCTCGTGTGAGAGAAGCCGGAGGCAGAGAGGTCAGCGATCAGGAGGCTGGTCCAAACGATACCACACCACTAACGCCGTTGGCATGTGGGCATGCCTGGTCGGCTAAAACAGCTCAGGCTTGTTACAAATGAACCAACAATGGCGAACGACAACATGGATCAAGCAACACACAGGTTTGTTGCTTGATTTGAGTGTATGGCAATGACGGCTGAGTGGGGGAGTAGAAATAGAAATAAACCTAAAACTCTAGAGTGGACTAAACAGGCTCACTCCCACCCCAGTCCATTAAACCTTCCTGATAATGATTTAAGTGTATGGCATTGACGGCTGCGCGGGGCAGTGAAAGCAGAAATCAACCAAAAGTAACTAAACAGGCTCACTTCCACTCCAGTTTATAGGTTTGCTTGCTGTGCTATGAGTGTACACCAATGACGGCTGCGCAGGGCAATGGAAACATAGATTAACCAAATGGCTTCTTTGCTTACAGCGGACTAGATAGGCTCACCTCCACTCCAGTCTATTAAACCTACTACAAGATTCGCCAACTTATAGGTTTACGTGCTGTGCTTTGAAAGAACGTCAAAGACAGCTGCGCGAGACAGTGGAACCAGAGATAACCAAATGACTTCCTTGTTTACAGTGGACTAGATAGGCTCACTTCCACTCCAGACTACTAAACCTCCTTAAGATTCACCAGTAAATAGGAGAATAGAGAACCACAGTGCTGGGTTATGATTAGAGATCACTGCATACTGTAAGCAGCACTGGCCGTCATATAAGTAAGCGCAAGATTCGTCACTAAACTTTTATTATCCCAAGAATGCCAGATCCCGCTAAGTCACGCACCTGTGACATAAAGCTACCATCGCACGACAGAGGCCTCGCAACTTTTAAGGAGGACAAGATTGCTACGCAAATAAGAAGTTCTGGGAGAATATTCCTCAATGTTCAATTACAGCAATACTCTTTTATAAAAACAATACAGCAATAGCCTTCTTTTAAAAACAATTGAATTGACACCAGAATGAACACCGCCAAACTGCTCCTAGCAATTTACTCCTTATCCCTAAGTAAGGACGCCCATCTCCAGATTTGTGTCAAAAGATGGGCGCCCTTCTCTTTCGAAAATAAACCTGCTAATGATTCAAACCCAATCTGACATTTAGAGATTTAAAGAGGGGCAGTCTACCCTAATTAAAGAAAATTTGCTGTTACACAGGAAAATTGAAAATGTGAAAAATCATCACAGATTGACAATAGTGTATTTTATTAATTTTCCTAATTTACCAGCTATTGCCTCCCTTATTACTTTTAAAAGGTATCTTGCTGAGATAACAGAACAATCTTACCCCCTGGTGTTCAGAATATATTACTTGTTACCTTATGCTAAGAAATCTTCTGAAACAGCCAATAGCGGAGGGGTCAGAGGCACCATGTGATAATCTGAATTTGACATAGACTATAGAATATGAAACTATTGGAATGTATACAGCTCTTTTAATCGTGGACTTTTTTTTTTTTTACAACCAGATCAACATTGGGTTTTGAGGTTGTTTTTTCATCATAGACAAGAAGATTTTTTGAATCATATGTTTAGAATGTTTCCTGGAATTTCCAGACAAACTCAACAATGGCGTCAATCTTTCCTGAAGCAGTGTTCACGTGTTTTGCAGTTAGGGGTATATTTTGCCTTAATTTCTCCTGTAAGTGTGTGATAAAGTTGCAGTCAGTTAAATATATTTTGTTTGAACCATCTCACTTAGTGACTTTCTTGGACTCTGCTGGTTTCTGCTCCACTTCACTGGTGCCAGGACCAATGTAGAAGTGCTTAGCTTGGTATTGTCTTCCTGCTTTTTCCCCCCTTTTGTTTCTTTCTTTGACTTGTGCCTTGTTCCCCTCCCCTGCCTTTTGTGGACTTCAGATAAGATTATCACTTTAATGATTTCCTCATTTCTATGTATTTAATGTGGAGAGGATTATGATTTTTATTCCTGTTTTTGTTTCTTTAATGAATGTAAAAGTCTCTCTGATGTGATATAGTTTCTTTTCAGATCGAGTTTTCTTGTAAAATTGTAAGTAAAAATTAAAAAAAAAAAAAAGATGTCATCAGAAGCAAATGGTAGTACTCAGGGTTTGTGTGATTTCAAGACAGGAGGATGAAAATGCAGCATGGGCAGGCAACCCCAGGCTGAGGTAGCAAAGGAACCACTTTTTCCCTTGTGGTAATGGACAAGAAGACCAGGAGGAAAGGAAAGGGGAAGAGATGAGGAATGCAATAGTAAAGGCGGAGGGCAAAAGGGAAGCAATGAAGGGAATGAGGAGATGGGAGAGGAGAAGACAGGAGAAGAGTGAAAGGGGAGAAGGGTGCCGGCAAATGGAAAAAAGCAGAAGAGCAGGTGGAAGGAGCTTCAAAAGTAAAATAATGATTATTTGACTGCAAACCTTTTACAGCTTTAAGGAAGATTTATTAAAAGGCCTAAACATTAGCTTAGTTTTCTATAAACATTAAAAGTGTTCAAAAATTCTATTCTGGAACAAACGTTCCCCTCTATTGCCTGCAAGACTATAAGCCTTCAGCAAATAAGTATAGAAAGCTTATGTAATTTACTTTCAGTGCGATGCGTCTGGCAATAATAGTAGGAGGCACAGCAGTCTTTATTTACCCTGCCAGTGCATTAAGTTATCACTGTCTGAATACCTAATAAGCATCATTAAACAGTTCACAATATCACACACCAGAGTCTGTGCAATGCTGCAGATCACACTTACTTAACTGCAGGTTCATGGCCTTTACGTCTTCACTCTCTGCACTGTGTTGTGACCAGATTCCAGTGCCGGTTACCAAGGATACCAAGCCAACACACAGGCTCCGCCCACTCTCCTCCCACCACTGCCTGCTACACTATCTGGAGCTTAGACATTAGCTTCACCCTGCTGGGATAAGGATGAGGGTCTCAAATAGATTTAACGCTGCTGTCTGCAGAGAAACTGACTTGCCATGGGCCCGATGATAACTTAATAGCACTTTCCTTCAAATAACCTAGCTTGAACAGCTCAGAACTACCAGTGAAAAAACAGTGCAAGGGCTGTAATTGGAACTGAGCAAATTGAAGTGCATTTTAAAGAGACATAACTAACTTTATTTGTTGTAAACGGGGTGCAAAAATAATCATTTGAAAAGAACTATCTTGGAGAAGTGGGTGTCGGGTACTCAAGAGCCCGACATTTTCAGTGTGCTGAGCATTCACCCCCAGATTCTATATATGATGCTCAAGTTTGCACATGATCCTGAAATTCGTACACAAATAACTTAGGTAACGAGTTATTAACAAATCAATAATTGACTGTTAACAAGCAATTACTACTACTACTACTTAACATTTCTAAAGCACTACTAGGGTATAAGTTTAGATTTACATGAGAATCTAGCTACAGGATTCTATAAAGACCTATGCCCAAGTACTCTTATGCACAACCCAAAAAGGGGATTAAACATGGGATGGTCAGGGGCGGTTCAGGGGTGTTCACAAAAGAAGCGCACAGTGTTACAGAATTCCAGGGATACATACCATCTTGGGCACCAGGATTTACACTTGGTTTCAGTTGGTGTAAGTACCTGAGCCTAAAAACGGGCATGGGAATCCCCACTAGGCATTATTGTATAAGGGCAATCATCTGTAGCGCCTTTTAGAGAATAATAGCGCTGAGCACTGGTTTTTCACAGCACCTATTTTTTAACACCATGTACTAAATCCAGCCCTCAGTGAGTAAGTCAAAAGAATGGATTGTATGATCCTGACTCCAGTTCACATTGAAATAACAAAGAAATGAGCTGGCATTTCAGTTTGACAGTGTCATTTACCAAGCATGTTCAGGCCCTTTTCCTCATCATGTGGAGAGGGTCTGCCGGAGCAGCTCTGTGGGTGCTGGGAGGGAATGAGTACAGAGACGAACCTGAATGAAGAAGTCAAATGATGAAACTGACATGGAGACTTAAGAACAGAGATGAGAGAGAGAAAAGAGAACTCTGGAAAAAATATAAGAACATGAGGCCAGGGCAATTTTTAAATAACCTGCAGGATGCAAAATGCACAGGTGCTTTTAATATGCATACTTTTTGGAATTTTTCAAAAAAAGACTACCTATGCTGTTTCTGTTTGAAAAACTGGCAAGTATAAAGCACATGCACCAAAAAGTGTGAGCATACTTTGCACCTGATATTTGTGAAAGTGACTAAGCCGAGGCAAAATAACACAACTGCTATTATCCTACCCTGACCTCTTAAATGCCAGCAGGACTGGCTCTATTTCTCTGGTACCAGTACTCATGTACTTTTAGCTGCATTGGAGAAGGGTGATGTTCAATCAGGCTTTTCTCCCTGGATAAATGCTTTTAAAATTCAGCTTCCTATAGAGAAAGTTTAGAAAGCTTTTTCACAGTAAAGCCTGTTTAACACACATGTAAATTATGTACGCAGAAAATGTGTGCCTACTTTTCACACTAATACAGGGCTAAATTTAAAACTCTATGTCTGATTTTCAAGGCCCTTAAAGGAAATGGCCCCAAGCAGGGGCGTATCTGCGTGGGGCCACAGGGGCCTGGGCCCCCGCAGATTTCGCCCTGGACCCCCCTACCACCGACCATCGCCACCAACCCGTCGCCGATCTTTGCTGGCAGGGGACCCCAAGCCCCCGCCAGCCGAAGTCCTCTCTTCCATGCAGGATGCAAGTTGCAATGCTTCCTGTTCTTCTGAGTCTGACGTCCTGCACGTACAACGTGCAGGACGTCAGACTCAGAATTTGGAACTCAGTCTGACGTCCTGCGCGTTGTACGTGCAGGACGTCAGACTCAGAAGAACAGGAAGCATTGCAACTTGCAGCCTGCATGGAAGAGAGGACCTCGGCTGGTGGGGGGTTGGGGTCCCCCGCCAGCAAAGGTAAGTGACAGCAGCGGGGGAGGGTTGGCGGTGGCGGGAGGGGGTGGAGAGTGTCATTGGTGGTGAGGGGGGGTCTGGCAGTGGCGGGGGGGGGATCGGTGGCGCCGGGGGGGGGGGGGGCTAAAATGTGCCCCCTTCCTCTGGCTCTGGCCCCCCTTACCGCCAGAGTCCAGATACGCCCCTGGCCCCAAGTACTTGAAGAACAGGATGACCCTCTCGAAGGACACTAAGGTGCTCCCAAGGGATATCCCTAATCACACCCTTTCCAAAAGAAATTACATGATGTGATACTCACAAAAGACTATTTCTACTTCAGGAAGCAGGTGAATGCTTGGCTCTTCAACCAGGCCTTTAATGGAAGAAGTAACTAACTTCTTAGTCTCACACCCACAAGTAGTGACAGAGGTTGCACATACTTCAGCAGGATATGTTTATCCATTCCTACCCTGAGATAACATTTAATCATCTCTCTGACCTCATGTGCAACTTTCTTTAAATTAGTCACCTTATTTTCTAAATCCTCTTACTCTCTTACTTATCTATATGTTCCATCTTTGCTTATACTCTACATTTTCTATTACAATGTTCTATTATATACTGTGTTGACGTTGTAAGTAGTATACTATGCCATACTTTGTATTGTTATTTGAATATTTTTCTGTAATTGTCTATTGCTTAAGTTTGATTTATTCTTACACCGCCTTGAGTGAATTCTTTCAAAAAGGCGGTAAATAAATCCTAGTAAATAAATAAATGTGTTTCCAAGGGTATAGATTGGAGAGAACAGAAATGGGTGTGATAAATGCTCGTACGATGAAATACACAGGTACACACATAGGGCCGGATTTAGCAAATGGCACCGAAAAGTGGGCGACGAGAAAGAAAGCAGATCTCAAATGAAGTCCTCCAAAGATCATTTTTTATTAAAAATAATTACCGACGTGGTCCACATTTGGCCCACTCAGGGCTGCCTCAGGGTTATGAACTAAAATATAAACATACAAGATATATAAAAATTATATTACAAAATGCATAAAAATGTGAGGGATCCAGGCAAAAAATAGTGTGCTCTAACCACAAAGAAAAATCCACTGTGTAAAACACAATGCAAATGCAATCAAGAGAACGTCAGAATTAAGGTGTGTGTTCATGTGTTGACCTTGAGGTGATGAAACCTTTTATCCAATTGATGATATTTCCACCAATTCCAAGTTTGTCCAGTAGTTTGGTTAGAATTTTATGACCTACCATGTCAAATGCACTGGATAAATTGAATTGTAGAAGGAGGATGTTGTTTCCGAATGCGAGCTCTTGTTTGAATTTGGATATTAGGGTGAGTAGGAAGGTTTCTGTACTGTGGGCTGGACGGAAACCCGACTGCGACTCATGTAGGATGGAGAATTTTTGTATATAGTCGTTGATTTGAGAGGTCACCCTGTTTTCCAACAATTTAATTAGTAGTGGAATGGAGGCGACAGGGCAGTAGTTGGTGACATCACTCGCTGGTTTCTTGGGATTTTTAGGTATTGGTGTGAGTAGTATGTTGCCATGTTCAGTAGGGAATGAACCTTGCTGTAGCAGGAAGTTTAGGTGGGAGGTAAGATCTATGATAAAGCGTTCTGGGGCATCTTTCATTAGGTAGTTGGGGCATGGGTCTAGATGGCAGTGAGATTTGGAGAGTTTGGTGATCGCCACAGAAACTTCTTTAGTGGTGAGGAGGCTGGAATTTCGTCTCTACAGGGGTCCAGTTCATCAAGAAAGGAATCGATATTGTACTGTCCTGGGGAATCATACTGCAAAGGTTGGTAATTTTGTCGTTGAAGTATTTGGCCAGCTGGTTAGCAGATGAGCAGTTTGAGAATGATGTTGTGACTGGGTTGGTATTAAGAAGACTCTTTATGAACTGATATTGTTTTTTTTAAATGGGAGAGTTAGAATATATTGCACTAAATGAAAAATTAGATATAATAGGCATCTCTGAGACCTGGTGGAAGGAGGATAACCAGTGGGACACTGTCATACTGGGGTACAAATTATATCGTAGTGATAGGGTGGATCAAATTGGTGGAGGGGTAGCATTGTATGTTAAGGAGGGCCTTGAATCAAATAGATTGAAAATTCTGCAGGAAACAAAACACATCTTGGAATCCCTATGGATTGAAATGCCATGTATAAAGGGGGAAAGGATAGTGAGAAGTGTACTACCATCCACCTGGCCAGGATGAACAAACGGATGTAGAAATGTTATCGGAAATTAGGAGGGCTAACAAACTGGGCAACACAATAATAATGGGTGATTTCAATTACCCTGATAGTGACTGGGTAAATGTAACATCAGGGCATGCTAGGGAGGTAAAATTCCTTGACGAAATCAAGGACTCCTTTATGGAGCAGCTGGTACAGGAGCCGACAAGAGAAGGAAAAATTCTAGACCTAGTGAAGCGCATGATCTGGTGTGGGAGGTAATGGTGCTGGGGCCGCTTGATAACAGTGATCATAATATGATCAGATTTGATATTAGCTTTTGAGTAAGTATACACAGGAAATCCAATATGTTAGCTCCGACAAAATATCCATGGGCATGAACATCCTAACCTCTTGGGCCAACGCCTTTATGATGAAACTGAACAAAGATGCCTAATCCTCTCATCTCAACACTCCAAGCTCCTCCCATCCAATCCTAACACCTCTGACATCACAATCCCCATTTCTGACAACCTGAAAATCCTTGGAGTGACACTAGACAACCACCTTTCGCTCGAGAATCACGCTACATCCACTACAAAGAAAATGTTCAATATGATGTTGTTATGATTGGGGTCAGAACCCCTCTCAAACTTACCTCTTTCCTGGGGGTCAGCTTCTTAGCTGGCTTCTGTTTCTTTTCTCTTTCCTTTCTGAGCTGGCTCTGTCTCTCTGTGCTGGCAGCTTCCAGCAGCATGGGGCTAATTGTCTCTTCACTGCAGCTGTGGGTGTAGTCTGAGTTGCTCTAACTCTCTTTGGGTGTACTGGCTTCAAGTGTTTCACGGTGTTGCATTGATGTGGGTTGGGCCTCTCGGGGTTTGAATGTGTTCTGCCTGGCTCTAGGGAGAGTGACATCATCTGGGAGGGCCTTGATAAGGAAGTGGGTTCTTTCCTTCAGGGCCTTCGCAACGTTTGCTTCTGGCTACTTGCTTTAGGTCCAGGTTAGTTTAGTGCAGTGTGCACTTGTGACTTGTGTGTTTGTCTTCCCTGTTTTTCCCTTTTGTTACGGTGTGTAGCACTGCTGTTAGTGCAGTGCTGGAGTTTGGTGCTGGGTAGGGTTACCATATGGCTCCAGAAAAAGGAGGACGGATTGAGTCAGCCGGGTTTTACTTTCATTGCTTTCAATGGAAGTAATTGAGCCAGCCGGGTTTTACTTCCATTGCTTGGAAAGCAATGGAAGTAAAACCCGGCTGGCTCAATCCGTCCTCCTTTTTCTGGAGCCATATGGTAACCCTAGTGCTGGGAGCTCCCTTGTGAGTAAGTGTTTAGGAAGCACCTTTTGTTGTTGGGGTATTTGGCTTTCCTGCTTGTTTCCTTGTGCTTGCCCCACTTTTCCTCATGACCTGTGGTTAGCTGCTGTAGCTTGGTGCTTAGGAAGTACCAGTGTTAAGGTCTGGCATTTGTCTTCCCTTCCTTTTCCCTTGTGGTTTCCCTGCACTTCTGTTAGTGTAGGGCGTAGGGGCACCCCTGTTAGTTTCTGTTGGGAGCACTGCTGTTAGTGGAGGGCTTAGGAGCTTTTCTGGTCACTTTAGGAGTTAGGTGCACTTCAGTTACAGCTTGTTCTAGTCCTGATCCCTGTGTCGTCCAGTAAGTCCTGCCGGCTACTCGAACCCATGAGCTCAACTCTTGGGGGGCTTAGTAGCTAAGTGTAGGTGAAGCTGTGTGGACCAGTCCAGTGTGCTCCAGTCCCGTGTTCCAGTCCTGTGTCCTCCAGTCCGGGGGACCAGTCCAGTGTGCTCCAGTCCAGTGTGTTCCGGTCCGGTGTGTGTTCCAGTCCGGGGGATTGCAGTCCAGTGTTCCAGTCCTGTGTTCCCCAGTCTGGGGGATTCCAGTCCATGTGTTCCGGTTCGCTGGGCAGTGCCTGCAGTCCCTGCCAGTGTGCTTACCCAGTGTTGGTTGGTGGGTTTTGCCTGCTGCTGTCGCTCCTCGTCAGCAGCCCAAGGGCTCACGTTTGCTCCAGAGCCCAGCCCCGCGGGCTCTGAACCTGAGAACCTGACAGATGTGGATACTGAAACGCGTAAAACCCTATCTACCCCTGAAAACATTCCAGAACTTGGTGCAATCCATGGTACTTATGCATGTCGACTATGCAACAGTATTTTCTTAGGCTGCAAGGCCTATATCCTGAAAAAGCTTCAGATTGCCCAAAATACAGCAGCGAGACTCATCTTTGGCAAATCAAGTTTTGAGAGCGCAACTCCTCTCCGTGCAAAACTTCACTGGCTCCCTGTCAAAGAGCAAATCAATTTCAAGATCCACACATTAATCCACAAGATTATCCACGGTGAATCCCCGGACTGTATGCTAAATCTGATTGACCTCCCAACAAGAAACATGGCTGAATCTTAGCGAAACTACCTCAGTCTGCACTACCCCAACTGTAAAGGACTCAAGTACAAAACATATTATGGATCCAATTTCTCCTTTCTAAGCAGCCAACTCTGGAATGCCCTCCCCAGACCCATTCGATCAATCCATGACCATCTACCCTTCCGGAAAGCACTAAAAACCCATTTATTCAAGCAAGCCTATCCAAATGACCCAAACTAATGAACCCATCTACTTAACAAATACCAAGAGACAATGATATTGACCCAATCTACACCTCCCACCTTAATCCATTCTCCACTACCTATCTCTACTAACTTGTCTATTCTACTACTGGGCTATACTTAATCTATACTCTCTCTACAATGTATTCCCTATTACTGTGTAAGCCGCATTGAACCTGCTTTGAGTGGGAAAGTGCTGGATACAAATGTAATAAATAAATAAATATTTCTTAGGCTTCTGGCATTCGCATATAGACATTTCATACTATGTTTGCTGTTCCTATTTACATCATGCTTAGTACTTGATAGTATTAATTTGCAATCTTTTGTCTGATTTTTATTTTTATTTAAGGACACCTGATCTACTATGGTCTCTTTTGCAACCTCACTATCAGGATACCCTATCTTCCCTATTTTGGTGATATCTTTGAAAGATACCTTATTTCAAACCATCCGAAAAAAAGATAGCATTAGAAGCAAAAAAGCATAGTAAAAAATTTTTTTGGTATATTAAAAGCAGGAAGCCAGCAAAAGAATCGGTTGGGCTGCTGGATGACCGAGGGGTAAAAGGGACGATCAAGGAAGACAAAGACATAGCGGAGAGATTGAATGAATTCTTTGCTTCTGTCTTCACCAAGTAAGATTTGGGTGGGATACCGGTGTCGGAAATGATATTTCAAGCAGATGAGTCGGAGAAACTTACTGACTTCACGGTAAACCTGGAAGACGTAATGTGGCAGTTCAGCAAACTGAAAAGTAGCAAATCTCCTGGACCGGATGGTATTCATCCTAGAGTACTGATAGAACTGAAAAATGAGCTTGCGGAGCTACTGCTAGTGATATGTAATTTATCCTTAAAATCGAGCGTGGTACCGGAAGATTGGAGGATGGCCAATGTAACGCCCATTTTTAAAAAAGGTTCCAGGGGAGATCCGGGAAATTATAGACTGGTGAGTCTGACATTGGTGCCGGGGAAAATGGTAGAGGCTATTATTAAAAACAAAATTACAGAGCACATCCGAGGACATGGATTACTGAGACCGAGTCAGCACGGCTTTTTGTGAGGAAATCTTGCCTGACCAATTTACTTCAATTCTTTGAAGGAGTAAACAAACATGTCGACAAAGGGGAGCCGGTTGATATTGTGTATCTGGATTTTCAAAAGGAGTTTGACAAGGTATCTCACGAAAGACTACAGAGGAAATTGGAGGGTCATGGGATAGGAGGAAAAGTCCTATTGTGGATTAAAAACTGGTTGAAGGATAGGAAACAGAGAGTGGGGTTAAATGGGCAGTATTCACAATGGAGAAGGGTAGTTAGTGGGGTTCCTAAGGGGTCTGTGCTAGGACCGCTGCTTTTTAATATATTTATAAATGATTTAGAGATGGGAGTAACTAGCGAGGTAATTAAATTTGCTGATGACACAAAGTTATTCAAAGTCGTTAACTCACGACAGGATTGTGAAAAATTACAGAAGGACCTTACGAGACTGGGAGACTGGGCGGCTAAATGGCAGATGACGTTTAATGTGAGCAAGTGCAAGGTGATGCATGTGGGAAAAAAGAACCCGAAGTATAGCTATGTCATACAAGGTTCCACGTTAGGAGTTACGGACCAAGAAAAGGATCTGGGTGTCGTCATCGAAAATACACTGAAACCTTCTGCTCAGTGTGCTGCTGCGACTAGGAAAGCAAATAGAATGTTGGGTATTATTAGGAAAGGTATGGAAAACAGGTGTGGACCCTTGGTCTTTTCCCAGTGTGGCATTACTTATGTACTTATGTCGGCCTTCCCCCATTTTCTAGTTTAAAAGCTGCTCTATCTCCTTTTTAAATGCTGATGCCAGCAGCCTGGTCCCACCCTGGTTAAGGTGGAGCCCATCCTTTTGGAGTAGTCTCCCCCTTCCCCAGAATGTTGCCCACTTCCTAAGAAATCTAAAACCATCCTCCCTGCACCATTGTCTCATCCACGCATTGAGGCTCCCTTTATCTTGGGACCCAGGGCAATTGCCGTGTTTGTCCACTCCTGCTCATGCTATCTCTGAATATAAGGTATATTAAATCCATGACCCTCTGTAACAGATAAATGTGTGCTATAACATGCCAATTGGTACACCAAACATGAATGAAAATGTATTCTGAAAGCACTCGAGAGAAAAGCCATTGTTTACAAATAATCTCCCACAAGATGTCTCTGTAACCTAAGAAATGAAAGAAAACTGACAAGATAAAGCTGAAGGAAAATGAATCTTGTGCTTTTCAAAGCACAATTAGCGAGCAGCAAGTAATACACACTGCTCATGTTGGCCCCACAGCCTTCCCTCTGACACAACTTCCTGTTTCTGCATAGGCGGGAATATATCAGAGGGAAGTCTGTAGGACCTGTGCGAACAGCATGTATCAGTCGCTGCTCGCTGCAGGCGAACATCTGCTATTTACAAGGTATGCAGGAGGGACAGTTGTTGGGAGTTTTTGGCTGGTAGGGCTTGGGGACCCCTGCCAGCCACTTCATAGGTGTGCTGATACTGGATGGGCCTGAGCCCAAAGCCCACCCTTGGCTACGCCACTTGAACAGGCTGGAGAGAAAAGGCTGCTAGAATTGCTGAATAGAGAAAAGACAGTTTTCAACAGCACTAGAAAGTCAGGGGTTTATGCAGAAGATGGTGGAGGAGGAGGAGGAGGAGGAGGAGAAGCAGCAGACCTGAGAGAAATAAGAGAATCTGAAGAAATAGGGAGGAGGAGAGGACAGAGACAAGAAGGGAGATGTGGTGGTAGGGGAATAAGACAGAGGAAATATCTAGATAAGAAGGGAATCAAGGTGCTCCTTAGCATTTTCTAGTCTACATGATGCAGACAGATACTATCAACAAGATGGGTCTTTTTCCATTTCCTCCTTGTTACCTAGTTTAAAGATGCATTATTGGCACCCACACAGAGATTTCTAATACCATAATTAGCACCAGAAAATAATCAGCAAATTCATTCCAAACCCCTTCTAGGGACCCTTATATATGTAAAATAGGGAACTATCCCAGCTTGGGATGTTCCAGAAGATTGAAGTAAGAATAGGAGGCACCCCCAGAAAAAAGGAATATATTGTTATCATATATAGAGGGAAGTCAAAGACAGAATCTTGTCTTTGGTTGGATAAGCCAGCACACCACAGTGACTAAGTTGAAGGAGTCAGAAGCATGAGGAAGCCTCAGAGGAAGGAGAAAAAATGAACTCTTCTAGTCTGCTGAAGAGTTGGTGAGGAATCAGGAGGAGACTCCAAATAAATGAGTTCTAGGAGGGCAAGAATCCAGAAGCCCATGGGATAGAAGTCTGATCCTAAGACTTGTGTCTTACTCAGAGGTATTTATGGCTTTTATCTTTGAAGACAAAAAGAGACCAATTTCTTTTGGGGTGGCAAGGGTAAAGAATACAAAGAACTCTTGGGGAAAGCACGGAGAAGCCCAAAGTTTCCTGTCAAAGGGACCCTTTTTCCAAACTGCAGTAAGCACTAAAGCATGATTACCGCAGCTTAAATTGGCATAGCGTAGGGTACGCTGAGGCGTCTCGTTGTAAGTTGCAAATGTGCATGCGCTGCCCACATGCTAAAAAATGTTTATTTTCTATCCAAGAGGGCGTGTCCGGGACAGACAGTGAGTGTTCTTGCACTAATTAGTTAATGCAACTACATTACCACACATTGATTAGCGTAGGATTAGTGCATGAGCTCTTACCACCTATAAAATAAGTGCTGGTAAGGACTTACATGCTAATTTTTGCTAATTGCTGCACGCTAATGGCAACATTAGCACATGACTACAAAAAATATTGGGGGAAAGAATCAAAAATGCCTAACAACACGAGTAAATAAATAAAGATTCTTTTTATTCTTATCAATAAGCAATGAAAATGGTGAGTAGGGAGGAAAAAGCCTGAAGAAGTTCCCAACTAACAGTTGGAAGAACAGGCCTTCATCATCATTGGCAAAAAAAAACTCCCAATAACTTTAATCACAAATTAGAAAATTTAGCAGATTGAGCAAAATTTGTCAAAAATAACAGCTTTAAATACTTAGCTGTAGAGTCTCTGTCTTCCAGCTAAACCAAAAATCAGACCGTGACCAATGATGGTCAACGTTTTGTTGAGCTGTGTTAGGGTCAGTCGGTCAGAAAAGTTAAACTCCAATACTGGTGTAACTGTCCCAGATAAGTGGTCTCATTTAAACTGGATATTTAGAAAGAATATGGGACTATGTTTATTATTTACATGCACTAAATGCATGGTTTTCACTGAAGGTGTTATGGCAAATGAGGTTTCAATGATTATACTTCATAAGAGCCTCTTTAACAACTAAGACATTATTGGCTGTATTGACGGTGATATATGAGAGACCTCATCACTTTATTAAGGAATTTGTTGGGATAGTGTTTATCAGCTGACAGCAAGAGTGTGCAGTTGATGGCATGGCAGGTCAGGTGCTTCTCTAACCCTTTCTTCCTTTTGCCAGCATCTCTTCCGGATTGCAGTAAAAAGTTGCAGAGTACTAGGAATATCAAACAGCTGATCTAAGTTGTGAACCACATAGGCAGGAGAGCACATGGGCTGGAGAGGCATGGGTGACAGGAGCAGCAAATTAGAGAATCACTAGGGCTGCTGCACTGCCAGCTGGAAATGGACTGCTTGGGGGAGGCAGAGGGGCCAGAGGTGTTTTGTTGATGTAGATGCATATATGTAAACATGATCCCAGACACTACTGACTCTTGGTACACCATTGCTTATATGCAAAGATGTGAAAGGGGGGGGGGGGGGGGGGGGGAATCAGAGACCATGTGGGTAACATGGCACTGCAATAGGAAGAAAGTGAACAGACTAGATGAGCCTTACAGCCTTTACCTGCCATTATGTTACTGTGTAATGAATGAAATCCTAAAACCACTCCTAAATACAAAGTTAGTCTCTATAAAAAAAAAAAGTTTGGTGAATAAAAATGGTGCAATTATTTGAAGAAAAACAAAATTACAAAGACTCCTCTGGATAATGTTTTACAAGCCATGCGACATCTATACAATAATTAAACTTCTCCATGACTCCCACTTCCGCTAGCATTCTTAACAAGGAGTTGTGGTTCCTTCCCCCCACCCCCACCTCCTGGTGGAGTGTGACAACACATAGAATACCTGAGCATCAGCTGGTCCCATTTGAGGAACCAGCTGTGGAATGAGTCGTGTAGTCTCTGAAGTGTGCATTCCTCGATCTTTTTGCAAGGTGAGATCTCTAATGAGATGATGACACCCAGAATATACCGTTTCCTACTGGCTAATCTCAAAGTTAGCAAAATTCAAAAGTTTAAAGATAAACCCATGCTATCCCCAAGACACTTCAAGACAAAATAAGAGGCACAAAAAATCCACAGCATCAATCCAGAAATGAAAAAAGCACTAAAAAGAACCAGCCAATGGCTGACATATAAAATACGTACTACTACTACTATTACTTATCATTTCTATAGTGCTACTAGACATATGCAGCGCTGTACACTTGAACATGAAGAGACAGTCCCTGCTCGACAGAGCTTACAATCTAATCAGGACAGACAAACAGAACATCATCAGAACACCAAAAGATCATCTCGCACATTCCTCAATCTTCACTTCCCAAATTGCAAAGGCCTAAAATATAAACTAATGCACGCATCAACCTTTCCCTATATGAGTACGCAATTCTGGAACGCATTGCCACGTAACCTAAAAGTGACCTATGAACTGAC
Source organism: Microcaecilia unicolor (assembly GCF_901765095.1). Lineage (NCBI taxonomy): Eukaryota > Metazoa > Chordata > Amphibia > Gymnophiona > Siphonopidae > Microcaecilia > Microcaecilia unicolor. The sequence goes on along the minus strand of NC_044033.1, from coordinate 269,007,413 downwards.
CATCTTCCGAAAACTGCTGAAGACACATCTTTTCGACAAGACATACCACAATGACTAAAGCATATGAAAAACCCACTTATATCTAGTAAGCATTGTTAACATGCCCCATATCATATCTTCATCATACTTTCCATTACCCTATATACTTCTGTTACACTAATATTAACTCTCCTCTCATTTCCACTTTCCACTATATATTGTAAGCCACATTGAGCCTGCAAAGAGGTGGGATAATGTGGGATACAAATGCAATAAATAATAATAATAACAAATAAGGATAAGGCAATTACTAAGGTGGGAATGATAAAACATACATGGGTACTGTACAAGTGAATAGGGGTTAGGAGTTAAAAACAGCATAAAAAAGGTGGGCTTTTAGCCTAGATTTGAAGATGTCCAGAGATGGAGCTTGATGTACTGGCTCAGGAAGTCTATTCCAGGCATATGGTGCAGCAAGATAAAAGGAACGGAGTGGAGTTAGCAGTGGAGGAGAAGGGTACAGATAAGAGAGATTTACCTAATGAACTGAGTTCCCGGGGAGGAGTTTAGGGAGAGATAAGAGTGGAGAGGTACTGAGGAGCTGCAGAGTGAATCCACTTGTAAAATAAGAGGAGTTTGAACTGTATACGAAAACGGATAGGGAGCCAATGAAGTGACTTGAGGAGAGGAGAGCATAGTGACACTGGTGGAATATAAGTCAACCATTTGCAATAAATATCATTGTGTAATTAAATTATACATCTCCCCCATTGTTTGGATAGAGCCTATCTTCCCCACCCCTTCTCTGTTCTCTCCTACTTGTGGGGATCAAGTGCACCTCCACACTTTGTGTGTTTTTTCTTTGGTTGGAATATAAGTCATGCAGCAGAATTTTTACAGATTGAAGGGGAGAGATATGTCTTAGTGGGAGACCTGTGAGAAGCAAGTTGCAATAGTCGAAGCAAGAGGTGATAAGAGTGTGGATGAGGGTTTTGGTAGTGTGTTCAGAAAGGAAAGGACAAATTTTGGTGATATTATAGAAAACAAATGACAGGTTTTAGCAGTCTGTTGAATATATTCAGAGAAAGAGAGAGGAGTCAAAGATGACCCCAAGGTTACAAGCTAATGAGACAGGAAAGATGAGAGTGTTATCCACAGAGATAGAGAATGGGGGAAGAGGAGAGATTGGTTTAGGGGGAAAGATAAAAAGCTCAGTCTTGGATATGTTTAGTTTTAGGTGGCGGTGAGACATTCAGGCAGCAATGTCAGACAGGCAGGCTGATACTTGGCCTGGATTCCTGCTGAGATTTCTGGTGTGGAAATGTAGATCTGGGAGTCATCAGCATAAAGATGATAGTGAAAACCATGGGATGAGATCAGAACACCAAAGGAAGAAGTATAGATGGAGAAAAGAAGAGATCCCAAGACAGAGCCCTGAGGTACACCAACTGATAGTGGGATAGAAGTGGAGGAGAATCCACCAGAATATACACCAAAAGTGCAATGGGAGATATAAGAAGAAAACCAGGAAAGAACAGATTCCTGAAATCCAAGTAAGGACAACGTATCAAGAAGTAGGCGGTGATCAACAGTGTAAAAATCAGCAGATAGATCAAGAAGGATGAGGATAGAATAGAGACCTTTGGATCTAACCAGAAACAGGTCATTGGAGACTTTAGCAAGCACTATTTCAGTTCAATGAAGATGGCAAAAGCCAGACTAAAGTAGATCAAGAATAGCTTGAGATAAAAGAAAGTCAAGACAATGGTGGTGAACAGCACGTTCAAGTATCTTGGATAGGAAGGGGAGGAGGGAGACAGGACAACAGTTGGAATGACAAGTAGGGTCCAATTAAGGTTCTTTTGAGGAGTGATGTAACTAAGGCATGTCGGAAAGCATCAGAAACAGTGGAAAGTGAAAAATTGAGGATTTGATAGAAGGGATGACAGTAGAAGAGATAATACTGCTAAGTAGATGGGTGAGAATAGGGTCAAAGGAATAGGTAGTTGGTTTCAAGGAGGAAAAAAATGTGCAGTTTCCTCTTCAGTAATTTCAGGAAAGGAAGAAAAGGAGGTGGTCCGTGTAGGCAGCGGACCTAGATAAGGATGCTTTCAAAAGCTAAGTTATACACATCCTTTTACAAAGTATTAAAGCATTAAATGACAGCAGAGTTAGCATATGCAAGAATAAGTGCAATTATGGTTTTAAGTTTTTGTGACCGATGAGGAGCAAGGCGAGTCATGGGCCGTGTGCTCATGTGAAACGAGTCATCACTGAGGTCACTTCTGATGAGTGCTGAGCGTTTGAGCAAACCTGTTTACTGTGGCTCCCACTCGTTTAACTTTTGGAGTCTGACCTTTTAAATAGATCATAGATGATGGGGCAAGTCAGAAAGAAAGTGTTGGGGAGAAGAAATAAAAGTAGATGGAAGTCTAGGAAACAAGCTCTGAGGTGAAGGAGTAGGAGACTAATAAGAAGGAAGGGAGTGATAGAAGGCTGAGTATAGAGGTAGAGAGAAATAGCTGAATCAAAGAGATAGAGAAATGGAAAATTAAAGGGGGTGGCTGAACGTTTGGGTTTCAAAAAGAAGAATGTTGACAAGAAAAGAACAAATAGAAAAGAATAAGAAAGTATGAAATAAAGTGCTGGAAGGAGAGATGGATGAAGGAAGAATGGGAAAAGGACAGAAAGAGAGAGAAAGGCGAATGACTAAAGGGGTAAGAAACTGGAAGGAATGGAAGGTTAGAAGGTTCCAATAACTTTATTCAGAATATTTATTGTTTTGTGATAAGTTGGTGTAAAGAAGAATTGATTTTTTTTTACTTTGTTCATTTTTAATGAATCTTACTGTTGATATTGTGTATCTGGATTTTCAAAAGGCGTTTGACAAGGTACCTCATGAAAGGCTACAGAGGAAATTGGAGGGTCATGGGATAGGAGGAAATGTCCTATTGTGGATTAAAAACTGGTTGAAGGATAGGAAACAGAGAGTGGGGTTAAATGGGCAGTATTCACAATGGAGAAGGGTAGTTAGTGGGGTTCCTCAGGGGTCCGTGCTAGGACCGCTGCTTTTTAATATATTTATAAATGATTTAGAGATGGGAGTAACTAGCGAGGTAATTAAATTTGCTGATGACACAAAGTTATTCAAAGTCGTTAAATCGCGACAGGATTGTGAAAAATTACAAGAGGACCTTACGAGACTGGGAGACTGGGCGGCTAAATGGCAGATGATGTTTAATGTGAGCAAGTGCAAGGTGATGCATGTGGGAAAAAAGAACCCGAATTATAGCTACGTCATGCAAGGTTCCACGTTAGGAGTTACAGACCAAGAAAGGGATCTGGGTGTCGTCGTCGATAACACACTGAAACCTTCTGCTCAGTGTGCTGCTGCGGCTAAGAAAGCGAATAGAATGTTGGGTATTATCAGGAAAGGTATGGAAAACAGGTGTGAGGATGTTATAATGCCGTTGTATCGCTCCATGGTGCGACCGCACCTTGAGTATTGTGTTCAATTCTGGTCGCCGCATCTCAAGAAAGATAGAGTAGAATTGGAAAAGGTGCAGCGAAGGGCGACTAAAATGATAGCGGGGATGGGACGACTTCCCTATGAAGAAAGACTAAGGAGGCTAGGGCTATACAGCTTGGAGAAGAGACGGCTGAGGGGAGACATGATAGAGGTATATAAAATAATGATTGGAGTGGAACAGGGGGATGTGAAGCGTCTGTTCACGCTTTCCAAAAATACTAGGACTAGGGGGCATGCGATGAAACTACAGTGTAGTAAATTTAAAACAAATCAGAGAAAATGTTTCTTCACCCAACGTGTAATTAAACTCTGGAATTTGTTGCCGGAGAAAGTGGTGAAGGCGGTTAGCTTAGCAGAGTTTAAAAAGGGGTTGGACGGTTTCCTAAAGGACAAGTCCATAAACCGCTACTAAACGGACTTGGAAAACTCCAAAATTCCAGGAATAACATGTATAGAATGTTTGTACGTTTGGGAAGCTTGCCAGGTGCCCTTGGCCTGGATTGGCCGCTGTCGTGGACAGGATGCTGGGCTCGATGGACCCTTGGTCTTTTCCCAGTATGGCATTACTTATGTACTTATGTACTTATTATTGTTCTGGAAAATAGTCTGTAAATTGTTCATTTAGATTTAAAATTTGGAGAGACAGATACAATGAAAGAGGTGAAGAGCTAAGAATAACGAGAAAGTGTGAGGACGCAGAGGACTGGGAGGAGTGTAAAATCTAGACTGGGGATCTGGGAGAGATGTGTGAGAGTGCAGACAAAACTGGGAGGTGGGAGATAAAGACAGATGCAATGTCAGAAGACTAAGATGACTAGTGATGAAACAAGGAGAAGTAGAGCAAAAAGGATGTAAAGGGGGCAGAGAAAAAATGTACAAAGAGAATGAAAGAATGGGTAATAACTTAGTGCAAGAGAAGAGAGACAGAAAAATCGATAAAAATTGCATGGAGAAAGGTGATTAATGATAGAAAGACAGCGAGAACAAGAGAAAGGTGAAGAGAAGAACATAGAATCATATAAAGATTAAAAATAATAGCTTATCCAGTCTGCCCAAAAATAGCTATTGATCTTTACAATCCTTTCCTGTCCCGTAGAGGTCTTTTGTGCTTGTCCCATGCTCTGTTAAATGTAATCTTTCAAAATGATTGAGGGTGCTCAACTCAGCACACATTCAAGAAGGAACCACCTAGTTTTAGACAACAGGAACGCATATAAATCACCTCTTACAGAACTAGCAAAAAAAGCAATGCACCATGTTTTGATGGTGTGGGCTTTCCCAGTAGATGTTCGCATAGGTGGAGATTAAGCAGAGAATGGGCGGAGCGCAAATATGCACATAAATTATAGTATTCTATAATTTACGCAGGTTTTGGCTAATATCTAGGTGTGAGCAGTTATATCAGCCATAGGGCTGGTGTTAGTGATTGCACTTTATCCCCCCTGGATTCTATATGGCAACTAGAGTTATGTGTGCAAATTGGCGTGCATTGCTGATCTGCACACCCAACTTAATTGAGTAATGAGCCAATCAGTTCCAATCATTTTTATTGACATTAATTGGCCTTAATTGGGATTCATGTATGGACTTATTCTATAAAGATATGCACGTATTTCCTAGGAAGCATGTTTTTGAGGGGCATGTTTAAAAGTTTTCCTATGAGTTACACGCATTCTTATAGAATACGTTTATCCATGCCTACTTTAGGCGCTGCCATTCATGCCTACTTTCAGAACATTCTTAGTCCTGTTTCAATCACATCTAGGGTACAAAAAGTTGCTCAGATGGCCATTGGAGGGATTAAGACACGACACCTCCTGAACCCCCCAGTGGTTGCTGTTCCCCTCCTCTGCCCTTCCCCCTGAAACTGGAAAGGAAAACCAAGCTCTGTGAAAGCTTCAGCTACCTATATACCAATCTAAGGAATAGCCTAGTGGTTAGTTCAGTGGACTATAAACAAAGGGACTGGGGTTCAAATCCCACTTTAACTCTTAAAAAAAATGTTTTTTAATTGTGTGCCCTCCACAAATAGAAAAAATCTACTGTACCTAAATATATAAGTCATCTGCAAGCCTGAAAGCTATTGAAGTTGTGTACATTTAGGTACAATGCATATTTTTCTGTTCTTGGAGAGCTCACAATTACAAAAAAAAAAAAGTTAAAGTGGAATTTGAACCTGGGTCCCTTGGTTTACAGTCCACTGCACTAAACACTAGGTTGCTACTCTGCTCTGTATGGGCATTTTGTAAGATCGCTGCCATACAGATATCTATGTCCCTTGTCCCCTCTGCCCCTTCCCCCTGATTCATAAAGCAAAGATACTTATCTGTAGCTTGTGTTCTCCAAGGACAGTAGGCTGATTATTCTCAAATCTGGGTGATATCATCCAAGGGAGCTCGGTACAGATGCTGACTAGCTAGTAAGGTAGAAAGTTCCAGCAGCATCCCACCGCGCATGTGGTGGTGCCTTCCTGCCTAACGATCAAGCACGGATCCTCCAGTCAGCTGAAAAAGCAAAAAGCCTATAACTAAATACAACTCATAGAGGAGGTGGGAGAGTAAGGATAAGTCCATAAACCACTACTAAATGGACTTGGGAAAAATCCACAATTCCAGGAATAACATGTATAGAATGGTTGTACGTTTGGGAAGCTTGCCAGTTGCCCTTGGCCTGGATTGGCCGCTGTCGTGGACAGGATGCTGGGCTCGATGGACCCTTGGTCTTTTCCCAGTATGGCATTACTTATGTAATAACCAGCCTGCTGTCCTTAAAGAACATCAGCTACAGATAAGTATCTTTGCTTCCTCCAAGGACAAGCAGGCCTTCTTATTCTCACATCTGGGAATCCCTAGATACCAGGCTCACCGAAAACAAGAAAGCTATGATAATTGAATCTCGAAACGTCAAGAATAAAACTTCAATCATCCTGTAACTATATACATACTAGCTCTGTAGGTGCAGCCTTGAGCAGAATAAAACAGGGCCTTGGAGGATGGAGTTGGTTTCTAGACAGTGTGCATTTGCCGATGACCACCCACAATCTGTTGCGGTCAAAAGAAATGAAAAGCTGGGTGGACTGTCTATGGACTTGAGTCTGCTCCAGATAGAAGGCTAAGGCTCGCTTGCAGTCTAAGGTATGCAGTACACTTTTGCCAGGATGGGCATGAAACCTTGGGAAAAATGTTAGAAGAACAAATGACTGGTAAAGATGGAACTCCGACACTATCATAGGAAGGAACTTAGGGTGCATGCAGAGAGGACTACTCGGTCGTGATGAAATTTAATATACGGTGGATGAGCTACCAGGGTGAGTTGAAGTGACTGCCACCAGAAACACAACTTTCTGGGTCAAAAACTTCAGATGACAGGTATCCAGAGGCTCAAAAGGAGCTTTCATCAGCTGGGTGAGAACTATGTTGAGATTCCATGACACAACGGGAGGTTTGGTAGAGGGCTTCATTAACAACAAACCTCTCATGAAGCAAACCACTAAAGGCTGCACAGAGATAGACTCACCTCCCACGCAGTGATGATAAGCGCCAACTGCACTGAAATGAACCCTTACAGAGTTGTTTTTTAAACCAGACTCAGAAAGGTGCAGGAGGTACTCAAGCAGTTTTTGCGTAGGACAAGAAAAGAGATCTAAGGCCTTACCCTTACGCCAGATGGCAAATCGCCTCCATTTAAAAGAGTAATACCTCTTAGTGGAATATTTCCTGGAAGCCAGCAAGATACAGCAGATCCCTCAGGCAATCTGAGGAACTTGAATTCTACGCTCTCAACATCCAAGCCATGAGGGCCAGAGATTGGAGGTTGAGATGCAGAAATGTGGATACAGGTATTCTTTAAGTTCAGAGAGTATAGCCAGTCATCCTGAAGTTTTCCTTGACTAGAAATTTGTTCAGGGCCTCTCTATTCCTCTCTCCACAGTTCCACTCTCATTGCATGGCCCCATCACCCAGACTATTTTCCTCTTACAGCTGCTTTATTCCACCTCTACCTCTTCACAGCAGCATTCACCTTTTCACTTTCCCAGTCAGCAACCCCTTTCAAACTCCTTCATTTCTTCCCAGCTCCTCTATTCCTCTCCCAGTACTTCTCTGTCTTTTTATTTTTTAACCTTAAATTCTAATTGTATTACTTTGGCAGCGCATGTAAAATTGTCACGCTAATAAAGTTATGTGTCTCAAGTATTTTTTTCCTCAGTGTCTACCTATTGCTCTTCTCCTCATTGGTAGCTGCTAGGCTACAGCAGCACAGGCCAATGTCACACTAAGGGGGTCCAGGCTGCAGTTGAGCTAGTGAGTGGGGAGGAACTTAAGCGGGGGTCTGGGAGCAGATGAGCTGTATCTGTTTGGGAGGGTGGATAGGGTATGTGGCCCCTTGGAGGGGGTTGTGAGGTGCAGCAGGAGGGAGAGAGTGCACAATAGAGTCTTGGATTATTCGACTTTTCACTTATCCAGCAATGGGTCAGTTCCATTTATGTCGGATAATCAAGACTCTACTGTACATTATAAAACATTGGGGGGAGGTCCAGGAGCCCACAGCACCAGTACCTATGGATGTAGTTTTTGTCTCTGCCACCACCCTTTATGCAGAGAAATATTACTTAAATCACTTCTGAGTCTACCCATTTGTAAGTTCACTCTATGACCCCTTGTTCCAGAGTTTCCTTTTAAATAAAAGGCCCATCTTCTCTACCTTTATAACTATAAGGTATTTAAATGTTTCAATCAAGTCTGCCCCATATGTTTTATGATAAAGATCAATGACCATTGACCTCTAGACCTACTTCATCCAGTTTATAGCTTTTTGAAGGTGCAATCTCCCCCGTCCTCTAAATTAGGCCTCACCAGAAACTTACAGAAATATTCTTGCTGGCAATTCTTCCTCCTTTGCACCTATACATCTTTCTGGATTTTGCCTTTGCTTTTTCTACCTAAGGTCATCATATGCAATTATTCCGTGATCATGTTCTTTTCTTCATGCACAGAAATAGTTCAACCTCTACATTGTACTGCTCCCAAAGCTTTTTGCAGCCCAAAAACATGACCCATTTCTTTTTGGCATTAAATCTCATATTGTAGAGCACACCTGAAGTTCTTTATAGAAAGGGTAATGGATCCTGGAATGGCATCTTGAAGGTGGTGGAAACAAAGCCTACAAGAATTCAAGAAAGAGTGGGACAAGCACATAAGATCTCAAAGGGAAAGGATGGGTTAGTGGATGGTATGAACAAACAGAGGATGGGCCATATGGTCTTTATCTGCCATCATTTTCTCTGTTTCTCTGTTTCTTCACTAGATCTTCTTCATCTTACCCACATCTTCTAGGATGTTGCAGATTTTCTTCTCATCTACAAAGAAGCAATCCTTTCCTGAGAGACTTTCTACAATTTGGTTTAAAATAAAATGTGGAAAAGAGTTGGACCAAGGATCAATGCCTTTGCACAGAGTGAATTCCATTTACCACTACCATTTGTCCCTTTCCACTCTACTAGTTCCTAACCCAATCACTTTAGAGCCTATATCAAGGCTATTCAATGCATTAGTCATCTATGCAGAATAGTGTAAAAGGCTTTGCTGAAATCCAAATGGTAACTCTTCTACTGCACACCTGAGCATGATTTGGAAAATAGGAACATTAACATTTCCAAATCCCCCCCCCCCCCGATGCTTGGAATGGGGGGTTCTGGAGTCCCTGCTCCAAATGTGACCTGGGAGTGGAAGATGTAGTGGGGGATAACTCTGTTTGTCCATCACTGGATAGTGGGTGTATCCTTCTAAAATTTGGAAGGAACTATTTGAAACCCTCTATTATTAGTCTGAAGCAAGACCAGCACTGGGGGAGTCCCAAGGGGCTCAGGTTGCCAGGAGGTAGCAGGAAGTTGACATCTCTTCGTGACCAGTTGGGTTTTGTGCAGGGAGGAGAGCTGATCTAGGCTGGTTTGTCTAGCCAAAGAAGAGGATCTAAAGTGGAAAAGGCATAGGGAGGGTCTTAGGCTCAATGAGCAAACGCAGGCCCCTAACAGTCAAGTGCCTGCGGAGGTCATCTTTTTTACTTTTGGGCATCCCTTAGGAGGGGGATAATTGGGACAAAGATAGTGCAGTTCATCTTAGTCCCTGCAGGTGCCTACCAATCGAGGGATGCAAAAAGATCTAGGCTAAGCATGGAAACTAAACCCCCCCTGGTGTATCTTTGAAACTCAAGAGGAGGTTTGAGAGAAAACTGATTTAAGGAGCTCTTCACTTTCTCCATTGAGGAGAGAAATTTTCTCGTAATTTTGAGCTCCATTTTACACAAAACATAATGATCAGAACCCAAGATCTCTTGGTCAGAGTGTGCTTAATTCTAGTGGTATTTTAGAAAAGGTTCTTCCGATACGTGGAGGGGCATAATCAAACGGAAACGCCTATCTCCATGGGCATTTATCTCCGAGAACGGGTCCGTGAAGGGGCGGACCGAACCGTATTTTCGAAAAACATGGACGTTTATCTCTTTTTGAGCTGGGTGTTTTTGTTTTTCAGCGATAATGGAAACCGAAAGCGCCCAGCTCAAAAACGAATAACTCCAAGACATTTATTCATGGGAGGTGCCAGGATTCGTACTGCACTGGTCCCCATCACATGCCAGGACACCAACTGGGCACCCTAGGGGGCACTTTTACAAAAAAAAAAACAAAAGGTAAAACAGCTCCCAGGTGCATAGCACCCTTCCCTTGGGTGTTGAGCCCTCCAAATCCCCCTCAAAACCCACTGCCCACAAGTCTACACCATTACTATAGCCCTAAGGGGTGAAGGGGGGCACCTACATGTGGGTACAGTGGGTTTGGGGGGCGGTTTGGAGGGCTCCCATTTACCAGCACAAGTGTAACAGGTGGGGGGGGGGGATGGGCCTGGGTCCACCTGCCTGAAGTCCACTGCACCCCCTAATAACTGCTCCAGTGACCTGCATACTGCTGCCAGGGAGGTGGGTATGACATTTGAGGGTGAAAATAAAAAGTTGTGAAACGGCATATTTTGTGGTGGGAGGGGGTTTGTGACCACTGGGGGAGTCAGGGGAGGTCATCCCTGATTCCCTCCAGTGGTCATCTGGTCATTTAGGGCACTTTTTGGGGCCTTATTCGTGGAAAAACAGGGTCCAGGAAAAGTGCCCTAAATTCTCGCTAAAAACGCATATTTTTTTCCATTATCGGCGAAAGGCGCCCATCTCTGATCGGCCGATAACCACACCCCAGTTCTGCCTTCACCACGCCTTCGACACGCCCCCATCAACTTTGTCCGCATCCGCGACGGAGTGCAGTTGAAAACTGCCAAATTCAGCTTTCAATTATACCGCTTTATTCGTTTTTGTGAGATAAACGTCTATCTCCCGATTTGGGTCACAATATAGGCGTTTTTCTCTTTCGATTATAAGCAGGATAGCCTTTCTATTTGTCAGCAAGTGCTGCAGAAGCAGACATTTTACAAATCGAGAGATTGAAAAAATGAACAGCATGGACCTGGGTAGCTATGTGTGGAGTTGTTGGCTCTTACACGAGAAAGTGGCGATTTTATAACTTCCAAAAAAGCAGACTGTATGTTGGATGAGTTTAAAAGGACTTCAAAAGGGCGCCAAAACAAAGGGGAGGGCGGAAGCATGCGTGTAGGTGAAATATCGGTAAACGGCACAGAGGTGATGTGTATTGCTAACAATGTGAAGAGTTAGGTAGCTTTAAAATATGCTCAAAAGAACACATGACAAAATGTATTGCAGAGAAAATAATAAAACTGAATGTGTATGGTTGAAACGAGTGCAGTATGTATCAATTAAGTTTAAAAAGGGGGCATTAAATGTCTGCTTTTTTCAAACTTTACAGTGGCGTCTAGTGATATCTCTCGCAACACCTCATAATGGTCTTTACAAAGGTACTTACTTTGTTCTATATTAATAACAACATTATTTTATCTGATTACTGATTACTGATTTCCAATCTACTTGCAATTTCACTGTATTTTTTTTTTCATTTTTTACAAGGAGCTCATGTATTCACTTTGGTCCTTTTGCAGATTTTCTTTCAAGAAACATTTTTGTTCATGTTTTTCACATCACATCAGTTTGGTGCCTTTTTGCAGTCCTTTAACACTTCCAATAAACTGACATCCTGAAGCGATATCACTGGCAATATCTCACAATGGTTCTTGATGAAGGCATTTTTGCTTTTAATCCACAACATATCATTTTATCCGATTGCCATCACTGATTTCCAGTTCATTTACAATTGGTAAAGTTGATTGCCGATCGGCACCATATCGACTTCAAGTTTTTCTTTAAAAAAAAATATTTATTTGAATCAGCTGTTCTTGTTTTTATTACCTGAAGTAGACGAGGTACATTCATTATGCCATTCATAACACATCCCTATGCCATACGATGTTAATATAGCACCAGTTCATAAACATGTTGTTTTTTTGTTACATTTGTACCTCGCGCTTTCTCACTCATGGCAGGCTCAATGCGGCTTACATGTAAAGGTACTTATTTATACCTGGGGCAATGGAGGGTTAAGTGACTTGCCCAGAGTCACAAGGAGCTGCCCGTGCCTGAAGTGGGAATTGAACTCAGTTCCCCAGTTCCCGAGTCCACCATCCTAACCACTAGGCCACTATATTCAGATTTTCAGCATATTGTTGCATTTTATAATCAGTCTTTGTGTGTTTTTTTCAGTACATTTCTTTTAGCATAAGCATTCACTATTAGGCATGTTTCAACTCTCACTTATAACCTTTTTTCAGTGCTACCTCTCCTGCTCCCACAGATTACGAGCCCATACAATTGTAGTTTTTTGTATTCATTCATTCTGGGTTTTTTGTATACATTCACTCTAGTCCCTTTGCAGTTTTTCTTTCATGATACACTTTTGCCCATGCCATTCATGCCACATTGCATCCATATTTCAGTTTTAGCATTTTCTTTTCAGACGACATTCTACTTTTAATAGATTCAATTTTGAAGACAAAGATTGGCAGACACGTTTACCCAAGGTCAGTTCTTATATACATATATACTAGTGGTTTTGACATACACACACATACACATTTTTTTGTTCCCTTCTGTAAAAGCACCTTTAATCTTATACGTGTATGTCTTAATAATAATTAGATTTTTGTTCAATACCACTTGTCTCACACTTCATTTAAAAATGATGCAACTTTGTATAGATTTTACTTTGACAATGTTATATTTTTGCTTATCCACCTTTGCAACAATATTTTATTTGATGTGTTTTGTTGTTTCTGCATATTACTATTTTAATTTGTATTTTAGGAGTTTTGTTTTCATTATCTATGCTTTTATTCTTTTTTTTTATACACACTCAATATGTTTTACATATGTTTTCATTCACATTTATATAAACCCCCGAAGAAGACACTTTTAGTGCCGAAACATGGTACCGTGTTGAGTCATCTTTTATTAAATTTATGATTCGTATTCAGCATCTTTGGTCTGTTTTTAAAGAGCCTGATTCTTCTCCCACTCTCTGTTTTCTCTTGGGCTCCCCATGGGATATTGGTGTTCGTTCCATGTTTGTGTTTTTTCTGTTCTTGATAGTGGGACCATCACGCATGTGCAAATCACTGTACAAGTGTAAACTGGGGCGCACGTACAAATGAGAAAACAGTCCTCTTTCTGAAATAGTGTACCCTTTCCCAAATATCATACACTGACAAAATGGTCAGAAAAACCTGAATAAAATGAAAAAATTCCCATACATGGCATGGTAAACAACATGAAACAAAACTTTTCTGGTGGCTCATCCCTATTTCTAACCCAGTCATTCACTTCAGGGCCCATAATGAAGGTACTTAGTTTATTTATGTTACCTATGCAGAAACATGTGAAAGGCTACGTGCTCTCTCCCCACTCCAACTCTCTGGTCACCGAGTCAAAAAAGTAATCAGATTTGTCTGACTAGACCACCTCTAGCAACTCTGCCCTTATATGGAATGCTAACATCTAGTGCTAGTACTGGGAGACTACTGCTAGGGGTCAGCGCCATTTTGAACCCAGAGTCTAGGAGTGGAAGGGCATTGCTCCTGCCTGATCCTACTAGTCCACCATGGACTACTTCCAGGTAAGTCCTGGTGGTAGAAAAAGATAAGGAGAATATGGGGGGATTGGAACTGGGGGGGAGGTTATGGGTAGGAGATTGGAATGGGAGGATCAGAATGGGGGTTCAGGGGAACAGAGTGGGGGAAAAGAAGAGGATTTGGAGGGAAGATAGTATCTGGGGTGTGGTTTGTGGCTTAATTGATGCGTACAGGGATCAAAATGCATGGTAGAGCCAAGGGCAGAAACTCAAGCTTGGGGTCCTAATCCCAAGTCTTTTTTACCCAGCTCCCACCTCCTATCCAGCCATCTTCCCAGGCTTTCACCTTCCTATCTTCTTGTTTCCCTGTAACCCCTTCCTAGGTCCTCTCCCCCTTTCTCTCATTTGGCTGGTCCTTGGTGCAGTAGAGGTATCAGGTAACAGCAAGAATGAGAAAAATCAGCATGGGGACCACCAGTCAGTGTACACTGACAGGTCTTGTAGCAGCCCCACCTATCACATATTTTCTTTACTAGCAGGAAATTCACATAGGGTGAGGGGCTGGCCTGCTGTAGAGTTTGGGTGGACAAGTTGGCTCGTGTACCTTGAGCTGACTGATTCTTGTTATATCCCGTCACCTGAAGACATTAACTGAGCTAGATTTCTTTCAGCTCTAGGTCAGGAGAGCTCTTGACGTGTACTATAACTTCTCTTATCTTCCTCTTCTCAATCATTTCAATGTATTTCAACTAATTCTATAATGGTCAAAGTTAGTGTGTCATGGCCAGATGGTAAGCTCTGCAGAGCAGAGTGGGCCTGTTCCTACCTCTTTCCAAAGTTTTAAGTGCAGGGCTTCCTTCCAAGATATTGAGACACAAGGGAGGGGATATACCAGGAGTATGAAAATTGCACCCTATGTCCCAATGCCATGTGGGTGGGTCACGGCTGCTCCTATCCTTTATCCCCTGAGATATCCTCATTAATGTTAGATATCAGAGGAGGGGCTATCAGGGCAGCATGATGCCTCCAGAACTGCAGGCTCAGGGCGATTGTTCCAATTTCTTTCACAAAGGGTGATCCTTTGTACAGTGCCGCATATACCAGCATATGTGTATAAATGCACTGATTGATAAATATAAATACTGCAGAGGACAGATAGGTAGGGGTAGAGTGTGGAGTGAATGTCAGTTTGCTGGGGGGGGGGGGGGGGAATGGGTCCAGCAGATGGGAAAATTACCTCCTTTACTGGGTGGGGTGTGTTGAAGGGATAATACAAATGTTATAGTAATTGTAATGTACGTTTGACATCTGGATATGCCTGGGGGTGGGGCTGGATGGGATAAAACCACCTGCAGGACTGAGGGCGAGGCCTTTGGTAGCCCAAACCCCACCAGGACCTGAGAAGACAAGGGGGTGTCCCAACCTGGCATAAGAAACAGGGGCTAACCAGGAAATGATCAGTAACAGAGGCCGAAGCATAAAGAGACTGAGGGAAGGATTGGAACCCCCCACCCTTCCCAGGAGTGAAGCAGGGGAGTGACTTGCTGGAGTGGAGGTGGGTGAAGAGAACTACACCTTGATAGGCAAGTGGAAAATGGAGGTCCGGTCCATGAATGAGTCCTACAACTGGAGGAAAGCCCAGTGGGACATCCATTTTGTGTGATAAAGAAGAAAGCAGCCCTGGGTTATTCTGTCAGTCTGGATGGGACAGATCCCACTAGGTACGAGAAAAACATTTGGGTAGAGGAGGAGTAATAAAGAATTACGTTGCTGTATTGGATCTTTTTCCATGTTACTGCGTATGAGAACTATTGAATTGTTTATTCCTGTTAGTAAAGTTGGACTGGTTTTATAAAACTCGGTACGTGAGTGAAATTCTTGGAAGTGGACTGACTGAACAACTAAGCGGTGATGGCGACCCCCCCCCCCCCCCCCCCCCCCCCCCCCCCCCCCCGCACCCGGCAGCCTACCAGGATTTAACCCGGCCCCAGCTTACACCCAGCTTGACAAGCCTACGACCTTTTGTGAATCCTGGTCTGGGTGCCTACCCCAAAGAACTTAGAGGCAGATGCAGCAACCAAACGTAAAAAAATCTAAATCGTTAAAGTCCCTAACGATTTTAAAATAACGAAAAATGCACCAAAAAAAAAAGTCACACATGCTGAGATCGGTATTGAAACGTACAATGTATCAAAGAATCACAATACACATCGTTAATCGGCCCCCAAATCATGCGCAGAGCAGCCAAGCGTTATGTTAGCTGCTCTGCGCATGCCACAAACAGTCAAAACACAGTCAAATCACAAGCACATGGCTCCCAAATCAAAACAAAAATAAAAAAAAAAGGGTCGGGAGGGGGCAAGGGCGCTCATCAGGAGCGTCCTGTACGGGCGGCCTTGCCCCCCCCCCCCCGCTGCTCCCCACTTTCCGCCGCTCCCCCCCACCCGAAAAAGCAAAATTCTAGCAGCCCCTGCCCCCCTCCCTTCCTCGCTACTCTGT
The DNA here is from genome assembly GCF_901765095.1 of Microcaecilia unicolor. NCBI lineage: Eukaryota > Metazoa > Chordata > Amphibia > Gymnophiona > Siphonopidae > Microcaecilia > Microcaecilia unicolor. The sequence goes on along the minus strand of NC_044033.1, from coordinate 268,991,337 downwards.
CTCACCTTAGCTCCGCCTCCTGACATCCTCCGCCCTGTGCCCCGCCCCCTCTTGGGGTCGTCGCCGCCATTCCCCTCCTCCATTGGGCCCCCCTCCCTCTTACCGGGCCCGTGCAGCGCCTCTCTCCTCTGTCCGAAGGCGCTGCACGGGCAAGAAGAAAGCTGATGCCTGCCTTCGCCCAGCTTCGGTCGCGCGTCTCTCTCCTGCTGCGCCCGCCCCTGTCTGACGTCAGTAACCTATGTAGGTTACCGACGTCAGACAGGGGCGGGCCCAGGAGGAGAGAGACGCGCGACAGAAGCTGGCCAAAGGCAGGCATCAGCTTTCTTCTTGCCCATGCAGCGCCTTCGGACAGAGGAGAGAGGCGCTGCACGGGCCCGGTAAGAGGGAGGGGGGCCCGATGGAGGAGGGGAATGGCGGCGACGACCCCGAGGGGGCGGGGCACAGGGCGGAGGATGTCAGGAGGCGGAGCTGAGGTGAGACAGAGTAGCGAGGAAGGGAGGGGGGCAGGGGCTGCTAGAATTTTGCTTTTTCGGGGTGGGGGGAGCGGCGGAAAGTGGGGAGCAGCGGGGGGGGGGGGGCAAGGCCGCCCGTACAGGACGCTCCTGATGAGCGCCCTTGCCCCCTCCCGATCCTTTTTTTATTTTTATTTTTTTATGTGTTTTCTGACGTCCTTTGGACCAATCACAGCGCTTTTAGCTCTGCTAATGCGCTGGGATTGGCTCAAAGTTTGTTTATTTTTTCACTTAATGATTTTTCCTGGCACAGAGCTGTCCTAACGAGAGGTCCAGACCTCTCGTTAGATTTCCTGCCGTTTTCCTGCGTAAAGGCAATCGGAAAAGGTTAGTGCATGTCGTTTCAATGGGGTTTTCACACTAATTGCTCATCTCCATTCCGTTTTCGTTAGCTGCTGGCTTCCTCGGTAAAAGCCCTTTGATGCATGCAACGGATCAAATTTTCCTCGTTGGAGAGTCATTAAAGGCTCATTTAGCTTTAGTGCATCTGCCTCTTAGCCAGCATACAGAACTGTTTGAGTGGGACCAGGATTACAGTAGGTAACAAGACACATCCCCACCCTTGTGGCTTAGATCCATATTCAATCATATGAACACCATAGTAGATATCAAGTTAAACTATAAACCTTTTAATATTTTATAGATATATGTGTATGATACATAAAATATTTTATAATTATAATTACATATCCACAAAAAATGTTATTTGCTCTATGCAAACATTTGAAAAACAGGTTTCTGAATTGGGTTGCCATATACAGTACAGATATACACTGGCAGCTTGACCTGTGAATTTATTTACAACTTAACTACTGTGTATAATAAATGAGAGTGTGTCTATTATACAAACATAAGTTGAAATTGTTCTTAAATACAGGGCCTGCAAATGAAAAAAAATCACACATCATGTACAATATTTATAATTTATAAATGCAAAGTTAAGACTTTTTAAAATTATTGCACTTGCAAATTTCTATACAAAGAATTTATATATATATATTTATATATATAGATATAGATGTACACACTTCATCTGCTTGTGTCGTGAAGGAGAACATTTACTGCTTATCTCCTTCAGTGAACAGCTCATTTTTCACTTTGGATCCAGATCAGTCTTAAATTACAGAGCAATTCCCTTGTCTTCACATCGTTTCTTTGTCAGATTGTACACCCGTATTACAATTGAGCACAGTTTTTGGTCAGCAAGCAAACAAAATAAAAATATACACAGATATCGCTAACTTAGCTTCTTCGTGCCTTCGATAGGTAGGGACATGGAACCTGCAACCGTGACCATTCAATTCAGCATTCCAACCATAGTTGGACTTCATAGTTAATCAAGAACGAGAGAAATTTTTATGATCGTCATGCCTAGGACAGGAACCCCTATAACTACCAGCCTTTCCTCAGATTTGAAAATCTACAACAAATACGTGGATGCCTTTATCTGCTCGTCTACCTGCTCAATGACACTTAAAAATAAATTGATTTCATTCTCCTGAACCAAGAGCTGCAAGCTCCCTCTGTTGCAACTATGTAGAGAGGAGAATTGGTACCGATTCATATACACAGAGTAGTACATATACTTACCTACTAATGTTAGAGAAAAAGAAGGCAATAACAGAAAAACTAATATTTATGATTTGGGCCAAACAGCAAAGATGAAACATATACCTGCCATGTTGAAAACTATTCCATGCAAGCAGAGCTGGATATGTCATATGTGTGACAAGTCTGCAGGTGCTTTTGATTTAACTTCTGCTCTAAACCTGGTCTCTATGCACATCAACACCAGAAGAAAAGATGGGGGCACAACTCAGGCTTATCTTCAGGCATAGTCCTTTGCTTTTGTTCGAGTCTAAACCGATGCAGGAGTAACGATGCACAGAATTACTACAGGGAGAGTGTTTCTGTAAAGCTTCCTCAGGGAGTTCCTTTGTATTACACAGGGATCCACTTTTCCTGTGCCAATATACGACCAGCAATTTGTAAACAAAATACAAAGAAAAGCAAGGCAGTTTAGCCAGTCTTTCTAGAGTTAAAAGAAAGCATGAATGAAAGAAATGAAAGCTCCTGGTGTATATATCGCCCTGTGCTTTTCTTTTGCTGCTCCCCCCCCCCCCCCCCCCCCAGTAAAGCAGGACTAATTTGGAGCAGAGAAACACTTCAAAGGCAAATTTTTCTCCTTACTGCTTTGAAACAAAATGAACACACTGCGTGTAATGCTAATTATATATCTAGATCAATATATCTATACATGTATATCTTCGTGATTTTACAGTGAAGAATGTCTATTTCATAATAAAATAGAACTGCCATAGTAGAAAACGCTTGTATTTCACAGAAAGAGTACCTGTATACCCCAGTTTTGGACATACAACATCTATTTAATGGGCAATATTTTTTTTCAAGCCCCAGCAGCTGGAGATGCTCATTGCCATCACCCACCTCCAAATGGGTTAAAAGAGAAAAATGTTAGTTTTTACTGTGTTACGGGATTTTAAAACCAAAACAATGCTGGATTTAACTAAATGTTTTCCAAACATTGCGTGTTGGTCACCGTATCTGTGACTTTCATTACCTCATTAGTAGTTCATACAGGTTACAAAGAAGTGTCACCATCAATAATTCCTTGCATTAATATTACTACATTCATCAACTTCACATTGGTCTAAGATGCAACTTCATGAATCTGTATCAACAACGGAGCATAATAAGCCTCTAAAACTTTATGGGCTAGATTCTATATATGGCGCTTGAATATTCCACGTGGGAAAAAATACACCTAGGCGCATTCTGTATAGTACACCTAAATTTTATAGAATAGGCTTAAATTTTCACACGGTATATAGAATAGTGCTGAGTGCCTCTCCACATGACCAAATTTAGTCATGACCATTAAGCCATGTTTTACTTGGTATAAATCCCAATGCCTAAATTAGGTGCAGAATGGGTGTATTCTATAACGCGCACAGATTTTAGAAATGCCCATGTCCCGCCCATGGCCTTTTCAACTATGCAACTTAGAATTTACTGCCTCCACTGCATGTAGATCTCTCTCATGAATATTCATTGTGGTTATTCTGAAAACCTGACTGGCTGGGGTACCTCCAGGACCAAGTTTGGGAACCACTGGCGTGGGCAGAATTTTGTCATTTATGCGTGTATGTGCATATGACCGTGTATATAGGCCATTATTCTAATTAATAACATGTGTAATTGATGCATAAATATTAGCGCTCACTTTATAAAATTACCCCCTTATTGCTGTCGTGCACTTCTAATGATGAGTAACAGAATATACCATCTCATTTACAGTGTTCAAGGTAATCAATAGAAATAAAACAAAATAAAACATGGAAAAGAAAATAAGATGATACCTTTTTTTATTGGACATAACTTAATACATTTCTTGATTAGCTTTCAAAGGTTGCCCTTCTTCGTCAGATCGGAAATAAGCAAATGTGGTAGATGACAGTATATATAAGTGAAACATCAAAGCATTTCAGTGACTGTTAAGACTGTCTAACAGGGTGGGGGTGGGTAGGAGATATGTATGGGAACATCAAAGCATTTCAGTGATAGTCTAACAGGATGGGGGTGGGTAGGTGAGAGGAGGGTGACAAACAGAGCAATACAACTTTATGGTTTATAATGGGCTAGAAAACCCAGATCCTTGTTAAGTCCTGTCTGTTGGGTGTCAAAATATTCAATCATTCTGACTTCAAAGGTCTTACGTTCCTGTATTGTTTTAAAGATACATTTCAGGATTCTTACTATGAAATCACTGGTACAGTGTTCTGGTTTTGTAAAGTGCTGCCCCACAGGGGTGGAATACTGGCTGGCACTGGCATTCTTCATGTGATGTTTATGTAAATTAAATCTTGTCTTTAGCATCTGGCTTGTTTCTCCAATATAGCATCCTTCGTCACATTTTTTACACTGAATGATGTATACCACCTTGGAAGATGAGCATGTAAAAGATTCCTTTATGTTGAATATTTTTCCTTTGTGAATGACTATGGGGTCCTGTGAAATGTTTTGGCATAGCTTGCAGCTGGATATATTGCAAGGATGTGTGCCTTGCAATATATCCAGTCTAACAGTCACTGAAATGCTTTGATGTTTCACTTATATATACTGTCATCTACCACATTTGCTTATTTCCGATCTGACGAAGAAGGGCAACCTTCGAAAGCTAATCAAGAAATATATTAAGTTATGTCCAATAAAAAGGTATCATCTTATTTTCTTTTCCATGTTTTATTTTGTTTTATTTCTGTTGATTACCTTTACAAGTGGACTAACATGGCTACCACACCTCTCTACAGTTTTCAAGCAAAATGCTTGGTAGGAGACCAGAGACACAACCCCAGCATGAGTTTTGACATGGACACTCGGCAAACCCTAATAAGATGAGCAAACTCAAAAACTACATCAGAAGGAATTAGTTCTCGACAGGTTCAAGGCTCCCTAAATATTAGCAAATTTCTTGGCAATTCCAATATAGAGACCTACTGCATCTGTTTCAGACCTCAATTCCAATTTTCTTTTGAACATCATAATGCAACCGGTCATCAGAGGTTACTCTCTCAGGCAGCAAAATCAGTCCCCATGGTTCAGCAAACTCATGCTCTGTATTAGCCCACTAAAGCAGCCAAATACTTAATTTTTTCTGCCTTGTAGTGTTTTCAACATATAGGGTAATGATAATTTAGACATCACTGGTGGCTAGAGAACTGCAGGGCAGAGGCAAAACGTAATTACGTATGTACTGTATACGGCTCAACCAGCATGAGGAGAGATTGGAAATAAATGATATCTTAAAAAAGAATATAGATACATAAAATTAAACGTACTGACTAATATGAGAGCTGATAGCTCTACATTATTGGGACAAAGCTCTAAATGCAAAATGTTAAAGGGTTGAAGAACATTGCCTTCCTTCACAAAATAAGGGGGCACTTGGGAAGAAATTTCATAAGGGAGATGAGTGTGTACAACAGTGTTTTAGATGCTCAGGTGGGCTCTTGCATAAAGGAAGGAATTCAATAAATAATGCCGTTTTTTCGGCACCTAAGTGCTATTTTATAAAGAGTACACACCTTATATAGAATAGCATTTAGTGCAGATCCCAAGCTTAACTTTTGGGCGTTGAACTTACATCTGCTGAAACCTGGTATAAATGCTAGCAACCAAGTTAGGCAGTATTCTGCAATTCCATGTGCAACTTTCTGGAATGTCCCTGACATGCCCATAGCCACATCCCCTTTCGAAATACCCGCTATGTTAGGCGCACTGCCTTACAGAATATTGCGCATCCTGATGCGTGTTGCAGATTTTAATGAGTGCCAAGTAACATCAATAGTTGGTTGTTAGCACCTAATTATTGATGGTTCAGAGCTCATTATCCAATTTATTTGTGTGCGCATCTCGAAAATGTGTCCAAAGTTGGGCAAGGAACTTTGGGCACCATATATAGAATTGAGAGAAAATGCCTTTTACAAGGTTATCCCATGTGTAGAAGTTATGCGTGTTGACAAAAATGCCAGTACTTTAATGGGAGATGGGATTAGGGGGGTCATTTACTAAGGCGCGCTCACGTTATTAGCGTGCACTAAAAATAGGCATGTGCTAAATGTTAGAGATGCCCATAGGAATACATTGGCATCTAACATTTAGCGTGCGCCTATTTTTAGCACATGCTAAAAACATGAGCACACCTTAGTAAAAGACCCCCTAGGCAGGCTAAAGGCCTACCTGTTTGATGCTGCTTTTAATTCCTAACTTGTCACCTGCTTGTAACCTTATTTTGTCTTCCTCTCTTCAATAGTCCCTTTTCCCTATGTGTCCTATCTGTCTGTCCTACCCTCATCCCTTATTTGTCCTGTCTGTCTGTCCTGATTTAGATTGTAAGCTCTTTTGAGCAGGGACTGTCTTTTCTTCATGTTCAACTGTGAAGCGCTGCATACGACTGGTAGCGCTATAGAAATGATTTGTAGTAGTTTGTAGTAGGCGTGTTAGGGGCAGCACACAGGCAGAATCACAATGTATGCATGCTCCCGCAAATTCTATATATTGCGCCTTAATTTCCAAATGGAAAGTGAAGCGTATTCTACAACGATGCATATAACTTTAATTGGTTAACTAGCTAATCAGAGCTGTTAACTAGACGTCAACAAGCAATTATCAGCACTAATTGGCATTAAGGTCTACATGAACAACTCGCTAAGTGTATTCTGTAACGTGATGCGTGTAAATTCCAAGTCGCATACTTGAAAAGGGGGCATGGTTAAGGGTGTGGAATGGGTGGGTCGTGGGCATTTTCAAAATCTATGCGCATTATTATAGAATAAACCTGCTCTCACCCAGATTCTATAAAGCACACCTAGAGATCTGTGCTGAAATCGGCAAGGATTAACGAGTTGATGAGCACTGATAACAGCACTTAACAAGCAATAATGAGCACTAATTGACACTGATTAGAATTTAGGCACACAACTAAGCATATTCTGTAACAATGTGCACCAATTTTCTAACATGTACAGACAAAAAGGGGCATGGTTATGGGCAGGGAAAGGGGCATTTTGTGGGCATTCTGAAATTTACGCACCTAAATCTATGCACCAGGACTTATACCATGCTTTCACTGGTATAAATGGATGTGCATAGATTTAGGTGCTGAAATATCAACTAAGTGTATTCGGTGCCTAAATATACGCTTAGTTGGCACTGATTTCAGCGCCAATTTGTTTGGCATTATATATAGAATCTCCCCATGTGTGCCTAATATAGGCGTCGGGATTTAGGCCAAGTAAAACGTGGCCGAAATAGATGTGACCAAATTTAGTTGTGCGAAGAGGTGCTCGCTGAGAAGCAGACTCATGGATACTATGTTCTTTTGTTTTAACCCTGTGGGTGAATACTTTTCAGATTTTATCTACAGAAGAACCCCGAGGCAGGCTTTTTCAAGCCGAAACATGGTCTCGTGTTGGGTCTTAGCCATTCTTCAATAAACAACATTCTTGAGAATTCATCAGTTTCATGAGTGTTTAGTGTTGGAAGACTCATTCTGTGACCTTACTATTCTTAGTAGAACAGGCACAACATATGAGCCTCTGGGCCTTTCCTGCCTAGGTGACCTACTACTACTACTACTACTATTTATCATTTCTATAGCGCTGTTCTAAATTTACGAAAATAAAGGTTTTTTTACTTCACTTATGAAGCAGTGCATACCAGCCTCGAGGTGTCCAGTGTAGGTAATCTCCGCTTATTGAAATTCCTGTGTCAAGGTGTCATTTGATCCAATTACAGAGACTGAATGTGCCCCTGATGCAGGCAGTCCAGCTGCCGAAACACATTGGGCTATGACTAAAACTCCTATGCGGCAGGACAATATATAACACACCTCGTCTTTAAAGATTGCTTTTCAAATCAAGTCTTTTCTTATCAGCCATTAGTTGATTCTTCTGTCTGTGTTTGTTGGATTTCTGGACTTTTGCCCAGCTTGGCTTTGCCTCTCTAAATGTTTTTGGATAAAATTAGCCTCTACATGTGCAAAGCTGGATTAAGTCTGTGAACTCCTCAAAGCATGGAAAATGTACCTTTTGGAGGCAATTCTTTAACAGGGTGCCATAATTTAGGTGGCTACTTTCAGTGGACAGCGTGTCTATGCTATACGAACATTTACAGGCCTAAGCTGGAATTGGAATGCCTATATTTAGGCACATGCATTTAGAAAATGTCTATAGCTTGTGAAAATCCGAGCACCTAAAGGCAATATTTATGTTTGCAGATTATACCTAAGCCCTGACCACGCCCCTCCCCTGTGAATGCATCCTTGCATTTTTACATGCTAATTCCCTAAATCTATAAAAGTCGCCAAAAATTATGTTCAAAAATTTAGGTATGTGCCTTATTTGTGGGTGCAATTTAATTAAATGAGTTAATTAGTGCCAATAATTGGCTTTTTAATAAGCAATTCTTGATTCTAATTAGATTTAATTGGAATGTCCATGCTTACATTTTACACACAAGTAAAAAAAAGGGGGACAAGGAAATGGGAGTGTCATGGGTGGAACAGGGGCATTTCTAGCATTTTCGCATGCTGTTATAGAATAAGGAAGGATACATACCTAATTTAGGCACGTACATTTACACCACGTTACAGTTGCTGCAAATGGCCACGCCTAAATTTAGGCGTGATTCCTGGGCATAAGCGCTATTCTATAAACCACGCCTAACTTTAAGTGCAGCTTATAGAATGGCGCTTTTTCAGTGATGATTTTTTTTCAGCGCCATATATAGAATTCACCCCAAGCCATTTGTGCATGTAAACTACAAACTCACAATGGGCTAAGATTTAGTAAATGGAATCCAAATTCCGGCACCGAAAAAATGAGTGCTGAGCATTACTCTATAAATGGTGCTCCAAGTTGGGCACTGTTTATAGAATGGTGCCTAGCGCCGGGATCCACGCCCAAATTTGGGCGCAAGGATTTACACCAACTAAACCTGGTGTAATCCAATGTGCCCGATTAAAGCTGGGTAACCCCTGGCGCTAAAAATTACTTTTCGAGCATGGGAAATGGCGAGTGGCATACATCAGAACTACTGCTGGGCTCCTATAGTACCCCAGTGGTAGGGGCGATTTGCCGCACGCCATTGCCGCGGTAGCCCTACCGGAGCTTTGTGAAAGGGTTCCTATGTTTGCTGGAGAACCTCCATGAAACCGTCACTACTAACACTGGTAGTTTTGCTGGGATACACTGCAGATTTGCCAGTTCAGGGATTTAAAACAAAGTGAAATGGTGCTGTTTTGCTATGACACATTTAGATCAAAATGGCAAACATGCTATTGTCTTATAAAGGGGCAAGCCATTCTCTCACATTCACATGCCATCAAAAATATATTATGTACTGAAGCTTGATTGAAGCATAAGAAAACCACACTGTTTAGATAAATTAGATTCCAAACCTTATGTGCACATTGTATTGGAAGAGTTTGAAGAAATCAGTTTGTTGCCTCCTAGTTGTAAGGATATATGCAACCTCTGACCAACTCTAAATACAACTACCATTCTGATTTTTGTTACAGAGATTTTAAAATGCATCATTTCAGTGAACCTCCAAATAATCAGACAGCGGTGGCAAGATACACACAGTCTGACTGGTACTCAGATAAGGTTCAATGTGCTCAGCACATATTCACAACTTATGATATTATATGTCATGCGAGAAACACACAGTTTACTTACCTGAATACATTAGTCTGAAAAATTGACAAGTTGCACCATCTGCATTTTTATACTGAACATTCATACTATGGGATATAACCTTGAAGTTCAGCGTTATTATGCCTTTTCGCAGGCAGCTTTTGGAGGACAGGGTTTTGAAGGAACATCAGATTGGAAGATGTCATTTTAAGTAAAGATTTTCTTTTTGCTATTTAATTTAATTTCTTATATGCTATGAAGCAAAATGTTCTGATAAGAAGTTCTCCATAGGATATTTGTGGCTAGCCTATTATATATATATATATATTTTTTTAGTAGTTTACTTTTGAAAACACAGGATAATAAGGCCCTGAATTCTCTGCAATGGGAGTTAACTACTTCCCATCCCCCCAAAACAAAAACACCCCAAAGCCTAGAAACTAGATTTACTGAAGTGTGTGGATGCTCTTAGCATGTGTTATAGGTCCAACTGCAGAAGAGTTTCCATAGTCCCAGAGCACACTTTATAAGGGACTCAGTAAATTCAGCTCTAAGAATTCGTTAATCAAATCAATTTATGAAACAGCATATCACATGTTAACTGCACAAATCTTTCATGCTGAAAATTCAGGGCCAGCTACCATAGAACTTTTGATGGCATATCTCCACGTCCCATCCAAAGTTATGCTTTTAGGAGTAGGGTGGCTGGGAGGAGTTTCCGGGGTGGGGCCAATATTCAATGCTACCCAGAACGCTTTATCCATTTAAGAAGGGCAGTATGAATAGCTTTCCTTGGATACTGGTAATTTATCCATTTAAGTTTAGGACCACATATCCAGTGGCCCAGAATTAATGGAAAGCATGGATGAACGTCTGACAAAAAGGTACAGTAAGCAGATAAGCAATCCACTTATGTGGTGCTGCTTCCCTGAATATCAACCTCTATAGATCTAATTTAATAAGAACTTCATTTACTGAGTTGGGCTAAGGCAGTGCTTCCCAAACCTGGTCCTGGAGGCACCCCAGCCAGTCAGGTTTTCATTATATCCACAATGAATATTCATGAGATAGATTTGCATTCAGTGGAGGCAGTGCATGTAAATCTCTCTCATGAATATTCATTTTGGGTATTCTGCAAACCTGACTGGCTGGGGTGCCTCCAGGACCTGGCTTTGGAACCACTGAGCTAAGGGTTTGCAGCATTTTTCCATGCAATTAATGCAGAAGAAAGTTGTTTTACTACGAGTCAACTGCACGGCAGATAACATGATGCAGTTAGGCACACTTCAAGATGTGGTGTTAACTATGAAATGCCATTCGCTGATAAAAGTGCACTTTCTTTTCACTATGTGCACTCTTGATGACATTCATTCCGGATCATTAAAAAAAATGACATGGAAATTTTTGGGCTGCCCATCTGTAGTGTTAACTGCTCTGCACTGTCTGTTGCATTAACACATGGTAACATCCTCTGCATTAACTGTAAGTCACAGTCCCTGCCCATTCCATATCACTTCTGTGTTAGCTGTTCAAAGCAGGAATTACCATGAACTGATAAGATGCTTTCTATAGTAGTATGCTGTAATTTCTTTGTTAAACAGCTAAGGCAGCTTAACATCAAGGCTCCTAAACTACCCCACCACCACCATTAACAGCTTGGGGAAAAAAGGTTTTTGTATATTAGGCCATAAGTCAGTAAAACCATGATTCTCTGACCTTTGCTTGGCTGGATTTTTCCACAGCTTTTAGCTTCCTGCACAACTGGAGTTGGACTATAGGACCAGCACTCTTGGGTCACAGTCACCCAGGGATTTCACCCATTTTATAAGTTCTACCCCCCTCCTCCAGATCTGGCACAGCCATAGCAGCAGACATCCTTGGCCACAGACTAAAGCTCCTTCCGAGTCTGGCCACTAGCTCCTTCATTCTAGAATCTTAGCATGCAAATGAAGCACCATTTTTGCACTCAGATGATAGAATACTAGCACTTATAAGCATGAATGTAACATTCAAACACATAAATGCCAGTTGGCTGCCAAGTGGTATTCTACAAATTTATCCCTGGATTCCATATATGGCGCCAGATTTCGGCACCAGTCCACGTGCAAATTAATGAGCTCACGAGTCAATTAATTGATGCTAATCAATTATTGCATTTAATTGGCAATAACTGAAATTTGCATGCGCATCTCCCCACGCCCTATTCCATAACGCCACGTGCCTAAATCCCCCAGTGTGCAACTCAAAGGGGAGCACAGCCAGGGAAGTGACATGGGCATTTCTTAAAGTTGCACGCGGGGCTATAGAATAGTCCCTTTTTTGTGCCAGGCATCAGCTGGCATGAATACCAGCACCCCACTTTTGGCACAGAAATGAGCCCTAAGTGCTGTTCTATAAACGTCGCTCAACCTGGAGCAACATTTACAGAATAGTACTCTGCGCCGAGCTTTTCTGGTGCCGAAAACACGGTACCATTTCTAGAATGCTTTCCTTAGTGTGCAATCCACACAGCATGTACTAGAAGGGGGATGTACACGTGGGTGGAACATGGGTGGATTCCACACTTATGCACATAACTTAGAGAATGCTGTATGATGCATGACAAAGTGCAACATTTACATGGCATAAGTGATAGTGGATAAATGTTGGGTGTACAAATGCCCAATTACACTCTATTCTATAATGAAATCTGGGCCCCCAGATGCTGTTATAGAATTTGTGCTCAGCGCCTGCATTTTAGCAACCAAATTTATAGAACTGCCCCCTAGGTGTCAACTCTACCACCAGGAAACGTGGATGATGCATTCAAAGCATCTCAACCCTGGACAGCCTGAAAAACAAAGCAGGCTGAGGAATGCAGCTCAAGACTCATGTCACAGCACTCTCACTAAGCCAGCCCATCCGCTCACCCTTCTTTAAAGAAAACAGAATGTTGGAAACATCGGCACAAAGCACTACATTTTCTATTTGTTTTTTGGTTCTTAAAGCAAAAAATGTTGTATAAATTCAGAAGATAGGCAATGTTGATATAAATCAATCATTTTTTTTTGGAGAGCCCACTCTAGTGCTTATAGTAAGCCACTAAAAAGTTGTAGATGCCGGTGAGAATTGGTGAAGAGCGCCATGAAAAGCAATCAAGTTGCATGTGGTGGGTGCCTGTATATACTAGGAAATTGCTTGTGTAACCCTACAAACGTTTAGTGGCCAGTTGGGTTAAACACATTCAGCTCTTGCATTGTAGTCCACATTCAGCAACTGTGGCTTCAAATGCCAAGCTAAAAAGCGGCATTCACAGTGATAACTAAAGACTACTTCCTCACAGCCCAGACAAGTACTACAGTTTGACAATATTCACACACACAAAAAAAAGGCCAGCCTGAAAAGGAAAAGATGTCACTCTCACTCCTTGATGGATATCAACATGGAACACTTCCAGGGTATGACTGGAATTCTCTCCAGCTTGATGGATCTCCATGAAGAATGACATGGTGACTTCTGCATGTGGAATACATGGAATCACTTTTCAGTCTTTTTGTCTACAATCAAATGCCAAAATCTGAGCCATGAGCTGAGGGTGGCCTCTTCTTGGCCAAGACTCAGAATATACAGAATATGGGGTTGTCATCTCTTTGCCACCTGACCCCAATAGAGCCACAAAACTGTTTGAACTCTGACCAAACCAGAATTAAACTCGGGCAAAAGGGCAAAACACACACACTCATATATATATATATATATATATATATATATATATATATATATATATATATATATATATATATATAATACACCACTCAGTGTTGCTTAAATATACTATTTCTCAGACTTGAACCTGGAAGTTGATTTTTGTCATCTGCAGCAAATAAGATGCTTATAATTCAAGTACTGTATTTGAAAGAATAGTTGCAGCCCCATAGGTTTTCTGATACCCTTCAAATATATTCCAACAAAAAACATCAGATTCCCTATTTATAGTCAAAAATCTCCTAGACGTCATTAGCGGAAAGCCAGCCCAGGTATACTCAAAGTACCATCTCCACTTCTACCCTTATAAGAAATCATTTACAAGTACCTCTGAAGAAATTTTGTTAGCTTTAAATTAAGGCTTCAGCAACATAGCCTAGGTTAAAAGGCTAGTCTCATGTCAACGTGATGTGCAAGTTCAGTGGGATGGCCTCAGATCCACAGCCAATCATCTCATTTTCATGGTTCCCTAGAGTGCCATAATACAATAAGTAGACAGTCACCCAAAAAAAAAAGAGAATTCCATGACAGTAGCTTCCTTGGGGAAGGCTTGCTTTCTGCTTAGCAATGGCTGCTTGTTTTTCTTCCTTCTTCCCCAACCCCAAACCAAAGTTTATTAATTTTGTTCCATAAAAGAGGTGGCCTTGGGAATAAGCGACTTGCCCTTGATCATCAATCGTCAATCTTCACTGGAAGTGAATCTGCCGACTCCTTTGCCAGGGACTCTGATGGATACCACAGTGATACATCCTCGCCTCGTGACACTTTCTCCCACTGCTGAAGATTATCCCTGGATAAATGACAATACAAAATGGTGCTTTTAGACCAATGAATTTTTTGTTAGCAATACATACATGATTCTGTTTATATTGTCAGAAAGGGATGTGTACAAGGCAAAAATGGTTCATTTGGCCTTCTTCCGTACTTTCAGATGTTTATTTTGGTTCACTTCACACATTTGTGCTAATAAAATTTTTTTGTAATATACATGGAATCTTATGAACATGCACTAATCAACTTAATGCATGTTCATTTTTGCGCACACTGGATTAAAGCACATTAAGGTACACTAATGAGCTAAATGCATATCAACAACTGCACACTTCTTTCATGTGATGTAGTACAAAACTGTCTAATATGCCAGAATAATTTAACTATTTCCAACCCTGATCCTTTCTCAACCAAAATGTGCTTAAAGTACGGCACAGGGGTAACTGAGTTTAATAAGGGACCACAGCTAAAATTAATTCAGAACTAGAATTCCATCCAGCTTAATGAGACGTCATAATAAGAGAAGAGTTTTATGTTATATACACGGGGATTAATTTTATAACAGGACACCTAAATGAAAGGTTCAAAAAGATGCTTATCATATAAAAGCATACATCGAAATCCAAAAGAACTTTATCTGAATTACAAGCGCACTCAGCTCCAATCAAACAACTGTGCATTCTCTTTAAATTTTTAGAGTAAAAGACGGTAAGCCTCAGTCACGCCACACTGCTTAGAAGCTTATAGCAGAGTCTTATGCGCTCGCCTCGTCATTGGCTCAACCACCTCAACCTGCCTTAACATGAAATCGGCTGGCTATGATAATCCGATTAGTAGGGGATCTCCTTGAAAAAGCTTGTTGCGAAACACGTGCCATGTCAAAGCACCGTGCCTTTATTGCCGACATATTCTAAAATGTCTAGCACAAGATGAGTATACTGATAACTAAAAAAGTTATGATATCAGAAGACTTAGGTCAATTATTGTAAGTATAATACATGTTAAGGCATTAACACCAATAATTGTTAGCACCTAATTATTGGTGCTAATTGGCTCAATAGGCAATTTAGTTGAGTGCATCTCAAGATAGTGTGCAATTTTGCATTGAATGAAAAGTGTAAAGAAGGATGCTATATTGGAGAAACAAGCCAGATGCTAAAGGTGAAGCTCAATTTACATAGACACAATGTTAAACATTCTAATGTCAACTGTGATGCCATTTCTGTGGGACAGCACTTTACAAAACGAGAACGCTGCATCAATGATCTTATGGTAAGAATACTAAAAGGAAATTTTAAGATAATCTAGGAATGTAATATCTTTGAAGTCAAAATGATTAAATATTTCGACATCCACCAGACAGGACTTAACAAAGATCTGAGCTTTCTATCCTACTATAAACCATAAAATTATACTGTTTTGTCATTCTCTTATCTACCATCCATCTCTCCCTGTTTCTCACCTAACCCAGCCCTTCTTCTTCCTGTGAGACTGTCATTGGAATGCTTTTGTGTTTCACTTATATATTCAGATATTTGTCAACATTTGCTAATTTCTGATCTGAAGAAGAAGGGTTACCTTCGAAAGCTAATCAAAAATTGTATTAAGTATTAAGTTAGTCAAATAAAAAGGTGTCATCTTATTTTCTTTTCTATGTTTTGATTTATTTCTATTTATTACCTTTAAAAGGTAAGGATTGAAATCTTAAATTGAATCTGACATAAAATCAGTAACCAATGTTTTTGAGTTGAGAGAGAAACCACATGTTCAAATCTCTTAGCTCTACAGAGAAACCATACAGCGCTATTCTGTAGGTGCTGCAATCTTTTCAAATTGGACCTGGTTATTCTCACATAAATAATCCAGAGAAATGAAAACAGCATGAAGTAAGCTATGCATATTTGAATTGTTCAGATAATTACACATAGAGCTAAGTTGTTGTAAGATTTAAAAAAAAAAGCCCTTTTGAAGCATTATGGAGACTTGTGGGGGAGTCAATGAGTATTGGTATTGGTTTGAAACTCGAAATAAAACAGGAGTGAGAAAAGGGTGCTCTAAATCCCAGATTCTACATATGGGGCTCAGATTTGGGCACAACTCTTATTTGGCTAATGAGCCATTAACGAGCAATAACTGGATGCCAACAACCAATTACTGAAATTAAATGCCACTAATTGGGATTTGTGCTCGCATCTGGCTATGTATTATTCTATAACACTGGGTGCAACTCATAAGTGGGCATGGGCGTGTCAGAGGCATTTCGAAAAGTTGCACACGTTGTTACTTAACAATGGGTCAGTACATTCAACTTGGGTGTCAGCATTTGCACCAAGGTTTCAGCAGGCACAAGTCTGGCACTCAATGCTAGGATGCAGGAATTGGCATCAAGCATGATTCTATAAAGTGTATGCACCCTTTATAGATTCACGCTTAATGCTGATCTTTTCTGGGGTCCATTTGTGAGTGCCATTTATAGAATCCAGCCCTAAATGACCAGACAGCCAGTGGGCAATGGATTTGCTAGGGTTTAACACCGAGTGTTGAGAATGCATCCAAGAAGAAACAGAATCAAAACAATGATATAATAGGCTCAAATCCAAATTGGTAAGAGTAGTATAACAGACTAATAGAATGTCATTTCCACTGTAATGGGACGCTAATATCCAAATCTTCTATTAAAGTAGCTAAAGGGCTTAAGAAAATACTCTACATTGCTCTACCTCTCCTAGGTATACTGAAGAGATTTTCCCAATGTTGTGTTTATGGGGAAAATGCTTACTATGTCTACATAATGGCTTCTTAATCTATAGACACATGAGCCCAATATTAAGCAGGCCAGGCAAAGTATAATTGGAAATGCCTAATGTAGACATTTCAAATTATAGGTATATTCAATAATGCTATATGTTGAATAAACAGATGTACATGAAACAGCCAACGTAGATGTTCTAGTTACACCTGCGGTTTAAGTAGCACAGTTAAATGTATAATCTATACATGTATTGGACAAATATCACTACTTATATGTACAGATTATGAGAGTAGTTCTACACAGGGAGCCTATTTTAGATACCACGTATGCACCTATTTTGAGCTTATTCTATAAAGAAATATCAGTGCTTACTTTTTGTCACGAACTAGGGAAGGTAAGCCCTTGGGCCGCAGCTGAGTTTACGCTGCCTAACTAACCCAGAGGCTAGGTAGTCCCCAACTGGCGGCAGGCAAGTCACACCCAGGCTAGAATCAGGGCTAGCCAAGAGTAGGCAGGACCTGAAGAACGTAAGGATGACTAGGAGCAGCCGAAAAGTGGTGCAAGCTTCGGTGAATAAGGTCCAGGGATGAGTTGGGTTGCAGATGGCTGAGCCTCCCACAATGTATGTTGACCAGCACAGGTAATACAAAGTACTGTAATGGGTCCAACAGCAGGCGAGCTGGACCGGATACTAACAATGGTACTAGAGAGGTCCAAGAATAGAAAGGCAATACCAGAGGTCAGGACTGGCTGCAATCAAGGCACGGTCAGGCAAGCAGGAATCAGAGCAAGTGGTGATCCAGAAGAATGAAGGAGACAAGCTGGAGTCAAAGCCAAGAAGTCAATTTGAGGAAGGGAACAGGGACAAGGGCTGGCTGGCCAGAGATATGGACTGGAACAAGGGCAAAGGCAGGAATGGAACCGGAACCAAGGCAAGGATAGGAACAGGAACCAAACGTAGCAACTCACACCAGGCAAAACCCAGGAGACCTGTTGCAAAGGTAGTACAAAAGATTCCCAAGATCCCTTGTATCTAATCTAATCTATTCCTTTATACTGCAATAAACATATCAGTTCTATGCAGTTTACATAAAAAGTAAATCAGACATACTTGGAGGTGATACAGTAGAATAAATTCTCCAAAATTAAGAACTCTAAATAACAGTGCAAAACTATAGCAGAATATGCAAAACTTATTACCAGGTATAGAAAACTGTCCTAGTTACATAAAATAACATTCAAGATTATCAAAAATAGAGATCCATGTTAACAATGCAAAAATTACTCCAATAGCCAGGTCTTCAATACCTTTCTAAAATGCAAAAGACTATCAGATAGTCTAAGAATAACAGGAAGATCATTCCAGAATTTAGTCCCAATAAAAGAGAAAGAGGACTGAAAAATTCTTTTATACCTCACCAATCTTGGAGATGGAAAATGAAGAAGCAAAAAATTCCGTAGTTGCATATTAGTAACCCGATGGGGAATAGTGAGCAGGGGTAACATATACTCACGAGTAGAGCCATACAGTATTTTAAATATGACAGAGCAGACTTTGAAATATACAAAAACATGGACTGATGAGACAAAGTCAGCACGGATTTAGTGAAGGGAAGTCTTGCCTCACCAATCTAATGCATTTTTTTGAGGGGGTAAGCAAACATGTGGACAATGGGGAGCCGGTTGATATTGTATATCTGGATTTTCAGAAGGCGTTTGACAAAGTGCCGCACGAAAGACTCCTGAAGAAATTGCAGAGTCATGGAATCGGAGGTAGGGTATTATTATGGATTAAGAACTGGTTGAAGGATAGGAAGCAGAGAGTAGGATTGCGTGGCCAGTATTCTCAGTGGAGGAGGGTAGTTAGTGGGGTCCCGCAGGGGTCTGTGCTGGGTCCGTTGCTTTTTAATGTATTTATAAATGACCTAGAGATGGGAATAACTAGTGAGGTAATTAAATTCGCCGATGACACAAAATTATTCAGGGTCGTCAAGTCGCAGGAGGAATGTGAACGATTACAGGAGGACCTTGCGAGACTGGGAGAATGGGCGTGCAAGTGGCAGATGAAGTTCAATGTTGACAAGTGCAAAGTGATGCATGTGGGTAAGAGGAACCCGAATTATAGCTAGGTCTTGCAAGGTTCCACGTTAGGAGTTACGGATCAAGAAAGGGATCTGGGTGTCGTCGTCGATGATACGCTGAAACCTTCTGCTCAGTGTGCTGCTGCGGCTAGGAAAGCGAATAGAATGTTGGGTGTTATTAGGAAGGGTATGGAGTCCAGGTGTGCGGATGTTATAATGCCGTTGTATCGCTCCATGGTGCGACCGCACCTGGAGTATTGTGTTCAGTACTGGTCTCCGTATCTCAAAAAAGATATAGTAGAATTGGAAAAGGTACAGCGAAGGGCGACGAAAATGATAGTGGGGATGGGACGACTTTCCTATGAAGAGAGGCTGAGAAGGCTAGGGCTTTTCAGCTTGGAGAAGAGACGGCTGAGGGGAGATATGATAGAAGTGTATAAAATAATGAGTGGAATGGATCGGGTGGATGTGAAGCGACTGTTCACGCTATCCAAAAATACTAGGACTAGAGGGCATGAGTTGAAGCTACAGTGTGGTAAATTTAAAACGAATCGGAGAAAATTTTTCTTCACCCAACGTGTAATTAGACTCTGGAATTCGTTGCCGGAGAACATGGTACGGGCGGTTAGCTTGACGGAGTTTAAAAAGGGGTTAGATAGATTCCTAAAGGACAAGTCCATAGACCGCTATTAAATGGACTTGGAAAAATTCCGCATTTTTAGGTATAACTTGTCTGGAATGTTTTTACGTTTGGGGAGCGTGCCAGGTGCCCTTGACCTGGATTGGCCACTGTCGGTGACAGGATGCTGGGCTAGATGGACCTTTGGTCTTTCCCAGTATGGCACTACTTATGTACTTATGTACTTATGTACCCTTGATTGGGTAGGCACCAATGTGTTTTACTTAACAGTGGGGTAAACCCTGTCAAATTTCTTAGTGGAGCAAACCAGACAAATCGCCACATTCTGCAGCGTTTGCACCTTCTTCAAAATTGTGAACATCCAGCTAACAGAATGTTACAGTAGTCTAGTTGACTCAGGATTAAGGCCTGGACCATCAATTTGAAAGCCCCAGCTCATGACATCATCATTGGGCATCTCGTCACTAGCCTCCTTAAATTAAGGCCCAGTGTGTGAGCGTGCACCCCTAGGGGAGCCGACATTGGCTGGAGGCAGCAGTGCCGGAAGCCCACCATGCCTAGAAGGCAGCCAACTGTCCCAGGGAGAGCCACAGACCCCAACCCCGACATCTGCCAATGGTGGGAGGTAAGTCGGGACATGGGGCACCGCCGCAACACTTTTCTATAGAGAGCTAATGAATTAAGTAAAAAATATACCTATATTTTTAGGTTTGATCTTTTACATCCACCATAGTGCTAGTGTAAATGCTCATGCCTAGATTGTTAAAAGATGAGTCCATATGGGCATTGTACATAAATGACTCCATTTATGTTAGTGTGGCATCAAAGAAGGGTGCATGGACTGCTGAGAGACTATACGTGGGATCCAGCCAATGGGAAGGCAGTAGTGGCGGAGGACTGGAAAGCAGCTCTAGTTATAAGAAGGGAGATGATTTGGAGGAGGCTTCTATGCCGTAGAAGAGAAGTGAAATTCCTGTATCTGGTGGGAAACAGAAGATATATGAGCCTCCTCCAGAAATACCTCTATATAGTGCTATGAGAGAAGCAACTCCAGCAGCTGTAGTATGGATACACTGATTTTATTGAGAAACATAAAACGACCCGACACAGCCGTATTTCGGCCCAAAGGCCTGCCTCAGGGGTCTTGATTATTCACAATGGCCAACTACACAGCCATTTTTTGCAGCGTATCCGCAAGACAGAAGATTACTGAAGAACTTTACTACTAGATCCTCACAACAATTTATCCTGTTATCAAGTCTTACTTTAAAACATCAGAGATTAATCAAGACCCCTGAGGCAGGCCTTCGGGCCGAAACACGGCCGTGTCAGATCATTTTTACGTTTTCTCAATAAAGCATCTTTTTTTAACCTCCTTAGACTTACCTCACTGGTTTGTTTTGTTTCTCACGGCTTCATGAGGTTCTTTTCCTCCTCTTTGTTGGCTTGCTTACACTGATTTATTTAACACTGTGATTAAGGAATTGCAATTTTCAAACTCTTTCCTTCTCATCTTTTCTCTTGAATGCAGATGCACAGGAAGCATACGTACTAAAACATAAACACACACACACACACAAACACACCATTCCCCGCATACAAAGCATGCACACACACATACCAACACAGTCACACACAAACAACCCCCCCTACCCCAACAGACGCGTGGATTTATATGCAGAGGGGATGACAAGTATTCCACGAGCCATGCTCTGCATGCTTTCCCCACTTGTTTTCATTTACAAAAAACACATCCTTATTAAAAAATGCAGAATCAGTAATGCATGAGTTTTTCTGTATATACCTGGAAATTACAAGTTACGTTACAATTTTCCTCAGTTAAGGGGTGGCAGTTTCACACATAGGAAAGGGTTCTCATAAAACTGTGTGGGGTATATGTGCACAAATAGTACACATGTTGAAAGACTGCATGAACTTTGAAGCAAACCCCATGTAGGCATTCTGGCAGCATAGTTTGAGCAGAGCAGAGATGTAATATATGCATGTAGTTTATAAAATATGTAGGTACATGCATAGAATACACATACAAATTTACATCAACCTAGAAGTAGGTACAGATTTTTGTGTGAATTTGTGCGGTTTGGAGCTGGTTCTGCATCCCTAAAAGTATATACGTACCTATGTTGCCATTTTAAAATATTAAGTCCCAAAGATACAAATTATTAAAGTGCCCTTTTACTAAGCCGCATGTCTATGTGTGCCCAATGTGCGCCAAAATGGAGTTACTGCCCAGCTACTGCATGTTTCTTATGGTAGCTTCATTTTTGGCGTGCATCCAATATGCACAGCCGAAAGATAAATTTTATTATCGGACGCGTGCCAAGTGGTATTTGACACACTTAGGTCATTACTGCCCGGTTACCGCATGAGACATTACCGCTAGGTCAATGGCTGGCGGTAAGGTCGCAGACCCAAAATGGACATGTGGCAATTTTGATTTTGCCGCTTGTTCATTTTCGGCAAAAATTTTAAATGGCCTTTTTTTACAGATGCACTGAAAAATGGATCGGTGTGCGCCCAAAATCTGTGCCTTCACTACCGCAAGCCATTTTTCAGTGCACCTTAGTAAAAGGACCCCTAAAATCTAGGAGGATTCAAATCATAAATATGTAACTTTCCTCATTAGATAATAAATGCATATATTGGTCCTTCAGAAGTGTCACTCATGAATTATATTGCTTTCCTTGAGATTCACACACCACAATCGTCATGAGTTCAATTGAAAATGCTCTCCAATATTTTTTAATTTTTTACTTTTTAAATTTGGTTAGTTCTATCACAGGATGTGATATAAAATAGGTAGAAAAATGCTGGCATTGTCATAATGTGGGGACTAGCACACTGAAGGTAAATCTAATGTTTAAAAGTAGTTATTGGTTGCATTTAAGTTAAAAAATGTTTTTAATATTAGAAAGCATTTTGGAATATTTTTAATGAAATAATGTTGATTGCAGGAGACATTTCTTGACACAGCATGATGTGAAACATGAGTTCATGCTGGATACTAATCCCTGAGTTGATGCTGAAATAAAAGATGAGTATAAAAATTACTTTAAAATAAATACTAGTGAATTTAAAAGAATTATACATTTAAAAAGTAAAAAGTAAAAAAATTAAAAATATTGGTCTGCATTTTCAATTGGACTCATGATGACTGTGGTGTGTGAATCTCAGTGAAAGCAATATAATTCACGAGTGACACTTTCTTAAGGTCCGATCTATGCATTTTTAAAATAGGAATCTTTTTGAGCTTTTCACCTAGATGCCTTCTTATAAAATTACCCCCTAAATGACCATCTTTACAAAATGGCACACTGCTTGTCAACACAGAAGGAAAAGCAAAAATATATTACAAATGCAAATGGTGCTACTGCTTACATGCACATTTGGAGAAGTGGTCGAGTTGGAGGCAAGATCTGCATCAGTGTAGTGTAGCATGGGATGGCTACAGCATTATAAAATCCAATCTAGAAAAAAAAAAGAGAGAGATACATCCGTTACATAAAGAATTGACAAAGAAGCGTGGATGTTCAAGTTTGTCCTCACCCATTAATAGATATTATTCCATCTCATTGATAGTCTCACACATCTCCTTCTTCCCTCCCCCCCCTCATACCACCATCCTATTTTTTTCTTTTAGCTTTATGCTTTCTATTCTTTCACCATTGTAAAGTACACTGGTCATCATTTGTATATTCAGGCAAAATCTGCCTTTATCTGCTACTTCTGTTTTGATCTGGTGAGGAAATAGAGCTTTCCAAAGGCCAGGAAAAACATGTGTTAATGTAGTCCAATAAAAAGTTATCATATTTTTTAATGAGTTTTCTTTCCAAGGAAGCACTGAGAGGAGCAAATTATCCTCATATTGGACATGACCAGTTATAGAAAATGTTCAAGCTTTTACACACTTTGATTTGACATGCCACTCTCCTTGTGTTGGTGAAACTAAATTTGGAATGTTCTAGCATATTTTTGTTTTATCAAGGGCGGAATAAACCCCAGCAGTATACATTTGTTTCCTGTCACCTACTTGGGAGATGAAGACATACAACTGGGGCCCCGGCAGGGTACTACAACTAGGTGCAACCCCGGATGAGTGTCATCCAAGACAGAAATGCTGCTTGTTAGATGGAAAGAGGAGAAAGTATGGAGGAAGAAAAAGAAGAATGACTGTGGGGAAAGTTCTATATAGGACTTTAAAAGTTAGAGGTCAAAAAGCTGGGTGCTAAGCTTAGTGTTCTATAATGGCAGACTTGCGTGTCAAATCTGTTACAGAATACTAGCGTAAGTCTGCGGCTACTTGCCAAACTTTAGGCGTGACCACTTATGCCATATGTCTATGGCTGGCGTAAATGATGGTGCCTAAATGTGACAGCTGGGCACGTACCTGCAACTATTCTATAAAGTAAATGCAAGAATATTTATTTAGTAAAATTAAAGAAACTTCAGACCACTCAAAACACGGCAGCTAGGCTTATATTTGGTAAAACGGGATTTGAAAGCGCAAAACCCCTCCGCGAAAAACTACACTGGCTCCCAATCAAAGAATGCATTGCTTTCAAAATCTGCACCCTGGTTCACAAAATTATCTACGGTGAAGCCCCGGGATACATGACAGACCTAATCGACGTACCAACTAGAAACACATCCAAATCAGCACGAACATATCTAAATCTGCACTACCCAAGCTGCAAAGGACTTAAATACAAATCAACTTACACATCCAGTTTTTCTTACTTAAGCACACATCTGTGGAACGCATTACCAAAACCACTGAAAACAACGCACGACCACCTAAACTTCCGGAAAACACTAAAAACTAACCTGCTTAAAAAGGCATACCCTACCGATCCAACTTAAATGCCTGATCTTTGCAACACAACAAAACTAAAGTACGTAATGGACGAAACACAACTCTTCCGTTGCATGATTCCCTAATGTGGCTGTGCCACATGAACTTTATCTTACCACAACATCACTTTGTATTTGTTCACACCGGAGTCTGCAAATGCCTTTCCGGTACCATGTAAGCCACATTGAGCCTACAAATAGGTGGGAAAATGTGGGATACAAATGTAACAAATAAAAAAAAAATGTGTTATGCTGCCTTTCAACAGATATCGGGGCAGTGCATAAAACACAATCTCATCGTTTTTTTAATAAAAATTTAAAAAAGATCAAGTCAATCAATCTGTCAGAACATAAAGGAGGAGGTGAATTATACATGAATAAAATTTTACCTTATACATAATTTAACTATTGAAAATATGTGGGTAACAAGTACAAATAACCAAGTCCCCTTTCTCTGAATCTTAAGATATGTCAGAAAAAAAAATCCCAAAATAACCATGTTTGTCCTACCTTAAATTTCTTTTAACAGGACTCTAGCCTTAGTTCTAATGGTGGGGAATTCCAAAAAGTTGGAGCTACCACACAAGCCACCACTTTTTATGTGAAGAAATTGTCAATAGGTTACTCCACACTGAACGGAATAAATGTCTCGGGGTATATGGGACTAACAAGAAATTGAGATATGCAAGTATCCTTAACCACAGCATCTGAAATGTCATTATCAAGATTTTAAATCTAATTCTTGCATTTACAGACAACCAATGTAATTTATATAACAATAGAGAGCCCCTTTTACAAAGCAGCCCAACAGTAGTTCCCACCCCCAGTGTGCCGTCATATCCGGCGCTACATATTTATTTTTGTAGCATCGCTGTGTACCTGGCGGTAATCGGGCAGTGCCACGCAATGCCTGGTTACACCGGGTTAGTGCGGGAGCCCTTACCGCCACCTCAATGGGTGGCGGTAAGGGCCCATCCCAAATGGCTGCATGGAAAGTGCTTTACTTGCCACACAGCCATTTCCTGCAGAAAAGAAAGACCTACCTTTTACCCAGCTGCAGTAAAAGGGAGGCCTCAGTTTGCGTCAAAAACACGCGCCGATGCATTCATTAGCCTTCAATATCACTAATTAGGGTGGTACTCTTCACTGTTTGGGATGGACCACCCTTAGTATCTCCGCACTCTGGTCCAGCATATCCCTTCCCTCTTTTACTTACTCTTTTTTCTGTGTGTTGTCAGACAATTATGGATGTAGTGCCTGCCCCTGGCCCCACCCCCTGACCCCGCCTACTTTAGCTCGGCCACAGAATACCTATGGCTCAAAGTGAGTTACATTCAGGTACTCCAGGCATGTCCAGGTCTCCAGAGGGCTCACAATCTAATTTTGTACCTGAGGCAATGGAGGGTTAAGTAACTTACCCAAGATCAGAACAGCAGGATTTGAACCTGGCTTTGCTGGTTGTCAGCCTGGTGCTCTAACCATTAGGCTACTCCAAATTTTAATCCTACTGGATAAATGTAAATCAATTTCTCACTCTTTGAAAAAGCACAGAGACTAGGGAACGCTCAAGGAAGTTAGATGGTACTATCGTTAAAGACAGGAGAGGTTCCGCAGGATTGGCAATGATCAGATGTGGTCCCTCTTTACAAAGGTTGGGACAGGGAAGAAGTGGGAAACTACAGGCCGGTAAGCCTTACATCAGTGGTAGGAAAGATAATGCTGAAGGAAAAGATAGTTAACTTTCTAGAATCCAACAGGTTGCAGGATTTGAGGCAACATGGCTTTACCAAAGGAAAATTCTGCCAAATGAATCTGATTTTCTTTGACTGGGTGACCAAAGAACTGGATGAAGGACGTGAGCTAGATGTCATCTATTTGGATTTGATAAGGCTCCTCACAGAAGACACTTGAATAAGCTGAGACGGCTGAACTCAGGACACAAAGTGGTGAACTGGATTGGAAACTAGTTGACAGACAGGCAGTAGAGGGTGGTAGTAAATGGAATCTGCTTAGAGGAAAGGAAAGTGAGTAGTGGAGTGCCTCTGGGGCCAGGACTGGGGCTGATTCTGTTTAATATATTTGTGAAAGACATTGCTGAAGGGTTAAGAAGGAAAAATTTGCATTTTTGCTGATTACATGAAGACAGCAATAGAGTGGATATCTCAGAAGGAGTGGAAACCATGAGAAGAGATCTCCAGAAATTAGAAGAATGGTCAAAGGTCTGGCAGTTAAAATTTAATGTAAAGAAGTGCAGAGTGATGCACTTGGAGTGCAGAAATCCAAAGGAGATATACCAGATATGAGAAGAGAGTTTGTTAAGCATGGCTCAGGAGAGGGACCTTGGAGTGATGGTGTCCAAGGATCACAAGATGATGAAACAATGCAACAAGGCGGTGACCATGACTGAAAGGATGCTCAGCTGAATAGAGTGGGGTATAACCAGAAGAAAGGTGGTGTTGATGCCCCTGCACAAGTCATTGGTGAGGCTCCACTTGGAGAATTGCGTTCAGTTTTGGAGGATGTAAAAACACTTTAAGTGGTTCAGAGAAAAGTGACCAAAATGGTATGGGGTTTGCATCGCAAGATGTATGAGAGACGTGAGAACCTGAACATGGAAGAAAGAAGAAATGGGATGGTATAGACATTCGAATATGTGAAAGGCATCAATTTACAAACAAATCTTTTCCAGAGATAGGACGGTGGTAGAACGAGAGGACATAAATTGAGGTTGCGGGGGGGGGGGGGGGGGGGGGGACTCAGTAATAATGTTAGGAAGTATTTTTTCATGAAGAGGGTAATAGATACCTGGAATGCCCTCCCACTGGAGATGGTGGAGATGAAAAAGGTAATGGAATTCAAAATGCGAGGGATAAACACAAAGGAATCCTGTATAGAAGGCATGGAACCAAACAAGCTTAGCATAGCAAGTGCCGGGCAGGGCAGATTTCTAGGGTCTGTTCCCTGAAAATGGCAAGGACAAATCAAGATCTAGTATACTTATGTAGTATCACATCATACCTTATGCTATGAGTTTGTCTTTTGGGGCATACTGGATGGACTATACAAGTCTTTATCGGCCGTGATCTACTATGTTACTATGGGGCTCATTTTCAAAACAGAAAAACATCTAAATAATGGCATAAAGTGCCATTTGGATGTTTTTATTCTCAAAACGTCTAAATCACTATTTTCGAAACCCATTTTTAGACTTTTTTATGCAGTCCGTTGGCAGTGCGTCCAAATCACAAGGGGGTGTGTCGGGGGCTTGGGTGTTCTTAAGACCTGGATGTTTTTCAGCCATAATGGAACAAAACAAAAACATCCAGGAATAAAACTAAAATGTTTTGATCTAGACCTGTTTCAATAACGACTAAACCACAAAAGAGTGGCCTAAATGACCAGCGGGCTTATTTTCGAAAGTGATCGCCGGCCATCTTCCGACATAAATCGGGAGATGGCCGGCGATCTCTCAAAAGCGGTGAAATCAGTATAATCGAAAGCTGCTTTTTTGACACCATCGCCGCTTTCCTGTCGCCGAGCCGGCGAAAGTTCAAGTGGGCGTGTCGGCAGCGTAGCGAAGGCAAGACATGGGCGGGCATGGGCGTGGCTACCAGATGGCCGGCTTTCGCAGATAATGGAAAAAAAAGGGCCATAATCAGTATTTCGCCGGTTTTACTTGGTCCTTTTATTTTCACGACCAAGCCTCAAAAAGGTGTCCCAACTGTCCAGATGACCACCGGAGGGAATGAGGGATGACCTCCCTGTACTCCCCCAGTGATCACCAACCCCCTCCCACACTAAAAAAAAAAAAAAAAAAACAAATCTTTTTTGCCAGCCTGTATGCCAGCCTCAAATGTCATACCCAGCTCCCTGACAGCAGTATGCAGGTCCCTGGAACAGTTTTTGTTGGTTGCAGTGGACTTCAGGCAGGCGGCCCAAGGCCCATTCCTCCCCCCCACCTGTTACACTTGTGGTGGTAAATGTTGAGCCCTCCAACCCCCCCCCCCAAAAACAAAAACCCACTGTACCCACATGTAGGTGCCCCCCTTCACCCATAAGGACTATGGTAGTGGTGTAGAGTTGTGGGGAGTGGGTTTGAGGGGGATTTGGGGGGCTCAGCACCCAAGGTAAGGGAGCTATGCACCTGGGAGGTATTTGTATATATATATTTTTTAATTTTTAGAAGTGCCCCCTTGAGTGCCCGGTTGGTGTCCTGGCATGTCAGGGGTACCAGTGCACTACAAATGCTGACTCCTCCCACGACCAAATGCCTTGGATTTCGCTGGGTTTGAGATCACCAGCATTTTTTCCCATTATCGCTGAAAAACAAAACCGGCCATCTCAAACCTGGCGAACTCTGGCATTTGGCCGGGTCAAACCGTGTTATTGAAAGAAAAGATGGCCGGCCATCTTTTTTGATAATACGGTTCGGCCTGCTGTTTGCTGCACCGCCAGATGACCACTGGAGGAATAAAGGAATGACTTACCCTTACCCCCCCCCAGTGGTCACTGAGTCCCACTCACAGTACATACCAGCCTCAGATGTTATGGCCAGTCCCAGTACAGCAACAAGCAGGTCCCTGGATTCACCTACTGGTTGGTACACTGCATTGTAGAGAAGGGAACCCAGGCCCATATCCCACTCTGTTATACTTGTGGTGGAATGTGTCAGCTCCTCAAAACGCACCAAAATCCCACTGTACCCACATATAGGTGACACTTGCAGACATAGTGGGAGATTCTATATATGGTGCCTAAAATATCAGCACAGAAATCAATGCCAAGTGTATTCTATGAGCGGTTCCTAGAATATGCTTAGTTGATATCCCAGCACCTAAAAGTATGCACATTCATTTACACCAATGAAAATATGGTGTAAATCCCGGCACGTAGATTTAGGCAGACAGGGCCATATTCTATAAGTAAACACGTAAATTTCATAACACCCACGAAACGCTCGTTTGCCCACCCATAACCATGCCCCTTTTGTGGGACTGTGAAAAATTACTAGCGAACATTACGAGACTGGGAGACTGGGCATCTAAATGGCAGATGACGTTTAATGTGAGCAAGTGCAATGCGATGCATATGGGAAAGAGGAACCTGAATTATAGCTATGTCATGCAAGGTTCCACGTTAGGAGTCACAGATCAAGAAAGAAATCTAGGTGTTGTCGTCGATGATACGTTGAAACCTTCTGCTCAGTGTGCTGCTGCGGCTAAGAAAGCAAATAGAATGTTAGGTATTATTAGGAAAGGAATGGAAAACAAAATGAGGATGTTATAATGCCTTTGTATCCTCGAATATTGTGTTCAATTGTGGTCGCCGCATCTCAAAAAGATATAGTGGAATTAGAAAAGGTGCAGAAAAGGGCGACGAAAATGATAAAGGGGATGGGACGACTTCCCTATGAGGAAAGGCTAAAGTGGCTAGGGCTCTTCAGCTTGGAGAAAAGGCGGCTAAGGGGAGATATGATAGAGGTCTATAAAATACTGAGTGGAGTTGAACGGGTAGATGTGAAGCGTCTGTTCACGCTTTCCAAAAATACTAGGACTAGGGGGCATGCGATGAAGCTACAATGTAGTAAATTTAAAACGAATCAGAGAAAATATTTCTTCACTCAACGTGTAATTAAACTCTGGAATTCGTTGCCAGAGAATGTGGTAAAGGCGGTTAGCTTAGCGGAGTTTAAAAAGGGTTTGGACGGCTTCCTAAAGGAAAAGTCCATAGACCGTTATTAAATGGGTATGGGGAAAATCCACTATTTCTGGGATAAGCAGTATAAAATGTTTTGTACATTTTTGGGATCTTGCTGGGTATTTGTGACCTGGATTGGCCACTGTTGGAAACAGGATGCTGGGCTCGATGGACCTTTGGTCTTTCCCAGTATGGCAATACTTATGTACTTATGTACTTTTTGCCTGCGCACATTAAAGGTTGGGTACACTGCATTACAGAATGCGCTTAGTGAGCTGTGCGTGTAAATTCTGATTATTACCAATTAGTGCTCATTACTGCTTGTTAAGAGCTGTTATCAATGCTGATTAGCTTGTTAAGCCAATTACATTACGTGCATTGTTATAGAATATGCTTGGATTTTGGCGCAGATTTCTAGGCACACTATATAGAATCCGGGGGATAAAGGTTATTGTAGTGGTGTATAGTTGGGTAAGGTAAGATTTTAATGGGTTTTGGAAGGTTCCCATACAATATAAGGGGGTAAGAGTAAGATGTGTACCTGGAACCTTTTATGTGAAGTGCACTGCAGTGCCCCCTTAGGGTGCCCCACTGCTCTGCTGGGGTGTATGTGTGGCCAGCCTACACAGAATGCCGGCTCCTCCTTGACAGTTTTTTTTTCTGAAAATGGACCAAAATGATAAACAGAGCACAAAATATTTAGCAAATGGTCATTTTGGGGGGAAAAAAGAGATGTTTTGCTGTTTCAAAAATGGCTATATTCCCCACTTGAATTTTCGACATTTTGAGCAAAACTTCCAAAGTTGGACATAGACGTCATATCAAAAATGCCCCTCTGTGTTACTTTTAAAAGGAACTAGAGGAAATATTGTTTCCCTCAATGAATAGTAAAGCTCTGGAACTCATGGCCAGAGGATGTGGTATGAGTGGTTAGTGTATCTGGGTTTAAAAAAAGGTTTGGACAAGTTCCTGGAGGATATGTCCATAGTCTGCTATTGAGACAGGAAGGCCACTGCTTGTCCCTGGGATCAGTAGCATGAATCTTGCTACTACTTGGAATTCTGCCAGATACTTGTGACTGAATTGGTCACTGTTGGACACAGGATACTGGGCTAGATGGACCACTGGTCTGACCCAGTATGGCTATTATTGCGTTCTTATGAATTGGGTCTAAGCTACTGTATATGCATGAGACATGCCTACTGCCTCCACTGTATGCAAATCTATCTTATGTAAATTCATTAGGGGTATCCTGAAAACCTGATCTGTTTTGGCAGGGGAGTATAGATGAAGGCACTGGACTGCTTACATTATGTTTCTAAAGTTTAAATCAATGGAGGTCTATGCCATATTTAATACTAAACACATTACAATGTGTAGTCAGGTGTAGTAAACATTAAAAGAATTATAAGACCTACTCCTAACTCATATACAGTCCTTGGTTGAAAAGCATATTCTTGAAGTTGTAAGGCAACTGTAAAAATATTCCAGAGTAGTCCACAGAGATTGTAGCAGGCTATAAACACTGCAAGAAACAGTATGTAATTCCTTTCCTTACCTGACCCTGTGGGATTTCATCCTTCTTGTCTCTGTCCATCATAGGAATAGGTGATATGCCTAGCCTTTTCATTTCATCACCCTTTAGTGAGAGATGAGAACACCTTATTAGCATATGACAGGACTTAAAAAACTACTAAAATATTTTTCTAGACACACATTTCATAAGGCTAACTAAAGAAATTAGCACCATAAAATACTGTTACAATTTAAGAACTAAAAAAAACAAACAAATAGTAACCAACATTCAAACAATATAATGCTATACATTGCAACTGTGATCAGATAGTCATAAAACTATTTTCATCACATGAACATTTCAGTTCACTACGGCGCGTTTTTCTGAAGTGGATGGACATCTCAAAGTGTCCAAAAACGTCCAGCTGCTACAAATGTCCAAATCACAATTTTTGAAAGGCAGAATTTGGACATTTTACATGCCAGTTCATCTGAATAGCAAGGGGACGTGTTGGAGGCATGTTTTGGGCAGGACTAGGACATGCCCAAAATTAGGACTTCTTTCAGAGATAATGAAATGGGAAGAAATGTTCACGGCAAAAAAGGAGGACATTTTTATCTAGACCTGTTTCAATCACCTCCAAGGTACAAAAAAGTGCCCTGATAGAGCAGCTAAATACTGCAGGGATGAAGGCGTGACCCTTCCTTCATCTCCCAGTGGTTAGTTACTCCCGCTCCCCCCTTCCTCACTATCCTAAGTCATCAAAGTGACAGAGGATACCAGGCTCTATGACAGCTTCAGGTAATATGGCCATTCCTAATAGAGCAGCGAACAAAATAAAAATGAAGCAAACAGTCTGACGCTGTGCACATCCCTTGAGTTTAGCCATTGGCCTAGAAAAGGCAGCCGGAGAAGGGTACATGACAGTTAGGCCCCACCATTTAGGCACCGTGATCTTGGGCTCTAGTACATTTAGGCCCAATTCTCTTACTCTTATCTCCTAGCTTGAGTTCCCTTCTTTCCAACGCCCTGGCTGCACTCCCTTTCTGCTTCTCCCCAACCTTACAGGTCTGTTGTCAGGGTGCAGCATGTATTTTTCTGGATGACAGGTCCTTCAGCATCCATTAAACTGTACATCACTCAGCACCTCAGGGACCGAAGGTAGTTGGCACTGAGGTGTGGTAGCAGCTCGCCTGTTCTTGTGTATTAAGAGGAGCCCTAAAGGCTACATTTCTGTAGCAAGGGGATAGGCAGATGACCTGTCTTGTTAATAATAGCCTAAACGTAGACCCTGTAAGTTGGAAGGTCAGCTTTTTAGGACTGTATTCATACTTAGACACTAGCTCCTGGATTCTATATATGATGCCTAAAAAATCTGCATGGAAACCGAAACATATTCCATAACAATGTGCATAACTTAGTTAACTAGCTAATCAGTGCTGTTAACTGGATGATAACAAGCAAATATCAGCACTAATTGGCATTAATTCAGATTTACGTGCACAACTTACTAAACCTCCCCCCCCCCTTTTCTTTTACAGAGCTCCGTTAGTGGCTGCCAGTGCAGTAATGCTGACACATTGCTGCGTGGCTTTGTAAAACGGAGGTGGGTAAGTGTATTCTATAATGTGGTGCATCTAAATTCCAAGCTACAAGTTGAAAAGGGAGCATAGCCATGGGCAGCACATGGGCATTTTTATGCATATTATTATAGAATACACCCTATCTGCGCCTAATTTAGGTGTCAGGATTTATACCAAGTAAAGAGGCGCTCAGTGTATTCTATATACCGTGTGGAAATTTAAGCCTATTCTATAAAATATAGGTGTGCTTTAGAGAATATGCCTAGGAGTATTTTTTTCCCGCAAGGAATTTTCAGGTGCCTTATAGATATGGGTAATTCTTGTCAGAGCATGGGCTGTGGACAGTTGGCAGATGTCAGGGCACTGGAGAAGGATGCTCTCTCATGAATGTTAGATAGCATGGTCAGTTTTGGTTATTTCAATGTGACAGATATGTTTTAGAATGCTGATTGGTGCTGCACTTGAAGTCTTCTTGCTACAGTCTTGAAATCTCTAGCTTGACCAGAGATATCCTGGCCAACAGCTTCCCTAAGTCTGATCTGGGACCCCCCCCCCCCCCCAAATGGAGGCATGACCCAGACCTCTCCATAGGTGCATAATTATTCTGCAACTCCAGGGGGGGATCACACAATTGTTTTATTTTTTTATTTTGGCTGCAATGATGGGGGTCACAGCAGTAAAAGGGATTGGGAAGCGCTGTCCTAGCCTCCATATTGGCCTGCATGTTCCTGGCTTGTAATGCCTAATGTGGCAATAGTCTTGACTTTTGTGATAGAAATACTACGCGCAAGGTGGTGCAGGAGTCGGAGTGATGAGTCAGAGCAGAGAAGGTGACAACCTCGTAAGGAGACTAGTTAGTTTAGGATTTGAAAGAACCTGGGATCTGAGGTCTGAAGATCATAGTAGGTGAAGGACAGCCTCGGTATTGAAAGGAAGGGTATCTTAGCTGTGTATCCATCAAGAATGCAGGAGTCTGGTTAGGTAAAACTGCTTACCTGTGATTTTGGCATGGGGGCTAGCTCTGTGGGAGACAAGCACCCACAGTGCTGAGCGAGTGCCTTCACTGTGTTTAGGTGTTGTGTTTAGCACTGCTAATCATTATGCGAAGTTGATGCCTATGACATGTTCAGGGTGCTGACACCTGTGGTATCCCATGAGTTGTGGGTTTGGGAATGGGAACTGCAGTCTCCCTTTGGGTAGTAGAAAGCGAGATCCTGGGCAGCTGAGAAGGAACTGGAGAGGCTGCCGTTTGGGAGAAGCGGGGAGGGAGCGTAGCTGGGGCGCCAGAAGGAAAAAAAAAAAACAGGATAGGAAACAGAGTAATAGAATCAGGCCTAAATGTCTGGGCACTTAAGATCACAGTGCCTAAATGTCCTGCTCCCGCCAGAGAGTGAAGCGACAAGATATATTTGCAATGAACAGTTTGAGGACTGGCTTATTGTTTTCCTGTGTATATAACCTGATTGAGACAAATCTTGTGAAGGATTTATATGTTTTTTGTATTGGCTTGGAAGAAACAGCTCAGTTAAAATTTTTCTTTCATTTTAAACAGCAATTTGTGCTGGACAATTGATATTTCAGGCTTCATTGTGTGCTTTAGTGATATGGAAAACGAGTTCACAATATCAATGTCTCTGGTAACATTCAACTGCTAATAAACACAAACCAGGACTCAAAAGCCACCTACTGCGAGTAAGTGTAATAATAAACAGTTATTTCACCCGTATGTGATCAATAATTTTTATGTGTAGAGTACCCTCAGATATAAACCACCGTGACTGCAGTCAATAATGCTGCTACAACGTGGCATAGCACTTCTTTCATTGGGTAACTCTTACTATATTTTTTTGGGTAAAGAGCAACCTCTGCTCATATTTTTTTGCATCCCAATCACCACAGTGCTATAAAATCACTTATACATTTGTTTAAAAGATTACATATACTAGGTGAAAAAAACTGTACACTTATCTCGTAAGTTCTTGCCTCTCTGGCAGAACTGTGTTGCCTTGCTGAAACAATTAGCAATTGCCTTCCCCTGGATCCGCCCGACTCCGCGGGGTTTCAAAACAATTTCCTCAGGGACAAAGGGTTAAGGCTACACAAATCGCTTCTTCTTCTTTATTCTGTCTCAAGCAATCCACAAAACAAGGCAAAACCTGCTTTTACCTTGTGGCTTATAAAGCATCTGCGTCCATGTGAAATCGGAGATCACGTCACTTTTTTCTTTTTTTCTTTTTTCAACTAGCTTTATGCAAACAGTTACAAAGCTAGCAAACAGACGAAATACCAACAGATGTAGAAGAGCTTTGCAGATCAAATTATGGTGTTCCATTCAACATTGTCATTAAGTCCCAAAGGGTTGATTGTTTTTAAAGTGAAGATCCACCACTGTTCCCGTCTAATCAATGCCGTAGTCCGGTCCATATTATTTATCCAAGCAGGAATATGGTCAATAATAAACCACCGTAGATCTGCAAATGTATGTTTAAATTGTTCACAATGTGGAACCAGAGGAGCTGTCATGGTTTTTGTAGATAATCTGCTTTTATGTTCTATCAGTCTTACCCTCATATGTCTAATAGTGCGCCCCACATAGAACAAATGGCAGGGGCACTCAATAATGTAAACTACAAAAGATGTAGTGCAGGTCGTGCTGTGTCTTAGTAGAAATGTCCTTAACGTTTGAGGATGAGTCCACTGTGTCATAGAATGAGTTTGACTACAAAATTGGCAAGAGCCGCAAGGTTGGTGAATACCTCCCTCTATGCACAAGTTATTATGTGTAATAGAGGTATGTACTAATCGGTCCCTAAGATTTTTTCCTCGAGTATAAGCAATGCATGGCTGTTCCAAAAAAATATTATGGAAAGTTAACACCTGCCAATGTTTGTTAATAATTTGGGCGATTTGAGGAGCCATAGTAGAAAAACCCAACACGCATACCATCCTGTTTAAAGGTTCCTTAGGTTTATCAATAAGCAATAATGATCTCTGAGCGAACCACGCTCGTTTATATGCTTGTCTGATACAATTCTCAGGGTATCCTCGACACCGTAATTTATCCATTAATAAGGCAGCTTGATGTTTAAAGGATATATCAGTGGTACATATTTTCCGTAAACGTAAAAACTGGCCTATTGGTAAAGACCATTTTAACCTATGAGGATGATGACTATTGAACTGCAATAGAGTGTTTCTATCCGTGGGCTTGTGATAAACTGTGGTCTGTAAAGTGCCATTTGCCTTAATAATTTCTGTGTCCAGAAATCTAGCATGTTGTCTATGTTTATTCATAGTAAATTTCAAATGGACATCTTTGCTATTCAACCAGTCAAAAAACTGATTTAGATGACTCTCAGAAGATGTCCAAATAAAAAAGATATCATCTATGAATCTACCCCAGTATAAGATATAGGTAGTCCACTGTGAGGCATATAAATTCATTTCCTCAAAGTCACTGACATACAAATTAGCAATGCTAGGGGCTGCTGCCGTACCCATAGCTACTCCAGTGATTTGTAGAAAAAATGTTGACTCAAATTCAAAATAGTTATATTTCAAGACAAGAGTCGCCAAAGAGTGCAGGAAAGAAGATGGTATGCGTTCAGTAGTGGAGCGCCTGGCCAACGTATTTCTTACAATGTTAAGAGCCAAATCCTGGGGGATATTTGAATACAACGATTCGATGTCTAGAGTAACTAAAAATGTGTCCTCAGAAATGTCCTTTATCTCAGATAATTGACGCAAAAAGTGGGCTGTATCGCGAATATAAGACCTAGCCAAAATAACGTAGGGCTGTAAAAAATGATCCAAAAACTTTGACAAGGGTTCCAGTACAGTACCGCATAAGGACACGATAGGGCGTCCCGGGGGTTTGTTTAGATCTTTATGAATCTTGGGAACCGTATAAAATACTGGGTTCCTAGGGTTAATGAC
Organism: Microcaecilia unicolor; assembly: GCF_901765095.1. Classification (NCBI taxonomy): domain Eukaryota; kingdom Metazoa; phylum Chordata; class Amphibia; order Gymnophiona; family Siphonopidae; genus Microcaecilia; species Microcaecilia unicolor. The sequence continues at coordinate 268,954,015 of NC_044033.1, read as the reverse complement.
TTTCAAAAAGCGTGATTCTGCCTTTGTGAGAAAGCCATTTCGTGTAGCTTGGTCTACAATATCAACAATTCTCATAAATAACTCTGGACCTGGATCTTGTGGTAACCGTTGATAATATCTAACATCAAGAAGTTGTCGAAAAACCTCCTCCATGTACGTATTCTTGTCCTGGATCACCACTGACCCGCCCTTATCTGCAGGACGGATGACAATTTTAGAATCCTTGGATAAGACCTCCAATTCCTGTCATTCTACTTTTGTCAGATTGTCATACCATCTTCTATGTTGTCCATACATGCGTTCAGTTGTTTCTAATTTTTCCACATCTCTGAGAACTAAAGCTTTAAACATCGCAATGTGGGTATCCATCGGGCCCGGGGGAATCCAGCGGGATTTAGGTCGGAATAAAGACTCATCGTTATATAATGAATTCTGCTGAGAAAAAAATAGTTTAACCTGTAAATTTCTAAAAATTCTAGCTAGGTCAATCCTGGTTGAAAAAGCGTTATGTGATATGGTAGGCACAAACGAGAGCCCTCTCTCCAACACCTGCATTTGTGTAGGAGTGAGGGGTCTTTGAGAAATGTTAATTACGTTTGATTCCTTAAATGGCTGGATCGTGTTACAGGGCCCTGCGTTCCTAAAAAAGCTGGAACAGGCGATATCGTCGGTGGATTCATATTGGATTGTATTATTTGTGAGGGGCCCTGAGGAATGTTGACGTGATTATGGGCCCCAACATCTTGATATTGTTGATGCTGGTAACCTGTATTCGATGTCATAACCCCTGGGTAAGAAGTAACAGGTATAGGTCATTGATAATGTGATTGGAACATAGGTTGTGATACATAATATTGTTGTGGATTTTGATTTTGAAACCCCGGGCGTCGGTAACCTCGTTGGCGTGAGCGTCTTCCTCTGCCGCCTCTACCTCGTTTGCGATCGCGGGATTGTCTCCCGCTATCAGAACTTTCTTCCGAACTTGAAAAGGCTTCTGGTACCCCACCTGATTCCTGATATTGATCATGATTATTTTTGTCTCCAAGCCAATTGTATATAGGGCCAGCAGCATAATCTGACTGGTCCCTTTGAAGTTTTTTAATCTTATTTTGTTTTAGGGTGCCATAATATTGATCTAATGCTGACAATTCAAAACTAAGCTGTTCCTCTGGTTTGAATATAATTTCTGGTGTTTGAGATGACATTTGTAATTGGGTAATAATTCCTTCTGTATTGACCTGAAGTTCCTTAATTGTTTCCTGCGCTGTTTCAATCACTAGTAACATCAGGTCCCTTGAGCAACGGTTTAAAATGGCCGCCCACCGTTCTAAAAAAGGTGTTTTATCTCGAAAAATTTTTGGTTCTTTTTGTATTCGTAGTCCTCTAGGTATTATGTGTTGTTTGACATATTCAATGAGCTGTTGTTCATGCAACTCCAATCTGATCATATTTCGTCTGTTCTGTATATAAGCATTTTTTAAAGCTAAAAAGTTTGTATCCCCACAACTGGGAGTATGTTGTCCTAATAATGATGTTCTCTGTAAAACTGATGTGACGTGTTCATCTGAATATCCAAACATGGCTTGCCAGTTAGATGCCATAATAGTATAATGATATATAAAGTCCTCCAACAGAAAACGAGTTCACAATATCAATGTCTCTGGTAACATTCAACTGCTAATAAACACAAACCAGGACTCAAAAGCCACCTACTGCGAGTAAGTGTAATAATAAACAGTTATTTCACCCGTATGTGATCAATAATTTTTATGTGTAGAGTACCCTCAGATATAAACCACCGTGACTGCAGTCAATAATGCTGCTACAACGTGGCATAGCACTTCTTTCATTGGGTAACTCTTACTATATTTTTTTGGGTAAAGAGCAACCTCTGCTCATATTTTTTTGCATCCCAATCACCACAGTGCTATAAAATCACTTATACATTTGTTTAAAAGATTACATATACTAGGTGAAAAAAACTGTACACTTATCTCGTAAGTTCTTGCCTCTCTGGCAGAACTGTGTTGCCTTGCTGAAACAATTAGCAATTGCCTTCCCCTGGATCCGCCCGACTCCGCGGGGTTTCAAAACAATTTCCTCAGGGACAAAGGGTTAAGGCTACATAAATCGCTTCTTCTTCTTTATTCTGTCTCAAGCAATCCACAAAACAAGGCAAAACCTGCTTTTACCTTGTGGCTTATAAAGCATCTGCGTCCATGTGAAATCGGAGATCACGTCACTTTTTTCTTTTTTTCTTTTTTCAACTAGCTTTATGCAAACAGTTACAAAGCTAGCAAACAGACGAAATACCAACAGATGTAGAAGAGCTTTGCAGATCAAATTATGGTGTTCCATTCAACATTGTCATTAAGTCCCAAAGGGTTGATTGTTTTTAAAGTGAAGATCCACCACTGTTCCCGTCTAATCAATGCCGTAGTCCGGTCCATATTATTTATCCAAGCAGGAATATGGTCAATAATAAACCACCGTAGATCTGCAAATGTATGTTTAAATTGTTCACAATGTGGAACCAGAGGATCTGTCATGGTTTTTGTAGATAATCTGCTTTTATGTTATGCTTTTATGATATGGAGCATCAGGAAGGCGGCTTTCATAGAGGTAGGGCCTTGAAAATTCTTTCCTCCCATACAGTATGTCCCCTAATGTGTATTAAATATTTATTTTATTAAAATGTATGTCACTTTTTTGTATCAAAATGCTCATGAAATTATATAATAACAGTTAAATATATAAAAAAAATCACAACAGGGTTATACAGATCTCACCAATGATAAATCAGGCCCATTAGTCAAAATCCCATTACCACTGTAAATCAAATAATCATGCTTTGAGAGCCTGATAAAAATACATCAGGTTTGTGAAAGCCCCGATCTCCTAAGGAAGCTTATTCCAAAGACCAGGGATGACTCATGAAAACTGGTGATGAGAAAAAGTTATACCTAACACATATTTTGAGGAACGCAATTCTCATAAATTTGCATCTTGTGATCACAGAGGCATCTAAAGATCATATGGCCTTAGCCACTTAGGTACTGTTATATATTTATCCACTCCTACCATAGCTAAGATAACATTCAAGCACCTTTCTGACCTCATTTGCAACTTTTTTAAAATTAGTACCTTATTTTCTTACTCCTGTTACTCTATCTTATCTATCTACGTATATGTTCAATCTTTGCTTATACCCTATGCTGTCCAATAAAATGTTCTGTTGTACATTGTGTTGACATTGTAATGTAGTATATGGCTGTTTTTTTTTACTGCTGTAATTGTCTATTGCTTATGTTTGACTTTTTCTTGCTGTACACCGCTTTGAGGCCCAGATGCACAAAACCTAACGAGCCCACAACTTGTGTTTTAAACTGATTCCAGCCAGTTTAAAACGCAAGTAGTTCACCCCGGGCATACACTAAGGGCATTTTCCCTGCCACGGTAGCAGGCAACAAAAACAGAATGCAAATGATTGAAAAGCTATTATAATGAGCTGCACTACCGTTGCAGCCCATTATAATGAGATGCACCACCGTTTTTCCGATTCCCTTACCGTAGGAACCCTAACGAGATGTCTGACCTCTTGTTAGGGCTCCTGTGAGGGAATCGGAAAAGAAAAGGGCCCCCAAAAAAGGTAAAAAAAAAAAAGCAGGGAGCGCATGTGAGGGGCGTCCTTTAAGGACGTACTCTCCCTGCGCTTCTGAGAGACGTCTTTTTTTTTGCTCTGCCGGCGCTGGTGTTTTTCCCCCCTTCTATTTTGTCTTCGCCGCCCCTCCACAGCAAAACTTTTATGTTTTCCTGGTTGCCGGAGAATCGGGACGTCCCTTTAGATTAGGCTCCTCTGGTCTCTTCGGCCAATCAGAGCGCGTTTCGCTGACAACAGCCAGCTAAGTCCGCTTTGATTGGCTGAAGAGACCAGGAAGAGGAGCCTAATCTAAAGGGACGTCCCGATTCTCCGACTCAGGTACCGAAGGACTAGAGAATGCAAGTGAGCTACAACGAGTAGCTCATTTGCATTCCCTATCGTTGATGCATTCCCGTTCCCTACCGATTCGCTATGGAATCGGTAGGGAACGGGAATTACCAAAGTCTTTAATGCATCTGGGCCTGAGTGAATTCCTTCAAAAAGGAGGTAAACAAATCCTAATAAATAAATGAATATTGTTAAGAGCCTTAAATAAATTCTGGAGGAGTGGCCTAGTGGTTAAAGTGGTGGACTTTGGTCCTGGGGAACTGGGTTCGATTCCCACTGCAGGCACAGGCAGCTCCTTGTGACTCTGGGCAAGTCACTTAACCCTCCATTGCCCCAGGTACAAATAAGTACCTAAGCCGCATTGAGCCTGCCATGAGTGGGAAAGCACGGGGTACAAAAAAAAAAAAAGTCAATGTAAATGGCCAGAACAGAAGAGACATGAGCTCTCCATCTACCGTCAACAATCATGCAGTCAAATTTTGAACTAACTTAAGCTTTCACAAAAATTTTCTTTGAATATAATAAATTGCAACAATCATGGAAGGGAACTTTCAAACAATGTGTAAGTCAGAATTGGGACATCCCGCCCATAATGTCCAAATAAACGGCCGTCTCACAGTTATTCTTGAACAGGAAAGACGTCCAGATTTCCTTTTCGAAAATATGTGAGAAGGACGTCCTTATGCTGGGTCATCCATCCTGAACAAATGTTTTTCAAACTGAAACATTTAAATTATAAACAGGGGTAAACAAGGCACAGGGTTGTGACACAGACATCCTTGCAGAATAGAGGAGTAGCCCAGTGGTTGGTGCAGTGGACTGTAAACCAAGGGAAAAGGGTTCAAATCCCATTGTAACTTATTTTGTTCATAACTGTGATCTCTCTGGGACGTGAAAAATGCCTACTGTATCTCAATGTACACCACTTAAATTAGCCTGCACGCTTCCAGATGTCTTATATCATTATGTACAGTAAGTATATTTCTGTTCCTGGAGGGAGACCCAGAAACAAAAATTAATAGAGTTACAGTAGGATTTCAACCTCTGTCCCTTGGTTTACAGTCCACTGTACTTACCACTCCTCTGAACTGCTTACTGTTTTGTTCAGAATGAACATAATACCTGCAGCTGACACAGAGTCTGGTTTTCCTTTCAGGGGAGAGGGAGGGGGACAGCAACCATTGGGGGATTAAGGAGGTGTCATGCCTTAATCCCTCCAGTGGTCATCTGCTCAGAGCACCATTTTGTACCCTGGATGTGACCGAAATAGGTCTAACTTAGGATGTCCTTTTTTAGACTCGGACGTTTCTTTCTGTTCAGGAATCGCTGCTGGATGTCCCAATTTTGGGCTCTCCCTAGGCCTGCCCAAACCATGCCTACAACATGGCCAGCAGTGTAAAACGTCCAAATTCTGATTTTCCACAAATCAGGATTTAGATGTTTTTAGCAGATGGACATTTTGTTTAGCATTTTGAGACATCCATCTTTTGCGGCATTTTGAGACATCCATCTTTTGCGCTGAATATTGGCTTAACCGGTTAAGTTGCCATGATCAAAGATGAAACTGGATATTCAATGCCAGCCGTTGGATATGGCTTGGCATTTAATATCCAGTCTGACCGCCAGCATTGCGCAGTCACCACGCAGTCTGACGCCGGCTGAATATTCGGGTGGGGGGGATAGAATCTGAGTGGGGAAATGCCCAGAAGAATCAAGAAAATCTACTTCTGTGTCTTTATCTGATGGGCCTTTTACTAAAGCTTAGCACAGCTAAGATGGTATAAAATGGACTTCGTAGCATTTTGTGCATGTTAAACTTTAGTAAAAAGGCCCCAGAGTCTAATGACAGATGGTTCAACTCCTTTAAAATCCTAAAAGTAGTACAAGCCCCTCCCCACTTAAAATGCCTGAAGTTTGGTCTCAACAGTATCTCAAGGATATCTTTCAAATTATGCGTTTTCATTCACTAAATTCTGTTTGGTCAAGCCCCATCATATATGAATAATCTTATTGAATTACCCCCCTCGTAATTTTCTCTTGCATTTCCCTAGCTGTAAGAATGTGATATATAAAACAATTCACTCGAATTTCTCCTATCAAGGCAACAACATTTGGAATTCTCTTCCTAAATCAATCAAGTTTACCGATGATTACCTAACTTTTAGAAGTCTTCTAAAAACTTCAATCTGGCCTTTCTGAATACAAAGAACTCTATTTGAATTTTGCCCACACCCTTTTCTTAATCTCATTTCCCATCTAGTCCTGCCTAATTATGCTTTCACCTATCTACCCTTAATTATTTGTTTGTCCTTGAGATAGTCTAAATCCCTGGTTTCTTACTGCACATGTATTAATTTGCTTCTTGAACTTATTGTAATTTGTATTATATTCTGTACATTATTATCCACAATGAATATGCATGAAAGAGATTTGCATATAATGGAGGAAGTATATAAATCACGCTCATGCATATTCATTGTGGATATCTTGAAAACCTAACTGGCAAGGGGTACTCCAGGACTGGATTTGGGAAACACTGCTATAAAGAGTGCTCAGCCCGGATTGTCCTTTACAGGATAATGCTGAGCTCGAATTTTTCCTGGCACCTAAGTTTTGGTGCCATTTACTAAATCCAGCCCAATATTCAAGGTGTAGTCACACCATGGAGCAATACAGAAGCATTAGGATATTCTTCGTTTTATTCTTTATTAATTTCCTAATATTCTGTTTGCTTTTTGGCCAACACCATACACTGAGCAGAAGATTTCAAGGTACTCTCCACAGTGACACTTAGATCTTTTTCCTGGGTGGTTAACTGATAATATGGAATGTAGGATCATGGAGCTACAATTTGGGTTACTCTTCGCAATATGCATCACGTTGCACTTGTCTACATTACATTTCATCTGCCCAGTCTTCCAGACTCGTAAGGTCCTCCTGAGATTTTTCACAGTCTGCAAGCAATTTAATAACTTTGAATAATGTTATCACCTGCAAATTTGATCACTTTACTCATCATTCCCTTTTCCAGATCACTTTTAAATCTGTTGAATGGCACTGGTCTCAGGACAGAACCCTGTGGCACTCCACTATTCACCCCACCTAAAAAAAAAACCCCATTAATTTAACACTACTGTCTGTTTTCTATCTTTTAACCAATTCCCAATCCACAATAGAACACTGCCTCCTATCCCATAGCTTTTCAAATTTTCTCAGGAGTTTCTCATGAGGGACTTTGTCAAAAGCTTTTTGATACACTTCATCAACTGACTTCCCTTTATCTATGTGTTTATTCACATCTTCAAAACAAATGCAGCAGATTGGTGAGACAAAACTTGTCTGGGCTCTATCCACGTTGATTCTGTCCCATTAAACCATGTTTGTCTATGTGTTCAATAAAATTGTTCTTTATAATAATCTCTACCATAGAGATCACGTGATGTGCTGAGGAGAGCGGAGGCAGGAAAGCTCACCTCTTAGGCCGAATCCCCCATCCCGCCGACAAAATAGCAGCCCAGCACTCCTTCGAGCCAACATTCGCTGAGGTAGGGGTCGCGCAAGTGAATGGACCCTTTTATTACGCGATTGGAATCAAAAATGCCTCCGAAATCGACAAAAAAAGAAGCGGAGAGGCCCCGCGCCGCAGACTCCAAAATGGCGATGAGCCCGCAGCCTGAGGCGCCAACCTCGATGTTCTCTCCGCCACAGCTGCAACAAATTACCGACGCAGTTAAGCAAGCCCTGGAACCGCAATTACAACAGCTCTCTGGGCAAATGAAAGCGGTGGAAAGCTTGCTGGCTGACACGACCCGACGAACCGGAGAATTAGAACAGAGAGTATCATCTGCTGAGGATGAACAGGCGGGCATGACAACGGAGCTTGAAGATCTAAGACAAACGGTGAAAAAACAATCGCAACAACTTGATGATCTAGAAAATAGATCGAGAAGGGGAAACCTTCGAATTATAGGAATACCAGAAACAGTTTCAGATCGTTCCCTGCCCTCCGTATTAGAAAAATGGCTCCAAACGGAATTTGCCCTGTCTGATAGTATTGGCGCGCTTTGCCTTGAACGAGCACACCGCGTGGGCCGCAAGATAGACAGTAACCAGAGACCTAGAATGGTAATGATAAAAATACATAACTTTATCCACAAAGCAGAAATCCTTAGAGGAGCACGAGAGAAACGCAATATACTGGCTTTTGAGGGGTCGCCAATTAAAATCTTTCAAGATTACTCTCCTGCGTTGCAAGAGCGACGGCGAGCTTATGGACCTGTTTGCCAAACACTGGTGGATGCTAATCAAAAATTTATGTTAATATACCCTGCCACACTGCGAATCAATTTCCAAGGTACATGGCGAACATTCTTAACCCCGAAAGATGCGCAGGACTGGCTGGCAGCGAATCTCAATGTCAAAGAAAGTAAGATTTCCTTTACATGAAACATGGCGCCAGGCAGATCTGGAGAATGCAACTGTAAAACAAGAAAGCGATCCTGAAAATAAGGAGGTACTGGGCAAGACTGGAACATTCAAAGTAAGGGGGGGGGGGAGGGAAAGCCTCACATTATTGATCCCCATATTTTTCACATTAGATAGGAGGAAGGGTAAATAGTGATGCAAGGGAAAGGGAATGGGAAGAGACAAGGGGGGTGGGTAAGGGAGGGTATAAAGGCAAGAGATAGATACTGGAGAACCAAGCAAATCAACCAGGAGGGTAGACCACAAACAAAGTCCAAATTGAGTAAGCTTTATAGGAAGTCATACATTACAGAACAAGGTGTATTTGCAACCCTGGGTGGGGCTGGGCACCCGGGGACGGTTATAGGTAGACAGAAACAGCAAATGAACACATATAGAATAACCCCACATTAAGACCACAAGATTTGCCTCATGGAACGTGGGGGGGATCTCTACACCAGTAAAGCGGGCAAAAATACTTATGTGCTTAAAGAGACACAAAGTAGATATAGGATGCCTGCAGGAGACAAAACTCACCATGGAGGAACACAATAAATTAAAGAGACAATGGGTGGGCGAGGTCCATGCAGCATCCTCGGGGGATCGTAAAGGGGGGGTAGCAGTAGTGATCCGTAAAGGGATTGCCTCAAGATCAGAACTAATAAGAGCAGACCCAAACGGACGCTATGTCTTGGTTCGCCTTTGGATACATCAGAGGGAGCTCCTGATTCTAGAGGTGTATGGCCCCAATGTATATGATGCAAAGTTTTATACCAACCTTGTGCAACTTTGTCTCCCATATAAATCCACACAGCTGCTGGTGATGGGAGATTTCAACTTAGTGGTGGATCCTAAAGCAGATTGTTCGAACCCCAGGGCGGCTTCCAGGGGGGGACCTAGGGCCCATGCGCTCTCATTTTTTCAAAGGTCTCTAGGCCTAATAGACACATGGCGCTGCTTACACCCTGAGGAGCATGATTACACCCACTTATCAAGAGCACACGGGACTTATTCCAGACTAGACTACATATTTATCTCCCAACCGGCGTTTTCCTGGGTGCTAGCATCGGAGATAGGCCCAGAAGAGGTCTCGGACCACTCCCTAGTGTGGGTTGACATTGAAGTGCCATTATTTTACCAGCAGACACGTAACTGGCGTTTCCCAAATTACCTAGCAAAGAACAGTGAATTCCAAGACTTTCTTTAAAAAAAATGGTCAGATTACCTTTATAACAATAGTGGCCACATAGATCAACCAGAACTACTCTGGAGTGCAGCTAAGGCTGTCCTTCGAGGCGAGATCATTGCCTTTGTTCATGCCAAAAATAAGAAGCAATCCATAGCAATAACACGATTAGAGCAGAGTCTACGGAAAGCTAAGTCCCAATTTATTAAACGCCCGACCGAAGAGACTAAAGAACAATTGCGAGCAATTCAAGTAACACTGAATGCTTTATTACAGGAGAGGGGACAGAGATTTTTAGCGACTCAGCGATGTAAATTTCAAAGATTTGGGAATAGGCCAGGAACACTACTATCACACCTAGTCAATGCATGGGGACCCCGCAAGCCAATAGTGACACTCAGAGATTCGACAGGGAAGGTATATAATAAAAGTGACAAAATAGCTGAGCTTCTCTCAAAATTTTTTGCCAACCTGTACAGCTCACCTGTCGAACCAGAAGTAGGGCAGATAAACCAGTTTTTAGATAAGGCTGGGCTACCTAAATTATCAGAAAAAGAAAAACTCGAAATGGAGGCACCCCTGGAGGCAAAAGAGATTCAGGAAGTCATCAAGTCAATGCCTACAGGGTCGGCTCCAGGTCCAGATGGATATTCTGGGGAGTTTTACAGGCTATTGCCCAGCTCCTTCTACCCAGTAATACATGCATTTTATGAGCAAGTAATAGAAGCAGGCCACTTCCCACAACACGCAAACTTAGCTTTAATATCTTTAATTTTGAAACCCGGGAAGTCAGATGACCTGGCCGACTCCTATAGACCCATATCACTTATCAATGTGGACTTAAAAATCCTAGCCAAGATTCTTGCCAACCGGTTATCAGGGATACTACCCAGGGTGGTGGGAGAGGAGCAGGTGGGATTCGTCAAAACCAGACAGGCAACTAAGAATGTACGTAGGCTCTTACTGGCAATGGCAGCGGGACAGCTGACAGAGACACCAACTGCTTTATACTCACTAGATGCCGAAAAAGCATTTGATAAAGTGAACTGGACATATCTGTTCGCCGTCCTGCGGTACATGGGCATTGGGGGATGGTTCTACAATGCAATCGTAGCACTATATACAGACCCGTCAGCTGCAGTAATAGTAAATGGGATTAGAGACAAGCCTTTCGAGATAGCGAGGGGTACAAGACAGGGCTGCCCACTGTCCCCAGCATTGTTTATCCTGTCATTAGAGCCCCTGCTGAGAGCTTTGAAGAAATCAGAAGAAGTCTCAGGAGTGCAGGTGGGGAATAAAATTATCAAAACCTTAGCGTTTGCAGATGACTTGATGATTGGGACAACTCATCCTTCAGCCTCGCTAGACCAGATTATACAGAAAACTGAGGAATATGGCCGAATCTCAGGGTTTACTTTGAACAAAAAAAAATCACTGGCCATGGAGGCATATCCAGACAAAGGAGGCCCGGACCGGGAGGACTGCCCTCTGACCAAAGTAAAAGGGAAAATTAGATATCTGGGCACCAACATAACACAAGATCTGGGCAGACTATACCAAGAGAATGTTGAGCCCCTGCTGGAGACCACACGTCTAAAACTAAGAATGTGGGAACCATATCCTCTGTCGCTGTTGGGGCGCATCACTGTCTATAATATGATGATCGCGCCCAAGTGGATATATGTTTTCCAGACTCTCCCTCTGTTTCTGAAAACAGAAGATGAAAAACAGTTAAATAAGCTCATTCAGAGATTTCTATGGAGAGGACGAAAAGCAAGACTGCCGATACAATTATTGCACACCCCGCGAGAATATGGAGGCTTGGGCCTATTGAATATGCGTTATCTCACCATTGCCAGTGGCATGCGACATATCACAGATTGGTATAGGAATACCACAGAATTTTCAGACACACCCTTAGAAACTTCACTAACTCAAGGAGTCCATTTTAGCTGCTGGCTACATATGGGAATGGGCCAACAGCCTAGGCTCCTCCAACAATCATACCTACTTCCAACAGCCAGATCAGTATGGAGATGGGTATGTAAAAAGCACAACTTCTCGTGGAGAGTGACCCCATATCTATCTATTTGTGAAAACCCGCAGTTCCAGCCCGGAATCATGCATGATGGGTTCCGTATATGGAGGCGAAGCGGTCTGGCATATATTCATCAAGTGGTAACAGAAGAGGGGCAAATGAGAACTTTTGAAGAACTACAGACACAATTTACCCTCAAACCAAGGGATCGTTTTCACTACTGGCAGTTGACTCATTATGTAAAAAGTTTGCCCTGGGAGTGCCTCACAGAGGATGTGCAGGAGGAACTTTCATCGGCATACTCCCTGCAGTCCCAGGGCAGAGTGTCATTGTCCATGAATCATCGTCATTTAAAAGACAGGACAGAAGAACCGGACTACCAGTTGCTGACTGAACAGTGGAACACGGACCTAGGCACGATCTTGCCACCAAATATAATACAGGAGTATATCAACAAGGTCCAAAAAGCTTCCAAAATGGTTCAATACAGCGAAATGGAATACAAATTTGTAATGAGGGCATATATCCCTCCAAGGAGAGCCTTCCACATGGGAATATCCCCGGATGGTGCATGCCCTAAGTGTGGGGCGCACGGGGCGACACTTGGACACATGTTTTGGTCATGCCCCAGCATCCAAAAATTTTGGACAATACTTACCCAGTCGATCTCACAGATGTGGGGTGCTACCTGTAAGAAGGGACCACAGATGTTATTTGGAAAACCCATGATGGTGCACCCGATTCCGACAGGGTTTAAGGGATTTACTCATAGAGCCATAATGATTGCAAAAAAAGTTATACTTACTGAATGGATTACAAATAAAACTCCAACCTTGCAGCAGTGGCGTGGTTTGATGATAGACTACATGAAGTTTGAAAAGAAATTGGCAGACTATAAAAGTGAAAGAAGATTTACAGAAAAGGACTTCCATCGGATTTGGACTGCCTTCTGGCAAACTATCCCCTTAGGGGGAAGAGGCCGGATCCTGAATTTGTAGCAGAACTGCTTGGACAATCCAGTACAAACGGATCGGCTAAGGACATAAGAGCATAAGGGAGGGTGGACGTGGGAGGGAAGGGGGGGAGGGGGGGAGATAGGAAACAAGGTGCCTACGGGAAATATTACAGGAATATCAATAAGGACATTTGGAAAAGGTTTTAGGTCATGATAGATTAGAAGTTGATGTTAGTAAAATTGAGAGATAGTTGAAGTTATAAATAACCTGTTTATGTTAGACATGAAAATTGTTCAGAGCCTTTGCTGAATATGATATGGAATTTTCCGTGCAAATCAATAAACAAATTTAAACATAATAATCTCTACCATTTTGCCTGGCACTGATATCAGGCTTACCTGTCTGTAAATTTGCCAGATCATCCCTGGGAAATGTTGAACTGTTTCCGCTTTGCCCATTCTCTTAGTGGTATTTGAGTGTGTATTTGGTTTTAAAACTGAATAGCACACTCTACCAACAGCCCCTAACCCTCCCCCCCCCCCCCCCCAAAAAAAAAGAAATACATGCAGTGTTATTTTGAGACTACTATTTTCCTAGGGTCCAATGAAAAATGGAACACATGCACACCTCTGACCAGAATTCTGCATAAATATCATCTGCTATCAATCGGGTAACTGGCCACAACTTCGTCACCGAACAGAGATCACAAGCTGTCATCATCAGACCAATCAGTCGGTCCCTGCAACAAGATAATACAATCACTTTGGATGCATTTCATCACTGCCATATTTGTACAACATTCATAACAAATTTTGTAAAGAGCATTTGTAGAATTATTTAACAAACACGTAGGCCAAAAAATGCCCCATGAGTCAGACAGACAGAAGTGTTTCATTCTGTTTCACTAGGAAACTATGAGTATGCTTGGAAGAGTTTATAGTGTAAAAGAATATGTATATCCTTATCTATATCTTTAATCCATGCACACCCAGAGAGAAACACAACTGTACAGTACTACATAAAATGAAAATTGGATCTGATAAGATGCAATCAAGCACAAGGAACACTGACAATGGGACTGCTTGTAGTTTTGAAATTACAGCATAGTTTGCTTATGAATTTAGCCTCTCTCATACACTTATTAAATCATGCTTTTACCCAGGAAATACTAAGCAATACAAAAAAAAACAACAAATCTACATCTTTATATGTATATAGATCTATCTATCTATCTATCTATTGTTATGTGACTAGCCTAGATTCAATCACAAATGAGTTTAACTTTCCCTAGATGCACTGCATCTGCTGTGTACAAATCCTAGAAAGCAAGGACCTGCTGCAATCAGTTCAAAACACAGGAAATAAAAGCTTTTAATTGTTTTATTACTAAAATAATTTCATCGTTGTCAAGTGAAAATGCTATGGGCCTGACATTCAAAAGAGTTTAACTGGGCAGGAGAGGCTCTTGCCTGGTTAAACCCCACTGAGCTAGCCATCCACCAATATTTTGCAGTACTTTTAGAGGTCTTTTACTAAACTGCGGTAGCGTTTTTAGCTCACAGTAGAAATCAGCTAGCGGTAAACATTCCTATGGGCATCTCGGCGTTTCCTGCCAGCTGATTTCTACCGTGAGCTAAAAACGCTACCGCTGCTTAGTAAAGTACCCCCTTAAGCAGGTACTGCCACTGAATATTGCTTGCGACCACTGTGGCACTATCTAATTACTACCGAGGCAGCTGTGCTGGAGCAGAGCCGGTAGCTAATCCAAATGTGTGATATTCAATCCACCACCGAGTTAGCTAACCAAGAAAAGTTAGGACATAATAAATGTGGTAGTCAGTGGTGTAGCTACGTGGGGCCATAGGGGCCTGGGCCTCCCCAAATTTGCTCTGGGCCCCAGGTTTGGCTGGTGGGGGTCCCCAACCCCTGCCAGCTGAAGCCTTCATCCAGTGCTGGTCACTGGCACCGCCGCATTGCCTGCCCTGCTCTCTCTTCCCTTTCACATCCAGCATGCTTCTTTTAGTGTAATTGCTCAGTTTCACTAAAAAGAGCGTGCTGGATGTGAGGGGAAGAGAGATCAGGGCAGGCAATGTGGCGGCAGCGTGGTACCGGAGATCAGCACTGGAAGAAGGCTTCAGCTGGCAGGGGTTGTGGACCCTCGCCAGCCAAAATGTACAGCAGCGGCAGTGGGTGGGGAGCGGGAGCAGCAGGGCAGCAAGGTGGCGGGGGGCAGACCAAAATGTGCCCACTTCACCTTGGACTCTGGCCCTCTAGAGGTCATGGAAGTCATTTTGAACCCAGAGCCAAAATGAGCAGGATCGAGTAGGCATTGTTCCTACCCCTCTCCCTACATTAGATCACCAGGGGCCCTTGTTAACGCTGGGGTTCTACAGAGAGGTGTAGTGGGTCTTCAGGAGGTCGGGAAGTTGGTGGATACCCTTGAGGGGGGGGGAGCTTAGGAGGGGAGTTTGGGAGGAGGATCAGAAAAAAAAGCCAATATTCTGCTTACTACCTGGTTAGCTAATTGGATAATAGCCTGAATACTGCCATTACCTGGTTAATTTAGGGGAGGTGGACAGAGCCTGGATACTCAGTACTAGGAGCCAGATAGGTGTTGACATTGAATATTCAGTTTTGAGGGTTTAAAAAAATGCTGACCACCTCTGGCTGAATAAATACAGAATATGGATATAGCCTGTATTTAGAAAACGTGTGTGGGGGTAGGGCGGGGGGAGGGGAGTCAACGTGTTCATGCTCAACACATCTACCCTCTTTTCTACATAGCCTTTAGCTCCTGAAAAGTAAATCTGGTTAATGGAACACAGCTGAAGAGGAGATGCAGGTCCATCACAAACCTCTCTGAGGGGCCCTTTTACTAAGCTGCGTAGGCGTCTATGTGAGCCCAACGCACGCCAATTTGGAGTTACTGCCCGGCTACCACGAGGTCCGTGCGGTAATTTCATTTTTTTATGTGCCAGAAAATATATTTTTTATTTACTGGTGCGCGGCAAAAATCGGGTGGTAACTCAGACTTGACACGCGTAGGCAATTATGTATTTATTTGTAGCATTTGTATCCCACATTTTCCCATGAATTTGCAGGCTCAATGTGGCTTACATTTGCCATAATGGTGGTTGCCATTTCCGGGTAACAGAATTACAGTTAATGCGAGAGACCTTACCACTAAGCCAATTGGTTGCGATAAGGTCTCAGACAAAAAATGGACATGCGGCAATTTTTATTTTGCCGCATGTCCATTTTTAGCAAAAATTTTTTAAAGGCATTTTTTGCAGGTGCGCTGAAAAATGGATCTGCGCACGCTCAAAACCTGCGCCTATGCTACTGCAGGCCATTATTCAGCGCACCTTAGTAAAAGGACCCCTTAACCTTTACAACTGCCCTCTCTCCCCTCAAAGATGGGAAAGCACTGGTGGCTCTCTACTCCACTCCACATTTATCCTGATAGCTAGACCAAGGAACCTTCTTACCAATGTGCCATGACCAATATTTTGCCATGGATACCTTTGCAGCGTGGGATTACATAAATAATGTCCACCTCATGGCTATGATCTTTAAGATGGACATCTGAAAAGTGTCAGTACAGTTAAAAGTATTGCCAGAGATAGGGAAGAGAGGCAGAAGCCTTACATTTCTACTACAGATAATGCAAGTCAAAAAGACCCCCCCCCCCCTCAAATATATTCACTTTTACATTATACATTTAAACACATTCTACACGAGATAAGAAGTGAACACTAATTCTAAACACATTAGTACTCTTCTAAGCTTGCTAATTTTAGTAATCTTATTTTTAAATTAGTTCTTTTCCAGTTAGGACTTGTGTTCTAATGAATAATTGAACAATTTATTTCTAACAGCATAGTTATCTGAAGGCTACAAGTTGACAGTTTTAAGGGAATTTTACAAGTTGTACTATCAGAGCACCATCACCTCTGCGTCTTGGAGCCACTTCCTCCTTTACTGCACCACCTCCCAGATGGTTAATGCCTGTGCATCCAATCTCGAGCGTGCCCATTCCATTATCTTACACTAAGGAACTCATTTCAAAAGCACACAGTAAACAAAATAAAAAAAATACAAATATTTATAAAAATTTAAAAGTCCAGCTGCTAAAACCATCCAAACTGCGATTTTGGAATGGCAGAATCTGGACGTCCTCTACTACAGCTAATCCAAATAGCAAGGGGGTGTTGTTTTAGATGGGACTAGGAAGGGCCCAAAATTAGGATGTCCAACAACGATAATCGAACAGGAAGAAACATCCAAGTCTAAAATGAAAGACATTTTTATTTAGATCTGTTTCAGTAATATCCAGGGTACAAAAGACCACTGGAGGGATTAAGGTATCACCCCTCATGAATCCCCCAGTGACTGCTGTCCCCTTCACTCTTCCCTGAAAGTGAAAACGGAAAAGAATACAAGACTCTATGAAAGTATGAGATATTATGGACATTCTGAACAAAGCAGACAGCAGGTTTGAGGAGCAGCCTAGTGGTGAGTGCAGTGGACTGTAAATCAGGGGAGCCAGATTCAATTCCTAATTTAGTTCTTTTTCCTTTAAATTGTGAAACCTCCAAAAACAGACATATACCTATTGTACTTAAATATTGATGAAACTGGCAAGCCTGAATATTCACAAAGTATTACCTTTTATTGATATAACAAACCCCTATAAAATTACTAATAACTAATGCTGAATGCTATGCTTACTAAAAATACATCATAGATTTTCCCCATCCCTGATCATTACACCAAAACATTACCAATTATGTTCATACGCAAGATGGCTGCTGACTAGGATGACCACATCTAGATGAGCTCCAGGATACAACCTAATCCTAAGGACATTGACGGATTCAGGGACACCCAGGGACATCAAGAACATCACCCAATTCTGCCCACACCTAAGGTAGAAATAATTTAAATAACAAAGCCCCATCTCGAATCCGCCTGAAGAATGGAGGGTAGCACGACCCTCACAACAGGCCCTCACCACACCTGGTGAGTTCAGACGGTTTCCGCCGCAGCTCCCTCAACACAGATCTCCCCCAGTAACTCGAGAGAATAGCATTTCCCAGACAGGTCCATCACATAACCCAACTCACCAAAGTCACAGGCGCATGGAGACCTACCTGTACATCAAACCCACACTAGTACAGGTGGACGGGGTGCTCCTGACTGGCAGAGATGCTGCCCAGGGCACCTATCAAAGGTAACAATGTTGACTACCCATGCCAACCTCGAGTGTGATGACGAGGGAAGCAGAATATACAGTGTGAAAGAGAACTGTGGCGACCAAGCAAACCAAGTAAAGAGCAGCGGAGACTGTGCCAACCACACAAGCGAACGGGGGAAACTGGAGAAACCAACGTGGCAGGGTTAGAAGTAGAGATAGGAGCGGCAACAAATCAATCAAGGAGCGATGATGGTAAGACAGAAGGGAGAACACCACGGTAGCGAACTTTGCGGCGAAAAGAACAGAGGGAAACACACTGCAAAGACAAACTCAATTACATAATTCAGGGACAGACCACAGTTCACCCAAAGGAAGGCCTACTATTAAAGCAGCCCCTGCAGCTTGGACAAGATTATTAATGAGAAAAGCATCACTGAAACAGCCAATCCTTCACAGAACTCCGAGTGTATCCACAATATGTAGCACCCAGAGTGACTGTAGTGCCTTCAGCAGTAAATAACCAAAAACCAAACCTCTCAGCACACACCAAGATTTGTGAAAGTCAGCCAGAGCTTTACCTTTACCAAGAAAGCCAAGTGATCTAGGAAGAAGTAACCTGCCATGCAAAGATACTTCAGGACTGCAGACACCCAAATATAGTCCATTTGAAAAGAACAAGTAGAAAACAAATCAGAGAAGTCTATGCACACAAACGCACACCCTTCCTGATCAGAGACAAGCTGATAAGTTAACAGAGAGTAGAGCAAAATATGAGAAACAAAGTGGAATCATTTAGCAACTGAAGAAGTTCCTTACAAGTAGTAATCGGAAGTGTGAGGCTTTAGTTGCAGCAGCCCAGAACTTGCTGTACAGGAGCCGACGAGAGAAGGAAAAATTCTAGACGTAGTCATTTGTGGAGCGCATGATCTGGTACAGGAGGTAGCAGTCCGGGAGGCCGCTTGACAACAGTGATCATAACGTGATCGCCTTTGAAATTTGCTTTCAAAAAGGTAAACATAGGAAGTCAAATATGTTAGCGTTTAACTTTAAAAATGGAAGCTATGATAAAATGAAAACAACGGGTAAAAAAAACTTAGAGGAGTGACTGAGAGGGTAAGAAACCTACAACAGGCGTGGATGCTGTTCAAAAACACCGTCCTGGAGGCCCAGGCCAAGCATATTCCACGTATCAGAAAAGGAGGACGGAAAACCGAACGACAGCCGGCGTGGTTAAAAAGTTAAGTAAAGGAGGCTATTGGAGCTAAAAAGGAATCCTTCAGAAAATGGAAGAAGGAACCGAATGAGGAAAGTAAGAAGCAAAATAAGGAATGTCAAGTCAGATGTAAAGCACTGATAAGAAAGGCAAAGAGGGATTTTGAAAGAAAGATAGTGTTAGAGGCGAAAACTGATAGTAAATTTTTTTTAGATACATTAAAAGCAGGAAACCGGCAAAAGAATCAGTTGGCACGCTGGATGACAGGAGTGTAAAAGGGGCAATCAAGGAAGACAAAGAACTAGCAGAAAAACTAAATGAGTTCTTTGCTTCGGTCTTCACCGAGGAAGATTTGTGTCGGATACCGGTGCCGGACAGAGTATTCGTAGCTGACGAGTCGGAAAAACTTATTGAAATATCTGTAAATCTGGAAGACGTAATGGAGCAGTTCTGCAAACTGAAGAGTAGCAAATCTCCTGGACCGGATGACATTCACCCTAGGGTACTGATAGAACTAAAAAATGAGCTGGCAGAGCTACTGTTAGTGATTTGTAATTTATCCTTAAAATCGAGCGTGGTACCGGAAGATTGGAGGGTGGCCAATATAACGCCGATATTTAAAGAAGGATCCAGAGGAGACCCGGGAAATTATAGACCGGTGAGTCTGACGTCAGTGCCGGGCAAAATGGTAGAGACTATAATCAAGAACAAAATTACAGAGCACATTCAAAAGCATGGACTAATGGGACAAAGTCAACATGGATTTAGTGAAGGGAAGTCTTGCCTCACCAATCTGCTGCATTTCTTTGAAGGGGTAAACAAACATGTGGACAAAGGTGAGCCGGTTGATATTGTGTATCTAGATTTTCAGAAGGCGTTTGATAAGGTCCCTCATGAAAGACTACAGAGGAAATTAGAGGGACGTGGGATCGGAAGTAGTGTCTTACTGTGGATTAAAAACTGGTTGAAAGATAGGAAACAGAGAGTAGGACTAAAAGGTCTATATTCACAATGGAGAAGGTAGTTAGTGGGGTCCCTTAGGGATCGGTGCTGGGACCTCTGCTTTTTAACATATTCATAAATGACCTAGAGATGGGGGTAACTAGTGAGGTAATCAAATTTGCCGATGACACAAAGTTATTCAAAGTAGTCAAATCGCCGAAAGATTGTGAAAAGCTACAAGAGGACCTTATGAGACTGGGAGACTGGGCGTCTAAATGGCAGATGACGTTTAATGTGAACAAGTGCAAAGTGATGCATGTGGGAAAGAGGAACCCAAACTATAACTACGTCATGCAAGGTTCAGCATTGGCAGTCATGGACCGAGAAAGGGATCTAGGTGTCGTCGTTGATGATACGTTGAAAACGTCTGCTCAATGTGCTGCTGCGGCTAGGAAAGCAAATAGAATGTTGGGTATCATTAGGAAAGGAATGGAAAACAAAAATAAGGATATTATTCTGCTGTTGTATCGCTCCATGGTGCAACTGCACCTCAAGTATTGTGTTCAATTCTAGTCGCCACACCTCAAAATAGACATAATGGAATTGGAAAAGGTGCAGAGAAGGGTGACAGAGATGATACAGGGGATGGGACGGCTTCCCTATCAGGATAGGCTGAAGAGGCTGGGGCTCTTCAGCTTGGAGGAAAGGCGGCTGAGGGGAGATATGATAGAGGTATATAAGATAATGAGTGGAATGGAATGGGTCGATGTGGAGCGTCTGTTCACGCTTTCCAAAAATACTAGGTCAAGGGTCATGCGATGAAGCTGCAGTGTGGTAAATTTAAAACGAATTGGTGGAAATGTTTCTTCATTCAACACGTAGTTAAACTCTGGAATTCACTGCCAGAAAAAGTGGTTAAGGCGGTTAACTTAGCGGACTTCAAAAAAGGGTTGGACGGCTTCCTGGAGGAAAAAGCCATAGAATGTTATTGAATGGACGAGAGAATACAGTACTTCTAGGATGGATGGGAGAAATTGCTTGTTCTTTTGGCCGCTGTTGGCGACAGGGTGCTGGGCTCGATGGACCCTTGGAGGGGCATAATCGACCAGAAACGCCTATCTCCATGGGCGTTAATCTCCGAGAACGGGTCCGTGAAGGGGCGGAGTGAACCGTATTTTTTAAAAAAAATAGACGCCCATGCTTTATTCGCCAAGGTGTGAGCTGGGCGTTTTTGCTTTTCACCGATAATGGAAAATGAAATCGCCCAGCTCAAAAACGAATAAATGCAAGGCATTTGTTCGTGGGAGGGGCCAGGATTCATAGTGCACTGGTCCCCCTCACATGCCAGGACACCAACCGGGCACCCTAGGGGGCACTTTTACAAAAACAAAAAAAAAGGTAAAAGAGCTCCCAGGTGCATAGCACCCTTCCCTTGGGTGTTGAGCCCCCCAAATCCCCCTCAAAACCCACTGCCCACAAGTCTACACCAGTACTATAGCCCTAAGCGGTGAAGGGGGGCACCTACATGTGGGTACAGGGGGTTTGGGGGGGGTTGGACGACTAGTAGCATTAAGCAGCACAATTGTAACAGGTAGGGGGGGATGGGCCTGGGTCCACCTGCCTGACGTCCACTGCACCCCCTAACAACTGTTCCAGGGACCTGCATACTGCTGCTTGGGAGGAGGGTATGACATTTGAGGGTGAAAGTAAAAAGTTGTGAAACATCATTTGTTGTGGTGGGAGGGGTTAGTGACCACTGGGGGAGTCAGGGGAGGTCATCCCCGACTCCCTCTGGGGGTCATCTGGTCATTTAGGGCACTTTTTGGGGCCTTATTCGTCAAAAAACAGGGTCCAGGAAAAGTGCCCTAAATTCTAGCTACAAACGCATCCATTATCGGCGAAGGGCGCCCATCTCTGTTCGGGTGATAACCACGCCCCAGTTCCGCCTTCACCACGCCTCCGACACTCCCCCGTCAACTTTGTCCGCATCCACGACGGAGTGCAGTTGAAAGCGTCCAAAGTTCGGCTTTCGATTATGCCGCTTTATTTGTTTTTGTGAGAGGAACGCCCATCTCCCGATTTAGGTCGGAACTTGGGCGTTATTCTCGTTCGATTATAAGCAGGTTTGTATGTCTGAGCTCTACACAGTGCCATGTTTCGCTATGATCAGCGTCTTTAGGAGCTGGAGACTAAAATTAAAAACCCCACACTACACAGTTAATAACAAAGCTTGGCATTCTGTTCATATCATGGCTACTACATTACTCAAAACATATTAAATCATTTCATATCTGTTGGTTCCAAACAAACTATATTCAAACTAATTGGACCACTCTGTGGTCTTTCACTCATCCCAGCGGGATCAATACACACTGGATGTTTGAGTTGCCCCTGGAAATGACGATGTTTATATGCGAATGCACCTGTCTATCTGCACCCCAAAGCTGCCTAATCCACTTCCTTGTTTAAACCCATTGGCTCTACAGTGTTCCAACTATAGATCAGCCTCTGTTCTTTACACAATAGGTATCGAGCTATATCACCTCCCCTACTTGTGCTTATCTAATATATTAAAACGCACCGTGAACGTTCTAATGAGGACAACGTTCTGAAGTCACTCAAACATTTCTTAGGGTTCGTGGATTCGTGGTGTGAAGCCAGCCAGGCTGCCAGCCGTCTCTGCCCCGCCCTCGCGTCAAACGTCATGACGTCCAGGGCAAACATCATGACGTCGACGGCGCAAAAAAAAAAAACGCAGCGTCAGGGAAGGAGGCGGCGCTCCCGACGTCTCTAGCCTTCCCTTCGCTGTGTTCCGCCTTCTTCTGACGTCAAGGATGACGTCAGAAGAAGGCGGAACACAACGAAGGGAAGGCTAGACGTCGGGAGCGCCGCCTCCTTCCCTGACGCTGCGCTGCCGGAACCGCCGCCACGGAGGTAAATTAAAAAAAAAAAAGAAAAGGGATGTAGGGGGAAGAGAAGAGGGTGGGCAGTTGAACAATGGGAGCGGGAGGGCAGAGGAGAAACGACAGCAAGGATGCGAAGGGGGGGGGGAAGAAGGGGGCGGGACATGCTGGGACATGGGAGACAGAAGAGCATGGATGCGAGGGGGGGTCATGGAAGGGAGAGAGGGGAATTGCTGGAAAAGGATGAATGGAGGGGGCAGGGGACAGAGAAGCATGGATGGGCATGGATTGAGATGGCAGGGCTCAGGGTGAGAGGGGAATTGATGGAAAAGGATGAATGGAGGGGGCAGGGGACAGAGAAGCATGGATGGGCATGGATTGAGATGGCAGGGCTCAGGGTGAGAGGGGAATTGCTGTAAAAAGGATGAATGGAGGGGGCAGGGGACAGAGAAGCATGGATGGGCATGGATTGAGATGGCAGGGCTCAGGGAGAGAGGGGAATTGCTGGAAAAGGATGAATGGAGGGGCAGGGGACAGAGAAGCATGGATGGGCATGGATTGAGATGGCAGGGCTCAGGGAGAGAGGGGAATTGCTGGAAAAGGATGAATGGAGGGGGCAGGGGACAGATGGGCATGGATTGGGAGGGCAAGGCTCACACTCTCTCTCTCATATACAATGTCTTTCTGACTCTCACCCTCACACACTCTGTCTCACAATGTATCACATTCACTCTCTATGTGCCACAAAGTCACTCACACACTCGCTTGGTCTCATACACTCACTCTCACAGAGAATCTGTGTCTCACACACACTCTCTCTCTCGCACACACACACACACTCTCACACTGTGTCTCACATACACACTTGCACACACTCTCATTCTCACACACACACTCTCACAAACACACTCACACCCAGACTCACTCTCTCTCTCACACACACACACTCACACTTTCACTCTGACTCTCACACAGTCATTCTCACATACACTCTCCCAAACATACACACTCCGAGGAAAACCTTGCTAGCGCCCGTTTCATTTGTGTCAGAAACGGGCCTTTTTTTACTAGTTTGTAATAATACATAAGAAAATAACAGTACCAATGGTCCATCTAGCCCAGTATCCTGTTTTCCAAACAGTTGCCAAGTCAGGTCACAAGTACCTGGCAGAAACCCAAATAATGGCAAACACTCCATACTACAAATCCCAGTGCAAACAGTTGCTTCACATGTCTGTCTCAATAGCAGACTATGGACTTTTCCTCCAGGAATTTGTCCAAACCTTTTTTTAAAGCCAGATACACTAACCGCTGTTACCACATCTTCCAGCAAAGAGTTCCAGAGTTTTAACTATTCGCTGAGTGAAAAAATATTTCTTCTTATTGTGAAGGAGTGGCCTAGTGGTTAGTGCAGTGGACTTTGATCCTGGGAACTGAGCTCAATTCCCACTGCAGCTCCTTGTGACTCTGGGCAAGTCACTTAACCCTCCATTGCCCCTGGTACAAAATAAGTACCTGAATATATGTAAACTGCTTTGAATGTAGTTGCAAGAACCTCAGAAAGGCAGTATATCAAGTCCCATTTCCCTTTTAAAAGTATTTCCATGTAACTTCCTCGAGTGTCTCCTAGTCTTTGTACTTTTGGAACGAGTAAAAAATCTATTTGCTCTACACCACTCATGATTTTGTAGACCTCAATCATATCTCCCCTCATCCATCTCTTTTCCAATGAGCTTCAGCAGTAGGCATGGTTATAGTGAACTGTTGAAATGTAAGCTCACAGTGGACATTTTTCCTGACTGGCCGAATATGAATATAATTGGTAATGTTCTGGTGTAATTATCAGAGATGTGGAAAATCTATGGTGTACTTTTAGTAAGCTTAGCATTCAGCATTAGTTGTTAGTAACTTTATAGGGGATTTGTTGTATCAATAAAATATAATACATTGTGAATATTATGTTAAATAAAGTAGTTCTTAATTGAAAGGGACTTAAAATATTACCACTTCTATTTAGATTGTGAACCCAATTCATTAATTAGAATTATCTCACACTAAGTGCGCATTAAACAAACATGCCCATACCATTATCTTACACCACGTGTGCTTGCAAGTACCATTATGTCAAACCAAATACATATTAAACAAGCATGCATGTGCTCATGTCCCTTATTTTAGAAGCTCTATTTGTGTTTTAGATGTCTGAAAACTGGCATTTAGACATCCATATTACATGGACGTCCAAATCCTGATTGTATAAAATCAGGATACAGATGTCTAAAACTGAAGTATGTCCTTATGGCAAGGGGGCATGTTCAGGGCATGTTTTGAGCAGGACTAGGGAGGGGCAAAATTATGGTCATCCAACTATGATTTCAGAGGGGAAGGGATGTCTATGTCCAAAGACACCTCCTTTACCCCCCAGTGGTTGCTGTCCACCCTGAATGTGAAAATGGCAAGGGATATTGGATTCTGCAACAGCTTTGGGAACTATGAATGTTTATGGTACTAAAGCTTTTTATTGTAATCCTTTATATACCATCTGCAAGGTATCAATGCAATGTACATTGAGTTACAGTTAGTATTTTTCTGTCCCTGGAGAGCTCATAATCTAAGTTTGTACTTGAGGCAATGGAGGGTTAAGAGATCACAAGGGGCTGCAATGGGATCTGGTTCTCAGCCTGCTGCTCTAACCATTAGGCTTCTCCTCTACGTGGACATCTATGTGGTCACTCTTGGGCTCATTTTCGAAAGAGAAGGGTGCCCATCTTTCGACACAAATCAGGAGATGGGCGTCTTTCTCCCAGGGTCGCCCAAATCGGCAAAATCAAAAGCCGATTTTGGGTGCCCTCAACTGCTTTCCGTTGCGAGGACGACCAAAGTTCCCAGGGGTGTGTTGGAAGCATAGCGAAGGTGGGACTGGGGCGTGCTTAACATGGTCCATTTTTTCTTGCGACCAAGCCTCAAAAAGGTGCCCGAACTGACCAGATGACCACCAGAGGGAATCTGGGATGGCCTCCCCTTACTCCCCCAGTGGTCACTAACCCCCTCCCACCAAAAAAAAAAAAAACTTTAAAAATATTTTTTGCCAGCCTCAAATGTCATACCCAGCTCCCTGACAGCAGTATGCAGGTCCCTGGAGCAGTTTTAGTGGGTACAGTGCACTTCAGGCAGGCGGATCCAGGCCTATCCCCCCTCTACCTGTTACACTTGTGGTGGTAAATGTGAGCCCTTCAAAACCCACCAGAAACCCACTGTACCCACATATAGGTGCCTCCCTTCACCCCTTAGGGCTTTGGTAGTGTTGTACAGTTGTGGGTAGTGGGTTTTGGGGGGGGGGGGGGGCTCAGCACACAAGGTAAGGGAGCTATGCACCTGGAAGCAATTTATGAAGTCCACTGCAGTGCCCCCTAGTGTGCCCAACCTAAATGTTGAGATTTGGGCATCCCCGACTGTATTATCGAAACGAAAGATGGCCGCCCCTTTCGATAATACGGGTTTCCCCGCCCCTTCGCCAGGATGTCCTGCGAGGATGTCCTCAGGAAAACTTGGGCGCCCCGTTCGATTATGCCCCTCTTTATAACCTGGACCATCCTATACTGCCACAATGATGTCCATATCCCTTGTTTTGCCTTGTTCAGAGTTTGGACATTTCTGTTTGTAAAATGGATGTTCATGCCGCACATAACCAGCACATGGATATTCATTTCTCATGTATTTTAGAGCAGACTACATAGGAGAAATACATGGGAGATTCTAAAATAGTAGCACTACCAATCACCTACTGACCTATATTCTGAGTTAGGTGTCCTTTCCAAAATGCCTTTCATTATATCACAATAGATACACATACAACAAGCATGCACATATCATTATCTTGCATGTAAAACCATTTCTCTTAGTACATATAGCTATGTACTCTTGCATAAGATGAAATCCAGTTGGTTGATAAATAAGTTGAATACTTGCTTCAAGAAGTTCAGGAATTGCTCCACGGATTTCATATGACCAGCTTTACAGATGAAAAGCCATGTGAGGCAATGCTTTGCATCTTATTTGGAAGTAAAACACTTCTCCTGTGTGGTTTCCAGACACCCTGTAAATGAACTATGCACCCCAGCACTTCAGCTGGGGTGCACAATAATGCATCTAATCCAACGTGCTTCACTGGGACCACCTCAACTATTACTATTCAGGGACGTAGCCAGACTTCGGTGGGAGGGGGGTCCAGAGCCCGAGGTGAGGGGGCACATTTTAACCCCCCCCCCAGCACCACCAACCCCCCCACCACTTTTGACCATCCCCCGGTGCCTCTCCCCTTTTGACCCCCCCCTTCCCACCGCCACCAACCCTCCCCCACCGCCAGGTACCTGTGTTGGGGGTTCCCCAACCCCCGCCAGCGAAGTCCTCTTCAGCGCCGGTCTCCGGGCCGGCGCGTTGCTGCAGCTGATCTGGATGGAAGGATTGATGTCCTGCACGTTCCTACGTGCACATAGGGACGTCAGGACGACTCACACAGAAACAGAATCCTTCCATCTAGATCAGCTGCAGCAACGTGCTGGCCCGGAGAGCGGCACTGAAGAGGACTTTGGCTGGCGGGGTTTGGGGACCCTCGCCAGCACAGGTGGCAGTGGTGGAAAGGGGGGCCAGGGCCAAATCTGGGGGGCCCATGCCCCCATGGTCCCACGTAGCTACGCCCCTGTTACTATCCATATTCCAAGATGGTATGTGAAATGTGGTTAATTTATGTTTATTTCTCTACTTGATATACCACCTTTACATTAGTGAGGTCAAAGTAGTTCACAAACTTAAAAAAAGGAGAAAAAGGACGCCCACAAATAAAAGGAAAGAGGGCAAGCATTACAGGGATAGAGATATTCCCGTGTTATTTATAACCCTGAGATATAAGAAAGGAACATCTAGGTGACCCAATTTCACTTTTTATTCTTTCCAATCCAATGGAAAGAATTAATACATAAGGAGTCAATAATGTTTGTCTGGGGGCAAAATAACACTGAAAAAAGTTAACAGACCGAGATCAAATTTGGCATGTGGGAAAAACCAGTGAAAAACACACTGAGATCAGACCGGGGGTTCCAGACAAATGAGCACCCCATAAAAATAAATAGTATAATTCACTACTACGGAAGAAACAATGGCAGCTTCTGCAGCGTAGAAACTGAGATACAATGAAACACTACATTACATTTCCAGACCACCTGACCCATAAGTTCTAGGCAGTTTACAACAAGATAAGAACTAAAAACTGAGACAAACCTCGGGAATTACAATTATACCATCTCAAACAAGAAAAAGAAAAATTAACTGACATATTTTCCAAAAAGAATAGCCTTCAAAGACTTCGGAAAACTAACACTATTCAGATCTTCTTATTTTAAAGCCAAAGAATTCCAAATCTTTGGAGCCTGAAACATCATCAATTGCTGAAATAAACCAAATCTATTTATTCTTTTGGGAAGCAGAACTGCAAAAGGGGAAGAATAATATGATCTATGTCATCTAAATTTCTCTTGCGCTATTAGATAACTCAAAAAGTCTCCAGTTAAAATTTTAAATAAAATACATGCAAATTTGAATAAAATCCTAGTCCCTTTCGGCAACAAATGCAGGGAGGGAATTGCTCCTTTCAAAATGCCGATTACCACTCCCCCTCCCCTCCACAACTATCCTCCCCTCCTAATTACTGCAATTACCACATCACCCCCAACTACCCCAGCCCCTCAAATTAACTACCCGCACACCCCCAAGACTACCGGACTTACCTCACTTCCTCCAAAACTGCCACCCCTCTCCTCTAAACTAAATATATGCACAGAGACAATGCAGTTATATACACAAGGAAGGATTAGAAATAATGCAGGGGCTCTTTTATTATGGCGCACTCAAAAGTAGCCTGCGCTGGTTTAGGTGTGTTTTTTGGACACATGCTGGTCTATTTCCTGAGTGTGCCTGGGAAAAAAAGGGGATTTTTTAATGTGTCGAAAAACGGACGTGCAGCAAAATGAAAAGCCAGCGCGCGTCCATTTTTGGCCTGAGACTTTTAACGCCACCCACTGACTTAGCGGTAAGGTCTCACGTGCTAACCAGGCAGTAGGCATGCAGTGCGTGCCAACTGCCAATTACCGCCAGGTAAGGGCCCCGCGGTAGAAAATAGAAAATATTTTCTACTGCGTATTTTGTGTGTGCACCAAAAATGGAATTACCGCCCAGGGCACGTGGTAGCTGGATGGTAATGCCAATTTGACGTACGTTGGATGCGAGAAGGTGCCAACATGCCTTTGGAAAAGGGCCCCTCAGTGAGCTATGTTCCACATGCATTCCCTATTTACCATCAATATTAGATTGTGCTATGAAAACGCTACATTTTTTGTTTGTCCCAGTCATTTGTCCCTAAAACCAAAATCCTAAATTACTGAACAGAATACCTTACAAAATGATATCACAATGTAATAAATGCCCACTATTATATATTATATTACAGACACCATTTATAGGCCACTCAGGTAAAAAAAAAGTTAGATCAGAGGGGCATACAATAAAGGGTAAGGGTAAGGGTCATGGATTTGATATACCGCCTTCCTGTGGTACAACAAAAGCGGTTTACATTTAGATCAACATATTTTCAAAAGTTGATAAATATTCAGTACTAAAATTAATAGCTTGTCAATTTACAGAACAACCAAGTTTTTAACATTTTACGAAAATTAAAATAGCTAATTTCAGTACTTATATTTTGTGGTAATTTATTCCACCAGCTTGCAGCTAAGCATGCAAATAGTCAAGGCATTATTTTGAATAAAATACACATTCTTTTAATGTTTTAACCTTTGTTCATCTCTATCAATTGCCTCCACTCACTTCTGTCCATTCACTTCTGTTTTGTTGATACAGCAAGCCAACATCTTTCAAGTAACCAGGGCAGGGCTTGCTTATTTTTCTGTTCAAACGTATTGCTGGTTCCAGCTTTAGATATCCTACTTTCCATACCTGTGTGCTTGGTTGTTAACATTCAGACCTCCTGACTGATGTAGCTCCTCTAAGTGCTTTCTGTTTCCAAAGTACAGGGCGAGGTCTGTGGCGATAATGGCTTTGCGTATGATTTCCAGCACCTGCTCATATTCAGTAGAACTAAAACTGGAGAAGATATTGTGCCCTTCCAGCTATGAGAAAACAAGAAAACAGATAAAAAGCACAAGCTCTAATCTGCATACATTACCAGAATTATGCAATGAGATAACTGACATATTTCAATGCCACAGAAAGACTACAGGGCACATTTTCATAACAGAAAAATGTCCAAAAAATGGCACAAAGTGGCAAATGGACATTTTTTTGCATAAACGTCCAAATCGCTGTTTTCGAAACTATGCAGTTTATGTAAATCTCAAGGGGGTTGTTGCAGGTATGTTTTGGATGGGACTAGGGCGGGCTTCAGATCTGGATGTTTTTTTGTGATAATGGAACATTGTAAAAACATCCAGGGCAAAAGATAGTCATTATTAAAATAGGTCTACCCAAAAATATCCTAATTGCCAAAAAGGTGTCCAAACTGACCAGATAACCACTGGATGAATAGAAGCATGACTCCTCTTAAACCCCTGGTGGACACTGACCCCACCCACTCCCCTAAGAGGTGAAAGTGACAGTATATACCAGGCTCTATGACAGCTGCAGATATAATGGCCATTCCTCTTAGAGCAGCAAGCAGGTCTCTGGAGTAGCCTAGTGGTTGGTGCAATGGACTGTAGTAAGGGGACTCAGGCCCATATCCCATTCTAACTAATACACTTTTGGTGGAAAGTATGAGCACCCCAAAACCCACAAAATACCTACTGAACCCACATATAGGTGACACTTACAGGCATAAGGGCTATTGTAGTGGTGTACAGTTGAGTACACTACATTGTTTGCTATTCCTGGAAGACTCATCGTACAACATAAGGGGGTTATGATGTGATGTGTATCTGGGACCTTTTATGTGAAGTTCACAGCAGTGCCTCCTAAGCTATCCTACTGTTCTGCTGGGATGTCTGTGTGGTCCGTCTAGTAAGACTGCTGGCCTTCAGACATCACAATGGCTTGTTTTTGTGATGAACCTTTTTTTTTTTTTTTGAAAATGGCCCTACAAGAAGGATGCACTGAGCACAAAAACGTTTAAAACAGGGCGTCAAACCAAAAAGATATATGGAGTAGGAATACCACACCAAATCCTATCCAGTTGTTGACCTGTTCTGAGCTAAGGAATAGTTTACTCTCACGACTCCATCCCCAATAGTTCACAAGGTGTTCTCATTTTTGTGATTTCCCTTTGGCCATAACTTGAATGGAAATTTGTAGATTGAATTGGTAAAATGTAATTTTATTGGCCATATTTTTAAGACCCTCTCCTCCTATAAACCCCTTTATTACCAATGTATTTTGCCATCTCTATCACCAAGGAATTTTTGTGAGGTTTTGCAATCATATTTTCAAGCCATACTAATTTTAAGTACTATTCAGCAGATATTGTCACTTTGTCTGATAAAGAAATGCTTAACAAGCCACAAAAACCTCTACTATTGCTTTACTGACATCAAGAAGGCATCTGATTTGGTATGACATACACTGTGGGGCTCAATGACCCCTACGGAAACACTGGAGAAACTTGTCATGGCAACAAGAAATTTGTACAAAATGTCAGAGATGGTTGTAAAGTCAAAGCAAGGATTGAGTACATAGATAAGAGCAACAATAGGCAGTAGATAAGGAGATCTAATGTCCCCACTGTTATTTGTGACAGTTATGAGAAGGTTATGGAAAAAAAATGGAACTGTAAGAGCATGGAGGTGAGGTGATACAGGAACGGCACATTAAGGACTGTGATCTGCAGACAATATAGATCTTTGGTAGAAGGGGTGGCCCATTTGTAAATGCAATGGAAAGAAATATGACAGGCTAGCAAACACTCAGAACTTATAATCAACAGGAATAAGACTAAAATGATGGTGCTGAGTAATGATGATTAGGGGCAGGTAATCATAGAAGGTGAGATGTTGGAATTTATAGACCAATTTGTATATCTGAGAAGCATGATACCAAAGATGACAACTGTAGCAAGGAAATATGAAGGAGGATCAGAATAGAAAATAATACTTTCATGAGCCTGACCATGATATAGAAGAGTAAGAACATTACCACAATAACCAAACTGTGAGTACTGGAAGTCTATTGCTATACACACGTCTTGGACTTAAAAAAAAAAAGATGGACACTGTGAAGTTGAACATGTTTGAAATAAAGTGCTACAGGAAAATAAGAAGAATACATTGGAGGGATAGGGTGAGCAATAGAGGATTTAAACAAGAAAGTAATGGTTGTGGACGTGATCAATGCAAGGAAACTGGTGATGTTTGGACACATCTGTATAATGGAAGATGAGAGGCTGATGAAAACAGTGATGTTTGGAAGAGTTGGAGTGAGGAAACGATGACTTAAAAAAAAAGATGGATGATAGCTGGAAGTGGATTGGACAAGACTGGACATCCAACATGCAATAGAAATGCTAAGTAGTAGTAGTACATATGGCTCAGGAATGGCAATGACCTTGGGCAAAAAGGATGGTTCCCACTACTGGTACTGATAGTCCATATGGCCTATGGGAGACTGAGGAGGAATTCCACACAAAGGTTTAAAACTTCATCCACAATATTTTATTTTAAAATTCTATAAACTTTGGCATACTTTATTTGTACATGTTGTACAGAATTCCATTTTAAAGCACCCAGCTCCCTCCCCTCAACTTAGCTTGAACCCCTTCCTAAGCTTGATTCCCCCTCCCTGACAGGTTCAACTCCCAGCTTTCTTTGTCCCTTAGTTCTTTCTCCCTCTGTCCCAACCTTTTTCTGATCTTCTGTTCTCCCTCTCCCTACTCACCCTGCAAGACACAATCTCTTCCTACCCTAGCTTTCTCTCTCTCTCTCTCTCTGCAATTCTCTTTCCCTAACTCTGTGGCATACAGCCTCAGTTCTCATTCTCCTCCCCCAGGTTTATGCTGATGACCTACTTATTTTTCTCACTCACCTTCTTATTTCAATTCCTGCTCTGTTGAAATTGGATTCACAATTTTCTGCCTCAGTTGGTTATCGCATTAATTGGAACAAATCTGAAGTAATGCCTTTAAACGATAATACTACTACTGTCTGATATTGGGTCATTTAATTTTACATGGTCTCCTAAAATATTTGGGAATTTTGTTCCATAAAGACAGTGATCAACTTATGACACTTAACATGGATCTTATTAAAATCAAACTTGATAAATTGCTTAATCATTGGTCCCCTCTTGCTATTTCATGGTGGGGTCATGTGGCGGCTATAAAAATGACCATAATGCCTACTGTTAATAATTACTTAAGTATGCTCCTTAAGCTGATTGTCTTTTAAAATGTTTGAATTAAACCAAAGCAGGGTATTTGCAAAGAAAGTGCCTGTTCTTGAGAGTAAAGAAACAAGAAAGCTTAGAGAATCGATGGTGGAGTGAATGAATTCTGATTGATGAGAAAGTTTATTTTTAGGAGTATAAGGAGTACAAGTTAAGAGGAATGGGACATAAATGTCCATTTTAAGCCAATTAGGAGGTTCCTGAGAAGTAGAAAGCATGGACATCCAATGGGTACCATATCTTAATAATACAGCCACATGATAGAGCTAAAACTCTGGAAAATCAATACCTCTGTCAACTTTAGAAGCTTTCAGAATCTTTATGGTTATCAATAGAAATCAAACAAAATAAAACATGGAAAAGAAAATAAGATGATACCTTTTTATTGGACATAACTTAATGCATTTCTTGATTAGCTTTCGAAGGTTGCCCTTCTTCGTCAGATCGGAAATAAGCAAATGTGGGAGCTGATAGTATATATAAGTGAAACATCCAAGCATTTCAATGACAGTCTAGCAGGGTGGGGGTGGGTAGGAGGTATGCATGGGGACATCAAAGCATTTCATTGATAGTCTAACAGGATGGGTGTGGGTAGGTGAGAGGAGGGTGATAAACAGAGAAATACAACTTTATGG
Source organism: Microcaecilia unicolor (assembly GCF_901765095.1). Classification (NCBI taxonomy): domain Eukaryota; kingdom Metazoa; phylum Chordata; class Amphibia; order Gymnophiona; family Siphonopidae; genus Microcaecilia; species Microcaecilia unicolor. The sequence continues at coordinate 268,920,053 of NC_044033.1, read as the reverse complement.
TTTATAATGGGCTAGAAAACCCAGATCCTTGTAAAGTCCTGTCTGTTGGGTGTCAAAATATTCAATCATTCTGACTTCAAAGGTCTTACGTTCCTGTATTGTTTTAAAGCTTCTAAAGTTGACGGAGGTATTGATTTTCCAGATTTTTATCTCTATCATGTGGCTGTATTATTAAGATATGGTACCCATTGGATGTCCATGCTTTCTACTTCTCAGGAACCTCCTACATGGCTTAAAATGGACATTTATGTCCCATTCCTCTTAACTTGTACTCCTTATACTCCTAAAAATAAACTTTCTCATCAATCAGAATTCATTCACTCCACCATCGATTCTCTAAGCTTCCTTGTTTCTTTACTCTCAAAAACAGGCACTTTCTTTGCAAATACCCTGCTTTGGTTTAATTCAAACATTTTAAAAGACAATCAACCCATTTTTTGGCCATCTTGATTCTGCAGAAGCATCACTTGTTTGTCTCATGTTTTTCAGGCAAGTATCTTATTGTCCTTTTCTCAGCTTTCTGAGAAATTCTCCTTACCTCCCTTAGAATTTTTTCATTGATATCAACTACATCATTCTCTACAATTCCTTTAGAAAACCAACACTTAGGGCCCTGTTTTTTAAGCCGCACTGTAGGTGTGCTATCGTTTTTAGCGCGAGCTAATGCTAGACACACCCATAGGAATATATGGGTTTCTCTAGCATTAGCATGCACTAAATTTTAGCGACAATAAAAACCTAGTGTGCCTTAGTAAACAGAGCCCTTATACTATTGTGATGTCTGATTTTTCCAAAATTTGAAACTTAGTACTGATTCAATGAGGTCATACTACTTCTTTGTTCTATAAAATTTAAGATCCAAATCTTACCCTCTCTCCTCTTACACCAAAACCTTAAGGTCATCAGTTTTATTGTGGTCAGGCACTGATGAAGACTAGAAAACCTTTTTTCAGTTATACCATCCATCCTACTGCTTTCTCAAGCCTGTCCCAATCATTGTATTTTTTAAGTCACAAAGCATTTTGGAGGGGAATAATCGAACGTCGCCAGCGAAATAGGTCGCCCGTGATCTATTTTGGCGGCGGCGCAACAGCTGGCCGGAACCGTATTTTCAAAAAAGATGGCCGGCCATCTTTTTTTTCGATAATACGGTGTGGGCCGGCAAAATGCCTTGGATTTCGCCGGGTTTGAGATCGCCACTTTTGTTTTTCCGCAATAATGGAAAAAACTGCCGGTGATCTCAAACCCGGCGAAATCCAAGGCATTTGGCCGTGGGAGGAGCCAGCATTTGTAGTGCAATGGTCCCCCTCACATGCCAGGACACCAACCGGGCACCCTAGGGGGCACTTCAAACATCGTTTATAAACAACCAAATTAGCTTCCAGGTGCATAGCACCCTTCCCTTGTGTGCTGAGTCCCCCAAATCCCCCCCAAAACCCACTGCCCACAAGTGTGCACCATTACCCTAGCCCTAAGGGCTGAAGGGGGGCACCTACATGTGGGTACAGTGAGTTTTGGGGGGTTTGGGAGGGCTCAACATTACCCACCACAAGTGGAACAGGTAGGGGGGGGGGGATGGGCCTGGCTCTGCCTTTCTGCAGTCCACTGCAACCAACAACAACTGTTCCAGGGACCTGCATACTGCTGTCTGGGTGCTGGGTATGACATTTGAGGCTGGCATACAGGCTGGCAAAAAAGGTTTGTATTTTAATAATTTTAGTGTGGGAGGGGGTTGGCGACCACTGGGGGAGTAAGGGGAGGTCATCCCCCATTCCCTCCGTGGTCATCTGGTCAGTTGGGGCACCATTTTGAGGCTTGGTCGTGAAAATAAAAGGACCAAGTAAACCCGGCGAAATACTGCTTATCGCCGGGTTTTATTTTTCCATTATCCGCGAAAGCCAGCCATCTGGTAGCCACGCCCAAGCCTGCCCATGTCCCGCCTTCGCTTCACCGCCAACACGCCCCTTTGAACTTTCGCCGGCGAGGCAAAGGGAAAGCGGCAAAGCTATCACAAATGTAGCTTTCGAATATATGCTTTTCGCCGCTTTTGCGAAATCGCCGGCCATATCCTGATTTATGTCGGGAAATAGCCGGCGATTACTTTCGATTATAAGCTGGTTGGACTCCTAGTAGACTTTATCAGGTCAAATTCAGCTCTACTGCCTTATGTTGGCATTGTAATTCTCATCTTGGTGATCTAATGTTCATGATCTATTCTTGCCCAATGTTCAACATTTCTGGTCTTCTATTTAGAGTGTTATTGGAAAGATTCTGCCCATTCGCTCCTCATTAACCCTAGTTTGCCCTGATCTCAGCTCACTGCTCTAACCACTAGTCTGTTCGTCCGCTGCTAGTGAAAAACACTGCACAGTGCATTTTCTTTTTCAGGTCACTCAACATAAATCTGTCTTACTAGAACGGGCATTTTCAATAAAACATCTAAGTCCGATTTTGGATGTTTCATCAAAATTGTCCAAAAATCAAGTGGCAAACGTAGTCATTTTTGAACCTGAAAACATCTATCTTTTTGATTCGAAAACTGCCTTTTTCTAGTCATTTTATACTCAGTGTGTTTTTCTTTTGGAACCAATAGATGTTTATACATAACATAGCAGGCAGGAACAGAGTATTGTTACAGTCTACTTGGTTTGATGCACATTTTGAGTGATTGTGTAGACAAATATAAGCCATAATAGTTTGTAAATAGCCTTATCATCTGTCGTCCCATGATATTTTTGGACCTTTTTTTTAGTTTTGAAAATGAGCCCCTAAGAGTGTTCTAAAGAAGAGGAGGAGAAGCCTTCTGGATTACCAAAAATCTGCTGTGAATTTTAAGGGATGCATTGTTAATAAGATAACCTAGATCATTTATAAATACAATACAGGCTGAGTATCGTATAATAATGCAATTTGATTATAGTGCTCTTATAGAAATAGAATTGTACTAACTAATGGGACTTCCTCTCCTGAAACAGGGTTAGCTTCCATAATGCTTTCACAAATTAGGAGAAGTGGGAGCTCAATAACAAGCCAGTGAGTGTGTGTATGATGGCGATGTGTTTAAAGAAAGCCTTTTCTGAAGCTAACAGGGGAAATTTTCACAAAGCTGTACAGTGGCAAAGTACACAGGCATTTTCCTTGTGGCAGCTTTTCTGTGGGAATTTAGTAATGGCATGCATATAAATATTGATTTATGTCCTACTGGTTACAAGGTTCTACACCAAACTAGAAATAGAAAAAGAGGTGGTGGCATTGCCATTGTATACAAATCTTTCTTCAGAGTAGAATATCTCATCTAAATTCTCCCAATCTTGAAATCATAGTATGTAAAATAAGTGATGACAAACTGTCCGAACCCTTATACCTTATTTTCTATCACCCACCAGGTAGTTGGCAAGCTTCTGAAGGTAATTTCTTAGAGTTCATTTCTAGTATCTGTGTAAAGTTCACCAATGTTTTATTAGTAGATGACATCAATTTACACCTGGACAACCATAGTGACACTAACGCCAAAGGTTTGCTCAATCTCCATAATTTCTGGCAATTCACCCAATCAGCTACATTCTTCTCACACTTTAAGGTTCACTTGCTAGATTTACTAGCTTATAGAATTTCAAACCCTGTTAATTTATACCTAAGCTACCCAAATTGGTTCCCTGTACACTGATCCGATCATAAGAAATTTGAATTTATCCTCAATTGCAAAGAAAAGGCCAAAACCTCTACAACTCAGGATAATTTCCTACCATTGGAAACCAGAGAGAAATCTATAGTGTTAATTTCTGGACTGGAATCTACAACAGTCAACTTCCTTTAGCTGATACGAAGGATTTTATGCACAACTGGGATGAACTACATAAGATCGTTCTTGATGATCTAGCACCTCTCAAAACTAAGACAAAACCTTCCCACAGAACATCGCCTTGGTTCAACCAAAATAGTCTTCTTCTGAAGAGACAATGTAGGAAATTAGAAAGGAAATGGCCAAAAGCTAAATCAGATGACGATAAATTATCATGGAAAAAGGCCATCAAAGAATATGAAAATAAAATTAAAGAAGCTAAAACTCTATATTATAATGAACAAGTTGGTGGTATTAATCTGAAAACTAACAAGCTTAATAAGTTGATAAACTCATTGCCATTAAAGAATTAACAATTACCAATGAGACTACCCCCAACTGTTAAACAATTAGCCATATTCTTTGAACAGAAAATATAAAATTATGGTGGTCAAGAACAAATCCAATGAAATGTTTGTCATGCGTACCAATTCCAATGATGGAATTTCTGTGATACTTTGATCATCCTTCCAATTACCATCTCATGACATAGTCAAATCCTCTCTCTCAAAATATTCCTCCTCACAATGTACCCTAGATATTTGCCATAGCTACTTATTGAAGAATGCACCCAGCACATTTATTGAGCTCCTTCAAACACACATCTCCCACGGCCTTATCTCTGAGAAGAAGGGTTCCATCATTCTAATTCCTATACCAAAGAACACATCGGGATCACTAAGTAATGTTTCTAACTACAGACCAGTAGCTTCTATCCCATTATTAATCAAGGTGATAGAAGGAATAGTTGCAGCCCAACCTATGGACTATCTTTCTTCTCTTTCCCTTCTGTATAAATCCTGATCAGGTTTCAGATCTTGATATAGTACTGAAACGGTTTTAACTACCCTAGTGTCAAACTTCAGAAAAGAAATTGGCCTGGGAAAGAAAGATCATTATAATGCAATTTGACAAGTCTAGCATGTTTGATGTTGTATACTATGATCTACTACTGAACTTACTCAATCGATTTGGACTGTGTGGAGAAGTCCTTGTGGTTTCAGGGTTTTCTGAAAACAAGATCTTACCAAGTAATGATGATAGGTTACATCTCTCACTGCCATGGTCCCCCGACTATGGTGTTCCACAAGGCTCCTCTCTGTCCCCTATCTTATTCAATATTATGATGGCACCATTGGATGGTATACTAGAGTCTGCAGGGTTCCAATCTTTTATTTACTTTGATGATCTCATGATTTATATTCCTTTAAAAAATGATCTTCACAAAATTCTTAATAAGATTATATTGGGCCTTAACCTGATAGAAATATGGGCTTCAGAATTTAGATTAAAACTCAATAGAGAGAAAACTAAATTCTTAGTATTATCTAATCCTTTTGGACCATAAGCCATATATGAGTTTCACAATAGATCACACTTCTTATCCAATCTAAAAATACTAGGGGTGACGACTTTAGACCAACATATAACTTTTGAATTTCAAATATCCTCAGTAATTACCAAATCCATCAAAATCCTTTGGAGATTAAAGCAGATTAGATTCAATTTCTCATCTGAGATCTTTAAACTCCTTGTACAATCCTTAGTCCCAACTCAATTTGATTATTGTAATGCTATCTATGCTGGTTGCCAGGAAAGTGTTCTAAAAAAAACCTACAAACTGTCCAAAACATTGCGGCTAGATTTATCTTCCCAGTTTCTCATTTTGATAGAACTTCACCACTCCTCTTTAAATTACATTGGCTCCCTATTAAAGGTAGGATTATCTTTAAACTTTGTGCTTTTATATAAAATCTTACATGGTTTAGCACCAGATTACATGCAACCTCTTACTGAGCTCCCTTTACTTAATGCTACTCATGGAGCAAGAGACTACCTAAGACTGCATTTTCCAACCTGCAAGAAAATAATATATAAATAAGTTCATTTAGCAAAATTTTACTTATCTAGGCATCAAGTGTTGGAATTCTCTACCCAAACCAATCAGATATCAACAGAACTATATGAAGGTTTGTAAAATTAAAAAAAAAAACATTCCTCTTCAAAAAGTTCCTATCTATGAATAATTATTACTAGGGAAGCGGGGTGGAGGGGTAGAAGTCCTGATCTGCGAGACAATCAAACTGCACAGAGTCTCCATCCCCCACCTGTCTGAGTCAGAATGCCTGCCAATCAGCCGGAAGACAAGGAACCAATGTGGCTGCTAATAGTCTACAGAGCATCATCCAAGCAAGAACTACTGACTCTGCTGACTGAGGTAACCCTGAGCTACCCTAGGTTACTGATCATGGGAGACTTTAACCTACACATTGAAATTCCAGACACCAGTACTGCTGCCTTCCTTGATACGATGGCAGTTCTTGGCTTCATTCAGGTGATCAATTCTCCAACCCATGAAAAAGGTCATATGCTAGACTTGGTGTTCTGCAAAGGGGTCAACATCTTGGAACACAAGGCTGGTGGCAGAGAGATAACACCCCTCTCATGAACTGATCATTTGCTAATCAAATTTTCTATTAAGGACTATACCCCCATGTGGATGTAAAGATGATGACAGTGTCAGAACAGGTTGATATCTAGAATGCATGCTTAGCAATAGCATTAGAAAAAAGTGACCCCTCTAAAGAAGGTCCTATGCTCCACAAACAAACGTTGCTCATGGTTCTCCCCAGAACTGCGGATCCTTAAGCGTCAAGGATGTCAACTTGAAAGAAAATGGAGAAAATCTCATCTACATGAAGACAGGCTCAACTGTAAGGAACACATAACAATGTACCACCAGGCCATAACAACAGCCAAAAAACAATATTTTTCTCAACACATAGAACAAGCTGCAAATTCAACCAAGCAGCTATTTAAAATAGTAAACAGCCTACTGCAAAACCCACAACAGAACCAGCCTTCCCAGTCACAACTAAACAGCAATGATTTTGCTACTTATTTTGCCAACAAAATTAAAGGTATCCATTGGGACCTACAGACAGTCCCATCAAAGTTCCTACCAGCTAATGAAGAGAACACTACCTCTTCTCCACCATGCACAGCCATCTGGGGCTCATTCAACCAGGTCACAGAGGAAGCTCTTGAAAATATCCTGAAAGGTCTACGGACTACAACCTGCCCTCTTGATCCCTGCCCAACAAAGATTGTAAAATGAGCAAAGACCTCATTGAAGGGGCCACTAAAATTGTTAACTTCTCTCTTTATGGAATGGGAGATGCCAACAACACTAAAAAGAGCTGTGGTGTGCCCTCTACTGAAAAAGAGCTCACTGAACCAGGACAAGCTCAAAAACTACCCACCAGTCTCTAATATTCCTTTCCTGGCAAAACTTACAGAACGGACAGTCTGCAGTCAACTCAACGACTGGCTAATTGAAAGTAATTGGCTAGACCTATGTCAATCTGGCTTCAGACCTGGGTATGGAACATAGACAGTTCTTGTGTCCCTTCTTGATGATCTGCACAGAAACCGTGCCAGGAGATGTGCCTCGATACTAGTGTTGCTCGATTGCTTAGTAGCTTTCGACACTGTGGATCATAATATCATGCTTACAAGACTGGCAGAAACAGGTATCAGTGGCACAGTACTTACTTGGCTCAAATCCTATCTGTCAGATAGACAACAATCAGTTCTGTTCAGCAACAGCACGTCATCACCCTGGACACTGGACTGTGGGGTGCCACAGGGATCCATACTCTCCCATTTTACTTAATATCTACCTCAAGCCTCTGGCTGAGCTGCTTCGGTCAATGGACAAAAAATTCTACATGTATGCCGATGATGTGCAACTACTAATACCCATTGAACGAGATTTACCCACAGCTCTGAGTAAGCTGTCTGCCTGCCTAATTGCAACTCAGGAATGGGCAAACAACAACAAACTTTGCCTGAACCCAAATAAAACAGTGATTCTTTGGGTACCAAACACAAGTGACAAATACCCAACTTCAAAATACCTTTTTGGAAGTATGAACTCCCCCTAAAATCACAGGTCAGGAATCTTGGGATACTGCTAGACTCATCACTCACTCTGATCCCACAAATTCAAACAACCTTCAAAAACTGACTCTATAATCTATGTCTCTATCATCATGACTAGACTACTGTAATGCCCTGTACACTGGCCAAACCAAAAAGAGTTTGTATCAAATCCAACTAATTCAGAATGCTGCAGCAAGACTGATAGAAGGCTGTAGTGGCATGACCACATCACACCCTTCCTGCAAAAGCTACACTAGCTACCAGTACCTTACAGGGTTAAATTTAAAACTCTATGTCTGATTTTCAAGGTCCTCAGACAAAATGGGCCAGAGTACTTAAAAAATAAGTTAGCCCTTTACACACCTTTAAGATCTCTAAGATCCTCTCAAGGATCATCATTATCTGTACCTTAGGCAAAAGAAATTGTATGATGTGATATCCGCCAGCGAGCCTTCTCAGAAGTAGCCTCCACGCTCTGGAATTTACTCCCAGAGGGGCTACATATAACTCAAGACCACCTCTACTTCAGGAAACAAGTGAAAACCTGGTTTTTCTTCTAAGCCTTTAATATATAGGGTGACTGACTATACACTTATTCTGCACCTGGACTAGCTTGCTACACACACTGTAACTTAGATCAGTTCCTTATCTCTTGCTTAACTATACAACGAGCTTGCCTTGAGTTTAACCAACCATCAAATTATCCCAACTGACTCTGTACCACACATCTTGTTCCCATCAAATATCTGCTCCTGGTCCCTCAGCTATATGGTAAGCTGTATTATAGAAAATCTTTAGCATCATATCTATGTTAGCTGAATGTTCTATGCATGCTTATTAGGTGTTTCATTAATATTATGCCAACATTGTATTATATTTCTGGCATTTGAATTCCAGTACTGTTAATGTGTGTATTTTTGATACTGTTTCATGGTAGTTCTATTGTTTTCAAGTTTACCTCATTTACTGTATATGTGTTTATTCTTTGTTATTTTAATATTGTTATGCTGTTAACAAAATTATAAGTTTTATGTTAAACTGTACCTACTGTACATCACCCTGGATGAATCTCTTCATAAAGGAGGTCAATAAATCCCAATATATAAATGGTAAAATATAAGTCTAACTATGTTGGATTGTATTCTCTTACCTGTTTTTTCCCTTATTTTACCTGCTTTCCAATGTTAATCTACTGTATAAGTTCCTACTGTTAATTCTACCCTCTCAACAACTGAAAGTAATTGCACTTTGTATTCCTCTGTACTTCTTAGAATTGACTTGTGTTTTTCATGTCTTACTATATATACTTGACATTTCAGTCAATCTTTGCTGTTAGCTGCATAGAACCCGAAATGATTTGGGATGTGGGATATAAATATAATCCTATATAATAATTCTCACCTCCAACGTTCTGACTTGCTGCCTGGGACCGTGGCTCATTCTGAGTTGGTCTGCTAGGCTCCATAGATCAGGCTGACATCACTGTAGCCATTATGATGTCAACTTCAGAACCCGGGGGGAAAAAAACCATGCCTCAAAGCTGATCCATGTCCAGAGGAGGGTCGCTGGACATGGGTGGCTGGAGGGGGGGGTAGGGGAGAGAGGAGGGTCGCTGGACATGGGTGGCTGCAGTGGGCGCAGGGGAGAGGAGGGTCGCTGGACATGGGTGGCTGCAGGGGAGCCGAGGAAAACCTTGCTAGCGCCCGTTTCATTTGTGTCAGAAACGGGCCTTTTTTACTAGTAAATAAATAAATACACACGCTTTGGCTTTGCTATCTATATCTGTGTGACCCTGGGCAAATCACTTAGCTCTTCATTGCCCCAGGTACAATATACTACTTAGATTGTGATTCCATTAGGGACAGTGCAAGTACCTATATAATTGTATGTAAACCGCCTTGACTTGTGCTTGAAAGAGATGGTATATCAAATTAATAATATGATAAAAATGAATGATAACTTGGTGCCTGTATGTCCAGTCAGTGTTAGCCAGCCACAGTCTATCCCTATCTTATCTCTACCATGCTCTCTCCTCTAATCAGCTTCCAAAAATCTCTTGTCTTGTCCATTAGTTGAAGATCTAATCCTAAGTTGCTTTTCCTCACCCTGCATTGCTTCATTATGCTCCCCATGCACTTTTCTTTACTTGTCTTCCTTTTCTGGATATGGACGTGCTGAAACCCTACACACTATAATTTTATCTTGGCTCTAAGGAGCTTGGCAGCTTCAGCTTGCATTCTTCTACGACTGTCTTTAAACCATCATACAAACCTAGGCAGTCGCATAGGGTGACAGCTTCTAAGTGGTGGCAATTTTAAACAGCCATTTCCCTCAATGTGTATGTGTATATATATACAGTGGTGGAAATAAGTATTTGATCCCTTGCTGATTTTGTAAGTTTGCCCACTGACAAAGACATGAGCAGCCCATAATTGAAGGGTAGGTTATTGGTAACAGTGAGAGATAGCACATCACAAATTAAATCCGGAAAATCACATTGTGGAAAGTATATGAATTTATTTGCATTCTGCAGAGGGAAATAAGTATTTGATCCCCCACCAACCAGTAAGAGATCTGGCCCCTACAGACCAGGTAGATGCTCCAAATCAACTCGTTACCTGCATGACAGACAGCTGTCGGCAATGGTCACCTGTATGAAAGACACCTGTCCACAGACTCAGTGAATCAGTCAGACTCTAACCTCTACAAAATGGCCAAGAGCAAGGAGCTGTCTAAGGATGTCAGGGACAAGATCATACACCTGCACAAGGCTGGAATGGGCTACAAAACCATCAGTAAGACGCTGGGCGAGAAGGAGACAACTGTTGGTGCCATAGTAAGAAAATGGAAGAAGTACAAAATGACTGTCAATCGACAAAGATCTGGGGCTCCACGCAAAATCTCACCTCGTGGGGTATCCTTGATCATGAGGAAGGTTAGAAATCAGCCTACAACTACAAGGGGGGAACTTGTCAATGATCTCAAGGCAGCTGGGACCACTGTCACCACGAAAACCATTGGTAACACATTACGACATAACGGATTGCAATCCTGCAGTGCCCGCAAGGTCCCCCTGCTCCGGAAGGCACATGTGACGGCCCGTCTGAAATTTGCCAGTGAACACCTGGATGATGCCGAGAGTGATTGGGAGAAGGTGCTGTGGTCAGATGAGACAAAAATTGAGCTCTTTGGCATGAACTCAACTCGCCGTGTTTGGAGGAAGAGAAATGCTGCCTATGACCCAAAGAACACCGTCCCCACTGGCAAGCATGGAGGTGGAAATGTTATGTTTTGGGGGTGTTTCTCTGCTAAGGGCACAGGACTACTTCACCGCATCAATGGGAGAATGGATGGGGCCATGTACCGTACAATTCTGAGTGACAACCTCCTTCCCTCCGCCAGGGCCTTAAAAATGGGTCGTGGCTGGGTCTTCCAGCACGACAATGACCCAAAACATACAGCCAAGGCAACAAAGGAGTGGCTCAGGAAGAAGCACATTAGGGTCATGGAGTGGCCTAGCCAGTCACCAGACCTTAATCCCATTGAAAACTTATGGAGGGAGCTGAAGCTGCGAGTTGCCAAGCGACAGCCCAGAACTCTTAATGATTTAGAGATGATCTGCAAAGAGGAGTGGACCAAAATTCCTCCTGACATGTGTGCAAACCTCATCATCAACTACAGAAGACGTCTGACCGCTGTGCTTGCCAACAAGGGTTTTGCCACCAAGTATTAGGTCTTGTTTCTCTCTCTCTCTCGCTGTATAACATATGATGCTCATTTATTCATTGTTTGCACAATTGTTTTGGAAGGGAAGCATAAGGGAGCAATCAATATTGAGTTTCATTATCAAAATATGAGGTGGGGTTAGGAGCCTAACAATCAACAGGGTGGGGAGACACAAGGAAGAAGGTTTGCCTAGGAAGAACCCTGCATTCTTCAGCAGGGCTCCAGCCTGCCCACATCCTTTGACTCTTCTATGTTGCCCACTGCTAGGCCTACCCTGTACTTTCCCTCTGGTGTTCTCTGGCTCAGCAGAGGGGAGGGGATTTGTACCAGCCCCTAGTCCTAGCCTGTCAAAAAGCAGGAAATACGCAGATGTTTCCAGCAAGATGACCAGAAGAAAAAGCCCTAATAAAATAACCTATATATGTAATAATACATATAATAATCTATTTTACAATTTAATGTGTTAAAAATGTTTAAAATAGAAGTGGGGGGGAAATTGTATGCTCATAATTTAGTATCTTTATTTGTTTTTCTGAAGATTATTTTGGTGTATGATTAGGTTAAAATTACTTGAGGTAGCTTCAGAATTTTCTCCTGAAGACACTGGGTTCCCCCCCCCCCCCCTTCTATTTCTCCCTTTTCATCTAATCTCTTTCATTGTTCTGCAGATTGTGCATTCCAGTAAAGGTAGCTCTGGGGCTACATGGACAAAGGAAGATATAACAAACTTAACACATTAGCAGCATGCTTAATGAACTGTACTCATTGGGACATGATCATTTTTAGTCCCTACCCCCACCACAGATTCACAATCCCACTCTTCAACGGGATTGTTCACTATTTTTAAATGGATATCACAGTTGCTAAATTATCTTTATTACTAGCTTAGTAATCATTCCTTGTTTGGGTTTTCTCTATAATTATAGGAAGGACAGTGTTCTTATAATTTATCTTAACAGCTTTCAAAGTCCTTGCTTAGTGAAATTTCTAAATAATGATATTTTATGATTAAGGCCCTGCAATGTTACAGAAGAAACCCATAAAGATAACAATTAAGCATTATCAGACACGTACTGAAGGTCAAACATACTGTCACATTTTTGTCTTTAGTCTGAAATTTGCTAGAGCAATTATACTTTAATAATAGTTTGGCTTTATACTGTAGGGTACATTTCAAACCTACAGGATGACAACACATGATATTAAAAGAAACTGTGATAGAGGGAATCCAAACCACACCAAAGAGCACCAAACACAAAAGTACAAAGGGCCTTCAAGATTAGGGCGTCAACTCAGAAGTTCATTCATCAGACCCGACACATACTAGATGACGGCAGAAAAAGACCTGCACGGTCCATATAGTCTGCCCAACAATTTAAACTCATATGTGCTACTTTATGTGTATACCTGACCTTGATTTGTTTCTGCCATTTTCAGGGCACAGACCTTAGAAGTCTGCCCAGAACAAGGCCCACCTCCCAACTACCAGCCCCGCCTCCCTCCACCGGCTCTGCCACCCAATCTCGGTTAAGCTTCTGAGGATCCATTCCTTCCGAACAGAATTCCTTTATGTTTATCCCATGCATTTTTGAATTCCGTTACCATTTTCATCTCCACCACCTCCTGCGGGAGGGCATTCCAAGCATCCACCACTCTCTTCATGAAAAAATACTTCCTGACATTTTTCTTGAGTCTGCCCCCCTTCAATCTCATTTCATGTCCTATCGTTTTACCGCCTTCCCATCTCCGAAAAAGGTTCATTTGCGGATTTATACCTTTCAAATATTTGAACGTCTGTACCATATCACCCCTGTTTCTCCTCTCCTCCAGGGTGTACATGTTCAGGTTTCTCCTCATACGTCTTGTAACACAAATCCCATATCATTTTCGTAGCTTTTCTTTGCACCGCTTCACTTCTTTTTACATCCTTAGCAAGGTACGGCCTCCAAAACTGAACACAATACTTCAGGTGTGGCCTCACCAACGACTTGTACAGGGGCATCAACACCTCTTTTTTTCTGCTGGTCACACCTCTGTCTATACATCCTAGCAACCTTGTTTCGGCGAAACCGCCTGCGTCAGGGGTCTTAGAAATGTGAACTGGTTCAATTATAGCAACCCTTTAAAGGAGAATGCCAATTCTTGGGTCACTAAAACGCCAAAATGAAAATGAACTCTCTCGCGATACACACTCTGCTCTGGAAATGCAGAGAAACTCTATGCAGATGCCCTAACTTTGAAGGCCCTTTGTGCTTTTGCATTTGGAACACATGATAATCAAACACCATCAGATTCATACTGTGCATTGGGAATGGGGGATAGTGCCTGTGGCTGTAAACCACAGCAGATCGATGCTTCAAACCTAAGAATAGAGAAAAACTTTCAAATGTTCATCACAAACTACAACACTTGAGAGTGAATTAAAAGTCAAACTCCTTGGCCCTTGTGGATCTCGGCCTCTCCTGGTTGTCTATATTTACAAAACTTGCATCTGAGAACATTTGAAGACATCCTCTGCAGGGTTTCCTTATCGTCAGATTTAAATTATTTTAAAATACTTCTAGTGAATATTGTGATTGTGTCAAAATGAGAAGACTAAGAATTGGAATATATGTTAAATGTTGGTGCTTGTATGAAGTGCTGTGGCATTTGGACAGATATTCATGGTTCATACTGCCAATAGTCAAAGGACATGTAAGCAGCTTACAAAGTGTTAAAAATTAAAGACAATAAAACGGGATATATAAAAATAACAGGACACAGAAAGCATCCTAAAAAGCAAGAGACTGCCATCCTGATTGGTTCCACCACTGGTAGAGTCAGCAAATATCAAGTACTGAGCAGCAAAAGAGATGGACTTTTATCTTCTAAGGGGCCCTTTTAATAAGCTGCATTAAGAGTTAATGCAATCTTAATGCAGGTAAAATGGCCTAACATGGTACATGCTAAAGCATTCTGAATTACTTCTGCCATTTGAATGCACTAATCGCGTGGTTTTAATTGGGGGGGGGGGGGGAGGAGTGTGTCTAGGGCAGAGAATGGGCATTCAGCTAGTACACCAACATTACTGGTGCACTGACCGATTAGCATGTCTATAATGGGGGAGCCCTTAGCATCTTCTAAATAAGAGGCGGTAAGTGCTCCTGTGTTAGTTTCTTTAAAAGGCCGCACGTTGTTAACATTAGTGCATGGCCAGAAATAGAAAAATGCCTATTTTACGGCTGTGCAAGAAATGGGCTTAGCTTGTGGGAAAGTCCCGCATTAGGCCACACTAATCCCATATACTATAACTACTAGTGACCCCCAGGAAATTCCCAGAGTTCAGTCCTGCAGCAATGGGATTTCCTAGGGGGTTACACATGGGAGTCTACACTACTAATGTACAACCTGTACCTGTTCTGTAGAAATGGAGTATCTACAATTCCCAGTGTGGTCAAGTTCAGCACCTTTTTATTATCACTAGGGGGTCCTTTTACTAAGGTGCGCTGAAAAATGGCCTGCAGTAGTGTAGACGTGTGTTTTGCACGTGCACAGAATTATTTTTCAGTGCACCTACAAAAATGCCTTTTTCAAATTTTTACCGAAAATGGACGTGCAGCAAATTGACTTAGCGGTAAGGTCTCACGTGGTAACCGGGTAGTAATGGTCTACGCGCATAGATGCCATGCATCAGAAAATAAAAAATATTTTTTGGATGTGCACCAAAATTGAAATTACCACAAAGGCCATGCAGCAATCGGGCGGTAGCTCCAATTTGGCGCGCATAGGCACCTACGCGGCTTAGTAAAAGGGTCACTAAATTCACTGTGGGACTTAAACAGTCAGTACTTTGGGAAAACACTGGCGGTCCAAAATAGCAAAGCAAAGTTGAGTCTTTCGAGATCACCAGGAGGAAATGTACCCCACACATCATCCACATTTACTAATCTGCCACCGAAAACCAAGGTTCAATAATCACAAAACAAATGTAATTAAAGAACATTGTTGAAAATGCATTTGGCTTGATAGGTGTACAGTCTAACTCTTACTGGGGATTGCATACCCTAGAATGTTAGTCGTGGTAGTAAACAGGATAATAAAGTGCAAAACTGCCCTCATCCTCATCTTCCACTTTACTAATCTCACTCCCTTTCAAAATTAGGGCTGTTGTCCAATTAAAAATGTTAATACAACTAATCTCACAATTAAAAAAAACAACAACAAATTAATCTTGAGTTAAGTGCCCTGGGTTATGGCAGTGTCTGCAATGCAAGCAGGTTTCCTCCGCCAGTCCCGAGAGCCTTCCTGTAGCCACATCCCACCCTCGCAGAAACAGGAAGTTGCATCAGAGCAGACGGGAGGTGCAACAGTAAGGCTCTCGGGGCATGCAGAAGAAGCTGTCTGAGACCAAGGTAACTTTAGGAAATAGCCGGAGGAGGAGGAGGAGGTGGAGGGAAGTGAGGGAGAGATGCAAGACCACTTAGAGGACGGGGAGAGGTTGGAGGTATAGTGTGAGATGCTTACCAGGTTGCGCTGGCAGTAGTGCAATTAAAAATTTTAATTGCACATAAGATTAACACATTAACTGTATGAGTTAATATGATTAATCCACAGCCCTACTTAAAACATGCCAAATTTGATGGTCTGTTTAGTTTATAAGACTTTTTATGGTTCCAGTCCATCGGACCATATTGCTCTGATTCATTATTCATCATTAAACCGACCTACTCGTGAACACTTATTTAAACCTTGCTTTTTCTTCAGTAAGCAAAATTCAATATAAATGTTTCTTTGACAGCTCCTTTAGCTATTTTGCAGTTAAACTATGAAACTCTATTCCTACACAACTTTGAGGGATTTTAGATTACTATTTGTTTAGGAAGTCTTTGAAAACTTTCTCATTTAAGAATAATTTAGAAGTATGAAGTTATTGTAGTGCACTGGTCATCTGCTGTAACCCGCATTGATTCTCTGAGGGAAATTAGCGGGAATAGAATAGGATCAGAAATTTCAATTAATCCTACTAATACCAATTATAGATGGCCAAAATGACACAAAGGGAAATCAAATGCCTGCTCAGAATCACACCACTGATCCAGGCATGCAATGAAAATGCCGCTGTTATCCTGATTCCTAGCCATCCCTGTCTCCTGTTACTCAGAAAAGGTAACAAAATAGATCCTTTTACTCCAATCATTACATTAAAAAAAGTCAACTAAGTAGAGACGCAGACAGGATTTGCAACTTTTACGCAGAAAAACACTAAATCAGAAAGCCGGTGGCCCTTGCACAACCCAGGCAAAACTACTAATCCTACCTCTCTAGGCTAGAGCAGTAAGCGCAGAAAACAAAAACCAAAACACCCCACAACTATTCTATAGATGGCAGTATTAATAGTGCACCCATCCACCATGGGTAACTTCAAAAACGCATGCACATGCTTTGTAGACATCACCTTTCGTAGCCTTACCTGTAGGATGGATACCGTCTGGGAGAAATGGTGCTGTTCCATGGTGGAGGTGGAGTAGAGAGCTGCGAGCGGATGATCGAATTTCTGTAAGTAGCTGTTGGTGTAGCCCCTGTGATCCAAGTCATGGCACAGGCATGCAATCAGAAGACCTTTACGCTTCAAAAGATGATGAGAAGAGACAAATTGATGTTAAGACAACTTCAACAAAGGGCTAACTTCTTGCTAACGTCTTTCTCTAAGCTTTTCAAATGATTGTTTTGTTTAATTCATAACCATATTTCAAGAACAGAGAGAAAGGTTCTGAGAGAACTTATTCTGGGTCAGATTTGAAGTATTTTTCTTACAGACAAAGGAGGGTAGTTATCAATGTGGGCTACCACTAAGGCTAGAGGCTGACCGAATTTCAGTTTCGGCACTGAAACCAGTCTGAAATCCGTATTCGGCCTTGTTTTGGTTTTAGCTGAAAATGCCTGTGCATTTTTGACTGTAACCAAAATTGTGTGCAGTCTCCCCTCACTCCCTTCTCGCTGACCAAAAAGAGCCCCCCTCTCCCAGATCGACCCAATGGTGGCAGTCCTCTTGCAAACCCACACACCCAGTGGCAGCACTCTCCTGGGCCTACCGCATCATTTGTAGATAGTGGGTGCAGGAGCTAATGGGGAAATGGGCTGTCAGTGTGGGGGGGGGGGGGGGTCGTGATGGGGACTGCCGGGAGAGGGACTGCCTTTGGTAGGTGAGTCAGAATGGGGCCACTTTTTGGTTGGGGGGGGGGGGGGTGGAGCCAGTTTAATTTTTGGCCCAAACTGAGCAATCAAGTTCGGTCACAGATTCATGTTTATTTTAAAATTGCCTGTTTGATATATAAATGTTTTTATGGATTAAACTCAGGTATGACTGGAGGTCTACTTCTATTTTTTAAAAATAGACCTGGCTTGATAAGCTCAAAGACATTGTTGCTTGATCTTCCCACAGTTAGAGGGATTACCCAAAAATCATTGTGGGAGCATTCTTTTCCTTTCAGGATGCAAGAATGTGGAATACTTTACCAGTAGAGATTTGTCTAATTATGCCTTATTTTTTGTTTAGGAAAGCTCTTAAAACGTATTTATTTTCATTGTATAAATAAGTTTATATAAGCAGGATACTGGGCTGGAAGGACTACCAGTCTGATTCAGTAAAGTTATTTTTATGTTCAAAGGAATCACCATAATTGAAGTGCATCAATCATAATCCAACCCAGTGCTAACGTTTTAAGAAAGGAATGTCTTGGCAAAGAATTTCAGCAGTACCTAGTGTTGCTTATATTCGTTCATGGACTTTGAGAGATTTACTGTTCCACTCAATGTTTGTTGTATCGTGACAAGAATTTTGATGGACATCAACCTTATAAATAATACTTGGTATGTATTGAAGGGGGGCAGACTCAAGAAAAATGTCAGGAAGTATTTCTTCACGGAGAGAGTAGTGGATGCTTGGAATGCCTTCCCGCGGGAGGTGGTGGAAATGAAAATGGTAACAGAATTCAAACATGTGTGGGATAAACATAAAGGAATCCTGTTCAGAAGGAATGGATCCTCAGGAACTTAGCCAAGATTGGGTGGCAGAGCCGGTGGTGGGAGGCGGGGCTGGTGGTTGGGAGGCGGGGATAGTGCTGGGCAGACTTATACGGTCTGTGCCAGAGCCGGTGGTGGGAGGCGAGGATAGTGCTGGGCAGACTTATACAGTCTGTGCCCTGAAGAGGACAGGTACAAATCAAGGTAAGGTATACACAAAAAGTAGCACATATGAGTCTATCTTGTTGGGCAGACTGGATGGACCGTGCAGGTCTTTTTCTGCCGTCATCTACTATGTTACTATATGTTTTAAGGAATTTGAATTATATTTGTTTCTTTTTTCTGCTGTAATTCCTTTCAGCTAAGAATGTGTTATGTTTTGTAATCTGCATTAAATTGCTGAGATAAAAATGGAATATAAGTCACATTAACTGTGAGCAGGTACCATATGCTAATGGCAGCATCGTTATCAGAGGACTTGAATAAAAATCACTATAAATGCCTCCAATAATAGTTGCATTAGATTTGCAGCTAATGAATAGCAAAATCCCGAGTTAAGCAGTGAAACTTCAAATCTTAATGCACTTTAGAAAAGGGCCCTGTTGTACCCTCAAAGAACACCTAATTACCTGCAAAATAAAACAGCTAAATTTACAACTTATAAACATCTAAGAATAGAAGTCCTATGTGTAAGGTATATCAGTGAGAGATAGTTGGGAGACAGTGCTATTACTAACCCGTTTAGGTAAAAAGAAAGAAAGAAAGAAAGAAAGAAAGAAAGAAAGAAAGAAAGAAAGAAAGAAAGAAAGAAAGAAAGAAAGAAAGAAAGAAAGAAAGAAAACCACCACCACAAAAAAAAAATAAACAGGAAAAAATGTTAATACTTTTTTTAATGGATTAAATACATTTTTGGATTTGCTTTTGAAGGCCAGAATCACCTTCTACTACTACTACTACTATTTAGCATTTCTATAGCGCTACAAGGCATATGCAGCGCTGCACAAACATAGAAGAAAGACAGTCCCTGCTCAAAGAGCTTACAATATAATAGACAAAAAATAAATAAAGTAAGCAAATCAAATCAATTAATGTGAACGGGAAGGAAGAGAGGAGGGTAGGTGGAGGCGAGTGGTTACAAGTGGTTACGAGTCAAAAGCAATGGTAAAGAGGTGGGCTTTCAGTCTAGATTTAAAGGTGGCCAAGGATGGGGCAAGACGTAGGGGCTCAGGAAGTTTATTCCAGGCGTAGGGTGCAGCGAGACAGAAGGCGCAAAGTCTGGAGTTGGCAGTAGTGGAGAAGGGAACAGATAAGAAGGATTTATCCATGGAGCGGAGTGCACGGGAAGGGGTGTAGGGAAGGACAAGTGTGGAGAGATACTGGGGAGCAGCAGAGTGAGTACATTTATAGGTTAGTAGAAGAAGTTTGAACAGGATGCGAAAACGGATAGGGAGCCAGTGAAGGGTCTTGAGGAGAAGGGTAGTATGAGTAAAGCGACCCTGGCGGAAGACGAGATGGGCAGCAGAGTTTTGATCCGACTGGAGAGGGGAGAGGTGACTAAGTGGGAGGCCAGCAAGAAGCAGATTGCAGTAGTCTAAACGAGAGGTGACAAGCGTGTGGATGAGGGTTTTGGTAGAGTGCTCGGAAAGAAAGGGGCAGATTTTACGGATGTTGTAAAGAAAGAAACGACAGGTCTTGGCAATCTGCTGGATATGAGCAGAGAAGGAGAGAGAAGAGTCAAAGATGACCCCAAGGTTTCGAGCTGAGGAGACAGGGAGAATGAGAGAGCCATCAACAGAAATAGAAAACGGGGGGAGCGGGGAGGTGGGTTTGGGGGGGAAAATGAGAAGCTCGGTTTTGGTCATATTTAATTTCAGGTGGCGTTGAGACATCCAGACAGCAATGTCAGACAAGCACGCTGAAACTTTGGTTTGGATGCAAGGTGAGATATCAAGGGTAGAAAGGTAGATTTGGGAGTCATCAGCATAGAGATGGTAGGAAAAGCCATGGGATGAGATTAATGAACCAAGGGAAGAAGTGTAGATAGAAAAGAGGAGGGGACCAAGAACAGAACCCTGAGGTACGCCGACAGGCAGAGGGATGGAAGTAGAAGAGGATCCATCAGAATGAACACTAAAGGTGTGGAGGGAGAGGTAAGAAGAGAACCAGGAAAGGACAGAGCCCTGGAATCCAAGTGAGGACAGGGTATCGAGAAGTATGCTGTCATCGACAGTGTCAAAAGCAGCGGAAAGATCAAGAAGAATGAGGATGGAATATTGACCTCTGGATTTAGCCAGTAATAGGTCATTGGAGACTTTAGTAAGCGCAGTTTCGGTTGAGTGGAGAGGGCGAATACCAGATTGTAGTGGGTCAAGAATAGCATGTGAGGAGAGAAAATCAAGGCAGTGGCGGTGAACAGCACGCTCAAGTGATTTGGAGAGAAAAGGAAGGAGGGAGATGGGTCGGTAATTAGAGGGACAAGTAGGGTCGAGTGAAGGCTTCTTAAGGAGAGGTGTGACCACAGCATGTTTAAAGGCAGCAGGGACAGTCGCAGTGGAAAGTGAGAGGTTGAGAATGTGACAGATAAAAGGAATAAGAGCAGGAGAGATGGCATTAAGAAGGTGGGTGGGAATGGGATCAGAGGAACAGGTGGTACATTTTGAGGAAGAAAGGAGAAGTGTAGTTTCCTCAATAGTAACTTCAGGAAAGGAGGAAAGGGAATGAGGGGAAGGAGAGAGAGGGGAACGGACTAGTGGAGGGAGAGGTGGTGAGGTAGAGAAAGCAAGGTTTATCTTTTGAACCTTGTTGTGAAAGAATTCACTAAAGGGTCTGAGGAGATAATGAAGGGGGAGTTGGGGGAGGGGGCACCTTGAGGAGAGAGTTCAATGTGGTGAAGAGAAGTCGAGGATTAGAGCCAAGAGAGTTGGTCAGTTGGATATGGATATAATAATCCTGTTTGGCACGTAAAAGAGCAGATTGGAAGGAGGTCAGCATGAACTTAAAGTGTAAGAAATCAGCAAGGGCCCGAGATTTCCGCCAGAGGCGTTCAGCGGAGCGGGTACAGGAACGTAGGTAGCGGATATTAGAAGTCAGCCAAGGTTGGGGTTTTGTACCCCTTACAGGGCAGGTCATCAAAGGTGCAAGAGTGTCTAAGGCAGAGGATAGAGTATTGTTGTAAGAAGAAACAGCCTCGTTGACAGACGTGGATGGTGCCACAGTAGAGAGGAGGTTTGAAACATGGGAGGATAGAGATGAAGGGTCAATATAGTGGCGATTCCTAGATAAATTGGATAAGATAGGATGGGACTCGGAGGGAGGAGATTTAAGTGTGAAAGTTATAAGATGGTGATCAGAGGAGGGAAGATCAGAGGCAAGGAAACTAGAGGGTGAACAGTTGGAGGAGAAGATGAGATCAGTATGAGCAAATATGACATTATAAGAACATAAAAGTGGAACATGGACGTTTCTAGAGGTAGATAGAAAGTAACTAAGGGCCCCGTTTACTAAGTTGCGCTGTAGGCATGCAAACCTTTTAGCACGCGCTAATACTAGAGACACCCATAGGAATATAATGGGTGTCTATTGTTAGCGCGCTTACAGTGTGGCTTAGTAAAGAGTGCCCTAAACATGAAATGCAAGAATGAGGATTTCTCCTAGGGACATGTATTCGTTTGAAACCTAAAACAATAGGGGTAAAACCTCCAAATTTTGTGTTTCCTCGTGTTACCTCTCCAGTCTTGTCTCTCCCTACGCCCCCCCCTCGGGTACTCCGTTCTGTAGATAAATCTCTCTTATCTGTCCCCTTCTCCTCTACTGCTAATTCCAGAATCCGTTCCTTTTATCTTGCTGCACCTCACGCCTGGAATAGACTTCCCGAGCCTGTACATCTAGCACAGTCTTTGGCCGTTTTCAAGTCCAAACTTAAAGCTCACCTCTTTACCACTGCTTTTGACTCCTAACCACTACTCACTTGCCCTGTCCTTTTATTCTCACCTCTTTATTCCCTTACCCTTAATTGTTCTCTCTGTTACCTGCTGTCTTATCTAGATTGTAAGCTCTTTGAGCAGGGACTGTCTTTTTGTGTATGGTGTACGGCACTGCGTATGCCTTGTAGCGCTATAGAAATGATAAGTAGTAGTAATAGTGTTGTCAATAGTGTGTAGTGCTTTGCAACAGAGCACACCAGTGTTTTTCAAAAGGGTGCGCTACTGACATCGCCTCATAACTAAAATATAAATAAAAATTAAGAAATGAACAAAACAAAAATGGTGCCCTGCATACTGCTAATTTCTCCCCAAAACGTCCATTTCTCTGTTCACATAAAAAATGCTTTAAGAGATATATTTGACACAGCGTTCCTGCTTTCTTGTCCTGTATTAAAGAGAGGGATCAAGGGTACACCAACCAAAGCAAAGCAAAACAAAACAAAACAAAAAGCACCGAAGAGCCTTCAAGACTGGGACAATCAAAAGTCTTTATTCAAAGACCTGACACAGGCTGTGTTTCAGCGAAAATCCGCCTGCGTCAAGGGTCAAAAGAACTTCCAGAGCTCTCTAATGAATGTTGCAGACAAATCCTTAAAAAGCAATACACAGAAGTATCTCTTCAAGTACATATCAGCGTGTATGCGGACATCAATAGCGACTGCCCCAGCTGTGCCGATTGTGTAAGATATGCTGTCGCTTTTGGTATGGCATTTTTTTAGTGAGCGACGGTGTTTCTTATATAATTGACACAGCTGAGGCAGTCGCTATTGATGTCCGCATACGCGCTATTTACTTGATGAGATGCTTATATGTTTTGCTTTTTAAGGATTTTTCTGCAACATTCATTAAGGAGCTCTGGATCCTCTGACGACTGTGAATTTTCACCAAAATATGGCCTGTGTCAGGTCTTCTTTGAATAAACTTTTTATTGTCCCAGTCTTGAAGGCCCTTGTGTGCTTTTTTTTGTTTTCTTTTATTCTGTACTGCCACAAAACATCCTGTACTTAAGTGAATTCACCTAACTTTCCCTTTTCTCTCTGTTCTACAACTCAAACTTGGAAAATATGGGGTTGATATTTAAAGTGATTTAACCAGTTTGAAATGGTATAGTAAATTTTAATAAGCTATAAACTATACTGTGCAAGAGGTCTCATGCAGCTGTTGATGTATAATGCTGTTTTATTTTTCTGCACTTTCTGTGCACGTTCATTTTAATACTGTAACTGCTTTAATGTTACTGCAAATAAATAATTTGTATTCAGCATACAGTATTTGGTTCAGTATGTAGTTTCTTGGTTTTTAATTTCCTGACAAAAATGCAAGCTGGAACCTAACCCTGTATTTCTCGTAGGAACAACACTTCACTTTTCGTGTTTTTGCGGAACCAAAGATTGGCAAGAACCTAACCTTCTACTTCCCATAGGAACAATGCATTACCTTTTGAAGTTTGCCCAAAATTTTGGGAACCATATCTGCGTGAATTGTGAGAACACACTGTACAGCACTTTACCAGACCAGTAACGGTAAGGTAATGGAAGCTATTAGAGCCAAAAAACAATCCTTCAGAAAATGGAGAAGGGAACCAACGGAAGACAATAAGATAAAGCATAAGGAATGTCAAGCCAAATGCAAAAAGGAGATAAGGAGGGCTAAGGAGGACTTTGAAAAAAAGTTAGCGATAGAAGCAAAAACACATAGCAAAAATATTTTTAGGTATATTAAAAGCAGAAAGCCGGCTAAAGAATCGGTAGGGCCGCTGGACGACGGTGGTGTTAAAGGGGCAATCAGGGAAGACAAAGCTGTAGCGGAGAAATTAAATGAATTCTTTGCTTCGGTCTTCACCGAGGAGGATTTGGGAGGGATACCGGTGCCGGAAAAGGTATTTGAAGCAGACGAGTCGGAAAGACTAAATGATTTCTCTGTAAACTTGGAGGATGTAATGGGGCAGTTCTGTAAACTAAAAAGTAGTAAATCGCCGGGTCCGGATGGTATTCATCCTAGAGTATTAATAGAGCTGAAAAATGAACTTGTGGAGCTGCTGTTAGTAATATGCAATTTATCCCTAAAATCAGGTGTGGTACCGGAAGATTGGAGGGGTGGCGAATGTAACGCCGATTTTTTAAAAGGGTTCCAGAGGAGATCCGGGAAATTATAGACCGGTGAGTCTGATGTCGGTGCCGGGAAAAATGGTGGAGGCTATTATTAAGAATAAAATTACGGAGCACGTACAAAAGCATGGGCTGCTGAGACAAAGTCAGCACGGATTTAGTGAAGGGAAGTCTTGCCTCACAAATCTACTGCATTTTTTCGAGTGGGTGAACAAGCATGTGGACAAAGGGGAGCCGGTGGATATTGTATATCTAGATTTTCAGAAGGCGTTTGACAAAGTGCCTCATGAAAGACTCCAAAGGAAACTGGAGAGTCATGGGATCAGAGGCAGTGTATTATTATGGATTAAGAGCTGGTTAAAAGACAGGAAGCAGAGAGTAGAGTTGAATGGTCAGTATTCTTGATGGAGAAGGGTAGTTAGTGGGGTCCCTCAGGGGTCTGTGCTGGGACCGCTGCTTTTTAACATTTATAAATGACCTTGAGATGGGAGTAACTAGTGAGGTAATTAAATTCACAGATGACACAAAGTTATCCAGGGTCGTCTCGTCGCGGGAGGAGTGTGAAAGAGGACCTCGTGAGACTGGGGGATTGGGCGTCCAAATGGCAGATGAAGTTCAACTTTGACAAGTGCAAAGTGATGCACGTGGGAAGGAGGAACCCGAATTACGGCTATGTCATGCAAGGTTCCGCTTTAGGAGTTATGGACCGAGAAAGGGATCTGGGGGTCATCGTGGATAGAACGTTGAAATCTTCCACTCAATGTGCTGCGGCGGCTAAGAAGGCGAACAGAATGTTGTGTATTATTAGAAAAGGGATGGAAAACAAGCATGAGGATGTTATAATGCCGTTATATCGCTCCATGGTGCGACCGCACCTGGAGTATTGTGTTCAGTTCTGGTCGCCTCATCTCAAAAAAGATATAAAGGAATTGGAGAAGGTGCAGAGAAGGGCGACGAAAATGATAAAAGGGATGGGACGACTACCTTATGAGGAGAGGTTAAGACGGCT
Organism: Microcaecilia unicolor; assembly: GCF_901765095.1. Lineage (NCBI taxonomy): Eukaryota > Metazoa > Chordata > Amphibia > Gymnophiona > Siphonopidae > Microcaecilia > Microcaecilia unicolor. The sequence continues at coordinate 268,894,439 of NC_044033.1, read as the reverse complement.
AGGACTCTTTAGCCTGGAGAAAAGGCGGCTGAGAGGTGATATGATAGAGGTCTACAAAATAATGAGTGGGGTAGAGCGGACAGATGTGAGCGTTTGTTTGCGCTTTCTAACAATAATAGAACTAGGGGACACAAGATGAAATTAAAATGTGATAGGTTTAAAACAAATTGGAGAAAGTTTTCTTTACTCTTTACTCAGCGTGTGGTTAGACTCTGGAACTCATTGCCGGAGAAGGTAGTGACGGCAGCTGGCCTTGCTGAGTTTAAAGGGGGTCTGGATAGATTCTTGAAGGAAAAGTCCATTGATCGTTATTAAATTTTGGGTTTTTGCCAGGTTCTTGGGGCCTGGATTGGCCGCTGTCGGAGACAGAGTGCTGGGCTTGATGGACCTTTGGTCTTTTCCCAGCGTGGCAGCGCTTATGTACTTATGTACTTATGTACTTATGTAGTAGGCCAAGGCATTTTACAGACTAATAAAAGAGCAGAAAAAGGACGCCATAAAATTAGATAGGAAAGAAAACCATTTATTTCAATAAAAACAGTTCAATCATTCAACAGAGAGAACACAATTAAGGAGGCTAGTCTTTGAATACAGGCCACAGAGTCAACCATCACAACCACACATAGCCTACTTGAAACATAATTTTTGATGACAACATGACATGTCAGTTAGGAACTACCTTACCTCCAGGTCCGTAAATAGCCCTTTGTTGTTGTGAAGTATGACGTACATACAATGTGCCACCGTGACTGCATGCTTCCAGTTGTGGTAGGGTACACGGCGATAGTTCTTCTTGACAGACATTGTAAAACGACACAACATATCAAGTTCAAAGCTTAATGGGAAAACATAATAAGAACCAGTCAATTAGATACCAATAAAGGAATCTCTGGTTAGAACATGTTATTAAAACACTTCTAGACCCTAATGAGCTTGCTGAAAAATGTACCAGTGTTCTCACTCCCATCTAAAATTAAAGTTGTGGTCTCTCCAAACAATCCTTAGAGCAGGGCTTCCCAAACCTGTCCTGTGGACCCCATAGCCAGTCAGGTTTTCAGGATAGCCACAACAAACAAGCATGAGGAAATCTGCATATATTCGAACCCAGCATATGCAAATTTCTCATCTGCATATTCATTCTACTATTCATCTAAAAGTCAGATATAAAGTGGCCAACTTTGCTTCTTCAAGTAGGGAGCTCTGTACATATGCTGTCATGTAAGAGAGAAGTGCATTTTCTTGTCTTCCTTAAGTGAATTTTGACAGAAGGGGAATTGCTAAAAGTTCTATTAACTCATAATGTTCTTGATGAGACTGAAGGAGTTATAAGATTCTCTAAATTACTTGATCCCATCCAATAAGGAGCCTTAAAAACAATGGCTAACATTTTAATTAAATTGAAATCAGAAATGAACTAGGAGCTGGGTTTAAACTTAGGATATTATGGTCACAAAGGATTTATGGTTTATTAAACTTGATATACCGCCCTTCCTGATAACACGACAGGGTGGCTACCAGTTAAGATCTGAACAGCTACATTACAAATAACTCGAAAATTTTAACAGATTTCTTAGAAACTTCAATATAAAGCATGTTGCAATAGTCAAACCTTGATTTTATAAAAGTATGGACTAAAGCAGCTAAACAGGTCCTATCAATAAATTCTCCTCACTACCAGTTGCTTAGCAATAAGCAGTAGCAGGTGTATGTATCTAAATCTTCCTGCATTAAGAGGAAGGGATCTGTGGTGTAACACATGAGTATAAAACCTTTTGTGAAGAAGAGAATTGTGCTCCTCTTTCCATATCCTTTGGAGCGGTCGGGACTCAGAAGTGGTGTTTAGAGTCTCCGGGGAATGTGGTCCTTAGGCCGGGAGGCCTGGGGTCCACTATGATTGGACTTCTCTTTCCTCATAGATCCCAGAACTCTGACATGGAAGGAATGACTTAGGGATAGGGTTAAACCAGTGGCGTACCTAGGGTAGTTGACACCCAGGGCCGGTCATTTTTTAACACCCCCCCCCCCCCCCAAATCCAGTACTAGGCATGTCGAGAATACAAAACACTCAGGACCTATAGAGCAATTCTACCATACCATAAGCAGTCATTTCTACGAGTCACACAAGGAAAAGGAAAGCATCTTAAACACTACAGTGAGCACTAGAACATCAATTCACCTATTGTAAAACGAAACCAGACAGAATAGTACAGATCATAGATCCTGCACAGTCAATGCCAACTGAAAGCCATGTCTTTTTCACAAACACAGATACACCCTAATCCACTATAGAATAAGTAATCATAAACTTTCTATTTAGACAAAAATTAAACTGAACCCCCAATGCCAGACTCTGCATACAATGCAACACCACAGAAACAGAAACTGTCCCCTAGTACTGTGCAAAATATAAAGACAGCAGATGTAAATTTGAAAAAAACTAACAAGTACCAATCACCACTTTACAAATTAACAAATAGAAATAAACAAATATAGAAAGTAAAATAATACCATTTTATTGGACTAATACATTTAGCTTTCAGAGGCCAAAACCTCCGTCCTCGGGTCAGTACAGTATAGTGCTGTTACAGTATCCTATCCTGACCTGAGGAAGGGGGTTTTGTTCTCCGAAAGTTAGTCAAAATGTATTAAAATTAGTCCAATAAAAAGATTACCTTATTTACATGTTCTATTATAAACATTTAACACATCTACAATACTTTATCCTAAAGCAAAAAAAATAAAAAAATATATTTTATTTACAGTTTGTTGTCTCTGGTTTCTGCTTTCCTCATCTTCTTTTCACCGTCTTCCTTCCATCCAGCATCTGTCTTCACTCTCTCTCTCTGCCATCCAGTGTCTGCCCTCTCTGCCGTCCCTTCCATCCACTGCCTGCCCTTTCTCTCTGCCCCTTCAATCCACCATTTGCCCTCCCTCTCCCATCCATCCAGGGTCTGCCCTCCCTCTCGCTCTCCCTTCCATCTAGGATCTGTCCCCTCTCTCTGCCTCTTTTTTCAGCCCCCAGTTCCAGCCCCCTTCTCCCCTCTGAACACCCCCACCCCAGTCCCCTTCTCCCCTCCCCTTCTCCTGTCTGAGACCCCCACCACAGTCCCCTTCTCCCCTCCCCTGTCTGAGACCCCCACCCAGTCCCCTTCTCTCCTCTGAACACCCCATCCCAGTCCCCACCCCAGTCCCCTTCTCCCCTCCCCTGTCTGAGATCCCCACCCCAGTCCCCTTCTCCCCTCCCCTTTTCCCCTCTGAGACCCCCACCCCAGTCCCCTTCTCCCCTCTGAGATCCCCACCCCCAGTCCCCTTCTCCCCTCCCCTGTCTGAGATCCCCACCCCAGTCCCCCTTCTCCCCTCCCCTTTTCCCCTCTGAGACCCCCACCCCAGTCCCCTTCTCCCCTCTGAACACCCCCACCCCAGTCCCCTTCTCCCCTCCCCTTCTCCCCTCTGAGACCCCTACCCCAGTCCCCTTCTCCCCTCTGAACACCCCCACCCCAGTCCCCTTCTCCCCTCCCCTTCTCCCCTCTGAGATCCCCAGCCCAGTCCCCTTCTCCCCTCCCCTGTCTGAGACCCCCACCCCAGTCCCCTTCTCCCCTCTAAACACCCCCACCCGAGTCCCTTTCACCCCTCTCCTTCCCCACCTCAGTCCTGTTAAAACCGGCGAAGCAGCGTCGCAGGCAGCGCCACGTGCCCTGCTTGTAAAAAAAAAAAATCAAATCTCCTTCCTTCTCCTCGTCTTGACGTCGACTTGGGCCTTCCAATCAAATTGATTGGAAGGCCCGAGTCGACGTCAAGATGAGGAGGAGAAGGAGGAAGGAGATTTGATTTTTTTTTTTTTTACAAGCAGAGCACGAGGCGCTACTGCCTGCGACGCTGCTTCGCCGGTTTTTTAAATGTGCGGCGCTGCGGGAACGGCCACGGGAGGCGGCGGAAGCGGAGCACCCCCCACCCACTGGCACCCGGGGGGGACCGCCCCCACCTTGGTACGCCACTGGGTTAAACATCAAGCCTTGCACCCTCCTCAATTAAAATTTCAGAGACCTAGAATTCCTCTTCTCCCACCCCTGAGATTTTGATAATTAAACTTGACAATCATCACCCTAAAATCACCTTTTAAATTATTAAACTACCCTACACTTTCAACGTGAAACAACAATTATGGAAATATTCAAATTAAGTATAAGAATTCAAAAATTCTCAGTTGCATCTCTTTGCACCTGCACCCCCTTGACTCAGTTCCTGATTGAAATCCTTTCTGAAGCAGCAAAAGCCATAAGTCATGGAAAGTGTAGTGTATGCTGTGTAGATCAGTGAAAAACTCCTGTATAAATACATTTTGAATTTTAAACAGTAGAACATGAAAACTGTACAGGGGTTTGAAGACTTTTACAAGGCACTGTAGATCAGAAAGAGGCTTGAAACTAGATTTTGTTCCCTCAATGAATATAATTGATGAAACACACTATAGGAAAAATATTTTTTTCACAGTAGTAATAGCTCTGTGATACTACTGAAACTCACTTTTAGACATACCTGACCAAGGATAGCAAGATGACCTTAAAGAAAATTTGTATCTACCATCTGTGACTTGTATCGCAGGCAAAAAGTTGGGATATAGGAGCTTGTGGATTGATGGTTTTTGAGAGTGCGATGAGTGTTTTGATAATTCCAGAATTAAAAGAATTTTATCTTCTGAAAAGTCACACTTCAGTCTGATTCAAGTTGTGATTTACTCCAACAACATTCAAATTTATGGCTTATTTCATCTTACGAAAATCATTAGGTAACTAGGGAGCTAATTTAAATGAGTAACAGTTTCTCTTTCATCCTTAACTGTATTCCTCATCATAGGATTAGCTATCCTTACACTCTACTCCTTCCACTTGAGATCCAAGGAAACATCTAAAGGGGGACTAACCCTGTTGACTCATGTTCTAGAACCTCCCAATGGTTCTATTTAGGTGCATTCCACTCTAACTTTTTTCTCAGCAGTGCAGCCTAATAGCTTTTCAAATTACAAACTGCCATCCCTCCCTCCATCTTGGTCTAAATAAAGTTGCTTTAGTTACTTTAGTTACGTTTGCAGCTATAAACAGATAAATAAACCTGGGCAGCAGCAGTAGCATTTTTATGGCATTGACTTTATCTACCACATAAATTTGCACTCTGAAAATTTACAAAATTTTTAAAAAAGGCTCCAAGGGAGATCCGGGAAATTATAGACCGGTGAGTCTGACATCGGTGCCGGGGAAAATGGTAGAGGCTATTATTAAAAACAAAATTACAGAGCACATCCGAGGACATAGATTACTGAGACCAAGTCAGCATGGCTTTTGTGTGGGGAAATCTTGCCTGACCAATTTACTTCAATTCTTTGAAGGAGTGAACAAACATGTGGACAAAGGGGAGTCGGTTGATATTGTGTATCTGGATTTTCAAAAGGCGTTTGACAAGGTACCTCATGAAAGGCTACAGAGGAAATTGGAGGGTCATGGGATAGGAGGAAATGTCCTATTGTGGATTAAAAACTGGTTGAAGGATAGGAAACAGAGAGTGGGGTTAAATGGGCAGTATTCACAATGGAGAAGGGTAGTTAGTGGGGTTCCTCAGGGGTCCGTGCTAGGACCGCTGCTTTTTAATATATTTATAAATGATTTAGAGATGGGAGTAACTAGCGAGGTAATTAAATTTGCTGATGACACAAAGTTATTCAAAGTCATTAAATCGCGACAGGATTGTGAAAAATTACAAGAGGACCTTACGAGACTGGGAGACTGGGTGGCTAAATGGCAGATGACGTTTAATGTGAGCAAGTGCAAGGTGATGCATGTGGGAAAAAAGAACCCGAATTATAGCTACGTCATGCAAGGTTCCACGTTAGGAGTTACGGACCAAGAAAGGGATCTGGGTGTCGTCGTCGATAACACACTGAAACCTTCTGCTCAGTGTGCTGCTGCGGCTAAGAAAGCGAATAGAATGTTGGGTATTATTAGGAAAGGTATGGAAAACAGGTGTGAGGATGTTATAATGCCGTGTATCGCTCCATGGTGCGACCGCACCTTGAGTACTGTGTTCAATTCTGGTCGCCGCATCTCAAGAAAGATATAGTAGAATTGGAAAAGGTGCAGCGAAGGGCGACTAAAATGATAGCGGGGATGGGACGACTTCCCTATAAAGATAGACTAAGGAGGCTAGGGCTATACAGCTTGGAGAAGAGACGGCTGAGGGGAGACATGATAGAGGTATATAAAATAATGAGTGGAGTGGAACAGGTGGATGTGAAGCGTCTGTTCACGCTTTCCAAAAATACTAGGACTAGGGGGCATGCGATTAAACTACAGTGTAGTAAATTTAAAACAAATCGGAGAAAAGTTTTCTTCACCCAACGTGTAATTAAACTTTGGAATTCGTTGCCGGAGAAAGTGGTGAAGGCGGTTAGCTTAGCAGAGTTTAAAAAGGGGTTGGACGGATTCCTAAAGGACAAGTCCATAAACCGCTACTAAACGGACTTGGAAAAATCCAAATTTCCAGGAATAACATGTATAGAATGTTTGTACGTTTGGGAAGCTTGCCAGGTGCCCTTGGCCTGGATTGGCCGCTGTCATGGACAGGATGCTGGGCTTGATGGACCCTTGGTCTTTTCCCAGTATGGCATTACTTATGTACTTATGATTTATTCATACACAAACATATATCAATACACATACAATACAAACACATAAGACTACAGACGTCTTCCCTCTTCCCTTTCACAGTCACACCAGTCCTCTCTCACATTCACCCTTCTATTTCATCTATAAACCCCCTTTACATACAAAATGTCTCAACAAGCAGTAGTTTCAGCTTATTCCACTCCGTGGAATCAAACAATAGTCCTCTTTTAGTATCAGTCCAACATGTGGTTATATATTATATTAAGTAACTCCCCCAAGTTGGCATTGCGGCGATCCGCTATCTTGTTCAAGGAACACCCCAAGATAGCGTATCGCCGCAATGCCAACTTGGGAGAGTTACTTAAAAGACCGAGGGCTATTGAATATGATGGAAGCCATGCCCCATGCGGTAATTGCAGTTATTGCAAGTATTCAGTTAAGTCTAAAACCTACGGAAAGAACCAAAACACATAAAATCCACACCCAATGTCCATTAATGCATCAATACATCCACTCCCGAACTCTCATCCCCCGTAACCTCACCTCACTCATTCCTTGACTCACAGAACTATTTCTACCATATGTCTTCGTATTTTAATACTGCCCTGTTAGCTTCCCTTTGTCTCCTTCCTATGTTTCAAAGTTTTGTTCCATTGCTATATTCCTTAATGACACTTTGATTGTCTCGCATAACTCTTCACAATGTAATCCATAACCAAATTGTAACGAATTGTATTTCCACCATTCATCTTATATTGTAAGCCACACTGAGCCCGCAAAGAGGTGGGAAAATATGGGATACAAATGCAATAAAATAAATAAATAAATAAATGGATTGCTTTCCAGGCTCTACACAAACATTTTATTTTAAACAACATACCACGTGCAAAAGTGAACGGGTGGTGTACTGCATATTTTGTCCATGCCACCTTTATTACATAGCCCAAAATTACTCAGCCAAAGATTTAGTGCTAATTCTGCAGACTAATAGCATCGTATCAGTGAACATATCCTTTCATACTGTTGATATATAAAGCAATTAAATGTCCACCCTCTGCTAGTCATATTATTTCATTGAAAGAGAGCCCACAGAAACCACACCACTTTTAAGGCAATATCATTATTTTTTGCCTGGTGGCATAGCACATCTTTCATAGGGTGTCTCTTTTTTATAAATACGTGCTATTGTCGCAATGCAATATAATAAAGTGCTCAAAAAATTGCAAGTGCCCAAAATTAAACAGAAACTTATCTTAAAACATTTCCTAAGAAATCCATGTTTTGTTTGTTTGTTTCTTTTCTCTTTTCTTCTGCTGTAATCTAGTGATTCACAACAATTCCCAGTCTTAAAAGACAGTCCACAAGGTTTCCCCTGATAACGCCCGACAACGCGGGTTTCAAAACTTTCCTCAGGGACTCGGGTTAAACTCCAACTGAAACTTTTTGTTCAGCGATATACTGTTGACTGAGACGCCGGCTTACTACATAGGACATACTAAAAGACAATTAAAAAACAGACTTGCAGAACACACCAGTAATTTAAGACTTGGTAAAATGGAGGCACCCCAGGTAGCCCATTGGAGCGAGCAGGGACATACCCTGAATGATCTAGTGTGTAGTATTAAGACAGGTTGCCTTTCCCTGTAGAGGAGGTGATGTCAGCACGCAGCTGTTTAATATGGAACAACGGTTCATTTTTGCATGGGGTACGGTGGCCCCGGGGGGCCTTAACTTTGAGGTGGAATGGGTGTAGGAGTGGTCCCGCTATGATGGGAGGAGTCAGCAGGATATTTAACTTGCGTATTTGCGTGAAGATGTAATCATGTTTGAGGGCGGTGCAAGGGTCACCCCGCTTGGAAGTTTCTCCTGAAGGTAAGCAGCCACAGCAGAATATAAAATATAATTGGTTACGAGTGAGAAAATATAGATCTTTGTAGGAGTTATGGGAGCTGAGGAGTAATTTGTTATTGTTGTAGGATTCGGGGATGAGTTCCTCCTAATGAAGGTTCACCGAAATGCGGTCACGCATTGAGGAACAGATTGAGTAAGGCCCAGGAGTTGGCACAAGATGTGGAGATATATAGATTGTCTCCTGTGACCAAGACACAGAGCCCAGCACGTTTAATGACTGAAACAACAACGCACTGAACTGCTCACAACCCTATGTATACTTATTACATGGCTTATACACTGGCATAAGCCGTTTGGGATTTTTCAGTTCATGCACAGGTTTCAGCGTGGTTTGTTGCTGATAATATATAACCACATGTTGGACTGATACTAAAAGAGGACTATTGTTTGATTCCACGGAGTGGAATAAGCTGAAACTAGTGCTTGTTGAGACATTTTGTATGTAAAGGGGGTTTATAGATGAAATAGAAGGGTGAATGTGAGAGAGGACTGGTGTGACTGTGAAAGGGAAGAGGGACGACATCTGTAATCTTAAGTAGTGCTTCAGAATTTTATTCACAAAATCTGGTCAAACAAGCAGGCACTTATTCCTCTCTGCAAGATCATTGTTATCCCTCACTTGATCTAAAATCTATTCTCAGATTATGTAGGTTTAATTCTGGGTCTACTATGTCTTGTTTGGACTCTCATATCACCTTCTCAGTCTCATCCCTCCTTTGCCTACTCTCTGCCATTTTGGAGTTCTGTCTTTGACAGTCCTGCTTACCACATGACTGCCCCAAAGGATTCCTCCAGTTCTATCAAGCCAGTCTTTCTACAGGCCTTTTCAGCCTTCTTCACCATACGGATTCTGTACATCTTACTCTTCTTGGTAAAGGTCAGTCCAAAGGGGAATAGCCATCTGAAATGCACATTTTCACCCCTTAAGCAGCTTGTCGCTTCTTTACATTCTCTTTGCTTGCATACGGAGGTGAATGAGATGTCTGTGAATATTTTCACATTGTAGCCTTCCCAAACAATATACCAATCTTGCCTACCTGTAGAACTTTCTCTTTATTTCAATATCGGAGAAAGCAGTATCATCCCTGGGCCTACTGCTGTCACAGGGCCTCATGGTGTACCCTATCAAATTCTATTTCATGCAGCTCCTCATTACTCCTAGCAGCAATCAAAAATGTGCAACATATTGTTTTGCATAATATCCAAGCCACTGCCCTACATAGCTGCCTTGAAGACTCCCCCTATCTAAAGTTATTCCTTGAGCAGTTCTCTACATTCAGCTATCTCTACCCAGGCCCAATTTATTTCCAGGTTCGATGTCCAACTCTGGTGGACTGGAACCCCTGTCCTCGATAGTGTGGCTCTACAGTTTCTTATTGAAGGCACCTATTCCAGTGGGAGCAATCTCCCATGTTTCCACCTACACCTTCAAGCTTCTTCTGCTCTTGAAGTATTGCTGAAGAAAAGGATAGTGAATTTCCTAGAATCCAGTGGATTACAAGATCCAAGGTAATATGGTTTTACCAAAGGTAAATCGTGCCAAACAAGTTTGATTGAATTCTTGTGCAACCAGAGAACTGGATTGAGGACGTGCGCTAGATGTAATCTATTTGGATTTCAGCAAAGCCTTTGACAAGGCTCCTCATAGGAGGCTCTTGAATAAACTTGACAGGCTGAATTTAGGACCCAAAATGGTGAATCGAATTAGAAACTGGTTGACAGACAGATGCCAAAGATTGGTAGACAATGGATTTCACTTGGAGGAAGGAAAGGTGAGTAGCAGAGTGCCTCAAGGATTGGTGTTGGGGCCGATTCTGTTCAGTATATTTGTCAGTGACTTTGCCGAAGGGTTAAAAGGTAAGGTTTGCCTTTTTCTGGATGATACCAAGATTTGTAAAAGAATGGAAACCCGGAGGGAGTGGAAAACATAGAAAAGGATCTGCAAAAGTTAGAAGAATGGCCAATGTTTGGCAGATAAATTTAATTCAAATAAGTGCAGAGTGATGCATTTGGGGAGTAGAAATCCAAGGGTGCTGTATGACCTAGGCGGTGAGAGGCTGATATGCCCAGACAGGGAGAGAAACCTTGGGGTGATGGTATCTGAGGATCTTAAAGTAACAAAAACAGTGTGACAAGGCGGTGGCTGTAGCCAGAAGGATGCAAGGCTGTACTGAGCGAGGTGTAACCAGTAGAAGAAAGGAGGTGTTGATGCCCCTGTACAAGTCATTGGTGAGGCCCCACCTGGAGTATTGTGTTCTGTTTTGGAGGCTGTACCTTGCTAAGGATGTAAAAAGACTAGAAGCAGTCCAGAGGAAGGCGACAAAAATGGTATGGGGTTTGTGCCAAAAGACGTTTGAGAACAGACTGGAAGACCTGAATAGTATACCCTAGAAGAAAGAAGGAACAGGGGAGATATGATACAGACATTTAAGTAACTGAAAGTATTAATATAGAAATAAAACTTTTACAATGAAGTGGAAACAGTAAAACTAGAGGACATGAATTGAGGTTGAGTCTGGAATGCCCTCCCAAGGGAGGTAGTAGAGACAAAAATGGTGACAGAATTTAAAAGGGCATGGGATAAACACAGAGATCTCTAATTAGAAAATAAATGATATTAAAAAAACCTAAAATTAAATGTCTGCATGTGTGTGGATATGTCAAGTGATGCTTAGATGGCAACTCCGGCTGTGATGAACTAGGGCCAGCAGACTTGTACCGTCTGAGTCCCATATATGGCAATATGGTTTAGGATGGGCTGGAAAGGGCTTTAACAGCAACTTCAATGTCTGGAACCTGAGGACAGTGCTGGGCAGACTTTTATGGTTCGTGTCCCACAAAAGACAAGACAAATAGGATGGAGTGGGCTTCGACAGCAACTCCAGTAGCTGGAATGTAAGGACAGGGCCGGGTGGATTTCTATGGTCCATGTCCCAGAAATGCCAAAAAAAAGACCATGAGGAAGTATTTTACATCATATTCACTGCTGATTTAATCATGAAACGATAGTAAGTATGACAGTTGGGCAGACTGGATGGCCCATTCAGGTCTTTATCTACCGTCACTTACTATGTTACTATATGCTCCCTGTTACTCCACACAAATAGCTGATTACAAAGGAAGAGAAAAATAGTCACTGCTGGTATCATGGCTCCTGCTTCTTTCTTCCTTCACACCACACAGTTGACCTTTGTCCAGGGGGAAGGAACAGCTGTCTTTCTGCATGCCCTAGAACAGGCCTTTCAAAAGAGGCACAACCCCCAACGAAAGATAGAGTAAGTAGAAATAGTACCTGGAGTGAGGAAAGAAAAATTCTGCACTGTTTAAAAGTATTTTATTTTTAAAGAGCAAAATGGAGGATGCCATCCTCAGAGCTCTGAACAAGTATGGGACTTCATTTCTGAGCTTCCAGGGGGACACTGACTCAATTCTGAAGTGGACCACCCTTGATGCAGACAAGAATAACTAATGTGGCCTTTAAAAAAAAACAACCCTGCTAATCCTTGCAATAAGTGAAAGGTACTTTTGTACTGGAATAAGTTCTTAGGGAAGTGATAGAATGCTCATAACCAGAGAAATTTAAAAACAGTTCAGACAAACCACTGGTTGATCCTATAGATAGGATCCTACCAGTTTCAGTGCAGTAGATCCTATCTATAGGTAGAAGGACTGACCAGCTCACCTCTTGGACTTCCCCTGCCAGCCTAAACAGTTTACGATTATGAATTGCATATGATATCAAATATATGAATATGAAAGTGTAATGGCTCAGTGGCAACTGCTGGGTTTGATTCCTGAATCAATTCTTCTGTTCCTTGGGTCTGTTCTATGGCAACATCCAATGGCCAAACTTAGGGTGCACCCTAGCTAGATTTCAGAGGAAGCTGCAGCTTGTGGCTTATAATAACAGCTTCTGCTGAGATACCTAGGCAGAGTTGGGAGTGCATATTAAAACAGAGGCAAGAGAATCCAGATAGCTAAGAATGAAAGTTCGTGGTACTGGATATCAGCCTGGCTCCAACTGAACATGCAGTGTAAAGGAACAAGAGGTAACTAAAAGCCAAAAGAAAAGGAAGTGTAAGTCATACCAGTTTTTCCCAACGGACTGATGGATCATATAGACAAAAATAGCTGCCCAGAACTCCTCAAAGGGTTGGATATCAAAATGGTATCTAGAATATAAAGACAAGTCAGAGTTAGCCTGAGGCAACAGGTTCTACTAGGAGATAAGCAATGTTGTAAGCATTTTTGGATCAATATTCAGCAGACAGTGGTCAGTGTTTCTTTAAATGCTGTCACAGCAAACTTGGCAAAGTTAAGACTGTTTTTTGTGAAGTCTTACATAGTTAGATACGTGGGCACTAGACTGAATATCATCAGTGCCTGCATAACTCCTGGCTGTTTCCTGACTCCACCCCCGGACCACCCCGGCACTAACTAGCAAGAATGGTGGCAGTCAGGGTCTGTATTCAGCAGCACTGTCCGGTTAAGTGCTGCTGATTACCAGCTCCTGGGCCACCCAGTAAAATTTAACCAGGTAGAAGTCTCTCCTGCCTGGTTAAATTGTTTTGAAAATCCACTGCTTATTTCTAGGATAAGCAGCATAAAATGTATTGTACTGTTTTGGGATCTTGCCAAGTACTAGTAACCTGGATTGGCAACTGTTATAAACAGGATACTGGGCTTGATGGACCGTCGGTCTGTCCCAATACGGCAATACTTATGTTCTTATGACCCTTTTACTATTAGTACCCAACACATGTAGAAAGTAGTTCTGGATTTCCATTTTGGTGTATATGTGTACAGATGGAGCTTGATGTACTGACTCTGGAAGAATTTTCTGGTACGGTGCAGAATTCATGGTTTCCTCAATAATGGCAAGTTTTTCAAGTCCTGAGGCAGAAAAGCATCTCCAAATCATCACACTATGTCTGTTGTGAAATGCTTTATTTGCTTTATGCCAGACATAACGGAACCTGTGTTATTCAAAGGGTCCCGCTCTGTGCAGAGCATCTTTTACAGAATACTAGCTTGATGTCTGTCTTTGGGTGGCATTTACAGAATCTAGGCCACTGTGACCAATGCAGGTACTTTGTACTAGCTTAGCCAAGATTGGGTGGCAGAGCCGGTGGCGGGAGGCGGGGATGGTGCTGGGCAGACTTATACGGTCTGTGCCAGAGCCGGTGGTGGGAGGCGGGGCTGGTGGTTGGGAGGCGGGGATAGTGCTAGGCAGACTTATACGGTCTGTGCCCTGAAAAGGACAGGTACAAATCAAGGTAAGGTATACACAAAAAGTAGCACATATGAGTTTATCTTGTTGGGCAGACTGGATGGACCGTGCAGGTCTTTTTCTGCTGTCATCTACTATGTTACTACATTTCTATTTATTTTGACATACAGTAAGATAATCCATAGTCTATGTGTGTGTGTGTGTGTGTGTGTATATATATATATATATATCCTATATAATAAAACGCACCTCCAACATTCTGAAGCTGACTGCATGGCTGAGGCATTCCTGCTCTCTGTATCCATCTCCTGAATTGACATCACGTACTTCTGGGTTTGTCACAAGCAGAAGTGACCAACCACAAGAGGTTTCTCGGCTTCAGAATGTTGGTGGTGCATTCTATTAAATAGGATTGGTCAGTTCCTTGAAGCACAGCCAGAGCTCAGCATCCTGCACAGTAACGCTCAGACACCAGAGAGAGAGGGGGGGGGGGCCTGACACCAGAGAAAGGGAGGGAGGGGGGGCCTGACACCAGAGAGGGGGGGCAGGTATCTCTGTCACACACACACACACTCTCTCTCACACACACTCTCTCTCTCTCTCTCTCTCTCACAGTCAATGTCTTTCTCTCTCTCACTCTCACACACTGTCTCTCACACACTCTATGTCTCACACTATCACATTCACTCTCTATGTGTCATACAGTCACTCACACACTCTCTTGGTCTCATACACTCAGTCTCACAAGAGTCTGTGTCTCACACACACTCTCTCTCTCGCACACACTGTATCTGTGTGAAACACATTCTCTCTCTCACACACTGTCTCACATACGCACTTGCACACACTCTCATTCTCACACATACACTTCTCTCTCTCACAGACACACTCGCACCCAGACTCACTCTCTCTCTCTCTCTCTCTCTCTCTCACACACACACACACACTCGCACATTCACTCTCTCTCTCACACACAGTCACTCTCACATACACTCTCTCAAACATACACACTCCGAGAAAAACCTTGCTAGCGCCCATTTCATTTGTGTCAGAAACGGGGCTTTTTTACTAGTATATATATAAGGTTTGCTTTTCTGAAGTAGGCTGTGAAACTAAGGGCCCTGTTTACTAAGCCGAACTATAGGCAATCTAGCAAATTAACATGTGCTAACGCTAGAGACACCCATATATTCCTATGGGTGCCTTTAGAGATAGAACGAGCTAAACATGCTAGCATACCTTAGTAAACAGGGTCCTAAGGCTGTTTATAGCTATTCTGCATGCTGTTTTAGATTCATTAGGGCTCTTTTTATGCCATGCTAGTAATTCCGGCACAGCAAATGTGATGAAGCCCATAGGAATTGAAACAGTCTTCGTCACATTTGAAGAGACTGTTTGTGAAAGGGTTGAATTATTGGGATGTATAGAACAGGGGCGTATCTGCGTGGGGCCACAGGGGCCTGGGCCCCCACAGATTTCGCCCTGGCCCCCCTCCCGCCGCCAACCCTCCCCCGCTAATGTTGTTTACCTTTGCTGGCGGGGGACCCCAACCCCCGCCAGCCGAGGTCCGCTTCCGCCTGCTTTTAAAAATAATTCTTCAGCTGGCGGGGGACCCCAACCCCCACCAGCCGCCGAGGTCTTCAAAGTTCTTGTTCGTCGTCCTCCTCCGTGGCCATGCTGTACCCTGTTGATTCGGAGTCTGTCTGATGTCGCACCACGTTGTACACGCGTACAACGTGGTGCGACGTCAGGCAGACTCCGAATCAGCAGCGTACAGCATGGCCACGGAGGAGGACGACGAACAAGAACTTTGAAGACCTCGGCGGCTGGCGGGGGTTGGGGTCTCCCGCCAGCTGAAGAATTATTTTTAAAAGCAGGCGGAAGCGGACCTTGGCTGGCGGGGGTTGGGGTCCCCGCCAGCAAAGGTAAACAACGTCAGCGGGGGAGGGTTGGCGGCGGGAGAGGAGGTGGAGAGAGTCGTTGGTGGCAGGGGGGGGCTCTGGCAATGGCGGGGGGGAGTCGTTGGTGGCAGGGGGGCTCTGGCAATGGCGGGGGGGGGGTCGGTGGTGCCGGGGGGGGGGGGCTAAATGTGCCCCCTCCCTCTGGCCCTGGCCCCCCCTACTGCCAGAGTCCAGATACGCCCCTGGTATAGAACAGCAGGCTGAACTTTGACTGAGCCCTTCTGAGGGAGAGGGGAAGTAGTGCAGTGGGCCTGAACTGTTAAGGAACTGAATTTTGGCTGGAGTTTTGAACCCGGCCTGAACCCTGTTTGTGAACTGCATTTCAATTTTGAGAGTGGAACTGAATTGAGAATAAAACACTTTAGTCCTAATCCATATGGCAGTCTGGATCTTTGCTGGAAACCTATGAGCCTAACCGGGCTGCCAGCCCCAACCCAGAACGGAGGAAGCGGACCCCTTTACAGAGTTAACAAAAAATGGGCCCTGTTTACTAAGGTGCACTAGTGTTTTTAGTGCACACTAAAAATTAGCACATGCTAATGCTAGAGACATAGGAATATTTGGGTGTCTCTAGAGTTAGGTTGCACTAACAATGCTAGTGTGCCTACAGCGTGGCTTAGTAACAAGGCACAATATTTATAAAGTGATTTTTAAATTTTTTTTAAAGTTATTCATTCAACAGCGAACTTATAGATAACCAGTTCACTTAAAAGTCTCTGTTTTTTAAGCATATAAAAATTAACCACTTGTAACACAATACAACTAGTCAATTTTTCCCCTCTGTGGTGTGATATATGTATCATTTTCTTTTTTTTTTTTTTTTTAAATAAAAGATTTTTAATACTACAATTCAACAGTAAGGAAAGTAAACATTTTTTAACATTTTTATGCTTTCAAAATATAACAAACAAACTGTATGAAAGATAAAGATGAAGAACAAAAGATTTACCCCCCCCCCCCCCCCCCCGTTTACTAAGCCATTCTAGCGGCTGCTGTCTGACACAGCCCATTCACTCTGAATGGGCTGTGTCTGCATTGCCGTGCGACTTAGTAAACGGCAGGGGGGGGGGGGGTTAGATACTACAACATATCTCATTACAAACCACAAGACCCACTTGAAGTGGAGACACAGTGAAAAATCAAAGAATAATCAAGGAAATCACAATCACAAGTTTAAACAACAACAAAACTCATATTTGAAATTGTTGTAATAATCTATAGTTTACTAAGGGGGTCTTTTACAACGTGGTGGTAAGCCCAATATGGGCTTACTGCACACTAAATCTGAACAACTGCCAGCCCAACGCAGCCGCCGGTGGTAGTTCTGGGTCGAGTGTGCGCCATTTCAAGCGTGACAGAATTTTTTTTTCTAGTGTGGCGGTAGCCTGGTGGTAATCGGGCATCGCCACACACTGCACAGTTACCGCCGGGTTACCATGGGAGCCCTTACCGCCACCTCAATGGGTGGCAGTAAGTGCTCCCCATCGCATGGCCACACGGTAACTTATCTTACCGCGTGGCCATTTTTTTTTGGGGGGGGGGGAGAGCATTTTACTGACTGCGGTAAAAAAGGCCCTGGCGAGTGGGAAAATGGCCCCTGCCACTATCGCAAGGCTCTTTTTCCCGCAGCTTAGTAAAAGAACTCCGAAGGATCCTGTTTACTAAGGTGCACTAGCGTTTTTAGCACACACTAAAAATTAGCGCTCGCTAGAGACATCCATATATTCCTATGGGTGTCTCTAGTGTTAGTGAGCACTAATAATTAGCACATACTAAAAACACTAGCGCACCTATAGCAGTAAACAGGGCTCTAAGTTTCAACATATTACTAAGGGGCAACATTTGGACCTCCACAGCAAACAGTCTGTTTTATTTTGTGATGCATAGTCTACCTAACCATAAGAAACAGTAAGTATGATTTGCATCTCAATAGGAAAACAAAACAGTAAAGTTAGTTAAAGTGCCTTAGTTTTACTTGCTTTGCTTTTCAATTTACTTTCATGATCACTCCTTTTTTTCCCTTCCCTTTCAGTACTTTTTTTTCTTAGGCAGTTTTTGAAGAGAATATGCATTGTATACTTTCACTTTGAAAATTGGCACAAAAGCCATACACTTTGCAGCAGTGTGGGTAATTTGAGAATTGTCTATAAGAAAAGTGGTGCTGAGCCTTCCCCTTTCTGGGGGTCTCCAGTTTGTCTTCTGCTTAACCTCTTATGGATTGGGTGCTGTGCAAGTCAAATCTCCGAGTGACCCTTGTGATGTTGGGTTTTGTTCAGAAGCTTCCTGTCAGCCTCCCAGTGTTGGTCCCACTGTATGTGAGTAAGAGTGCTGGCATGCGGGTTTCTCTTTCACTTTCTTGGCATCAAGTTTAGTTAAAAGGCAGCAGTGCTAGGTAAGATTCTTGGGCACATTGAGGGCTAGAGTCTATATATGGCACCTGAAAATTCCACGCAGAAAAAAATGTACACCTAGGTATATTCTCTGAAGTACACCTATATTTTATAGATTAAGTTTAAATTTCTGTGCAGTATATAGAATACACTGAGTGCCTCTCCATGTGAGCAAGTTTAGTCATGGCCATTTATGTCGTTTTACTTTGCGTAAATACCGACACCTAAATTGGGCGCAGAACAGGTATATGCTATAACACGCACAGATTTTAGAAATGCCCATGCCCTGCCAATGGCCACACCCCCTTTTCAACTTAGAATTTAAGCATATTTCATTACAGAATACGCTTATCGAGTTGTGCGCATATATCTTGATTAATTCCAATTAGTGCTGATAATTGTTTAACATCCAATTGACATTGCTGATTAGCTAGTTAACCAATTAATTTAGGTGCATTGTTATGGAATACCCTTTGATTTCCGCACAGAAATTAAGGTGCCATATACAGTATAGAATCCTGGGGTAAGTTTTAAACTCTTTTTTTTACTGCTTCCTCTTTTGAAGCATGCATTCAATATACATCCCTTATCTATCTACTACTACTACTTAACATTTCTAAAGCGCTACTAGGGTTACGCAGCGCTGTACAATTTAACAAAGAAGGACATTCCCTGCTCAAAGGAGCTTACAATCTAATGGACGAAATGTCAAGTTGGGGCAGTCTAGATTTCCTGAATAGAGGTATAATGGTTATGTGCCAAAGGCGACATTGAAGAGGTGGGCTTTGAGTAAGGATTTGAAGATGGGCAGAGAGGGGGCTTGGCGTATGGGCTCAGGGAGTTTATTCCATGCATAGGGTGAGGCGAGGCAGAAAGGGCAGAGCCTGGAGTTGGCGGTGGTGGAGAAGGATACTGAGAGGAAGGATTTGACCTGTGAGCGGAGGTTTCGGGTAGGAACGTAAGGGGAGATGAGAGTACAGAGGTAATGAGGGGCTGCAGATCGAGTGCATTTGTAGGTAAGTAGGAGAAGCTTGAATTGTATGTGGTACCTGATTGGAAGCCAGTGAAGTGACTTGAGGAGAGGGGTGATATGGGCATATCGGTCCAGACGGAAGGTGAGACGTGCAGCAGAGTTCTGAACGGATTGAAGGGGGGACAGATGGCTAAGTGGGAGGCCATTGAGGAGTAGGTTGCAGTAGTCAAGGCGAGAGGTAATGAGAGAGTGGATGAGAGTTCGGGTGGTGTGCTCAGAGAGGAAAGGGTGAATTTTGCTGATGTTATATCTATTCTGTATTATCTGACTTTTCAATTATCCAACAACCTGTCGGTAGTTGAGGCTCTATTGTACTTAAAAGTCTAATAGATATTATCACTTCTCTAATGATCAAATACTCACAATTCAATCTCTTTGTAGACAGGTGGTGGAAGTGTGCAATGCACGAGGCTCTGCCACTCTTCAGATGTGCAAATGCTGTGATAAGAAAGTTTCTCCATAGTTACACGGTAAATACACTCAGAATGGCGAATTCGGTGATACATCTGAAAGAACAATGTTATGTAATAGGTAAACAGACAAATCATGCTTAGATTTCCAACATTTCCATGCGGCAAAAATAAAAGCCAAAAAGAAGAATCCCAGGGTCTGGAAGAAGGTATGAGATTCTGAATTAATGAGGGCCTGATATTCAATGTGAGTTATGTGGGGCAGGGGGCATATGTCTACTTCCCCCCTTATACGGACAGTCTGGTAGTTTAATTTGCTAAATTGCCTAATTTAATTACATAGTAAAAGCATAATAAAAGACTGGCACTGATGAGGGGTGAAGGTGGAGTCAGCACTTCTACATTTAGCAGCAATGTTCAAACCCTCCATTGCCCCTGGTACAAAATAAGTACCTGAATATATGTAAACCGCTTTGAATGTAGTTGCAAAAACCTCAGAAAGGCAGTATATCAAGCCCATTTCCATTTCCACTTTGATTTAGGCCTGCAGACCTAAATCTAAATGGATCACCACCAAGGTAGCCACTGCTTATATCTTAACAACATAAGAATATAAGAACGTAAGTGTTGCCATACTGGGACAGACCAAAGGTCCATCAAGCCCAGTATGCTATTTCCAACAGTGGCCAATCTAGGTCACGAGGTCACAAGTGCCTGGCAAGATCCAAAAACAGTAAAACAGATTTTCCCAAGCCCACCTTAATAATGGCTTATAGACATTTCATAAGTACATAAGTAATGCCATACTGGGAAAAGACCAAGGGTCCATCGAGCCCAGCATCTTGTCCACGACAGCGGCCAATCCAGGCCAAGGGCACCTGGCAAGCTTCCCAAATGTACAAACATTCTATACATGTTATTCCTGGAATTTGGGATTTTTCCAAGTCCGTTTAGTAGCGGTTTATGGACTTGTCCTAAATTTCATTTAGGAAATTATCCAAACTTTTTAAACCCTGCAAGACTAACTGCTTTTACCACATTGTCTGGCAACAAATTTCATAGTTTAATTACACGTAGAGTGAAGAAATATTTTCTCCGGTTTGGTTTAAATTTACTACTTAGTAGCTACATTTCATGCTCCCTAGTCCTAGCATTTTTGGAAAGTGTAAACAAGCGATCACATCTATCAGTTCCACTCTAGACCTCTATCATATCTACTACTACTACTTATCATTTCTATAGCGCTACAAGGCATACGCAGCGCTGTACACCATATACAAAAAGACAGTCCCTACTCAAAGAGCTTACAATCTAGATAAGACAGGCAGACAGACAGAACAATTAAGGGTAAGGGAATAAGGAGGTGAGGATAAAAGAACAGGGCAAGTGAGGGTTAGGAGTCAAAAGCAGTGGTAAAGGGGTGGGCTTTAAGTTTGGACTTGAAAACAGCCAAAGAGGGGGCTAGACGTACAGGCTCGGGAAGTCTATTCCAGTCTCTGTAAGGTTGAGCCATGTGGTGGCGGAAATTTGGATTGGTCTTGTGGTTTCAAGTCTTGCGAGAACAACCCGAACTTCCGGCACCACATGGCTCAAGTTTGCAGAGAGCTGTATTGCAGTGAGGAAGTAGGAATCCCACTGTTTCTTCTACAGGTGAAGCCAGGTGAGGGTAAAGAGACTGGGTGAAGACTTGGGGGGGGGGGGGGTAAATGAGAGAGAGAGAGAGGACCAAGTGAAGGCTGGGAAGGGGACAATGCACCATTGTATTTTGCCACTATTTGACGAAACATGCGGCAAAATACGACAGTGCATGTTTTGGCCCTCCAAATGTTACATATGCAGAAATGTACGATTTTTGGCGTGCTTTAACACCTTGTATATTGTTCAAGTTGTGCCATCATCTGAGAATTCATATTGAAGACAAGCAAAATGTGCTGTTACTTACATTAGCACAGTGTAAGGCCAAAGCACAAAAGACCGCAAACATTTTAAAGTTGTTCTCATCAGTTTTAGAGAAGGCACTTCCACTTAATTTGTTCACCATCTGCACAACACCTATTACACTTCCTCGACTCACAATAGGCATGCACAGAATGTTCCTGGTAGTGTAGCCTGTGTATAGGTCTACTTCCCTGTAGAGAAAACAGAAGAAAAGAAAACACAGTTAATACTCATTTCTTCTCTCTTGGATTGTTTTACCTTTTTTAATTGCCAGTGCCTATAGGTGAAGAACATCTTTAGTTGTAAACAGATGAGACATTCTCCTGCTAGATAAAAGTAGTTGGCCAACAATAGGTTTAATGCCAAGGGGTTCTCTAGCAATCCTATTTTGACGTGTATTAGATATCTGTTGCTATTAGAACACGCATTTCTTCGGGAGCAGCAGAGTGTCTGTCTATGTAAGTGTTTCACAACTACCTGAGTTGTAAGTAAAGAAGCCGTCACGACTGATACGAAATGCATTCTTCCAACAGCAGTAGAAATTTAATATTCAGAATACCATAAAAATGCCTGTCATAAATACGATTTTTTAAAAATTTCGCAGTGTAGTAGATGTACATTTGCTTCTATAAAATGCTCAGCAGAGATCTCTAGTGACTCTACCAGAAATTGGTATATGACCTTGTGACTTAGAATACTCTGACAGCTTTTAGAACAGAGGGTGGCTATCCTGCCTGTGATTGACATTGGTAGGAAGAGACCCTTTCGGAAAGAAAGTGTCAGTTCATCAATACCAAAATACCACATAAATACCAAGCCCATTGGAGTGGCCTTGTCTTTGGCTCCTCCTCCTCCTCCTCTGCCACTGAACCACAACTGCAAGAGGAGAGGCTTGGTTCTTGCCTCTCAAATACTACTAGAGGACGAGGGTCTCTGGCTACCAAAGCCACTGCACCTGGAGAGAGTGGAAGGGAAATGCATCAAACAGAGCTTACACAGCTGCTCCATTTGCACCAAGTGAGAGCTACAATGGGGAAACAGCTCGACACCCTATTTGCACAGGAAAAAGAGCACCAAGATCAAGCCTGAAGAGCTAGGAAAGGACCCAGAGGAGAATCCCAGCAAGAGAAATCAAAGGACACGGAATCCCAGTAGCAAGTTGCCATTGGGGAAGGGACCTCCTACGAGGACTTTGTATCTGAAGGCTCAGAGAACCCTACCATCTAGAGAGAGATTTACATGAGCAGCTCTCCTGTGGAAGAGGGACCCAGATAGAGAAAAGCTATAAAGGACTTTTACTTAGACTCTCTATCAATTCAGGAGGTTCGTAAGGAAAGCTACTAGACCGTTAAGAGTTTGAACTACTTTATTTTCCTACTGAGTGCATATAGTTAATACCGAGGACTTGTCCCATGTGTGTTTCTACATCATCCAGGTTTGAGTAAACCTTTTGCTTCATAATTGCAATACCTGACCTGGGATGACTTACTGAATAAAATTAAAATACTAGGTGAGTGAATTATTGTGCCAACCGGCCTCCCAGCTCCAAGTCGGTCCCAGTCCTGACCCCACAAACCGCCATTACAAATCGCTTGGTCACAGTGGTTAACAATAAAAAATATTGATAGCTAAAAAAACAGAAGAGAGCATCATTTCTAGACAGGAGAGCGAATCATGTGGAGAGAAGGTGGGGGGCTGATGAGCCTGTGGTTGAGACTTGAGAGAGCAAGCCAGAGAGAGCAGAAATTAGGGATACGTGGACTTGGGTGCAAAGGCCAACTGAAAAAAATGGGTCTTCAGAAGCAGCTTAAATTTAGAAAAAGAACATTTGGATCTAATCAATGCTGTATGGGTCTGCAAAGTCCTCCAGTCTTTTCCATCTCTTTCCTAAGGCTCAATCCTCAGTCTTTTCTCACACATCAAACTCAATCCATTAGTGTCTCACTTCTCCAACAATATCCCTTTTCCTCAGTCACTATCCTTAATCTCAATTTAGTCTCAAACACCCCCTATAGCAGCTTATTTTCTTGTTTAATGAAAAAAGAGTTGACAGCCCTCCTAAATCATTAAGGGGTCTTTTTACTAAGGTGTGCTGAAAATGGCTTGCAGTAGTGTAGGCACAGGTTTTGGGTGCGGGCAGAATCATTTTTCAGCGCACCTGCAAAACAGGCCTTTTAAAATTTTTTGCCGAAACAAAATGAAAATTGTTGCGCGCCCATTTAGGGTCTGAGACCTTACTGCCAGCCACTGACCTAGCAATAAAGTCTCACGTGGTAACCGGGCGGTAATGACCTACACACACTAAATGCCACTTGGCCCGTGTAGCCGACGCGCGCCAGAAAATAAAAAATATTTTTCGGACGCGCATACCAGAAAAGCACCAAAAATGAAATTACCGCAAGGGTCACATGGTAGCTGGGCGGTAACTCGGAACTGGCACGTTGGGCGCACGTAGCCGCTTATGCAGCTTAGTAAAATGGCCCTTAAGTGGATGTGTGGAAACTTGGTTCTGCACTCAAAGAGAAACAAAACGGGGCCTTTAAGCTGCTGGCTGGCAGTGTGGTAGAATGGGTGCTTGGCAACTGGTTCAAAAGCTGATTGGTCTGAGACACTTTACGACATTGACATCTTTTGTGGGAGACAGTGTGAGACACAAAGTTGGCTTTATTATATATGATGATGACTGCTGCAGAAATGGCTGGATCCAAAACTTCTAGTCCAGCGAGGTACTTCCAAATGGTAGGACAAAAGTAAATGTTTACAAATGGTCTTATTTTGACAGAGAACTTGTCATTTAAATTTGCTTCCATACATTAGTGCAACATATTGTTAGGGATGTGCAGATTCTTTTTGCATTGGAATCAAACTACACAGATCATGGTCGGCTTCAGTTCTGCAAAAATCTGATTTTCCAGAGATCTACAGTAAAATGCAGTCAGAATTATTATTTTCAAGCCAGTCTTTGCAAAATTTGAGGATATCTGCAATGAATTTTCCCAATTTCATGGTTTTTCCACAGATCTACAGTATTTTTTTCCACGAAACTGCCCAATTAAAAAGATTTGTGCATTAGATTTGTTAATTAACCTGTTTAAAAAGTTTGCACATCTCTAATTACACTATAGCATTAATCCCCTTTCTAAAAAGTATTATGGTTTATAAAGTAGCTAATTCCATTACACTTCATCTTTATTCTGGTTCTGTTTGCTGCTGGTTGTGTTCTATTCTTGGTAACTAATACCTATGTTTACTAAGCGGCGCTAGGGGCATGTTAGCATTTTTAACGCGCGTAAATGGTGTACACGCGTTAAATGCTAACGCACCCAAAGAAATGCATAGGCACGTTAGCATTTAATGTGCCTTAAATTTGCAGACGCGTTACAAATGCTAACGCAACTTAGTAAACATACCCCTAAGAGAATTCAAGGGAATAAGAAGTTTTAGAAATCTCAAACAGGGGCTTGGAAGGCCACCAGAAAACAGATGATTTTTTTTTTTAGAATTAACTAATCCAAATCAAAGATGCCTTTGAACACAGAAAAGTCTATGTTGAAATTCTTCTTTTAAAGAAAGCAGTGATTATTTCAAACACATTCAAGCATTTCTTAATTGTGCTATGAAAAATGAAAACCAAATAAGCGACCCTACCAAAATACACAGAGTCGTACCATAATGTGGCGATATGCTCCTGGCACTTCCCCATCTTGCCAGTATTCATTTCCCTGTACTGGCTCAGGCTATAATTTAAACCTCAGCAAGAGCAATGAAACTCACAGGGTTAGGGAAAAAGCTGGAAATCTGAGGCTGCAGAGGTGGCGGAACATTTCAACATTAGTGTAAGATTCTCTGGGATCTTATCCATAATGCTGGCCAGCGAGGGCTGATATATAGGGGTGAATCTGTGCCAGGTCAGCAACCATGTGACGACTGGTTATTGCCAGGGCGGGAGGAGAGAATCTAACAAATAGTTTGGCCCCTTTCTACCACGAAACGTCTGATCATAGAGTGAGCCCACAGGAGGATGTAATGTTTCCCAGATGCAACCAGGGCTGCTATATGAGTTGATCAGCAGTCATTCAGGCCCAGCTATACATGGACATTATTCTGTAGCTTCTAGTACAACAGTAGTTTTGATCTTGCTACTGGCAGGCCTCTGCATCTAGGGGTGAAAGGGAGACTTGCAGTCTTTGGGTATAGTCATTGTGGGACGGGAAGAGTTATTCAAGGTTTTTGTTCATTTGGAGGAGTACTAGTTTCACCACCCCTTAAAACTTACATCAGTAATACAGTTTATCTCTTGACCACAACAATGGAAGGTAGTAAAATGCAGATTATATAAATAGTTAAAACTAGAGGATAGGAATATTTGATAGTAAAATAGAGAAATTCACAAACAGGGTCTGACTAGGAAAGTTAGTGCCTCACAGTCAAATATATTTGGTTCCTTACCCCTACCCTCTTCCCTGCTCCTCTCCCTTGCATTCCGTTCCACTCTGATCCCCAGTCATATTTCTCTGCCTCTCCTCTCCCCTGATTAGATAGAATGACAATGGCATACTTTCTGGCTTCTAAATAACAAAAAAGGTTGAAATTACAGTTTTGTGGGTGTCTCACCTTGTAATTCCAAGATTACACAACCGGCATCTTTTCTAATAAATCAACAAGGAACCTCAAAACTCCTAATAGGGAACATACTGCAAAAATTGCACCATCCACTATTTTCTAAAGGAGTAGAGTACTATCACTGGTTCCAGTGCATACTTTCTGGCTTGCAAGTTTCCGATTTATTTGATATACCTCGTATCAGTCAAATAAGTACATCTTCACAAAATAAGATTTAAAAATAACCCCTTCCCAAACAACTGACAAGTTTTGTTTAACACAAAATATACCAGGGACACAAATGTACATGAGCAAAAGAAACACAATAAATACACAACACACAATGAAATATAATGTACAAGGCAGGTTTTGACAGTAAATTCCACTGGTACAGTCCAAATTCTCTTTTCCAGAAAGTCAGTCTTGTGGCATTTACTGCAGAGCCAGGAAAAGCAACCATTCAGACAAAGAAATGCTCATGAACAGGAACCAAAGAAAGAAACTGCTGATCCATGCCTAGGAGTGGCCTAGTGGTTAGGGTGGTGGACTTTGGTCCTGGGGAACTGAGGAACTGAGTTTGATTCCCACTTCAGGCACAGGCAGTTCCTTGTGACTCTGGGCAAGTCACTTAACCCTCCATTGCCCCATGTAAGCCACATTGAGTCTGCCATGAGTGGGAAAGCACAGGGTACAAATGTAACAAAAATAAAAAATAGTATGCCACTTCCAACAGACTAAGCATTTAAGATTTACCTCTCATATTCCTATATGGAATAATGATTTTTCAATCCATCCTTAAATTCTTTAGAAGTTTCCAGTCACACATTTTAAGGCAGATCATTCCAAAGCTAAGAGCCAATGCTCCAAAAGTTAATACCTAGTTAGATTCAGTCTCACGTTAGTGTGAGGAGGAATCACAAAAATGCTTTGTTGCAGCGAGCGTAACTAGCATAAAGGAGCGCTTAGCCTGGTGATGTCACCACTGGTATGGTAAAGCATTGGTGGGGTTTTACCAATACTGGGCTCTGGAAGGGCAAAGGACTGCACAAAAAGTGTGAGTTGATTTTGTACTTTGCAGAGAAACAACTTGCCATCCACTACATTTCAGCTACTTTTCCGCCTCTAAATGTTTTGCGCCCTGGGTGGCTGTCCCTCTCACCAATCCTTCATTATGGCTGACCTATACACTAATACATTACATAAGGTTATTTCCAGGTACTGAGATCAAAGTAAATTGACTACAGCAACCATCTTGGATTACTGCAATGCACTATACAATGGTCTGATTACAAAGGGCCTGCACCAGCTCCAATTGATTGACTTTGGAAATAGCTTAATTGCTACTTGTTGCCTTTGCATCCTGCTTGCCTCTGCCACTTTGTATTTTGTTGCACTAAGACTTGGTGTCAGTAAACAGCTGGTTCAGAATGCCAGCTTTGGAATAGACTGGATATTGTGAGAGTAAGAAGTGTGGAGACAGTGTGGAAGCTGCTTACAGCATTCCTGGAGAGTTCTAGTCCCAGCCCTGATCTCAACCAATAAATACTGTTTATGTAAGGATTCCAGCGATTATCTGGGCATACACTGCTCACACCCCTCCCCAACACATGCACACATTAGGATGATAAATCTCCAATTTATGTTTTCATATTATTTAATTTCTGTATGAGGCCATCATTTACTTGACAAGCTTATGATTACCTGTTTATTTTTCTGTGAAATTGATAAAAAAATATTTAAAAAGAGAGAAATAAAATGCAGTTTTCTTACCTATTAAAGCGTGGATCTGCATAGGCATCAGGAATATTAAGGACTTCACCTGTTCTCGCTACTTGACCAGCAATACCTTTTTCAATAGAAAATCTGCATGAGGGAAAAAGTATATTAGTAGTGATTTACTTGTATGTAATGTGACACTTGTGAGGGGGTAGGCAGATCCAGGAACCGGAACTCTGGACCGGGGCACTGGAGAGGCAGGCGGGGGTGGGAACAATGGAAGGACTACCAATCCCAGCATCATCGGGAAGGATCACTTGAACCCTCTAGAAAGGCTAACCAGCGCTGCAATGCCCCTGACTCCCAGAGGAGGCCACTAGCACTAGACTTCCTTAG
The DNA here is from genome assembly GCF_901765095.1 of Microcaecilia unicolor. Lineage (NCBI taxonomy): Eukaryota > Metazoa > Chordata > Amphibia > Gymnophiona > Siphonopidae > Microcaecilia > Microcaecilia unicolor. Next base: position 268,866,196 of record NC_044033.1, on the reverse strand, counting down.
AGAAGGTGAACCAGACTACAACTCCCAGGTTCCCAGGGGGGAGGAGGAGGAGGCTTTTGAGCAGGCTCATGATAAAGATTGGGAGCAGCTGGGAAGAGGGGAAAGACAGATAGAACCTATGGAATGGATGACTGAGGAGGTGATTACAGAGGCCAAAGAGGTTGGTGAAGGAATGCAGGTAGAGCCCATGAATATTTCTGCCTTAGCCCAGGTGGAAAAGGGGCAATCTCAGGGTCTGTTAGCAACCTTGATGAATCGGTTAATTCAATTCATTGAGAGAAAAGCCCAGAGAAATATCTGAGCGGGTTCCCTGGGGAAGTAGCTTCCACCTGGCCCTGGGCTCAAGCATGACCTTTAGGGAGGATACCAGGAGTTAATAGCTGGTATGAATGAGAGGGGGTTCCCTTTCCTCAGGTTGCTCTAAGGTGAGGGTTTGCTAGGATAAGTGTGAAGCGCACAGAACCTTTTTGGCTGAATGAACTTTGGGGAACTTTTGGGTGAAAGAACTTTGGGGCTTTTTGCTGAATGGACTTTGGGAACCTTTTTGCTGGGGAAAGTGCTGGAACTTTTGTCCAAGGATTAGTGGACCTGATGAACTCGGGGAGGGAGGGGTTTGGACTGTGGGACTCAGGGCTGGGTTAATGCCTGTTGGAAAACAGCTTGTTTTTTTGTTTTCCTTTTTGTTGCTGAGTTGAAGCTATTAAGAGTGCTGGAGCTATGTACTGAGCCCAGGGAGGGTTGTAGCCCCAGGGAAGAGACTATTCCTAATTAAATACAGGAAATTTCTGACTGGTTTGATATTGTTTCAACTGCCAAGTATCCAGAGTTACCTAGTAAACCTGGTGTGGAGTTGGGCCCAGGTCCAGGAAAGTCAAAGCACAGCCAAGCGGCATGGGAAGTGTTTACAGTAAGTATCTATGCTCTTGGTCTTCATGCCCAATTCTCAATGGCTGCGAACAGATCATATTTTCGGGATATCTCTAATACATACTGTATGTATGAGAAAAATGTGGATGCCTACTTCCTCCTTTTAAGCAAATTTCTCTAAGCATATTCATTAGGGATATCCTATCTCTTCGACAAGATATACAACAAAGAGCAACACATGTAACTATATAACCTCTGACATCCAGAAATTATACTGTCTTTTGCTTTATTACTATCATTTAATCCAAAACTCTCTGTTATAATAAATGTATGTTCCCCTCTATTTCCCATATCCACGATGAATTGTAAGCCACATTGAGCCCACAAAAAGGTGGGATGATGTGGGATACAAATGCAATAAATAAATAAATATCCTGGAAATGGACCAGTTTGCGGTCCTCAGCAACTGGGTGTGAAGACCAAGGACCTATGTAATCTAGTTCCACTGTGAATGGCAGAATCACTATTTGGATTAAAGGAGTGGCCTAATGTTTAGAGCAACAGATTGAGAACCAGGGAAGCCGGCATTCAAATTCCATAGATGCTCCTTATAAACTTGGGCAAGTCACTGTTTCATGTACAAATTTAGATGGTAAGTCCTCAAGGAAGAGGAAAATACCTACTGTACCTGAATGTAACTTGCCTTGAACTACTAATGAAAAGACATAAAAACCCAATAACCCAAATTCCTTTCACTTCCCTTTCCCCTATTTACACCTTAAATTATCTAGAATGAGAGCTACTTCCAATGTGATTAGTTTGACAGGGTATGGATGGAGAGAGTTAGAACATTTCTTATAATCTTATTACTTTCCACCTAATGTTAAGACATAAAGCTATTCAATAACTCATTTACCTTTCAGGGGAAAAACAAAACAAAACATTGTGTGCAATATGTTGGGAACATTTCTAGAAATGTTATATCTTTAACCAGCCTACACCTTTTATTGGTCAGTTTACAATAGGCAGATGTCAAGTTACATATTTAGGGCCTTAATCTATAAATGTTATGATCCTAAATTTACGCTCCTAAAATTTATGCTCTTAACGCTTTAGTGTCCAATGTTCCCATAATAAGCCATATGGGAACAGATTGATGGGAACATTGGATACTAAAGGGTTAAATTATGAGCATAATCTATTTTGGAGCATAGTGTACGCTCATAATTTAGGAGCATAACATTTATAGGATAAGGCCCTTTGCCCACATGTACCTTTGTTCTGGTTGGATTAGTCTAATCAAAACCAGAATACCAGCTGTATAATATTGTGCCTATATATAGGCATCCAGAAGATGCCTGATAGGTATATATTCTATAAAGAAAAATAGGTGCCTACTTTTCTATATAGAATACTAATATAGCCAGGCATATATGCATGTATGCACCTAAGTGCCGATAATACACACATAACTTATATTCCATAAGTTACATGTATATATGTGTGCCCTGCCTGTGCTCCACCCAGAGTCTGCCTATGAGCACATCCACCTGTAAAATACTTGGCATTGCAGATATGCATGACTTTGCAGAATACAAATAAAAAACAATCAAATTTCCAAGTGTAATATCAAACAATCATCAAATACCACACGGATCACCAGGACACCCTATTGTTTGCACTATAAAATCTATCTTGGAACCTTTTTTCAACTATTTAGAGTGTTTTCTTAAACCAAAAGCAACACAGGTAAAATCTTTTCTTAAGGACACTTCTCATCATGTTGACTATTCAAATTTATTTAGTGTAGAAAGTAAAGGTAACATCTCATGTGACTTCATTATATAAATGTATAACCTCAAAATGAAGCATACGAAGGAGTCCTTAGTGCACTAATGGATTTAGTGCATGCTAACAAATTAGTGTGTGTCAAGTGCCATGCAACCCATAGGTATACAAGAGGCTGCGTAGTATTTAGCATGTGCTGATCATTAGCGCACTATAGTAAAAGGACCCAAAGTAATTTACAATGTTTTGTTGTTAACAGATGTTTCTTTTAGTCAAGAAAAGAGAATTCTTATTATGTCTCACTGAACTGGCCTTTTTCAGAATTATTTCTATTTTCAAGGTCAATTTTATCATCAAAAATGCAAAGTGGCTATGAGAGCACCCTTTGCTTCTTCTGTGGCTACGCTATGTATGTCTAGTTTTGAAGAATGTTTTATATATAAAGCATCAGTATTTACTTCCATTCAATGTTGGAGACACTTTCTTGATGATACTGTAAAATATTTTTTTGTGGACAAGGACAAGCTCATGAGAAGAGCTCCATAGATTCACTCATTGGATGAATTCAGTTACACGAAATTTACAATTCACATAATGGACTATTAATTTTTTAGATTTCCAAATATTTACAAGGAAGACTGGAGGCCACCTTATATTGATTTTTTACATTTTCAAGTTTTCATCCATTCAAACTTCAGTTTAACTTGCCAGTTAGGCAATATTTGAGGTTATGACATATTTGTATGACAATGCCAGAGTATAAAATCCATGCAGCTTAGTTGATTACTAGATACCTTGAGAGAGGATTTGATTGTTGGGTATTGAGGAATGCATACAAGAGAGCTAAATACACTCACAGAGATTGGCTACTACTTTCATGACAAAAAGAGGCTATGGATCACACGGTCTATGCATTAACTTATATGATGGGTATCCAAAAAGTGGTTAATATTTTATGCCATCATTGGTCAACTGTATTAAGTCATGAAGGTCTGACTGAATTTCCAATTATTGTGTATCAGAAGGGACAAGTCATTTGAGAATGGGTTGTACTTGAAATCAACTGACCCTACAATGACTTCAGGTCATTTTAAATGTGGGCATTGTACTTGGTGTAATATAACCATAGAAGTAAAAAAATTGGGAAACCACTCTAACAGGCTTCAAGTTATCAGTGGTCTATGGTCACTTGTGATTCTTCATTTGTAATATATATGATCTTAAGTTCGTGTTAGAAAATACATAGGATGTATGAAGTCAGCAGTATGGTTGAGACTGAATAAACACTGTTCACAACTCAACACAAGATCATTGAAAGACTACTGGTGGCTCATTGGCAAGAAATGTCATGTACTTCTGCTGATTTTCAGTGGCAAGTTACTGATTCAACTCCACCATCAATGTTAAGAGGAAATCTAGAATATCAGTTAGCATATCAGGAACAATACTGGATTTGTACATTAAATACATTACACCCCAGCTGAAATAGCTGCCTCTCTTGTGATTGGTTACTTCAATGATTGACAATTCACTTGCTCTATTGATTGACAACTTCTCTGACTGCAGGTATTTATCACAGCCACTAAGTGGCCAACTGTTTTGAGTGGAAGTTTGTATTTAATTCCGATCACCATTTTGAAGTATATTGACTATTTAAATTGTGGACTGTACATAAAGTGAGCTGATTTTTTATTGATACATGCTTTTTTTTTAGTTGTTTATTCTAGATTATTCTAATGTATATACTTTTTCTCCCCAACAATTAACCCTGAGGCAGAGTATTCCGACACTTGAAACATGATCGTGTCAGTGCTATTGAGATTACATGATGAGATCTCTTTTGAATAAATTGAGAATCCATATGTCGATTTTCCTATTATTCATTATTTCTTTTTACACATGAAAGAGTTTTTGTACTCAAAATCACTTGAAAAAGTTGTTGCACTTGAAGTGATCCAGTAGTTATTTAACTTGAACCTATGATTACACTACGTCCTCAGTGTGAGTGAACTATGGGGGCCGCTTTGATATGCTGGTCCGTTATATCACCGATGATCCAAGTGGTATTTGATGACTGACTTTACAGAATAGCACATATACATGTATGTTTTGAATGTTCTAAAGCTGTAATTTATATAAATATTTTAATCCACTTCACCTGAATAGATATGCAATCATTAGTTTAAACGTTAATTTCTGTACAGACAAATGTGTCCATATTTTAAGCATAATTTTAAAATAAATCACCTAGATTTGGAGGGTGAAAGGTAGCTATATGCACAGCCTGTGTGTCTTTATAAAATACTAGCACAAATCTTGCAGAAATCACAGGTATTATGCATTCTCATATATCTACAACTGCCACATCAGAACACACCTATACCAAATGAATGTACTTTTACACATGGGGTGACTTTATAACAGGCATTGTATGCAAATATATTAGCATGTAACTTTATAAAATTACCCACTTTATACCCTCTCTGCTGTAGCTGAATAAATAGCATCTGTCAAAAGGAGCATTAAATGTAATACATATAAATCCATGGCTGACAATTGAAATTTCCCCTAGAATTTTAGTTTATGAATAATATTTTTGGTCATCAAGTACAGCTCTTATTAGTATTTCTGTTCGACCTTCTAGTTGCTGTGAACAGAACAAACCTAATTATAGAACTTACAGTAAAATAACTTGCAGGCTTACCCCTTACATAAGTAATGCCACACTGGGAAAAGACCAAAGGTCCATCGAGCCCAGCATCCTGTCCATGACAGCGGCCAATCCAGGCCAAGGGCACCTGGCAAGCTTCCCAAACGTACAAACATTCTATACATGTTGTTCCCGGAATTGTCCCCTTAATTCTATAAAGGCCGCTTTGAGATGCGCTCACAAATTTGGACGTATGCATCTTAATTGAATAATTAGTACCAATAATTGTTTTTGTAAGAAGCTATTATTGGTACTAAATGGAATCAAGATGCGTGCAAGTAAATTTAGGCAAGTGATCTGTGCCTAAATTTTAAACGGCCCAAAAAAGTGGATGGGAGGGTCATGTGCAGTTTGGGGCAGAATGTGGGAGTATTTTTTGGTTAGGCATGTAATTATAGAATAAGGGGTGGCACGGGCATTTTCAACATATTTTTGGTGCAAATGGACTTGCCTAAATTTAAGTGCAACCCCCAGGACTTAAGCGCCATTCCATAAACTGTGCCTAACTTTAGGCGAGGCTTACAAAACAGAGCTCAGCATTTTCTTTTTTTTTTTCAGTGCCATTTATAGAATCTAGAATGCCACCATCCTCAGATGCCATCATTTTTCTACCCACGCATAAAAACAAGCTCTCAATGTATAAAGGGTTTTCCAGTCTTCAGACTCTCATGTTTTAGGGTGCCTTTTTTTTTTTTTATTAAAAGTATATGGTTTCGATTAATCTCAGTTTGTGAGAAATATTTAAACAGAAAAGTATGATGAGGTTGCAAGAACATGAATTGAGGTTGTGGGGGGGGGGGGAGGGTTAAGAGTAATGCCAGGAAGTACTTTTTTATGGAGGGTGGCAGATACCTGGGAAGGTGTAGACAAAAACAGTAACAGGATTACAAAATGGATCAGATAAGCACAAAGGATTCCTATATGGAAAGAGAATGAAATCAAAACAAAACTCCAGTAATTGGGCAGGTCTATGCCCCCAATTATGGCTAGACAGATCTGGATGAGTGTGGGGTGGGCTTCGACAGTAACTCCAGAAGTTGAGGAGTAAGATCAGTGCCGGGCAGACTTCTATGGTCTGTGTCCCGAAAATGGTAAGGATAGATCGAGATCAAGTATCCATATGACATCATCTTGTCGGACTGGATAGACCATGTAGGTCTTCATCTGCTGTCTTCTACTATGTTACTATGTTCTTTAGAACTGAAACCACGCAATGCCTACACATTTATACTATGTATAGAAATGTTTTTCAAAATGATTTTTAAATAAATAGCACATTCCAGGTAACTTATGATTTAACACTCATAATTCCAAGTTTTCACAAATTTAAGATACCACATTCTAACATGGTAAATTCTGTATTACTGTCTTCTTGTAAGAAAGATACAAGGGAAAGCATCAAGTCAATTCCTGGACATGGCACATGTGAAATATCTCAAGACTGTGTGTTATATGTACGCTCCCACCTTATCTCTTTGGTCTTTTTAAAGATGGGTTTCCCATCATCCTCTTCCCCAATATCAAAAAGGTCTGAATACAGCTCCTTGTTCTTGTGGTCCACCTGGAAGAGTGCACAGCGATCTGCATTCACCAGATTTTTTGCATATATCTGTAGTTGGGAAGGGGGGAAAAAGCAGGATTATGTAGCTCCCAGTACACAGGTAGGTATATTTTGACAACAGGTCTACATACAAGTCGTAAGTACAACATGAAGTCAGCCTGAAGGCTCCCTGATACAGCTGTCCATTGCCACGAAGGAGATCTGAAAATGATACCTCATCCCAGCTTCTGATCCTCAGGATGGCCAACAGTTAAAACCAGCACTGAGTGTACCAGCAAGTGCTTTTTGTAAACAAAAATAACTAGCAGGTACTGTGCACTACACATGGAAGGCAAGGAAAATGCCACATGTTGAGGAATTCCCTGAAGACATGCAAAAAGTTTTTCAGGAGTTAATTGGGGGGGAAAAGATTATCTTGCCTCAGTCAATATAGGAATCAGGAGGGCCTGAGGGAGGATATCCCTTTACTAAAGCTGGAAATGAGACAAAAATGGGACGAAAAATGGGCTGGGAGTTGGTCATCTTTGTTAACCTATAGTTAGAATGATTCTTACTCAGAAAAAAAAATGTTATGGTTGAAGAAAATAAGAGCCTCTTTTAGAAAGCCACACTACTGATTCCCAGTGCGGCAAATGAGGGGAAGCCCATTCATTTCCTATGGGCTTCCTCTCATTTGCTGCATGGGAATCCCTAGCGTGGCTTTGTAAAAGAAGCACTAAATTTATAAGTACGTAAGTATTGCCATACTGGGATAGACCGAAGTTCCATCAAGCCCAGCATCCTGTTTCCAACAGTGGCCAATCCAGATTGAAGTACAGGCAAGATCCCAAAACAGTACATTTTATGCTGCTTATCCTAGAAATAAGCAGTGAATTTTTCCCAAGTTCATTTTAATAATAGCTTATGGACCTTTTTGGGGGAAGCTATCCAAACCTTGTTAAACCACGCTAATCTAACTCCTTTTACTACATTCTCTGGCAACGAATTCCAGAGTTTAAATACACGTTAAGTGAAGAAATATTTTCTCTGATTCGTTTGAAATTTATTACTTTGTAGCTTCATTGCATGCCCCCCAGTCCTAATATCTTTGGAAAGAGTAAACAATTGATTCAAGTCTACCTGTTCCACTCTAGTCATGATTTTATAGATCTCTATCATATCTCCCCTCAGCCATTTCTTCTCCAAGCTGAAGAGCCCTAGCCGCTTTAGCCTTTCCTCATAGGGAAGTGGTCCCATCCTCTTTATCATTTTCATTGCCCTTCTCTGTACCTTTTCTAATTCCACTATATCTTTTTTGAGATGCGGTGACCAGAACTGCACACAATATTCGAGGTGCGGTCGCACCATGGATCAATACAAAGGCATTATAACGTCCTAATTTTTGCTTTCCATTCCTTTCCTAATAATACCTAACATTCTATTTGCTTTCTCAGCCGCCACCACCACACACTGAGCAGAGGGTTTCAAAGCCTGAAGAATACAATGTAAGCATTAAGGGTTCCTTTTCCAAAGCTGTGGTACTGATTCCCAGCATGGCAAATTTGACAAAGCCCATTCAATTCCTATGGGCTTCGTCGCATTTGCCGGGGAATCAGTACAGCGGCTTTGTAAAAGGAGCCCAAAATTAGTAATAACCCAGTTTCAGTATGGTAGCCAACAATACCTATTTCTAAGGTATGTGTTATTTGCAAAATTAAAAACACTGAAGCTCAATTCTACTATAAAGAGTTCTAGTACACGCATTGGTCCAAAGAAACTGGTTACCTTGCTAAGCATGGTGCTTCTTAATTGGCCCAATGCAAGCACTATCCAAAGATATTTTATGTGAACTTTTGGTGCTACCCCAGTCTTTGAAAAGGGGTCTATGCGGTTGACAAGCTCATGCACTCTATGTGATCATCTTTGAATAATTCTTAAGTTCAGGCAATAAATGATGTCAGTTCACAATGGATCTCAACTAGGACCTATTCAAGCAGTTTATTCTAGTCCTGATAAAACAGAAAATGGACATGTCGGAACAAATTGTACTGCCCTCTATTATAGACAGAATACACAAATATAAGATTTAGAGGTTGAGCATTCCCTGCATGTTTGGATTTTTTTTCCTAAGTGTTGTAAAAAAGGGAAGATTGTAGGCTCATGAATAGAGATCATCAGTAGATACTCCATTACAATCCTCTACTTTACCTCAAAGAGGTTATTCACTCATGCATTGTTTAAGGGTTTATGGGCTTCTTTTATAAAGCTACACTACTGATTCTTGGTGCGGCAAATGAGAGAAAGCCCATTCAATTCTTATGAGGAACTGAGCCATTTATTGTTTTCTTCCTATTAAATATCATGGGCACTGGAGCATGTAGCTTTCCTTCTATCTTTTTCATGCACATACATATATTTTGGTGGGATTTTGCTCACACCTTTTTCACTAATAGTTCAAGGTGAGTTATATTCAGGTATAGTGGATATTTCCCTGTCCCTGGAGGACTCACAATCTAAGTTTGTACCTGAGGCAATGGAGTGGCTCGCCTAAGATCACAAGGAGGAGCAGCAGTGAGAATTGAACAGGGCACCTCTGGATGTCAAGACTGGTGCTCTAACCGCTAGGCCACTCTGCCACTCCACATACCATTTACAAGACAAAATTAAAAGGAATCAGGCATAAGTCTGCAAAAAAGTCTTTGTCTTACTATTTAAAAAAAACCAAACAACAACAACAGTGCCACACTCACCACTGCACACCATAACCCATACTTGTAACAAAATAAAATGGTTTTGAACATTGTTCCTGACATGCCAAAGCTCACTAATCATACATGGCTCTCCCTGTCTTACATAGCTCATCTTCACATTTTCTTTCAGAAGTTTACTTCTGGATAACTACACTCCACCTATGCATCCAGACCTCTGCACTAATATATTAATCATGTTTACACACCATTCAGCATAAGAAACCGGACACTGTAGGACTACATACTTAAGCTGTAGAAAGTTTACATTTCAGCTACAAAATTCCATAAACTTTGCAACAAAATATGCTATCAGGCTGCCACATAAATTAGAAGCCAGCTACGGTTAGATGATACATTATATATAATCTGGAAAATATATCACAAATGGTGAGCAAGTTAGAATAAAGACAACCTACCATTATATGTTCAAGTAGAGAATCTATTGCAACTATGTTATCAAAGTAGGTTCTGGGGAAAAAAAAAGACACTTGTAAGTGATGTTTCTTAGATGGTATTAGCACAAACTGTTGTGCAGTTCTGTTATCAAAGTTTTAGTAAAGGAAAACTCAAAAGTTAAGTGGTCTTGCAGCGTAACTGGCATCATTTCATGCTCAAGAGTTTTAATTGCATTTTAAACCGCTTTGGAACCTAATGCAGGTCATATGGCAGCATATCAAGTGGAAATAAATGGAAATAAATGGACCTCTGATAGAAAACCAAAGATTGGACTCAAAAGATTAACAGCTCTCTCTATATGACAATTCAGGGGAAAGGGCTTTTTTTGTTTTAAAAAAAATAAATAAATAATTTGGCAGGAATGCGTGCAATTGAAAGTATTCCATAAGCTAATGCCTATGTTTACTAAGGTGCGCTATAGGCACATTAGCATTTTTAACGTGCATAAATGGTTTACGCGCATCAAACGCTAACACATCCATAGAAATGTATAGGCACGATAGCGTTTAATGTGCCTTAACTTTAAAGCAGGGGAGTAGCCAAACTTCGGTGGGAGGGGGTCCAGAGCCAGAGGTGAGGGGGCACATTTTAGCCTCCCACGGCGCTACCGACCCCCCCCCCCACCACCGCTGCTGCCGCCACCACCTTTGACCCCCCCTGCCGACGACCCTCTCGACCCCCTCCTGCCGCCAACCCTCCCCCGCCGTCGCCTACCTTTGCTGGTGGGGGACTCCAACCCCCGCCAGCCGAGGTCCTCTTCTTCCAGCGCAAGGCTTCGTTCTGTTTCTGAGTCTGACGTCTGCACGTCAGACTCAGAAACAGAACGAAGCCTTGCGCTGGAAGAAGAGGACCTCGGCTGGCGGGGGTTGGGGTCCCCCGCCAGCAAAGGTAGGCGACGGCAGGGGAGAGTTGGCGGTGGGAGGAGGTTGAGAGGGTCATCGGCAGGGGGGTCCAGGGCCAAATCTACAGGGGCTCAGGCCCCCATGGCCCCAAGTATCTACGCCACTGCTTTAAAGGCGCATTAGAAACGCTAATGCACCTTAGTAAACATACTCCTAAATGCGTAAGGGGGGAGCTCTGCCCATATATACACCCCCTTGCATTTATGAGCTATGCCACTTACACATATTGTTACTGAATAGTATTTAATCACCCTGCTGTCACTTCCATGGGTAAATGTAAACTTATACTGAAGTGACAGTATTCTGTACATTTACACGCTGAAGTGGCACATAAATGTGGGTGCCCCATTATAGAATTTACCCTTATATTGCCAGCTGAACTAGTCAAATGCCTTTTCTGTGACAAAACTAATCATGGAGTAATTTCATTGCTATAGTAGGTGTCCGAGGCCAGTATCTGTCTCAAATTTAAAACCAAATGTCTCCCTTGCACAAATCCCTTGCACATGGGAGTCATGTACTATGTCAAGCAGCATCTCTGTTACTCGGTCCGCTGGAAGTTTGTCAGAATCCTATAAGCTATAAACAATAATGGTTAAAGATTCTTTACTTGGCTTAGGTATAACATTAACAATGCCTCATTTCTCTCAAAAAAACTGTCTGTCCTCAAGCCTGTACTGAGTAACTCACTCCTCTGTATATTACTCTGCATTGGCTTCCTGTGGAGGAAAGAGTGGTTTTTAATTTGTACAATAGTTTATTTGTTTATGAATGGAAACATGCCTGATTATATAAACCAATGGATTTTATTGCCTAAACTGATGAGTAGAAGAATGAGAAGAAATTATTTGGTTTTGGACTTTCCTTCACCTAAAGGCATCAGATTTAAGACATTACATGATATGACTTTAGCATATTCATCAGCAAAATATTTGAATGACTTACTAATTGAAATTAGGTCTATATCATCTTATGCTGCGTTTCGGAAAATTCTGAAATCTTATTTGTTCAGAAAATATACGTCTTAGGTGAGGTTTAAATGGTAGATGCTTATTCATAGTTCCACTATTTTGTATTTTATCTTTGAAGTTTCTTTTTATCTGTCATATTTGCTTGACATCTTATTGTAAGTCACATTGAACTCTTATGGGAATAACAGCGACATAAGAAACTAGTAAAAAAGGTCCGTTTCTGACACAAATGAAACAGGCGCTAGCAAGGTTTTCCTCGGAGTGTGTATGTTTGAGAGAGTGTGTGTGAGAGTGACTCTGTGAGAGAGAGAGAGTGAATGTGTGAGTGTGTGTGTGTGTGACAGAGAGAGAGTGAGACTGGGTGCAAGTGTGTGTGTGAGAGAGAGTGTGTGTGAGAATGAGAGTGTGTGCCAGGGGCCCCCCTCCCTCCCTCCCTCCCTCCCAGTTCCAGGGTCATCGTCCACCTCCCTCCCTCCCTCTCTTCGAGTGCCAGGGTAATCCCCTCCCTCCCTCCCTCTGAGTTTCAGGGTCATCCCCTCCCTCCCTCTGAGGTTCAGGGTTCCCCCTCCATCACAGCAGTATGCAGGTACCTGGAGCAGTTTTTAATGGGTGCAGTGCACTTCAGGCAGGCAGACCCAGGCCCACCCCCTACCTGTTACACTTGTGGTGGTAAAAGTGAGCCCTTCAAAACCCACACGAAACCCACTGTACCCACATCTAGGTGCCCCCCTTCACCCCTTAGGGCTATGGTAGTGGTGTACAGTTGTGGGGAGTGGGTTTTGGGGGGGGGTTGGGGGGCTCAGCACCCAAGGTCAGGGAGCTATGTACCTGGGAGCAATTTGTGAAGTCAACTGCAGTGCCCCCTAGGGTGCCCGGTTGGTGTCCTGGCATGTCAGGGGGATCAGTGCAATACGAATGCTGGCTCCTCCCACGACCAAAGGGCTTGGATTTGGTCGTTTTTGAGATGAGCATCCTCGGTTTTCATTATGGCCCAAAACCGGGGACAACCATCTCTGAGGTCGACCATCTCAACATTTAAGTCAACCATCTCTAAGGTTGACCTAAATGTTGAGATTTGGGCGTCCCATCTTATTTCGATAATATGAGTTTCCCCGCCCTTTCGCCATAACATCCTTAGAGATGGGCGTCCCTGTTCGATTATGCCCCTCAATGTAACATAGTAGATGACGGCAGATAAAGGCCTGAATGGTGCATCCAGTCTGCCCAACAAGACGAGTGCCAATTAGTACCAATAATTAATTGTTAGCATCCAATTATTGATGTTTCAGAGCACATTATCCAATTTATTTGTGTGAGCATCTCGGAAGTGGTACGCAATTTTGGGTGACATTGTAGAATCCAAGGATTACAGTATAGAGTACCACAACAAAGCCAAACTAAGGGGCCCTTTTACTAAGCCGCAAAGGCACGTACACATGTCAGTTTGGCAGTAATTTCAACTTCATGTGGCCCGGGCGGTAATTTCATTTTTTTACGCGTGTCCGCTATGTGCACCGTAAAATAATTTTTATTTTTTTGTGTACGCGGAAACCGGGCAATTAATGCCATTTTACGTGCATAGACGATTACCACACGGTTACTGTGTGAGATCTTACTGCTAAGTCAATGGCTGGCGGCAAAGTCTCAGACCCAAAATGGACGCGCGTCAATTTTTATTTGGCTGCACGTCCATTTTTGGCAAAAATGTTAAAAAAGGCCCTTTTTAGAAGTGCGTTGAAAAATGGATCTGCGAAAGATCAAACCACGTGCCTACACTAACAGAGTCCATTTTTCTGTGCACCTTAGTAAAAGGACCCCTAATTCTTACAAGCCCAAGGAGAAAGGCATAACAAAATATCACACATAAGGAATGATGTTAGTCTGTGACAAATAATGGATGTAGCACAGTAGCGTTAAAGGTGGTTCTTTAGTGCAGGAACTGATACACTCTAAAAAAAAAAAATCAGTAAGAAAATTGTGTTGATACTTCTTGCATATCTTCAGCCTTCTCTTCAGAAAACTAATCTTAATTGCCTTCACAGCTCAACTTTGCTGCCAAAAAAACACGTTCTTGGGTGAACCATTAGGTCTTCAGTGGCTCAGTAGAAAATAATTATATTGCTGCTGGGAAAATGCAAGACCAGAAGCTGAGTCACGGTAATAAAATTTTGTAAGTGGAGTCTGTTAAAAAAAATAATTGTGGGGCCAGGTTTAGCATCCTTTCAGTGCTCAAGGCTATGGAGGTTTTTGGAGAAGTCAACAATGACTAATGGAGTGCGAGTGAAATTCTAGAAGATTAACACATTTACTTGCTGCTGCTTTTCAACAATTTGCTTCACTTTTATTTTTTTCCACATGCATAAATTTGCATGCATAAATCACCCAAAACTGTAAAAACTGCTTTTACACACACAGACAGAATGAAACAAAGAAAACCTTTTCCATGGACACCCCTACTTTTCCAAAAGAAAATTTATGTTTTCATCAAACATCAATTTATCCTTACAAGATGGCTCTCAGAGTGATGTTAAGAGTAGGTATCCTGCGTGAGAAAGGATTTATCAATTTAAGTTGGTTGCATTGTTTTCTGCATGCACTGTATGTTAAGTAATATCTGAAAACTGTCACAGCACATGGGATCCTTTTACTAACCTGTGGCACAAGGTGGCCTTAGTGCACCCTTCTGCGGGTTATTCTCGTGTGTTAAGGCCATTACTGCAGCTGTAAAATGGCCGATTTTCTATTGTTTCTATTAATGGCCATGTGCTAATGTTACCATTTGCATGCGGCCATCAAGAAAAAAAAATTACTGAGTAAGCTCTTACCGCCACCCCTTTTGTAGGTGATAAGGGCTTACATGGTAACTCTATACTAACCAATTAGCCCATTACAATTGTTTAGCGAAGGTAAGCCCACTCTCTTCCCCTTCACACTCCTACCCCCCAAAAAAAATATACAAATTTTTTTAGCACCCAGATTAGATGCTCTAATTTGGCAGTTACCACAGGATGCCAGAATGCATCCCGTGGTTTGCAGATTTAAGCTGCATTAGGTGCGTGTTAGAGCCCATCACAGCTTAGCAAAAGGGCCTTATAGTTATCTGCAGGTTAGTTTCTTTTTTTCAAAAATCACAAGGACAATCAGGCAAACTTTAATGACATACAGGGGAATTTTCGAAAGACAAGAGCGCCTATGTTCCGACACAAATTGGGAGATGGGCGTCCTTCTCTCAGGGTCGCCCAAATTGGCATAATTGAAAGCCGATTTTGGGTGTCCTCAACTGCTTCCCATCACGGGGACGACCAAAGTTCACAGGGGCGTGTCGGCACCACAGCGAAGGCGGGACTAGGGCATAATTAAGAGATGGGCGTCCTCGGCCAATAATGGGGCTATGGTAGTGGTGTACGGTTGTGGGGAGTGGGCTTTTTTTTTTGGGGGGGGTTGGGGGGCTATGCACCTGGGAGCAATTTGTGAAGTCCACTGCAGTGATCCCTAGGGTGCCCGGTTGGTGTCCTGGCATGTCATGGGGACCAGTGCACTATGAATTCTGGCTCTTCCCACAACCAAAGGGCTTGGATTTGGTCATTTTTGAGATAGGCATCCTCGGTTTCCATTATGGCTGAAAACCGGGGACAACCATCTCTAAGGTTGACCATCTCTAAGATTGACCTAAATGTTGAGATTTGGGTGTCCCTGACCGTATTATCGAAACGAAAGATGGACGCCCATCTTGTTTCAATAATATGGGTTTCCCCACTCCTTCGCAGGGCCATCCTGTGAGGACGCCCTCATGAAAACTTGGGCGCCCCATTCGATTGTGCCCCTCCGCGTGGTTTTTGTTCCTTTTCCAGGAAGTTCCAGATTGTATAAGCCTCCCCCTCTTCCCTTTATGGTTTAGTCCTGTCATTGTTTTTGGAAAGGTCTATTCTATGTTTTTCTATTTATGTTATTTTAGATTGTAAACCACCCTGAAGGCTCCCAAAGGGCGGAGTAGTATATAAAGATAAAACTTGGATACAGAAATTTATAATCTGGCTGATATTTAAGGCTATTCAACTGGGTGGCAACTGCTGCTAACCAGATACAGAGTGCTGATTGGAGCCATCCATGATAATGCCACTGAAAATCACTATACATTATACTGGTGCTATCCAGACAGTACCAGGATGGTCTGTGTTTGGAACCACGGCAGGCCCGTCAGTTATCTGGATAGTGGCAATATTAAGCCTGCTATCCAGGTAACTATTTGGATAAAGTTAAGACAGCAAAACACCTATTCTAACATTATCCACTTTGCTATCTGGATATGACTGAATATTGCTGTAATTTGGCTAGAGAGTGATCAGCGCTGAATCTGACTATTCAGCCCTGACCACTGTAAATGTCTACTCCCTTCTTCTTAGCTCTCAATCTTCAATGTTTCCTTCCTTTCATTCAACCATCTCCTTTCTGTCTGAGTACATCTCATCTTCGTCACTATCGTCATGCCTCTCCTAGTCTTCTCCGTACTCTCTTGCTTCTTCTCCTGCTCTTTGCTGGGGATATCAATCCCAATCCTGGTCCTTCACATCAGCTCTCGTTCTATTTCTGCAGGTCACACAGTGATGTCTCCAATCTAATTTCTGTTCCTCTCCTCTCCCCTTCTTCTCTCCCTTTCTCATGTGCTCTGCGGAATGCCTGCTCTGTCTGTAACAAACTTTCCTAGATCCACGACCTCTTTATCTCTCATACTCTCCATCTGCTTGCCCTGAGACTTGGCTTTGCCCTGAAGACTCTGCTTCAGCCGTGGCCCTGTGTCATGGAGGTTACCTTTTCTCCCATACTCCTCGCCCAGTTGGCCGTGGAGGTGGTGTCAGGCTACTACTCTCACCCTCTTGTAGCTTTCAGCCTCTTCTTCCACCTCAGTTTCACTGCTTTTCTTCCTTCAAATTCCACTCAATCCATCTATTCACTCCTCTACCTCTCCGAGTAGGTGTCATTTATCCACCCCCTGATAAGTCCCTTTTTTCCTTTCTTTCTCACTGACTGACTCCTGGCTTTCCTTCTTTCTTGAACCTTCATCTCCTTCCCTCATTCTTGGGGATTTTAACTTTCATGCTAATGATCCCTCTGACTCTTATGCCTCTCAGTTTCTTGCTTTAACATCCTTTTTTAATCATCTTCTGTGCTCCACTAACCCTACTCATAAGAAAGGCCACTGTTTTGATCTCATCTTCTTCTCTAACTGCTCACTCTCCAGTTTCTGCACCTCAGCTCTTCCCGTCTCTGACCATCATCTGATAACTTTCACACTTAAACACCCCCCCCCCCCCAGTCCCATCCAATCTCCACCAATGCATTTAGGAATCTTCAGGCTATTGAGTCTTCTACTCTGTCCTCCAGTGTTTCAAACCTCTTGTCAACCACTATGTTATCCAAGTCGGTCAATGAGGCCGTCTCTTCCTATAACAGTATTCCCTCCTCTGCTCTGGATACTCTCACTCCTCCAATTCCCCGTTCTGTAAGGCGTACCAAACCCCAGCCTTGTATGACCTCTAGAATCCGCTACCTACGTTCCTGTGCCCGATCTGCTGAATGCCTTTGGCTGAAATCCCGTGCCCATGCTGAGTTCATACATTTCAAATTTTTGCTGATCTCCTTCCAGTCTGCTCTTTCACTTGCCAAACAGGACTGCTACAACTACATCCAGTTGACAAACTCTCTTGGCTCAAACCCTTGGCATCTCTTTGCCACACTGAACTCTCTCCTCAAAGTGCCTTCACCTCCAACTCCCCCTTCACTTTCTCCCTAGACTCTGGCTGAGTACTTTCATGATAAGGGTCACAAGATTAAACTTGAATTCTCAACCAAGTCACTTCCACCTCTCCTTCCCTCAGTCCATTCTCTCAACCCCCCTTCAACCCCTGCCTCCTTTTCTCCCTTTTCTGAAATCACTGTTCCTGTTGCCTTCAAACATGCCATAGTTATACCACTCCTCAAAAAACCTTCATTGGACCCAACCTGTCCTTCTAATTATCACCCATCTCCCTCCTCCCTTTCCTATCCAAGATACTGGAATGTGCTGTTCACCGCCGCTGTGTTGACTTTCTTTCATCTCAAGCTATTCTTGATCCACTTCAATCTGGCTTTCGCCCTCTTCACTCAACTGAAACAGCCCTTGCTGAAGTCTCCAATGACTTGTTCCTGGCCAGATCCAAAGGTCTCTATTCTATCCTCATCCTTCTTGATCTATTTGCAGCTTTTGACACTGTTGATCACCGCCTGATCCTCGATACGCTGTCCTCACTTGGATTTCAGGGCTCTTCTTTCCTGGGTTTTTTCTTCTCTCTCTCTCATCACACTTTTAGTGTATACTCTGGTGGATCCTCTTCTTTTTTCCATCTACACTTCTTCCCTTGGTGCTCTGATCTCATCCCATGGTTTTCAGTATCACCTTTATGATGATGACCCCCAGATCTACCTCTCCACAGCAGAAATCTTAGCAGGAATCTAGGCCCAAGTATCAGCCTGCCCATCTGACATTGCTGCCTGGATGGCTCACCGCCATCTGAAACTAAACATGATCAAGACTGAGCTTCTTGTCATTCCCCCTAAACCCACCTCTCCTCTTCCCCCATTCTCTGTCTCTGTGGATAACACTCTCATTCTCCCTATCTCATCAGCTCATAACCTTGGGGTTATCTTTGAATCCTCTCTCTTTTTCTCTGTACATATTCAACAGACTGCTAAAACCTGTCATTTCTTTCTCTATAATATCACCAAAATTTGTCCTTTCCTTTCTAAACACACTACCAAAACCCTTATCCACACTCTTATTACCTCTAGCCTAGACTATTGCAACTTGCTTCTCACAGGTCTCCCACTAAGCCATCTTTCTCTCCTTCAATCTGTTCAAAATTCTGCGGCACGACTTATATTCTGCCAGTGTTGTATGCTCATATTAGACCTCTCCTCAAGTCACTTCATTGGCTCCCTATCCGTTTCCACATACAGTTCAAACTCCTCTTATTGACTTATAAGTGTATTCACTCCGGAGCTCCTCAGTACCTCTCCACTCTTACATCTCCCTACAGTCTTCCCCGGGAACTCCGTTCATTAAGTAAATCTATCTTATCTGTACCCTTTCTCCTCCACTGCCAACTCCAGACTCCGTTCCTTCTATCTTGCTGCACCATATGCCTGGAATAGACTTCCCTTCCTGAGCCAGTACATCAAGCTCCATCTCTGGCCATCTTTAAATCTAGGCTAGAAGCCCACCTTTTTGATGCTGCTTTTAACTCCTAACCCCTATTCACTTGACAGTACCCATGCATGTTTTATCTTTCGTACCTTATTAATTCCTTTATCCCTTATTTATCCTGTTTGTTTGTCGTAATTAGATTGTAAGCACTTTCAAGCAGGGACTGTCTCTTCACGTTCAAGTGTACAGCGCTGCATACGTCTAGTAGCACTATAGAAATGATAAGTAGTAGTAGTAAAGGTAGTATATCAAATCCCATCCCCTTTCCCTTTTATTTCCTTATGGAATACTAGGACAAAATGGACGCTTACCTCTGAAAGTGCTGGTGGGATGATTAAGCGCTAATCTGTATTGGCTTGCCTAAGTGGCATTATGCATAATACGAGGGGTGTGTACATAGGCGGAGCATGGTCGGGGCTCCCACTTATGCATAAGAGCCTTCCTTTGCAGCTACCTGCACATATATCCACCATTTACATCCCACCCTCCGTATACTTAATCTGGTCATCACTGTGAGAAATCTCAAACAAAGGCCATGTGCCATGCTCCTTCCAGAGCTCTAGCAAAATGGGGAGCCTTATTTCAGTCAACAGACAAGCAAACAGAAGGACAAAGGCTACTGGACCTCATCACTAATTTTCACAAACATAAGTAAGGGTTTATTAGAAAAAAATACAAATTTAATATGTCATAAATTAATATAAAAGCGACACAGAACACTACATTGAGCCTGCAAAGAGGTGGGGAAATGTGGGATACAAATGCAATAAATAAATAAATAAAATATAAAACCTCAGAAATAAATTATTTAAGAATGATTATTTAGTGCTCGTTATTGCTTGTTAAGAGCTGTTAACAATGCTTAACACCTTGTTAAAACAATTAATCTACGCATGTAGTTATAAAATATGCCTAGATTTATGCGTGGAATCATGCGTAACTCTAGGCATGCTATATAAAATCCAGGGGAGAGCGGGTGTATTCTATAATAATGCACATAGATTTTAGAAACACCCATTCCATGACCATAACCACCCTCCTTTTCATCTGCGTGAATCAGAATTTGTGTGCACCATGTTACAGAATACGCTGAGCGAGTGTAAATGTGTGTAAATCATAATTATACCAATTAGTGCTGATAATTGCTTAATATCCAATTAATGGTGCTGATCAGCTAGTAAAACAATTAAGTTATGTGCATTGTTACAGAATACTCTTCAATTTCCAGGCAGAAATATACAATTTGGGGACTAGCACAGATTTTTGAGTGCCATTTATAGAATTTCCCAACTACTTGGTGTGGGATTTTTACAAAGCTGGTTGGTGTTAGCAGATGCTAAAACCTGCGCTGATTGCTTATCGCACTTTAGTAAAAGTCCCTCCTAATATTCTACAAGAATGTAAAGCAGACGTATATTTTTGCTTATATTTATGTCAAAACAAAAGTCAGAAACCCACCAAAGTAATAAAATTATTTTTAAAAGTGAGAAAAAAAGAGAAAGGGGTAAAAAGGAAGACAAATAAGCATATTTTAACAATATACATCAATACTTCATTATTAATTTAAGGTCTACACTCACCTAAACACTGTAATCTAGGTGCATGCTCTTGAATCCTAGGGGTCTCTATCACACTGTACACCCTATGGGACCTCTGCCCCAAGTAACTTCTAGGAGAAAACAAGATACAATGATGCAAAAAATTAAAAAAAAATTTAATATGACCTTAAGAAAATAAAAATATTGAACACAAACATAGGGATATAGTTTAAAAATTGTTTCAAGATAGAGGCATTTAAAATTATGACTCTCAGATTTTTTTTAATGTATTTTTTAATTTATTTTTAAGGAGAGCATATGTAAATCACAGCAAACCCTATGTGGGGTACTCTGCATTCATTACAACTAAACACCTTGAATGACAGGCAGGATGATATGTACCTTCCCACCTTCAGAGAGGAAATGTATCACCAACAGAACCAAAATATTTTTTTGCCAGCTAAATGAGTAACTTCCTAAAAATGTTTTAAAATATTTATCGCCCAGTATCCCAAAAGGAAAACCACTGTGATGTCATCAAAATAAAAGCTACAAAGTGCTTTTTTAGGAGTCAAATACACCCATATTAGTTTCTGTACATCACAGAAGAGAAGCTCACCAAATGTAAAATGCCTTTCGCTGTCGTGTGCCAGAATTGACCGACAGCCTTTCAACACAAAATCACTGGTCCATTCATTAAAAAAGGTAGCTTCTCTGTGAACCACTTTTGATTCCTTGTTCACTGCAAGGGGGCTATTCACAACTAACTGTTGCATCTTTGTATCTTGTCTTGAAAATAAAAAGCAGACAATGAAATAAGAAAACTGTACAATTGTATAGCTATAAATCAAAAGGAAAATCCATGCCTATTAAAAATAAATAGCTCATATTGCTTACCCTTGGCTATAACCAAGATGAAATTTACAACAGCAAATGTAGTGACTAGGAGAGCACATAAAAACAACAAATGTACTAAGCCTAGAATACATGATTTAGTTGCGTGTAGACCTTAACAGTGTTCACTGTGGGCTCTCACTCATAAAAGGACTCATATAAAAAAAAATTTCAACTGGCGTTAACTACGCACCATGACACAATGTGCATTATGTTACAGGAGGTGGAGTTTGGGCGGAACAAGGGGTGGAGTTTGGGAGGAGCTTGGACAGTGTTTGCAAGTATGCACACTGATTATAAAATAATCTACTCCAGGGGTTCCCAAACCTGTCCTCAGTGAAGCGTAGCCAGTCAGGTTTTCAGGACATCCACAATGAATATGCATGAGATAGCACTGCACACCAAGGAGGCAGTGTATGCAAGTCAATCTCATGAATAATGCATTGTGGATATCCTAGAAACCTGACTGGCTGGGGTTCCCCCAGGACAGGTTTGGGAATCACTGATCTACTCTATGCCCATGCTTGTACAGTCCAAGTGGGACACTTACACCTGCTCAAGAGTAGATATTAAGTATCCATGCCCATCATAATTTCTGCTACTTACGCTAATATTTTATGAAGACACAGAAGCGTCAATATGTCTTTATAAAATAGTGCCTACATAAAGGGCTTGGTTTGCTCTGAAACCAAGGGCCCTGTTATAAAATTACCTTCATTAGGTACTGATTTATTGTAAAAACATGCTTATTTGTCCTCATTTTCTCTTTGTTTTTTTCCTTCTCACCCCCTTTTTCTTTTGGGGGGGGAGGGTTTTGGCTTTTTCCTAGTTTCCAAATTAAGGGGTCCTTTTACTAAGTTGCGCTGAAAAATGGGCTGTGCTAGTGTAGGCGGGTGTTTCAGACACAAGCAGATCCATTTTTCAGCATACCTGTAAAAAATGCTTTTTTTTTGGCCGATAATGGACATGCGGCAAAATGAAAATTGGCGTGCGTCCATTTTGGGTCTGAGACCTTACCGCCACCCATTGACTTAGCAGTAAGGTCTCATGTGTTAACCAGGTGGTAATGGTCTACGCGCGTACAAAGCCAATTACTAACCGCTCACCGGAAAATAAAAACAAATTTCTGGCGCACGTAGTGGATATGTGTAAAAAATGAAATTTGCCTAGGCCATGTGGAAGCTGGGCGGTAATTCCAAATTGATACACGTTAGGTATGCATAGGTGCCTACAGGGCTTAGTAAAAGGGCCCCTAAGTATGACTAACTGTACATATGCAGTATATCGCTATTGAATATTAACACTATTGCTTATGTTTGAATTTAACTAATATGTCATTTGTATTTATTGAATACTGTGTATTATTTATATAATTTCTAACTTCTGTTGCAGGCAGTCTTGCAGATACAGATAGTCTTTAATCCTTCCCTTCATTCCTGTTTTGGGTGCCTATTTGCTGTGGAGTCATTTCTCTTCTTTTGTTTTCTCTAGCCTGAACCAAACCAGCAGCAGGTGTCACCTTTAAGCAATAGCTGGCTTGCAGGGTGGAAGATTTAACTCAGAGATAGAACAAGACTGTACACAGCAGTTGGCAACCTAGTCACTTGACCAGCTCAAAAGGGTTTAATTCTGACTGTTATTTCTGACTGCTCCTGCCATAGCTAAAGAAACCCTCATCCCTGTCTCCACTTCCCTTCTGAAATTTTCAAGGCCACCATATGCTTCATTCAGCATAGTCACATCTTCAAACAAGTGCACCACACAAACCTGATAATGGTATAAGCGTCTGCCAGAGTCAGTCTACGGGGGGGGTTAACATAATAAATTTAAAAGAGTTTATCTCAAAAGAAAATGAAATATTTAGAATTGAAGACTGGTTACAAAAGGATTAGCATAACAAAATACTTTGAAGTGCCCAAACAGAAAGTAAGAATTTCTGTCATATGCAGCTGCATGTGTGTTTGTCGCTTTGTACAATACACTTAACTTACTTGGATACATCAAGCAGGAAGTCATTCAGCTCAGTCTGTTTGGCAAGTCCTCTGCACACCTAGAATACAATCAGAAACAGGGGCATTTTAAATACAGTACATGATTCCAGTTGAGCCAACCAACCCTAGTGATGTGCGAAAGCCAAACGATGTACATTATTTATCCTAAACTAACACGGCTCCAGAGCTCTAAAGTCTCAGTCCATGGATGAGGCAATGGTTCAGTGAACAGGCATTTAGAATTTTTAGGAATTGTTTTCGGGGAAAGATGGGCCTTTTCTGAAAGATGAACTTCTCTTTAAGCACGGTGGATCTAAGCTGCAGGTATTAAGGGTTCCTTTTACTAAACTGCAGTAGCACGTGATTACCACATCTTAAGGTCTTATTGTGAGCTGTCCCATGGTCAGTTCAGAATATGTGCACGCAAACCACATACTAAAAATATTTTTTTAATTTTTCTGGGAGAGGACATGTCTGGCGGGCAGAGTGGGCACTAATCAATGCATCTACATTGCCATTTGCTAACTGATTAACACAGGATTAGCGTGTGAGCCCTTTCCAGCAGCGTAGAAAGTGGCTTGAAAAATAGCCTGTTTTTCCATTTTATGAATTAATGCCATTAGCATGTGGCCATTACCAGAAATTAACGCAGGAGTCCTTACCACCATCAATTTTGTAGGTGGAAAGGGGTCACGAGCTAATATCGTGTTAATCAGCACACAGAAAGACTCATATAAGAGCGCACTAAGGCCACTTTCAATCGCAGCTTTGAAAAAGGATGCCTAAATGTTTGAAAAGGAGTTAGAGTTGCTGTTAAACTTGGGGAACACAGTCATTCAGGAGGCCCTTTTTGAAAGTGGAGGTAAGCCTACTGTGGGTTTACCGCGCACCAATCTGGAGCTACCGCTGGCCCAATGTGGGCACGGCTGTCAGTTCCACCCCCAGCATGCGTCATTTCCAGAGCTAGCGGAAATATTTGAAAAATAATTTTGCTGGGGGTTACCTGGTGGTAATCGGGCAACACTGTGCACTATCCAGGTACTGCCGGGTGAGCATGGGAACCCTTACCGCCACTTCAGTGGGTGGTGGTAAGTGCTCCCCCCCCCCCCCCCACATGGCCACATGGTAAGTGCAATCTTACCACATGGCCATTTCTTTTTTAGGTCTTTTTACCTGCTGCGGTACAAAGAGTATCGGTGCACAGCATAAACGGTCGCCACTGCTACTGCAGGGTCCCTTTTACTGCAGCTTGGTAAAAGGATCCCTCAGAACACAAGGTATCTTCAACAAAAGGTACTGACAGTATAATGAAGTTAGAATATCCCCATTGACAGGTTATAGTAAAGGCTGATGCAGTTAAGAAGAGAGGCAGAGAATAAGTTTATTTAGAGAAAAAAATCTTTCCTTTATACCAGAAACTGCACATACTATTCAGTCATCAAGAATCCAAATTTAAAATCAAAAACAAAAATACCTAAAAAAAAAGGTTATAGCACATATTAGTGTTACCCTTATCAACTGATTATAAAATGTTATGTTGATGTTTTCAACTGTTATAGCCCCAAAAATACTATTCAAAATAGCTCTCCAACATTAAAAAAACATATTTTATTTCCAGAAAATGGTCCATTCTATATCTGCCACAGAATACTGTGAAAAAACCTGCAAAGATTTATCAGATGGAAAAGCTGAATATCCCAAGTGCATTTAGATACAAGATAGGGGTGTGCAGGGCAAATATGTATTTTATTTAGGGGTCCTTTTACTAAGCCATATAAGCGTCTATATGCGCCCAAAGCACGCCAAAATGGAGTTACTGCCTGACTACTGCTTAGCTCTTGCGGTAATTTCATTTTTGGCACGCGTCTGATATGCGTGTCTGAAAAATATTTTTTATTTTCAGACGCGTGCCAAGTGGCATTTGACACGCATAGGTCATTACCACCCAGATTCTTTACTGCTAGGTCAATGGCTAGCGGTAAGGTCTCAGACACAAATGGACCCGTGGCAATTTTGATTTTGCCGCACATCCATTTTCGCCCCCCCCCCCCCCAAAAAGGCCTTTTTCACAGACATGCTGAAAAATGGATTGGTGCACGCCCAAAACCCACGCCTACACTTCTGCAAGCCATTTTTTCAGTGTGTCTTTATAAAAGGACACCTTAATTGTGATATTTATATCTCACATTATCCCAAACAAGTTTGAGTTCAATGTGTCTTACAATAAACAGTATAGGATACATAACAAAGAATAATGCATAAGAAAGTAATTTTTTTAATTTTTTTAATTTATTTAATTCCGTTACTTATAGAATTTTTCATTTTGTTTCTTTCAGGCAGTATTATCAATAGTGATATAGAGAAATAGTGCTAAAAATTAGCACATTCTAGCAGTGTAGATGCCCATGAAGAAGTAGACATAATAGGCATCTTAAATACCTATTGGAAGGAGGACTTAATTTTATTTGGACTCTTTGACGGGGTGAATAAACATGTGAATAAACAACATAAGCCAGTCGATATTGAGTACCTGTATTTTCAAAAGGCATTTGACAAAGTACTCCTCATGGGATAGGAAGTAGTGTTCTATTGTGGATTAAAAACTGGTTAAATGACAGAAAACAGACTAAGGTTAAATGGTCAGTATTCTCAATGGAAAAGAGTAGATAGTGGGGTTCCCCATGGATCTGTGCTGGAACCTATTTATAAATGATCTAGAGATGGGAATAACTAGTGAGGTAATTACATTTACAGATGACACAAAGTTATTCAAAGTTGTTAAATCGCAAGAGGACATTATGAGACTGGGCATACAAATGGCAGATGATGTTGAATGTGAGCAAGTGCAAAGTGACACATGTGGGAAAGAAGAACCCAAACTATAGCTACATGATGCAAGGTTCCACATTAGGAATCACCACCTAGGAAAAGGATCTAGGTGTCATTGTTGATAATAAGTTGAAACCCTCTGCTCAGTATGCAGTGGTGGCTAAGAAAGCAAATAAAATTTTAAAAATTATTAGCAAAGGGATGGAAAACAAAAATGAGAATATTATAATGGTTTTGTATTGCTGCATGGTGCGACTGCACCTCAAATACTATGTGAAATTCTGGTCACCGCATCTCAAAAAAGATATAGTGGAATTAGAAAAGGTACAGAGAAGGGAGACAAAAAGATAAATGGGATGGGACGGCTCCACTATGAGGAAAGGCTAAAGCGGCTAGGGCTCTTCAGCTTTGAGAAGAGACAGCTGAGGGGAGATATGAGAGAAGTCTTTCAAATATCAAGTGGAGTGGAACAGGTAGATGTGAATTGCTTATTTACTCTTTCCAAAAATACTTGGACTAGGGGGCACACAATGAAGCTACTAAGTAATAAATTTAGATTTTTTTTTTTTGTGCTCACACATTTTTCAGGAGTAGCTCAAGGTGAGTTACATTCAGGTACACTGGGGGTATTTCTCTGTCCCAGGAGGGCTCACAATCTAAGCTTGTACCTGAAGTAATGGAGGGTTAAGTGACTTGCCCAAGATCACAAGGAGCAGTGGTGAGATTTGAACTGGCCAACTCTGCTCTAACCACTAGGCCACTCCTCCACTCCAGAGAAAATGTTTCTTTATTCAATATACTATAATTAACTAATGGTTTGGAAAACTAAATATAGAGATAGGTGTGTCACCGCTCTTAACTTAAGGATCCACAATCAAGATCTAGATTATATTTTAACAAAGGAACCTCAAACCACCTCATGGACACCCATTGCTACTCAAGCTTGGTTTGCCATTCAAATGAGGAGTAAATTACTATCACTGGTTCAGGTGGGGAGACTTGGAGAAAAAAAGCCACCCGAAAAAACTCAAATATAATTGAGAAAACCGGATGGTCTAAAAACTCCTCGCCTCTCAACCATTAACAAAAGTTAAGATAGGTGCACCTCCCCCATCATATATACCCCCCACTTATTCTCCTATACAACCGCCTGAACATATAACTCTCTGCCTGCTAATGTATTACTAACCTGGAGCGGTCTCTTGCAACTAAATAGTCAAATCTCGTAGCATAGAACTCGTTCTCTATTGTTCTTTTTATAAATAAACAAATCTTTCTTGTTAGTTCATACTATTCAACAGTCACTTATCTGATTGTTGTTGACGCAGGACTCCTTAGGAATACTATTTTCAGGCTGGAGGTAGTCGAAAGTGGAGCTGGTGCTGGTGCTCTATTGTTCAGTTACATGAAACACCTTCCGTGTCTCTTTAACAATTGCTTTTCCAGTTATAAGAAACACCCTCCGTGTCTCTCTTACAATCACTCTTCCGACAAGTGCGCCTTGTTTCGCCAAAATCTGGCTGCTTCAGGAAAATTTTATAACTGGGATCCTGCTCCGGACCTCGAGAAAACCGAACTTGTTCACAATTTCAATTCACAGAATGGCGCAAAGAAACAGATCGCTACCCGGAAATATAAACCCTGCCGCATCAGAGCTACAGAATTGGAACGCCCCGCCTCCATACAGGTTGCTCCAATCAATTTATTCCATGACTGAAAGATGGCCTATGAGCTTTAATAGTAGGCGTTCCATTCTATATTGCGGTTCAAACCTTGCGGTTCCACTGTTTGCAAAAGATAGATCCAAAACTGTTCTTTTCTCCATAGAATGGTTTTAATATCCCCCCCTCTCTTACCCAATATCACTTGGTCAATGACCATGCAGGTTAATTGATCAAATTGGTGTTGGAAATGCACACAATGTCGAGTCATTGGTGCCTCCAGCTTAAGTTTAGTTACACAATGTCTATGTTCGATGACTCTAGTTTTAAACTGGCGTGTGGTATGTCCCACATACATTAAGCCACACGGGCACCAGAACACATAAACCACATTGGCAGACTCACATGTGGTATTATGTCTCAGCTGAAACTCTCTACCAGTTGTAGAAGTGAAAACAGAACCTTCCTTAGTTATTGAACAAATCGAGCAGTGTCCACATTTTCGATGGCGTCCTACTATATGATGTTTTTGTGTCCACACATCGGCATAGCTAAATTGATCTTGAAGATTCCTATTGCGTGAAAAAGACATCATTAAATGATGATCAAGAAATGCTGGTTGTGTAGACATAATGTTCCAATGTTTCCTTAGAATAGCCGCAATTTGAGGAGAGCGATTAGTAAATTTCAAAACACAAGT
This sequence comes from Microcaecilia unicolor, assembly GCF_901765095.1. Classification (NCBI taxonomy): domain Eukaryota; kingdom Metazoa; phylum Chordata; class Amphibia; order Gymnophiona; family Siphonopidae; genus Microcaecilia; species Microcaecilia unicolor. Next base: position 268,837,359 of record NC_044033.1, on the reverse strand, counting down.
CGTAACTTGTGAATCCCCTTGTTGCCGTGTATCTACATGATTTTGTGTTTCTGGAGATAATAAAGATTCTCTATGATTGTATAGAGCACGTTTGAAAGAATGTTTAATCAATTTATCAGGATAACCTCTTTCTTTAAATTTCATCTGCAATTTCTTAGAGGATTCCTGATATTGCTCTGCCGTATCGCAAATCCTTCGATAACGGAGGAACTGGGAAAATGGTAGGCTTTGTTTAAGATGGTAAGGATGCATGCTGTCATATCTCAACAATGAATTTCTGTCTGTACTTTTGACAAAAACATCTGTTCTTAGAGACCCAAAGTCTTTTTTGATGAGTACATCCAAAAAATTGATCGACTTTGGATGACTATTACTTTCAAATTTGATCGTTGCATGACATTCATTCAAGCCCGTAACAAACTCCTCCAGTTCCCTTTGTGAACCTTGCCAGAGAAGGAAAACATCGTCAATATATCTACCCCAGTATTTAACTTTCGCATATCCTTGTGCCGTATATACAAATTGTTTTTCGTATTGACCCATGAAAATATTTGCTATTGAAGGAGCAAATGAGGCTCCCATAGCTATGCCTGAGATCTGCAAATACAGATCATTATTAAAAATAAAATGATTATTGAATAAAGCAATTTCAACTAATTGTACTATAAACTCAGTAGGTACTGTGTGTGGACGAGGGCGACCCTCTAGTGCATTTTCAACTGCCCGTACGGCTTCTTTTTGACGAATTGCAGTATAGAGAGAATGTACATCCAGAGTGACTAACAGTGTCTCTTCATTGATACTTAACCTTGTTAGTATTTGCAAAAAATGGGAAGTATCTCTGATATAGGCTGGTATATTTTGTACTAATGATCTTAGGAAACAATCCGTATATTTACAAACTCTTTCTAGTAAGGAATTCCTTGAAGAAATTGATTGGAGCAACCTGTATGGAGGCGGGGCGTTCCAATTCTGTAGCTCTGATGCGGCAGGGTTTATATTTCCGGGTAGCGATCTGTTTCTTTGCGCCATTCTGTGAATTGAAATTGTGAACAAGTTCGGTTTTCTCGAGGTCCGGAGCAGGATCCCAGTTATAAAATTTTCCTGAAGCAGCCAGATTTTGGCGAAACAAGGCGCACTTGTCGGAAGAGTGATTGTAAGAGAGACACGGAGGGTGTTTCTTATAACTGGAAAAGCAATTGTTAAAGAGACACGGAAGGTGTTTCATGTAACTGAACAATAGAGCACCAGCACCAGCTCCACTTTCGACTACCTCCAGCCTGAAAATAGTATTCCTAAGGAGTCCTGCGTCAACAACAATCAGATAAGTGACTGTTGAATAGTATGAACTAACAAGAAAGATTTGTTTATTTATAAAAAGAACAATAGAGAACGAGTTCTATGCTACGAGATTTGACTATTTAGTTGCAAGAGACCGCTCCAGGTTAGTAATACATTAGCAGGCAGAGAGTTATATGTTCAGGCGGTTGTATAGGAGAATAAGTGGGGGGTATATATGATGGGGGAGGTGCACCTATCTTAACTTTTGTTAATGGTTGAGAGGCGAGGAGTTTTTAGACCATCCGGTTTTCTCAATTATATTTGAGTTTTTTCGGGTGGCTTTTTTTCTCCAAGTCTCCCCACCTGAACCAGTGATAGTAATTTACTCCTCATTTGAATGGCAAACCAAGCTTGAGTAGCAATGGGTGTCCATGAGGTGGTTTGAGGTTCCTTTGTTAAAATATAATCTAGATCTTGATTGTGGATCCTTAAGTTAAGAGCGGTGACACACCTATCTCTATATTTAGTTTTCCAAACCATTAGTTAATTATAGTACTTTAAGTATACGGGTTTTTGGAGTTTCCCAGTATTGATATCTAGAGCATTTTCTTTATTCAATATGAAATTATCTCTGGAATGTGGTAAAATAGTGTAAAGTGTGGCTATTTGTCAAAGCCTATGGGGGTGAAGGAGCTATGCCGGTGTATTTTAGGGAATGGAATGATTGTTTAACATGATGAGAGTAAGGGTACTTTGAGGCTTTTGAATATTGCTCTACTTTTGACATTTTTAATTTTTATTCTAAATTATTTTAAAGAAACGATACACCTTAGTATCCAGTTTAATGAAATTCTTTTTTTCACATCCTATCAGGCACAAGATTTTTCTTTTCTAGCAGTTCTCCATAGCCCTTCCATTCTCTTTTTACTCAGTAAATAAGCACATCAGGAAACAAAATTCATAAAACTCACCTGAACTTGATGTATTGCTACCGAGGCCCAAGCAAGATTTGCTGTTGCCACCTGGAACATGAAATTAAGTTTGTTTTACATACAGAAAGTTAATGCATGTAGCACATGCAACACAGAAAAGTTACAATAGCTCTAAAAATCACATGTGGACTCAGTCGCATGAGGGCTCATTTTCAAAACACTTAGACTTACCAAGTTCCATTGGCTACTATGTAATTTGTAAGTTTAAGTGCTTTGAAAATACACCGCATAGCAGTGGCATAGCCAAGGGTGGGCCTAGGCCCACCCATTTTGGGCTCAGGCCCACCCAATAGCAGTACACCTATGAAGTGGCTGGCAGAAGCCCTACCAGCCAAAAATTCCCAACAGCTGTCCCTCCTGCATACCTTGTAAATAGCAGATCTTCACCTGCAGCAAGCAGCGACTGATACATGCTGTTCACACCGGTCCTACAGTCTTTCCTCTGATATGTTCCCACCTATGCAGAAACAGGAAGTTGCATCAGAGGGAAGGCTGTGGGGCCAACATGAGCAGTCTGTATTAGTTAGTGCTCGCTGCTGGTGAAAATCTGCTACTTAAAAGGTATGCAGGGGAGGAGGGAGGTTTGAGAGACTATATGGCATGCAGGCAAGAGAGGGAGAGACCAAATCACTAGTGGGACAGGGCGGAGTTCTTCTGCCCACCCATGTTGGGCCCAGGGTCAATTTTCTTCTAGCTCTTATAGAACCAAGCAATGCTCCACTTCTTCTGTAAACTCATGCCTTTTCTCTGCAAAGACACCATTCAAGTACAGTATGTTTATCTGCTGAGGTAAGTTATATCTCCAGCCAAAGCACTTCTCAAGGTTTGAAACCTGTGACTAAGCAGCTGAGATTTTTCACTTCACATAGATGTAGACATTTCACAATTTCGCTATAACATGTACTGAAATTTTTGAGAAAAGTATGTTGTTATGAATTATCATAGATGTTAATATTGTTAGCTAAGGGGTCCTTTTACTAAGGTGTGCAGAAAAATGGCTTGTGGTAGTGTAGACGCGTGTTTTGGGCGCACAAAGAATAATTTTTCAGTGCACCTACAAAAACATGCCTTTTTTTTGCCGAAAACGGTCATGCGGCAAAATGAAAATTGCCACATGTCCATTTTGGGTCTGAGACCTTATCGCGACCCATTGATACAGTGGTAAAGTCTCACGTGGTAACTGGGTGGTAATGGTGTACACGCGTCAAATACCACTTGACGCGCGTAGCTGCCGTGCGCCAGAAAATTAAAAAAAATTTTTTTGCTGACATGCGCCAAAATTGAAATTACCACAAGGGCCATGCAGTAACTGGGCGGCAACTCCAATTTGGCATGTGCTTGGCTTAGTAAAAAGGCCCCTAATGGATCTTCAAGGGGAACAACTCATAATTTTGTTTTTTAAGACTATTTTCATAAATGAGCCCTGCAACTAGCATAGGAATCTGCATCTGTGGGAAAAAATAAATCAGTCCTTCAGGTTCCTGTTCTTTAAAGTGGCACCTGTCCTAGATTCCTGTATCATTGCGATAGTTGTAACCGGGCTTCTTAGGACAGTGCAGGAATAATATCACGACAGGAAAGTGCAATGAATGCAGTCAACTTCAGAAGTCACAATGATATGCTGCATTAAAAAATACATTAATTAAATAAAACTGCATCACATTTTTTAATTTATTTGATTAGGATTTATTTACCACCTTTTTGAAGGAATTCACTCAAGGCAGAGTACAGTAAGAATAAATCAAACATGAGCAACAGGCAATTACAGCAGTAAAAATATTCAAATAAAATACAAAGTATGGCATGGAGGGGCATAATTGAAAGAAAACGCCTATCTCCATGGGCGTTTATCTCCGAGAACGGGTCCGTGAAGGGGCGGACCGAACCATATTTTCGAAAAAAATAGACGCCCATGTTTTATTCAACAATGTGTGAGCTGGGCGTTTTTGTTTTTCAGCGATAATGGAAAATGAAAGCGCCCAGCTCAAAAACGAATAAATCCAAGACATTTATTCGTGGGAGGGGCCAGAATTCGTAGTGTACTGGTCCCCCTCACATGCCAGGACATCAACCGGGCACCCTAGGGGGCACTTTTACAAAACCAACAAAACAGGTAAAAGAGCTCCCAGGGGCATAGCACCCTTCCCTTGTGTGTTGAGCCCCCCAAATCCCCCTCAAAACCCACTGCCCACAAGTCTACACCATTACTATAGCCCTAAGGGGTGAAGGGGGGCACCTACATGTGGGTACAGTGGGTTTGGAGGGGTTGGATGACTAATAAGCATTAAGCAGCACAATTGTAACAGGTAGGGGGGATGGGCCTGGGTCTACCTTCCTGAAGTCCACTGCACCCCCTAACAACTCCTCCAGTGACCTGCATACTGCTGCCAGGGAGCTGGGTATGACATTTGAGGGTGAAAATAAAAATTTGTGAAACATCATTTTTTTGTGGTGGGAGGGGGTTAGTGACCACTGGGGGAGTCAGGGGAGGTCATCCCCGATTCCCTCCAGTGGTCATCTGGTCATTTAGGGCACTTTTTGGGGCCTTATTCGTGAAAAAACAGGGTCCAGGAAAAGTGTCCTAAATTCTAGCTAAAAACGCATACTTTTTTCCCATTATCGGTGAAATGCGCCCATCTTTGTTCGGTAGATAACCACGCCCCAGTTCCGCCTTCGCCACACCTCTGACACGCCCCCATCAACTTTGTCCGCATCCACGATGGAGTGCAGTTGAAAACGTCCAAAAATCAGCTTTCGATTATACCGCTTTATTCGGTTTTGTGAGATAAACGTCCATCTCCCGATTTAGGTCGGAACTTGGGCGTTTTTCTCGTTCGATTATAAGCAGGATGGTATACTACTTAAAATGTCAACACAAAACGTAATAGAACATTTTAATTGACAGTGAAAGGTATAAGCAAAGATGGAACATATAGATAGGGAAAAGAGTAAGAAGAGTTAGAAAGGAAGGGGACTAATTTAACGAAAGGTGTACATGAGGTCAGAGAGATGGTTAAATATTATCTCAGCTAGGGTAGGAGTGGATAAACATAAATATAAGAGACACTGCTTTTCAGTTCACCATCTTTTATGTTAAGTATTATGGAGTTCATCCGCATCATAGAAAAACCTGAAGTGCTCCTCTAAGAGATTTTACAAAACAGAGGTATTCTAAGGAAGTAGAAAAACTGAACTTTGCAAGCTGAATGAAAGCCTTTCCATGTTCTGAACCAGGACTGTTATTGGCTGTGCTCCCTGTAGATAGCATTGTGTTCTCCCCTCATTCATTAGTTGCCTTACAACCACTTACTCCCTTTGGAACGTTTCAAGCACTCATAAGCTAATGTTGATAATTAGCAAATTAGAACATAGATTTACACAATAAACAGACACACCATTAAGAGATGGGAATGGACTAGAAGCATCGAAAGCCTGCAATTAATGACAGTGTTTCCAGTAACTACTGAAGAGTATACCACACTGGTAAAAACTTAGAATGATGGTGCCCAACCGTAGTCACTTATAAGCCTCATAAATGGATTTACAAACAAATCCAAATGTCATAAAAAATTACATTATATTCTCTACTATGAAAACAATGATCTCTGCCCTCTTCACATACTGAAGTATAAGACAGTCACACTGGGCCTCCATAACAACTATTAAGTGATTTCAGAGCCCCACATTGAGTAAAAATAACCTTAAGAGAATTTTTGATCATAAATTAATTCAGCAAAAACATTTCAAGACATTCTTTCTCCCTTCTATCACTGCTGTACAAAAGGAGGTGTTTTCAATGAGTGTATCACATAATTTAATCAGAGATAATAATGAAGGGCAGAGTACAGTAAAAGGTGCTCCCATGTCAGATAATGAATTTTAAAGTGTCTTGTTCAGGTTACACTAGATTGTGAATGGCCAATTCAACCAAATTTTCATAACATTAAACCTTAATAATGGACACAATTAACAAGTGATGAAGGACCACTCACCAATCCAATGGAAGACTACAGGCATGCATTATCACTTTTCACTGATTTACACTGATGTCCAATCAGTAATCAAAATAAAGCTTTTGCAGGAAAGTAATAAAGTTTAATTATATCCTTCTGTTACAGAGAGAAGAAAACAAGCGTTCCACTGTGTAAGGTCTTTTATATTCATTTCAACCCAATGAAAGTTGTAAAAAATTATACTAAAGGGGTCGTGAATGTCTGTCTATCTGTCTGTCCCTGGGCAAAATAACTATTAAAAAATTGGGATGAAACGTGGCATGAGGGAAGAACCGTTAAAAAGATGAAATGGGTTTGAAAATGGGCCAAATCGGACTGGGAGTTGCAGAGAAATAACCACCCCTCTACCCCCTCCCCCTCCCAAAAAAAATCCATATGCATTTCCATTGGAAAAGATGTTCCCTATCTGTAGCATAGATAGACTGAAATGTAGCAGTTAGAGAACCCCCCAACCTCTCTCTAAAACTACCCTCCCTAAACTACCTCAGAGCACAACAATTGCCCAGCTGCTAGTGTCCCACACCTGTCAAACCATCCTGCAAATGGTCCTATCCCCAAAGATTATCCCCTGCAACATTTCCACCACCCCGCAAATTACCTTGTCAATTGTTCCACACCCAAAAATTACCTTTTGTAACTGCTACACAACCCCACATACTGCCCACACACCCAAAAACTACCTCTCTGCAACTGCACACACCACCCTGAAAACTGCCCCAGCCCCAAAAACTACCACCTCGCAATAACACCACTACCTCACAAACTAAGAACTGTACCGAGACAGTTATTTTTAGCGACTGAGGATGCTGGCATAAATTTGGGACAGGCCAAAGGATGATCCAACACAGGAAATATACTTTATTCATAGAATAAGTAGAAAGACCCAACACACGTGTGTGTGTGTGTGTGTATGCTCCTCTACCAAGTCAGGTCCTCGTTCAGCTGCAACTGCATTGCTCTGTTTCTGGCTGCAGCTTGCCACCCACAGAGTTCGATTGTGATCCCTGAGGCAGGCAGGATTGTGCCCCCGAAACACGGACCGTGTTGGGTCCTTCTACTTATGCTGTGAATAAAGCGCCACGTGACCTGAAAACGGTTTATGAATGGACCAATTTCCTTAAACTATTGAAAACTTATCTCTTCGACAAGATATATCATAAAGATCAACACGTGTAACTGTACTATCCTTAATATATCCAGAAATGTCGTTTAATGCCTTTTGCTTTAACACTCTCATGTATTTTACCACCATGTAACCCATACCCCTCTGTAAAACCAAATGTATATTCTCTTCTATTTCCAGTATCCATGACGAATTGTAAGCCACATTGAGCCTGCAAAGAGGTGGGATAATGTGGGATACAAATGTAATAAATAAATAAATAAATTTAAGCACCATTTCCTGTGTTGGATCGTCCTTTGGCCAGCCTCTACTTTCTCCTGCTCCTGCTGTTCCTTCATAGAGGTTCTTTCTGTTTGCTGTGCCTATAAATTTGAGACTCCCACTTAAGAGTACTTAAAGACATTCATCTGTAACTGCTGAACAGTTCAAGTTTATTACAGGCTTATACCCTGCCTGTCAAGAAAAGTCTGAGCAGCTTCCAATGCAAGAGGGGAAGAGAGGACAGAGAGGAAAAAGCAAAGGTCAGCAGAACAAAGGAGAGGAGGGGATGAAATATAATATAAACAGAAAAGCAAAGCACAGGGGGTATCATGTCTTCTAGGGCACCACTATTCCCAGGGAGTATGAGAGGAATAGGTTAATTATAGGTATTTATTTATTACACTTGTATCCCACATTTTCCCACCTATTTGCAGGCTCAATGTGGCTTACAAAGATTTGTTATGGTGATACCATAACAAGGAAAGAAATACAATTGGTGTTACAAAGGGATAACAGAAGACAAATAAGAAAGATTGGGGGCTTGTATGGAGAATAAGATAAAGTTTTGTCACTATTTTGATATATACAGTGCAATCCGCTTAAGTGCAAGGGTCTGGGACCAAAGAAATGCATGCAGTTAACCGGAGCGTGCACTTAACCGTTGTGACCCAAAGACGCTTGACATCTGATAAACATATGTACAGTACTGTTTATTATTATACATACAGTATACAGTCTCAGTTAACTGACATTAGGCTGGTTTGAAGTAATCAGTTATAGTCATCTGTACACTCTTGTGTCTGTGAGTTCCATAGACTACGTCTGCCAGACAGTAAAAACTGTCATAGCACTGACATCCATTGGCCTCCATATAGGCCCGCATGGTGTTGAGACTCTCCAGCACTCTTGCAAAAGTGACAGGAGGAGGTTGTTGAATTGGATCAATGATTATAGTAATGGTGGGTCATTTAGGAAAGAATTGATGTGCAAGTTACATGATTAAAGAAATTTTGTCCCGATTTTGAAGGCTCCTGGTACTTCTTGTCGCTGTTTATACTAATAGTGAAGCCAGTTCTGGTGATTATAACTGCCTGTCGCTATGCCTCTATCTATGAAAGTCCTCATTAGATACATGCTTCAATTGTATAGCGTAATCTTGGATGTTCTCTTGGTTATGTGTATTGAACTGTTTTAGATTTTCATTTCATACTTTGCCATTGTTCACTACTATATTGGATCATTTTTTATTTAGGCCCCCTTTTACCAAGCTGTGGCAAAAGGGGGCCTGCATTGGCATCGGCGCATGTTTTACACACGTGCCGAGGCCCCCTTTTACCTCAGCTGGTAAAAGGGTCGGTCTCGCTTTCCTTCAGGAAATGGCTTAGTGGCAAGTAAAGCACTTGCCACGTGGCCATTTCGAGGTGGGGCCCTTACCGCCACCCATTGAGGTGGCAGTAAGGGCTCCTGCGCTGACTCAGTGGTGATTACCACTGGGTAGTATCCGGCCCTGCAAATGAAATTACCACAACGGCCACTCGTTAGCTGGGTGGTAACTCAAAATTGATGTGCGTTGGGTGAGCATAGGCATCTACACGGCTTAGTAAAAGGATCCCTCACTCAAGCTGGTAGATAAACGGGCATTTTCGAAAAAGAAGAGCACCCATCTTCCGACACAAATCGGGAGATTGGTGTCCTTCTCTCAGGGTCGCCCAAATCGGCATAATTGAAAGCCGATTTTGGGCGTCCTCAACTGCAGTCCGTTGCGGGGACGACCAAGTTCAAGGGGGCATGTCGGAGGTAGGACTGGGGCGTGTTTAAGAGATGGGCGTCCTTGGCCGATAATGGAAAAAAGAAGGGCATCAATGACGAGCATTTGGTCCACTTTACTTGGTCCATTTTTTTTCACAACCAAGCCTCAAAAAGATGCACAAACTGACCAGATGACCACCGGAGGGAATCAGCGATGACCTCCCCTTACTCCCCCAGTGGTCACCAATCCCCTCCCACCCTAAAAAAAATGAATTTTTTCCACGCCTCTCTGCCAGCCTCAAATGTCATACCCAGCTTCATGACAGCAGTATGCAAGTCCCTGGAGCAGTTTTAGTGGGTGCAGTGCACTTCCGGCAGGCGGACCCAGGCCCACCCCCCCACCTGTTACACTTGTGGTGGTAAATGTGAGCCCTTCAAAACCCACCTGAAACCCACTGTACCCACATCCAGGTGCCCCCCTTCACCCCTTAGGGCTATGGTAGTGGTGTACAGTTGTGCGGAGTGGGTATGGGGGGTTGGGGGGCTCAGCACCGAAGGTAAGGGAGCTATACACCTGGGAGCAATTTGTGAAGTCCACTGCAGTGCCCCCTAGGGTGCCCGGTTGGTGTCCTGGCATGTGAAGGGGACCAGTGCACTATGAATGCTGGCTCCTCCCACGACCAAATGCCTTGGATTTTGTCGTTTTTGAGATGGGCGTCCTCAGTTTCCATTATCGCCGAAAACCGGGGACGACCATCTCTAAGATCGACCATCTCAACATTTAGGTTGACCATTTCTAAGGTCCACCTAAATGTTGAGATTTGGGTGTCCCCGACTGTATTATCGAAATGAAAGATGGACGCCCATCTTGTTTTGATAATACGGGTTTCCCTGCCGACGTCCTTAGAGATGGGCGCCCTTAGAGATGGTCATCCCCGTTCGATTATGCCCCTCAAAGTATCCTTCCTTCAGCAGCTATTTAGGTCTGCTTAGGTGATCCAAATATGGTCTCAATTTTTCCAATTTTCTCCCCTAGTCAGGTGATACCAAGTTTGGTCTGTCCCCTCCCCCATTAATTTTTTGCACACCTCTGATTTTTGCAGAATAGATGCTCTGATTACAGATATGGGAGTAGCCACTTACCGGTTAGAGTAAGGGGCTGAGAATAGAAAATCCTAGAATCCAATCCCACTGAATGGTCACTTAATCCTCCATTGTCTTGCATATAGACTTGGAAAATCTACTGTACTCAAATTTAACGCACTTTGAACTAATATTGAAAAGGTCTGAGCTAAATATAAATAAAGTAAGTAAATAAATACTGCCTGCCATGAAAGAACAGCTTCCCATGCTGACCATCTCCTCAATGAACTGCCTTTTTAATTGGATGAAATGTGTTAGAAGTCATTAACTGCAGAAGTGAATTACATACTCTCACCTGCTGGTGACTGAGATGGAAGGCTTCTTTACCCCAGTGTCGGTGAAGTTCTAGGATACCAATCAGATCACCAATTGCAGTGACAATCGGCAAACAGAGAACAGACTGGATACGAGTCCCTGAGTCCAGTCCTGTACCTTTGGGAAATCGCTCATCCTATATGGAACAGAAAAGAAAAATACATCAGTAAAGAGTTCAATAAAAAAAAAAGCACTGGCAAGCTAACATACACACACATACATTTCAGTGATACAACTTTTAGAGGTTGGGTGAGGGACATGGGAGCAGGAGGAGAGAATGTGTGGTTTCACACGGAAATACAACGTGCATCTACTTGAAGTGAACAGATTGATAGTAGAAGACTAGGGGGTCCTTCTACTAAGGTGTGCTGAAAAATGGCTTGTGCTGTTGTAGACGCGTGTATTGGACGCATGCAGGTCCATTTTTCAGCGCACCTGCAAAAAAAAGCCTTTTTTTTTGGCTGAAAATGGACTTGTGGCAAAATGAAAATTGGAGTGTGTCCATTTTGGCCCTGAGACCTCACGTCACCCATTCACTTAGCGGTAAGGTCTCATGTGTTAACCAGGTGGTAATCATCAGCACATGTACATTGATGATTACAGCCTAGTTATTTATTTAGATTTTGCTCACACCTTTTTCAGTAGTAGCTCAAGGTGAGTTACATTCAGGTATACTGGATATTTCTCTGTCCCAGGAGGGCTCACAATCTAAGCTTGTACCTGAGGCAATGAAGGGTTAAGTGACTTGCCCAAGATCACAAGGAGCAGCAGCAGGATTTGAACCGGACACCTCTGGATTACAAGACCGGTGCTCTAACCACTAGGCCACTCCTCCACTAGCATTGTGAGCAGGAAAATAAAATATATTTTGCAGTGCACTTAGTGGACACACATACAAAATGAAATTACCGCCCAGGCCAAGCGGTAGCCAGGCAGTAGTTCCGAATTGGCGCATGTTGGGCATGCATAAGCGCCCACGCGGCTTAGTAAAATGGCCCCTAGATGAGGTATTATGGTCTTCATCTACCATCTTTCGCTATCCACCAGGGGATCAATATTCAGAAACTGGTAATTAGAGTATTGCTGACCACCGCTGGCATTAAAGCAGGAAATTCAACACCTGGCCATATCTGGGCTTCAGCAATGAATTTTTGGCATTATGGAGCCAGCTAACACATACCCAGTTAAGTGTGATATTCAGCACTTAACCATCTATGGGTTACCGCATAAATATAGGACTGACTTTTACACGGTCCTATTTATGCAATCAATCTGTCTGGTTACGTTCTGAATATCAGCACATAACAGGCCAAGTGCTGACTCCACCCCGAACACCCCCAAAATTAGCCAGTTTTCATTTTGGCATAATCCGGTTATTTTCAGCGGCACTAAACAGTTAAGTGCTGCTCAAAATTAGTGGTTAGCCTCCAACAGGCGATTTAACTGGCCAGGAGCCATTTCTGGCCAGTTAAATTATGTTTTATTTTATTTATTTATTTATTTATTTATTGCATTTCTACCCCACATTTTCGTACCTATTTGCAGGCTCAATGTGGCTTACATAGTACCGTCAAAGCGTTTGCCTAGTCGGTTGATAAGATACAAGGTTGTATTGTGATCAAATGAGTTATATTAAGCAGCATAAAGAATGGTACAACTTCTTTAAAAATATGCCAAAGATATGCATAGATTTCACCCTAATTAATAAAAAGCGCAGTTATACATTTACCCCTAGATTCTACATAGCGTGATTTACATTGCGCATGCACATCGGTCACATTTTGGATTTGCGTGCACAACTTAGTTAACAAGTCAATCAGCGCCGATAATTGCCACTTAAAAAGCAACTGACACTAATTGGCATTAATTAGAATTTATGCGCAGAACTAAGCGTATTCTGCAACACGATGCGTGTAAATTCTAAGTTGCACAGTTGAAAAGGGGGCGTGGCCATGGATGGGTCACAAACATTTCACATTGTTATAGAATACACCCCGGTCCACGTCTAATTTAGAATACACTGGTCCGCGTCTAATTAAAACGCAGGGAAATTTAGGCCTATTCTATAAAGTATGCCTAAATTTAGGTGCACTTTAGAGAACACTCCTAGGCATATCTTTTTCTGCATGGATTTTTCAGACGACATATATAGAATCTAGTCCTTAGCACGGAGTCAAACTCTTAACGGTTATATTGAATGTATATGTTTTCTTAATGATTTCCTCATCAGTCCTTCACCAAATTAGAGTAGCATAATAAAAAGAAGATTTAAGGGAAAAATCCAGTAAGGGGGTAATTTTGTACACGGACCTCTCCTTGTAGGTGCTTCGATGCAGAACGATGACAGCTGTTCAATATCAGCACCTGGGTGCTCAGGTTCCTATAGAATACTAGTATAGCCCCGTATCAGCGGAATCAGAAAAGGTACAGAGAAGGGAGACAAAAATGATAAAGTGGCTGCGACAATTTCTCTCTGAGGAAAGGCTAAAATGACTAGGGCTCTTCAGCTTGGAGAAGAGACAGCTGAGGGGAGAAATGATAGAGGTCTATAAAATGCTGAGTGGAGTGAATTGCTTGTTTACTCTTTTCAAAAATACTAGGATTAGGGGGCATGCAATAAAGTTACTAACGAACAGATGCTCAAAAGTCAATGTTAAATACCGTGTGTGTTTATAGCCGTGGTTGAACTTAACGATTTCTAAACAGCAATTGATGCTCAAAGGAAATCGCATGCAAATTAGATGCACGGAAATTCTGCAAGCAACTCGGTAGGGAAAGCACTTTGCACATGCACAAAACAGTCTCTCGGTTAACGTCCTTATTCTGCACATGCCCAGGGAAAAAGGAACATAATTTTAATTATGTTGCCAGCTCCATTGTCCTGCTGCTGCATTGTCTCCATTCCTCTGCAGTGCTCTGATGCTGGCTCCACCTTCCTCCTGCAGCTCCTGAAACTCTCCTCTTGTTTTTTCTGCCACTTCGGGACTAAACTATGTCTACTCAATGATGTCACTCATGACACAGCAGACATCATAAGGGATTTCCCCAGCCAATTGGCTATCTGCTTTTGTTTCTCCACCCTTGTAGGATGGATTTCACTGTTGTCATGGGGCTGCTTGTATCTGAGTTGTTCCCTGACCTCCCACTGGCTGATCAGCCGTTTTGCTCTTCCTTAGCAAAAATGAAAATGCAGGCAAGAGCTCCTTCACATTTCACACACACGTGCAGAAACTATTAAAATATGCAAGCAGACTGCTCCACCGAGAAGTTGTGCAAGTAGACTGCTCCTCAGAGAAGTCACCCTCATGCAACAACAGCTCCAGACCTGCTGGAAAATTTTGCACATTAAAGGTAGACTCTCTTTTCAGTGCATCGCTCGGAAATATCTGTGCAGTGCTCGGAATGCTCATTTTAATACTAATGAGCTCTTTGTAATACATTTGGATAGGATTATTGTTAGCTGCTGTCCCAAATGGTAAAAACTGTGTAGAACTCCTCTATGCATTAGATGCTGAATGACGTAATTGCTAGACAGGCTAGAACCAGTCTAAATCAGATGTTGCTAGCACGGTAAGCTTTGAGCATCAGGCCCCAAGAAGTAAATTTAAAACAAACCGGAGAAAATATTTATTCAATCAACGTGTAATTAAACTCTGGAATCTGTTGCCAGAGAATGTGGTGAAAGCATTTAGCTTAGCAGGGTTTAAAAAAGGTTTGGAAGTGATGTCACCAGGCAGCATGGCTGCTTAAGGAGAAAGCTCCCACTCACCTTGACCAAATTTGTTGCGAATCCCCAGCATTAGCAACAACTGGCAAGTTTTGAAAAGGGATTTCTGCTGTAGTGAGGCTTCTCTGTGGATCGGGGTAAGCATACAGGCAAGCCTTTCCCAGTTTGCATATACAAACAGTGCGGCCGTGAACTGTGTGGCAGGCCCGATGGCGGAGGATCCGCGCTCCCCGCAACAAGCTTTGGATCTCTCCCCCCGAGACATGTTTCTATCCGGGGATAATTCTGATAAAGGAGAAGCGCTACAGCTCCCCGAGCTGCGCGATTGGCTAAAGGAGATTCGGATGGATCTGAAGGGGGTTCGTTCAGACTTGGCCTCACTGGGTGCCAATCGGAGGGGGGAGATATGCGACCTAGGCAACAGCCTTGAAGAGATGGAGGGACGTTTTTAGGAGCATGTGGAGGCGATGGGTTCTTTAGACTAGCAGGTCACTGATCTCCGCTCAGGGCACCAGCAATTGGCAGATAAACTAGAAGACCTTGAGTATCGAGGCCATCGACATAATCTACGTTTTCGTGGTTTGCCTGAGGTACCTGCATACCTGGACTGTGAGGTGGTGGTGCAGCGCTTGGTGAGCTCGCTCCTTACGGAGGCTAGCATGCCCGTAGATCCTGCTGTGGTTCTCCTGGACTGGACACATAGAGCTTTGGGCCCTGGGAGAAATAATCTATCAAAAGGATATCATCGCATGTTTCCAGGATTACAAACTTAAAGAGCGAGTGTTGCAGGCGGCCAGGAAGATCCCTAATTTTCGTTGGGATACGTACTCTGTACTCTGCCGTGCGGAGTTAAAGCAAATTACTGCGAAATTACGAGAAATGGACATTTGGTACCGTTGGTGCCATCCATTTGCTCTGGTGTTCTATAAAGATGGGCACATGCACCAGATTAAATCAGTGGCAGAGGCCCGAGAGATCCTATCGGAGGGAGATCCGATTGCACGTATGGCAACTCCTAATAAACAGGATATAACAAAAGAGAGGGAACGAAGTACAAACTAAAGTCCAAACAAAAAAAACTTTTTCATCCATTTGGATACAGAAAGTGAAAGTGCCTTGGTGCTTTGTAGCTTTTACTATATGAGACGTGGGGTAAGGAATAATATATTGTAGAGGAATATATTCGAGTTATTCCCCAAGTTTTCCACGTCATCACTGTGACCCCTGACGCAGGTGCTAGTCACCGAAACACGGCCCGTGTCGGGTCTTTTTGTCAAGGCTCATTCATTAAAGAACTGTGTTCCATTTTTAAAGGCCCGTGGTGCTGTTTTTTTTGTTTGAACTCCTAATAAACAGAAATCCAACCTGGCCATTTCGGCTCACCTGAAGTGGCAGCTGGTGGAGAAAGGCCACAAGCGCTTACAACACCAGCAGTCTGCGAGCAAACTTCCATGATGTATTTGATTATTTCAAGAAATATTCTTTGTTATATTTTGCTTGTTGACCTTGTTTTGCTATGGCATGGGCTGGGTAGAGGAGCCTATCTTCTATGTTACTATATGTGGTTATGAATGATGTTTGGGGAAGCTCCAAATATAAGTTTTTTATATCTTTGGTTGGGGTGAAAGAATGGGAGTTGGGTTTCACTTTCTCTATCAGATGCCTCTTCTCTGGTGGGGGAGGATCTTGGAATGTTAAGAGGTGGGTGGGTGGGAGGGAGGGGGGAGAGGGGAAGTTGTGCTTAGGATAAGACTAGAGTGGGAGAGGAGGGGTGGTTTGTGGATTGGGCAGGAGGGCTGATTGTCAGACCTCGAGTGTTTTTCCTCTTCAGTGTCTTATACTCTTAGATGTCTGATGTATCATTAGTGCTCCTGAATGTAAGGGGGCTGAACACTCCTATGAAACACCAGCTCTTACTCAAGGAGTTGATTTGATTGAGGGTTGATGTCGCCCTGATTCAGGGCACACATTTGAGGCCAGTACACGAATACCTTTGTCACCATCCCAAATTTCCCTTGGCATATTTTGCCTCGAATCGGGGGGGGGGGGGGGGGGGGGGGGTCTAAGACTAAAGGGGTCATGATCGCCTTTAATAATTCCTGTCCTTGGCAAATTGAGAAAGTAATTCGAGATCCGGGAGGCCGATTTGTATTAGTAGTTTTTTCTTTGGGGACTTCCAAAGGCACCCTAGTAAATATTTATGGGCCCAATGTAGACCATGGCAATTTTTTCCACCAACTGGATCAACACTTGCTAAAGCATAGGATGGGATCCTTGCTGATAGGGGGTGATTTTAACTTGACTATGGATCCTCGTCTGGATAATTCATCAGGGGCAGCCCAATACGCACAGCAGAATTGATTACTGTTAAGTGCTTTTCTGGCAAAGTGGCAGTTGCTGGACCTCTGGCATTTGGCTAATCCTTCAGGTAA
Organism: Microcaecilia unicolor; assembly: GCF_901765095.1. Classification (NCBI taxonomy): domain Eukaryota; kingdom Metazoa; phylum Chordata; class Amphibia; order Gymnophiona; family Siphonopidae; genus Microcaecilia; species Microcaecilia unicolor. The sequence goes on along the minus strand of NC_044033.1, from coordinate 268,820,323 downwards.
AACTTATACTTATTTCTCTTCTGTTTATAAATCCTTTTCCCGTATTGATTTTTGGCTTGGGGACCACTCCTTGCCTAGGGTGGTGCAGAATCATCAGATTCTACCCCGTACATGATCTGACCATAATCCTGTGTTGTTGCAGCTTTATTAGTGATGCCTAGAGCTCATTTTGATTGGTGTCTAGATGACTCATTGCTGATGGATGTGACCTATCTTCTCCAGTTAGAGAACTTGATTAAAGAATATATCCAATTCAATGATACTGGAGAGGTTAAACCGGATGTTTTATGGGATGGTTTTAAGGCAGTAATGTGGGGTCATTTTATTGCGTTGTGAGCGCATGTGCAGAGGGAAAGGCATCAAGTGGAGGATTTGCTTCGCAAGTGACTAGTGGTGGTGGAACACTTGATAGGTCAGCAGGCTTCTGGGCCTGCTCCACATTTGATAGATCGGGCGCATCACATTCAGCAAGAGTTATTTGAGCTACAAGTAGCTGAGGTCACTGAGCAACTTCAACGCGTGTGTCAGTCTCACTTTGAGTTTGGCAATAAAGCTAGTAAGCATTTGGCTCACCAGTTTAAACAGCGGCGAGGTCGAACTTATGTTCCCAGTCTTAGAGACGCCGCCGGTAAGGTGTGGTCTGACCCGGCCTATTTGCAGCAACAGTTTCGGGAATATTATACACAGCTTTATACTTCGGATATTGACCCATCAGAGTCTGTCACCTCTGCCTATTTAGATTGAGTGGCTCTACCAAGTTTACCCACCACTGCGCAGCAGCGGCTCTCTAGGCCCATTGCGGTAGAGGAAATTTTACATGCAATTCGCGAGCTGGCTCCTGGTAAAGCCCCGGGTCCCAATGGCTTCACAAACAAATTTTATAAAGTTTTTGGCAAACTCTTGGCTCCCCTGCTGCTGAAAGTGTTTAACTCTTTTATTGATGGCCATCGGCTCCCTGAGTCTTGGAAGTTGGCGACTATTGCATTAATACTGAAGCCTGGTAAAGATTCTCAATTATGCAGTTCTTACCATCCTATTTCCCTACTGGGGGTTGATTATAAACTTTTTACCAAAATACTAGCTTCACGTTAGCAGGTGCATCTTCCTCTGTTGATTCATGAAGATCAGGCTGGTTTTGTCCAGTTGCATTAGATGCATGATAATATTCGTAGAGCACTTCATATTGTTCATGGGGCTGAGATGGAGGGGGTTTCACTTTGTTTACTGTTGCTAGATGCTGAAAAAGCATTTGATAGGGTACACTGGCCCTTTCTGTTTGGAATTTTAGATAGAGTAGGGGTTTCGAGTAGTTTTATGCATTGGCTTCGGCTTATTTACGAAAGACCCATGTGCTTCAGTTCGGGTTAATGGTCAGCGCTCCTCTGCTTTCCGGTTGTTTCGAGGTACACGACAGGGAAGTGCCTCGTCTCTCCTTCTGTTTGCATTGGCTATAGAGCCTTTGGGTATTCTAGTCCAGGCACACCTGGATATCCAGGACTTGTGAAGGGGGACAATTGAGTCTAAGATTCTTTTGTTTGCTGAAGACATATTACTCTCCCTTTCAAACCCTATCACTTCCTTTTCAGTAGTGACTTCCCTGCTGCATGAATATAGCCAAATCTTGGGATTTAAAATTAACATGAACAAATCAGAAGCGCTTAATATTTCCATTCCGGTTAATCAGAAACTCTTTCTAGAGGTGCGGTTCCCCTTTCGGTGGACTCCGGGGCATATCCGGTATTTAGGTGTCAATTTGACCTGTCGGTTGCAAAATCTATATGAGGCTAATTTTCCAGGTAAAATTTGCTAGTTATTTTTGGAGCTCGATCGTTGGGAGGGACTGACAATCTCTTGGTTGGGGCGTATCAATGCAGTTAAGATGATTTTGCTGCCTGAGTTACTTTATCTATTTATGGCACTCCCTATCACCCTACCAAATAGGTTTTTCCGAGGTTTACAGAGTAGAATCTTTTCCTTTATCTGGGAAAAGAGTCCGCCTCGTGTGCAGAGAGCAGTGATGTATCAAATGAGAGCTCAAGGGGCAATGGGGGTCTCTTTCTTTTTCAAGCATTATCGAGTTGCCCATCTTCGCATTTTAGCAGAGTGGGTACAGGGGGGTGATAAGATATGGAAATCATTGGAGCAGAACTGGCTTCCTTTATACCCGTTGAAGGCCGTCCCGTGGCTCCCCAACCCTCTGTTACATGAATTGATTCGGGAGGTTCCGCAGCTTATTCATGGGCCCTTATTAACCTGGAGGACAGTTAGGGGGAAATCTTTTCCTGGTAGGGTGTATTTTCTGCATACAAGTATTCGCTATGCTCCGCAGTTTGTCCCGGGCACTCTGGATCCTTCTTTTCGGGCATGGGAGAGACTAGGTTTGTGTGAGTTAGGGCAGATCTGGGAGGAGGGGGAACTGCTTCTTCTCCCTGATATACGAGAGGAATATGGGCTCCTGGCCTCTAATATTTTCCAGTATCATCAAATGTGAGACTTAATTATCAGAAGAGCACAAAGTGAGTTGGGGTTGGCAGAATCCCAACTGGAGCAGGCAATGGTGGGTGGGGGAGGTAGGGGAGGGATTTCCCGACTTTATAGAACCCTTCTTTCTTATGCTAAACCTGTTATGCACTATCTCCTTAAATGGGAGTCTGTTCTAGGAGTTTCATATGAATACTCTCAGTGAGAACAAGTGTTTAAATCGCTTCTTAAGGTATCTGTATCTAGTGCTCTGATGGAAAATGAGTACAAAATTTTGTATAGTTGGTATTGCACGCCTAAGCATTTAGTGGCTATATTTCAAACAGGGTCTCCAATGTGCTGGCGTCAGTGCGGCATGGTGGGAGACATGGGCCCATAGACGCCCGGTTTAAGAGGCTTGGACAGGCCAAGTCTCCCCTGCTGTGCTCTGAGAGGTTTAAATTGTTGATTTACCTCCATCCTCACAGCAGGAGCTGCAGTGAAAGCCCTCTAGCCTTGTGTAACCAGTTGTATAAATTGGTTTATGGTTTGTTTACCATACTGCTGGGAGAGCAGGGGGAGGGGGGGGGGGGTTGGCTGGGTTGCCAGGGAGATATTTAACTAGGATGACTTCCTGACCTGCACTGAGAACAGATAGCAGCAGAATCGGACAACCAGACAACAAAGGTAGAAAAGATCATTTTATTTTCATTATAGTGTTTGGAATATGTCCACTTTGAGAATCAGGTGCTCAACATTAAAAGATTATATTTATTTACTTATTTATGGCATTTTATCCCACATTAAACATGAATTAGGGTGTTTTGTGGCTCTACATGAAAATTGTGATGATATGATCCCTTGTTTCATATTGTTAACGGTCTGCATTTTCCGTATGGGTGGTATATTGGTGTATTAGGGTCTGCCCAGTGTTATGGTACAGTAAGGTTCTGAGTGTGTTTTTGCACAAAGTTGTGCATAGTGTTTTGCATTTGAGCGATTGTGCTTAGAATATGCTTTGAGCAACCACTTTATTCTTTGACATATGATACATATCTAATATCTAAATTTAATAAAAGGTATTGTGACTTTTATTTTTATCTATTTATTTTTTTCTGTGTGTTATCAGACAATTATGGATTTAAGCCCCACCCCCTAACCCCGCCCCCTTTAGCCTCCCAAAACAGTTGGGCCACCGACCGCCTATGCATGGGCCACATATGGTGGTCCTGTCCTCAAGCACAAGAATTCTGAACTAATGTTTTGAAATTTGTTTTCTCTTTCACCAAAACTTCATACTCCCTGAAGTTAGAACACTGTCTCCTGCATTTCAGACTGCGGGGTGTGAAGGTGGCTGTCCATAAGCTACTCTCACGTGTTTGTAGCAAGTAAGTTCATACTAGCTGCGGCCTGGAAGAAACCTACCTTACCAGGACTTAGGGCTATTTTGCGGAAACTAGCCCATATTCATTTGATGTCTAAACTAACGGCTCTGCGTAGCGTACTGGCTTACTCTCATATCTGGGACCCTTATGTGCAGTGGACTGCCTGTCCTGACTCTTCTCTATCCATTTTGTAGTTGGTTAACTGGGGGAGGGGATTGTTCAGGTGGGAGGGGGGTTACACTTATTGATTGTTATCTGATGTTTAGTAATCTTTTTGATGATTATGACATTGCTATATGTATTTTGTATGATTAAGCTTTAATAAAAAATATTTTGAAATGAAAAAAAAAGTTTGGATAATTTTCTAAAAGTCCATAAACCATTATTAAGATGGGCTTGGGAAAATCCACTGCTTATTTCTAGGATAAGCAGCATAAAATCTGTTTTACTGTTCTGGGATCTTGCCAGGTACTTGTGACCTGGATTGGCCACTGTTGGAAGCAGGATTCTGGGCTTCATGGACCTTTGGTCTATCCCAGTATGGCAACACTTATATTCTTAGGCACATGGAGTTACATCAACCATACTTCTAATGTAACTGCATGTGCCCAAATGTGGTAAGGGAATGCATAACTTACAGTATTCTGTACACTTATGCACTCAAGAAATGTGTTAATGTGGACAATCTGTAAGTGCTCTTTAACTGACTAGGCATGAGCCAAAATTAAGCTGTTTAACTCTGATGGAAATATTTGCATTAGTTATAGGAAGAAAACAAAACTATCAATTAAAATATATACTGAGTATTTCCTGGGCTAACAGCATCACACTACAGACCAGAAAACTAACATTTTCCTCTTCAAAAAATTTGGTAATATAATCTATAGCTTTGAAAATGACTCTTTTCTCTTTTTTGACAGTGGCGTACCGAGGGCAGGGCGGTGGGTGCGGTCTGCCCCGGGTGCAGGGAGCAGCCGCATGGCTGTTGGCTCTGCTGGTTCCCTGCTCCCTCTGCTGTTACTTCTGGTTCCTGGCCAGAGGGAGCAAGGAACCAGCGGAGCCGACAGCCACGTGGCTGTTCCCAGCAGGTAGGAAGAATGCACCGGGGGGGGGGGGGGGGGGGGGGTTGGAGGTGGTATGCCGGGGGGAGGATCATGCTGCACCCAGGAGAGAAGGACGATGCTGCACCCGAGGGAGGGTGCGCAGCGGTCCTCCGCCCCGGCTGGCAGTCGATCAAGAAACGCCACTGCTTTTTGAGCACCTCTCATCTCACCCTCTTTCCCTAAAACCTCAACCATATCAGCTGTCCATCATCCTTTAAAAGCACAATGCAATTTACCCCCAGAATATCTTCTACTAACAGCGTGTTCCTGGATTTGGCTACATGTGCTGATATCGTGGTGCCATATGAAATGGGCCCCGTTGGAGTGAGCCGCAAATGTCCTTCCTTTGTTCCCAATGGCGTGAACAAACACAGGCTCTGTTAGGAAGAGAAAAGAACACTTAGCAACAATATTCTACCAGTAAATTTAAATGTATTTATAAAGTACTATTCAAAAAAGCAAAACAAAAAAATACAAGTTTTTAAAAAATCAAACTTATTTTATAATGGCTGGCAGAACCATTGCGAGAGGTAGGAAGCAGGGCAGCCAGAGAAAAGAACTGTCTCTTTGCCAACCAGCTTTTCCTTGTGGCCCACATGATTAATAGATTAGTTGAATGAACCATGAGGTATTCCATAAATATATTTCACTGTTTGGTTCCAACTGCTGGAAGGGAAGAGGTATGCAGCTGAGGTGCATAGGAATTACAGCAGGAGTGGACAACCTTTATACAGAGAATGCCACATCTCTCTCCTTCCCTCTCCCACCTCCTAGTATCCAGCATTTCTTTCCTTCCTTACCTCCTCCCTTACCTCCATGGTCTCCAGAATCTCTGTCTTTCTTTCCACCCTCCCCCCCCCCCCCAAGCTGTATTAATTCGTTCCCTCCCTCTCGGCCAGCATGAAGCCTTGGGCATTTGTCAGCTCCTGCCCCCTCTGAACTTCCTCATATTCAAAACCCTTCCAATGTGAGGTAAGCAGGGAAGGAAAATCTGGGAGATGCCTTGGCACATATGGAGGGGTATAATCGAAAGGGGCGCCCAAGTTTTCCTGAGGACGTCCTCGCAGGACGTCCCAGCAAAGGGGCGGGGAAACCCGTATTATTGAAGCAAGATGGGCATCCCTTTCATTTCGATAATACGGTCGGGGACGCCCAAATCTTGACATTTAGGTCATCCATAGAGATGGTCGTCCTTAGACTTGGTCGTTTCTGATTTTCGGCGATAATGGAAACTAAGGACGCCCATCTCAGAAATGACCAAATGCAAGCCTTTTGGTCATGGGAGGAGCCAGCATTCGTAGTGCACTGGTCCTCCTGACATGCCAGGACACCAACCGGGCACCCTAGGGGGCACTGCAGTGGACTTCAGAAAAAGCTCCCAGGTATATAGCTCCCTTACCTTGTGTGCTGAGCCCCCCAAAACCCAGTACTCATAGCTGTATACCACTACCATAGCCCTAAGGGGTGAAGGGAGGCACCTACATGTGGGTATAGTGGGTTTCTGGTGGGCTTTGAAGGGCTCACATTTTCCACCAGAAGTCTAACAGGTAGAGGGGGGGCCTGGGTCTGCCTATCTGAAGTGCACTGCACCCACTAAAACTGCTCCAGGGACCTGCATACTGCTGTCATGGAGCTGGGTATGATATTTGAGGCTGGCAAAAAATATTTTTGAGGGTGGGAGGGGGTTAGTGGAGGTCATCCCCGATTCCCTCCGGTGGTCATCTGGTCAGTTCAGGCACCTTTTTGTGGCTTGGTCATAAGAAAAAAAAGGACCAGGTAAAGTCATCCAAGTGTTTGTCAGGGATGCCCTTTTTTTTTCCATTATGGGTCGAGGACGCCCATGTGTTAGGCACGCCCAAGTCCCGCCTTTGCTACACCTCCGACATGCCCCCGGGAACTTTGGTCGTCACTGCGATGGAAAGCAGTTGGGGACGCCCAAAATTGGCTTTCGATTATGCCGATTTGGGTGACCCTGTGAGAAGGACGCCCATCTTGCGATGTGTCAAAAGATGGGCGTCTTTCTCTTTCGACAATAAGCCCCCACCCCCCTCACTTCCAACACCTCATGGACCGCATAAAAGTTAGTCGCAGGCCACATGTGACCTGTAGGTTGCCCACTCCTGGATTTGAGGGTAGGGGGAAAGCAAGGACATTTTATGGAAGAAAGCTGGTGTAGCTGCACTAGGGGATGAATAATGGACCTTCCCACCAGTCCACTGTATACTAGGGCTAAAGTCTTCTCTGCCCCACCGAATTTAACTCAGCAACAGTCCTGACTGCAAGTTCTATCAAAGAGAAGCAAAAAAAAGCAGACAGTCCACAGTCAGAAGATAGAGTCGTTTGTTTTGTTGATTTTTTCCAAATACAAATAAAAAACAAAATGCCCCTCCGTGTACACCATGAATATTTATGGAACCATAAGGTTCTGAGAATTCAAGTCTATGGATTTAGGACTAAATTCTATAAATGGTGCCTATAAAATCAGCGCAAAAAAAAAAATAGCGCTTAGTGTTATTTTATAAATGGAGCTTAAAGTTAGGTGCTGTTTACAGAATAGCTCTTCACGCCAGGAACCATGACTGCATTTATGCATGACCATTCACACCAACAACACCTTGGTGTAAATCCCTGTGCCTAAATTAGGCACGGATCCCCCTTTATAATATAATAATTAACATAAATTAAAGTAACGCTCCTGATCCGCCCATGATCCTTCCATGGCTGCGCACGCTAAAAATAAGTACACTCTAAACAATAGAGACGCCCATATAGCTCTAAGCATTTAGCACATGCTAATCATTAGTGTGCAATAAAAGCACTAGCGTGCCTTTGTAAAAGACCCCATGAGCCAGTACTATGCTATTATTCCCTCTTATTGTTTAGAAGACTGAGATGTTTAGAACTACATGAATGATTTAAGAACAAAATATGGAAACTGCTAGTTTTGCAATATGTTGCATGACAACGTGGATTTTTTTGCTTCTATTTTTGATTAAATTCAGTCTATATCTATACATTCCCACCTCCATCTAGCATACCAATATTGCAGAAATATTGTTACAGGAAATCTGGAAAGACTGTGAAATATATTCGTAATATCATATTTTGTATTGTTTTAGGAAATACTTACATTATTGCATTCTCCCAAGAAATATAGTGCAAATCCATCAGCTTTTGTCGCTGCCAAAGAAAAAAAAAGAAATCATTGTTTTCAGAAGGTGATTCAGAATTCAAGTTCTGACTTGTTTCACTGCAGCTATCAATGAGAGATAGTCATGGGCCTGTAGGCTGAGTAACCTCAGGTTTTCAGGAGTAATTCACACTGAATTGGAGACCAAGGATGAGGTATACCGAAGGGCCTTTTTTCATTTTACACTCATAGGAATAACACTTAGCACATCTGGTCCCAAATCAAGTCGAATCACATAGGGATAATTTTCACACTTGGTCCGCAGGTACTTTTACCTGCAAACTTTAAATAGATTTTCTAAAGATTATTGCTTCTATTTTTTTACTCGTTCCAAAAATACAAAGACTAGGGGACACTCGAAGTTACATGGAAATACTTTTAAAACAAATAGGAGGAAATATGTTTTTCACTCAATGAATAGTTAAGCTTTGAAACTCTTTGCCGGAGGAGGTAGTAACAGTGGTTAGCTTATCTGGGTTTAAAAAAAGTTTGGACAAATTCCTGGAGGAAAAGTCCACAGTCTGCTATTGAGAAAGACATGGAAAGCAACTGCTTGCCCTGGGATTTGTAGTATGGAGTGTTGCCATGATTTGGGTTTCTGCCAGTTACTTGTTACCTGGCTTGGCCACTGTTTGGAAAACAGGATCCTGGGCTAGATGGACCATTGGTCTGACCCAGTATGGCTACGCCTATGTTCTTATGTATTGATAACTGACTCAAGTAAAATATGTACACTAATATGCATCTGGTATTTGGGAGTGTAATTTTAACATACACACAAACTGCCAAGTAAAAAACAAACTATGGTGAGAGATTCCAGGTATACCAACAACATATAATCAAAAAAGAAAGATAAAAATGCCTCAGTACAATACTGTTCATACCTCTGCTGTAATAAAAAGCAGAGGATAGGCCAGAAAACACTTCTTCATCAAAGAAAAGCTTATGAAAATCATAGTGAACGTAGTTTCTAGTACCTGCTATACAACAAAGATTGTTAAAAGGAGTAAATAGAAATATTTGTTTCCAAATATCAGTAATATAGATGTTGAAAATAATCCAAAATCCTGATGGGAATGCAGCTGGACAGTGAAAGGGGGTCACCCATTGGGATTTTAGAATATTCAGAGAATGTAGTAAACACCAGTTAGCATATTAGAATTTTAAAAAAGATTTGGACGTCCATACACCATTAAGGTGAACTTAGGAAAATCCAATGCTACTTCCTAGGGGGCCCTTTTGCTAAGCCGCATAAGCATCTACGCATGCCCAACACGCACCAAAATGGAGTTAGAGCCCGGCTCCTGTGTGGCTCTTGCGGTAATTTCAATTGTGGCGCACGTCCGATACACGCGTCCAAAAAATAATTTTTATTTTCGGATGTGTATCAAGTGGCATTTGATGCATGTAGGTCATTACCGCACAGTTACCGTGTGAGATTTTACCACTAGGTCAATGGCTGCCGGTAAGGTCTCAGACCCAAAATGGACACGTGCCAATTTTGATTTTGCCACACATCCATTTTCAGCAAAAATTTAAAAAGGCCTTTTTTACAGGCACGCTGAAAAATGGATCTGCGCGCACCCAAAACCCGCGCCTACACTACTGCAGGCTGTATTAAAGTGCATCTTAGTAAAAGGACCCGTAGGATAAGCTGCGTGAAATCTTTTTTACTCTTTTAGGATCCTGTCAGGTACTTGTGACCTGGACTGCCCACTGTTGGAAACAGGATATTGGGCCTGACGGACCTGTGGTCTGTCCCAGTAAGGTGACGCTTATATACTTATGTATGAAGAAGCAGCCTAATGGTTAGTGCAGCAGCCTGAGAACCTGGGGAACTGGGTTCAATTCCCACTACAACTCTTCGTAACGCTGGGCAACTCACATAACCCACCATTCCCTCAGATACAAAATAAGTACCTGTATATAATATGTAAACCGCTTTGAATGTAACCACATTACTGAATACATACCAGACCAAACCGCTAAAATACTACCAGTACATCAATTACATTTTTATGATTTGGACTGGTGGGGGGGGGGGGGGGGGGGGGGGGGAAGAAACTCTGAAACAATTTTACAATTCCTTCAATACATACCATCCTACAATCAGATTCAAAATTGACTACTCACCAGAAAAAGTCAATTTTTTGGACACCACAGTCTCAATCAGCGATGGCTATATACAAACATCCATATACAAGAAACCCACAGACAAATGCAGCTACCTTCACAACTCCAGCTTCCACCCTTCACATACAAAAAGATCCATTATTTACAGCCAAGCCACAAGATACCACCGTATCTGCTCTGACCCAGGGGACAGAGACAGACACCTCGAAACCCTGACTGCATCCTTCAAACAAAAAGGCTACAACCCCAAAATAATCTCCAAGAATATTGCCTCCTCCCTCAAAACACCCAGGGAAAATCTGCTACAGTACAAAGAAAAAAAAATCACAGACAGAATCCCCCTTATAGTGACATACAACTCAGAGCTGGAAAATTTAAGAAAAATCATAAGAGATCTGCAGCCTCTACTCCAGGAGGATGAATTACTGAAAGAGATATTCCCACCTCCACCAGTGCTGGCTTTCCGACATCCACCCAACTTAAAACACAAGCTAATTAGAAGTAAGCTCCCAACACAGACTCAAAAAGAAAAGAATGGCACACATCCTTGCAATATATCTAGCTGCAGGGACTTCCGGTGAAGGCATGGAGCAGTAAAGACGCGAGGCAGAGCTGCTCCGGGGCACCTCAACTAACCTGCACAAGTTCTATCCCGCATCTCCTCGGGAGACAACGACCGGCAGTCTGCCGATACCTGCCTTACGTTCTGGAAGACGGGGGAAACAGCTGCGGGTCAGATGGCGACGAAACTGGCTAGAAAAGAACTGAAAGAAAAAAGTTGCACCAGCGAAAACATAATGGCGGATAAGAACACGCCGCCGTCGCCCTCGCCCAGCTCAACTTGGACGGCGGAGATCACCGACGAGGTGAGGGCGGCGGTTGAGCAAACGGTGGGATCGAAGCTCCAGCTGATCCTGGAGAAATTGGAGGGCTTTGAGGAGAGACACGCTAAACTAATAACGGAGCTGCAGGCTGTCCAACAAAGAGTAGGGCAGACCGAGGAAGACATACTGAAGGTCTCGGAGGACGAGACGGGCAGCAGAGTTTTGAACCGACTGGAGAGGGGAGAGGTGACTAAGTGGGAGGCCAGCAAGAAGCAGATTGCAGTAGTCTAAACGAGAGGTAACAAGGGTGTGGATGAGGGTTTTGGTAGAGTGCTCGGAAAGAAAGGGGCGGATTTTACGGATGTTGTAAAGAAAGAAACGACAGGTCTTGGCAATCTGCTGGATATGAGCAGAGAAGGAGAGAGAAGAGTCAAAGATGACCCCAAGGTTTCGAGCTGAGGAGACAGGGAGAATGAGAGAGCCATCAACAGAAATAGAAAATGGGGGGAGCGGGGAGGTGGGTTTGGGGGGGAAAATGAGAAGCTCGGTTTTGGTCATATTTAATTTCAGGTGGCGTTGAGACATCCAGACAGCAATGTCAGACAATCACGCTGAAACTTTGGTTTGGATGCAAGGTGAGATATCAGGGGTAGAAAGGTAGATTTGGGAGTCATCAGCATAGGGAAGGGGGCAACCAGTAAGGAAGGTAACTGAAGTAGCAGGGAGGTGGAGTCAGGGCAGACAAACACCCATAACAGAGACAATTATCAGAAGATCTCTGGAGGAGATACCAAGGGTTATCCACAGTGCAGAACTGCAGGAATGCCAATTCCGGGTAGTGCATAGAGCGTATTTCTCACCACAAAGGGCCTTTTATGCAGGGGTTATAGATACGGATCAATGCCAAAAGTGCAAGCAGGGGGGAGCATCCTTTATACATTGCATGTGGCAGTGCAGGTACATTAATGCGTTTTGGCAGAGAGTGAGGCAATTTTTAAGTATGGTACTGGGGTTCCCGGTCATTTTTACCTTTGAAAGAGTGATGTTTAGTATCACAGGAAAGTGGGAAGGAGGTACAAGGGGAGAAAGAATGTTGCTCAGTAAGTCCTGTATAGTTGGGAAGAAATGCATTCTTAATCATTGGGTATCAGATACCCCCCCTCCCCCCCTCCTCGTTCTGGTACTGGAGGAATAAACTTCACCAACTCCTGCTATGGGAATCTAGGGAAGCCCGAGTATCGCCAAAAAGACAGGAGAGGTTCCTGGCCACTTGGAAGCGATATCTTAATAAAATATCCCCAAGAGCTCGCAGCCAAATCTTGAACAGGTTGCCATGGGCTATTAAAGGAGGTGTGGAATAGTATGGTCTAGGCAAGCATGCAGACTAGGAAATGGAGAAATTTAGCAAGGGAGGGGGTTTGGGAGGAGGTGGGGTGGGGGGAGGGGGAGGGAGGAACCTTGATACTGAACTTTAAGGAGTAATCTTGTGACAGATTGTATTTGTCCTATTGGAATATCTGTTAGGGTATAAGGGAGTAAAGGGAGTTAAAGATTAAACAAAAATAAGTAATGGAAACAGGCAAGCCAAGTTATTGCTCAGTTGGTATTCCTTCTCTCTTTTACTTATTGATCTAGACCAAGAGGCTAATACATCGAAAGTTTGTATTGTTCTATACTTGATTCCATCAATTAAAATTGTGACAAATAAAAATGTTCACACATAAAAAGTTGTAAGGAGGGGAAGGGGGCAGGGGGGGAGAAAACGAAAAACAGTGATTGACGATGTTGGGTATGTTGTTGGAATGTCGATTTTGTATTCTGATCCATGTTGTATGAATAATCCAAGTTGATTTGTATTATACATATCGTCAATAAAACAGTTTAAACATATCTCACAGGACCCCACAATCATTCACAAAGGAAAAATATTCAACATTAAAGAATCTTTCACATGCTCATCTTCCAATGTGGTACATATCATTCAGTGTAAAAAATGCAACGAAGGCTGCTACATTGGAGAAACAAGTCAGATGCTAAAGAAGAGATTTAATTTACATAGACATCATATGAAAAATGCCAGTACAAACCATAATGTCACGCCTGTGGGACAGCACTTTACAAAACCAGAACACTGTACCAGTGATGTCATGGTAAGGATCCTGAAAGGGAACTTTAAATACAGGAACGTAAGACCTTTGAAGTCAAAATGATTAAATATTTTGACACCCACCAGACAGGACTTAACAAAGATCTGGGTTTTCTAGCCCATTACAAAGCATAAAATTGTATTGCTTTGTAAATTGCAGTGCTCTCCTGTCTCCCTGACTCTCACCTATCCACCCCCATCCTGTTAGACTGTCACTGAAATGCTTTGATGTTTTCACTCATCTCCTGTCTCCATGCATATAGACATCAAATGCTTTGATGTTTCGCTCATATATACTGTCATCTACCAACATTTGCTCATCTTATTTTCTTTTCCATGTTTTATTTTGTTTTATTTCTATTGATTACCTTTAAAAGTGGACTAACACGGCTACCACACCTCTCTACTCAATGTAACCACAGAAAGGCAGTAAATCAAATCCCATTTCCTTTCCCTTTTTCAACAACAAGAAAAAGACAAAAATATGAAATTTTGGCTGCACTCCCTCCCCCCACCCCTACTAAGCAGGTCTTCACTACAGTCAAACAGCAGCCTGCAATGTGATATGTACTATATTCAAAACTTGATTTTCTTTCAGTATAATCTGTTTGTTCAAATTTGTTAAATGATAATAGTTTTGGTTATCAGGGAAGTAAGCAGTAGAATAATCTTTTGGTGGATTTAAGATGAATTTCATCTTATTTTCTTTTTCAAAAAGTTTTATAAACGTATTATTTTGCTATTATGATGCAACTGCCTACATTTTAATCTACAATTGTAAATGTCTGTATCTGGTTAGATGTCTATTGTTTGTTGTTTGCCTAGAATCTGTGGTTGAGATTAGTGCAGAGTATAAGTCACAAGAATAGAACAGAATAACCCCTTAATTTTATTAAAAAACGCCAAAAAATGTGTGCACAAATTTATGTATGCAATTTAATTGAACAGCTAATTTGTGCCAATAATTAGCTTTTTAACAAGCAATTATTGGCACTAATTAGATTTGGAACTTACGTGCCTAAATATTATGTGCAAGTAAAAAAAATGGGCATGGAAATGGGAAGTTCATGGGCAGAATGGGGCATTCCTAGCATTTACACGTTATTGAATACGGGGGTATGCACCCGATTTATGCACACACATTTGCACCATGTTTCAGTTGGAACAAATGGGTGCTCCTAAAGTTAGGCATGATTTCGGAGTGTAACCGTTATTCTATAAACCACGCCTAACGTTAAGTGCGGACCATTGAATAGTGTATAGTTATAGTTTATTTAGGAACTTGATATACCGCTAAAGCAATGGAGTTGGTGAAAGCAGTTAACAAAATACAAATTACAATAAAAGAAAAGAAAAGGAAAAGAACACCAGTTTTGATAAGATAGAGTCATTCGCTCAAGGAAGGGGTAAGGAAACAACAGTAAGGAGACCAAGGTGCTTGGTCCAGTGACCACAGGTCTGGGCCCCTTCGGGCGAGGGGAGCTGGGTGCCCAAAGGCCAGATGGAAGAAATGAGTTTTCAAGAGTTGCTTAAATTTGAGGAAGGAAGCCGTGGTTTTGATTGGGGGTGAGAGGTCATTCCAGAGTTTTGGGGCTGTAAAGAAAAAAAGCTGAAGAAAATGTGGTTTCGTAATGTGCAATTTGAGGTGATGGAAGAGACGGTTTGCATCTAAAGATCTAATATGATGATTGGGAGTGTAGGGAACAATTAAGGAGGAAAGTTAGGACAGTGTATTGAGGTGAAGAGCTTTATGAGCAAGACAGAGAGTTTTGAAAATTGGTCAGTAGTGGATGGGAAGCCAATGAAGACTTACAAGTAAGAGGAAGCATGATCAAATTTGCGAGTTTTGCATAAAAGTCGGGCCATTGAATTTTGGAGTGTCTGTAAACTATGCAGTTGGAACTTAGGAATGCCATAATAGACGATGTTACAATAATCTATGGGGGATACCAAGAAAACATAAGTACATAAGTACATAAGTATATACAGCAATGTATATAGGGCGGAGAAAATCAATATAACTCCGAATAGATCTTAGTTGTCTAAGAGTTCCAACTTTTAACACGTGCACAATCTGAGGGCCGAAAGTCAGTTTGGAGTCAAAGATGATTCCAAGATAGCTTTTTCTGGTGGCATATATAGTTCACCCTTACCTGCTGGATTCTATATAGCGCACCTGGTATTCCATGCTGAAATCTAAGCGTATTCCATAACAATGCGTAACTTAATTGGATTCACAAGCTAATCACCATTGATAACAGCACCTAACAAGCAATAATGAGCGCTAATTTATTTATTTATTTGTTACATTTGTATCCCACATTTCCCCCCCTATTTGCAGGCTCAATGTGGCTGACATAGTACTGTAGAGGCAATCGCCAATACCGGTTATAACAAATACAAAGTGAGGTTGTGGTAAAGTAAAGTTCATGTGTGACAGACACATTGGGGAATCGTAACAAGAAGAGTTAGGTAAAGTCCAATATGTCCAGTATGAGCTTTGGTTTTGTTGTGTTGCTGGGTTAAGGCATTTAAGTTGGATCGTTAGGGTATGCCTTTTTGAACAAGTTAGTTTTTAGTAATTTCTGGAATTTCAGGTGGTTATATGTTGTTTTCATGGCTTTTGGTAATGCGTTCCATAGTTGTGTGCTTATATAGGAGAAGCTGAATGCATAGGTTGATTTGTATTTGAGTCCTTTGCAGCTTGGGTGATGGAGATTTAGGTATGTTCGTGTTGATCTTGATGTGTTTCTGGTTGGTAGGTCTATGAGGTCTGTCATGTATCCTGGGGCTTCTCCGTAAATTATTTTGTGAACCAGGGTGCAGATTTTGAATGTGATGTGTTCTTTGATTGGGAGCCAGTGCAGTGTTTCTCGTAGGGGTTTGGCGCTTTTGAATTTTGTTTTTCCAAATATAAGTCTGGCTGCTGTGTTTTGAGCAGTTTGGAGTTTCTTTATGATTTGTTCTTTGCATCCCACATAGATACCATTGCAGTAGTCTAGGTGGCTTAGTACCATAGATTGTACCAAGTTGCGAAATATTTCTCTCGAGAAAAAAGGTTTCACTCGTTTGAGCTTTCACATTGAGTGGAACATTTTCTTCATTGTAGTTTTCACTTGGCTCTCTAGCATGAGGTTTCGGTTGATTGTGACTCAGAGAAATTTCAGGCTGTCTGAGATGGGGAGGGTGTAGTCTGAGGTGGTTAAGTTGGTGGGTTTGTTCGTGTTATATTGGGATGAGAGGATGAGATTGTGTGTTTTTTCTGCGTTAAGTCTTAGTTGAAATGCATTTGCCCATGACTTCATGATGTTTAGGCTGAGAAAGATTTCTTTGGTGATTTCTGTAAAGTCATGTTTGTATGGGATGTAAACTGTGACATCGTATGCGTATATGAAAGGGTTGAGGCCTTGAATGGATGAGGACTTGGCTAGTGGGGTCATCATTAGGTTGAAAAGGAGTGGTGATAGTGGTGATCCTTGAGGTACTCCACAGTCTGCTTTCCATGGTGGTGATATGTTCAAATTTGATTTCACTTGATATGTTCTATTGGTTAGGAAACCCTTGATCCAGCTAAGTACACTTCCACCAATCCCTATTCAATTTAAGCTATTCATGCTAGTTTAAAAATCCCCTCTTCTCCAGATTACTTGCCCCATCTTCTTATTCCTTACATCCCTTTCATTCAGCAGCAACTGGCCTTCTTCAAGTTCCCCCACCTTCAGTGACCCGTGCCACTGCCATAAGCTATGCTGGTCCAAAACTTTGGAATTCCTTACCTGTACACATTCGGTCCGAGCCCTCTTATACCAAATTCAAGACAGCCATAAAAAAACATCTCTTTACTCTCATCTACACTCTCTTAAATTCTGCCTGTTTTTTTTCCCCCTCTGGCAGCCTCTTTGTTTTATTTTGTAAACTACTTAAAGGCCAATTACTGGCATATGTTGTATATCAAGCATTTCTAAATAATGAGTAATGAGTCTAATGAGTCAATATGTGTAGAACCAATTAGTGCAATAGGGACCGAAGAGATCGTACACTTAACTACTGAAGAGATTTGGAGTTGGAAGATAAGAGTTTGCACATACACAATGGTTCACACCTATGTAGTTGTTTCACTATTGGGAAAGAGTGCACACTCTTTCTAAAATAGTATGCCCTCATTCCATATTGTGTGCACTTTTTCCAAAGAGTGCACTATTATCAGCAAATGACAGAACATGAAATGCCATGTTTATTCTGCTCGTTTTCATTTTGTAACAACATAGACTATGCCATTTATATTTCCTATGTCACTGCAAACAGCCTATTCCTAAGAGACATTAGAGGCAGTGAAGAAAAGGGTACAAACAATGGTGCACGGGCCTATAGCAAAAAGCCCTATGCAATAAGGCTTCATGACCTACAGGCTTATTTTTGAAAGAGAAGGACGCCCATCTTTCGACAGAAATCGGAAGATGGGTGTCCTTCTCACAGGGTCACCCAAATTGGCATAATCGAAAGCCAATTTTGGGCATCCCCAACTGCTTTCCATTGCGGAGATGACCAAAGTTCATGGGGGCATGTCAGAGCCGTAGCGAAGGTGAGATTTGGGCGTGCCTATCACATGGGCGTCCTCGAACCCATAATCGAAAAAAGAAGGGCATCCCTGACGAACACTTGGACAATTTTACCTGGTCTTGTTTTTCATACGACCAAGCCACAAAAAGGTGCCCGAACTGACCAGATGACCACCAGAGGGAATCGGGGATGACCTCTCCTTACTCCCCCAGTGGTCACTAGCCCCCTCCCACCCTCAAAAAACATCTTTAAAAATCTTTTGTGCCAGCCTCTATGCCAGCCTCAAATGTCATGCTGGCTCCTCCCATGACCAAAAGGCTTGCATTTGGTCGTTTCTGAGATGGGCGTCCTTGGTTTCCATTATCGCCGAAAATCAGAAACGACCAAGTCTAGGGACGACCATCTCTAAGGACGACCTAAATTTCAGGATTTGGGCAACCTTGCCATATTATCGAAAAGAAAGATGGACGTCTATCTTGTTTCAATAATACGGGTTTCCCCGCCTCTTCGCCGGGACGATTTGCAAGGACGTCCTCAGCAAAACTTGGGCGTCCCTTTTGATTATGCTCCTCCTAAGGACCATGTTTCCTAAATAGCATGCACTGCCTTCTAATATGCCCATATTATTCCTAAACTAGTAAAAACGGCCCATTTCTGACACAAATGAAACGGCACTAGCAAGGTTTTCCTCATTTTGCTGTTGCCTGTGAGGTGCGATGCCCCCCTCCCGGCGCCATCCCACCACGGCGATGCAGCCGGCCGCAGCCATCCGACCCACCGTGCCCATCGCACCCACCTTCGTGTTGGTTTGGCGGCAGGGGACCCGGAACCCCGCCACCAGTGTGCTGACTATGGCGTCATCTTTGGCGTTGGTAGCTGTGCAGGGCGGAGTTCTGTGCGTCTGACGTCATGCACGTGCAGGACGTCAGACGCACAGAAGCCCTGCCTCCACAGGCTAGGAACGCCGAAGATGACGTCGTAGTGAGCAGACAGGGCTTGTGCTGGCGGGGTTTCGGGTCCCCCACCGGCAAAGCAACGCGAAGGTGGGTGTCTCAGGAGGGGGTTGTTGCGGGGGAGTGTTGGAGGTCCTTGTTTTCAGCTGCAGCTTTGGGGGGGGGGGTGTACTAATCTGTTGGGCGGGGCTTGTATTTTTTGAAGTTTGGTGCGCGGGGAGGGGGGTGGTGTTTGATGAGGGAACAGCTTGAATGTTTTGAGGTTTGGTGCGCGGGGGGGGGGGGGGGGTCTTGGATGTGGGAACAGTGGTCTCCGGAGTCATTTGCACTCCGGAGCTTTGGAGGTGCGTCCCCTTTCTGTGGGTGGGTTGGCATGGGGAGGAGTAGGGAAACATGCTCCGCATGTTTCCCTACTGCTCCTCCCCCTACGTGGGTGCGAACCGTTTGTTTAGTTGAGTATTATTTTCCTGCCCTCGACGTCATGACGTTTGACGCGAGGGCGGGGCACAGGTCAGTGGAGTGGCTTCACCACCATGAATCCATGAACCGTTCTGGGAGTCTGACTGACTTCAGTGACGTCAGTGTCCTCAGAACGTTGAGGTTGCATTTTATTATAGTAGATGTGTATAGCCTACAGAAGAGACCGCACAATAGGAATACAATAGAGGTATTCAAATTTCTTTAAAATGATAATCACGCAGAAGCAGCAAACCTTTTACTGCAGAAGGAAGCTGTAAAACAGGCATGATATGAGGATCAAAGAAGGATGATACATGAGTAAAATCAAAAATATGTCATTATTGAAAGGTTGAAAGGAAACAGAAGGAGACAAAGGCATACATAATAGGATTCAAGAAAGTTCAGGATAAGCAGAAAGGGTCCAGAAATTCAGATCAACTAAGGTCTATTGCATTGTCCCCGAAAGTAAATAGGACAGATTACATGGGCCTTAGAGTTCATATATAGTTATATTTCATGTTTCTACTTCTAATGACCTATTTTGTTAGGCTACCAAAAGTAAAGTGTAAAGAGAAAACAGTACTCCTTTTTCACCAAGAGGGCAATTCTATAATGGAGTTGCCTACTACAGGTGCTAATTGCACACCTTGAGTGAATGCCTTCAAAAAGGTGGTAAATAAATCCTAATAATAAATACATAATTGCACCTATTCAGTGAAGTGCCTACTTTTCCTTAAAAATACTAGCACAAGTGACAAAGAATGCATTACCTACACCGCCCCATAACAATAGAGGACACCTATAATGAATATATATATATTTGTTGCATTTGTATCCCACCTTATCCCACCTCTTTGCAGGCTCAAAGTGGCTTACAATACATCATGATTAGTGGAAGAATGTTAATAAGTAAACATTTGATATTACAGGATTTTGGTCATTTTGATGAAGGTATAACATACAGAATAAACGATTTCACAGTGTACAAGCAGATATTAAGAATCAAGTTCTGAAGTGTATATGCGAGTTGTGCCTTTTCTCATTTGTTGATCTTAGTGGTACACTTTATTGAAGAGATGTGTCTTCAGTAGGATGCGGAAGTTCGTTCTTTCGAATGTCGATTTTAAACTGCGTGGTAGTGCATTCCAGAACTGTGTGCTCAGGAAGGTAAAGTTTGATGCATGCATTATTTTGTATTTCATTCCTTTGCAGCTGGGGAAGTGCAGATCAAGGAATGTGCAAGATGATAATTTGGCGTTCCTAGGTGGCAGGTCTATTAGGTCTGACATGTATGCTGGTGCGTCTCCGTGGATAATTTTGTGGACTAGTGAGCATATTTTGAATGTTATGCGTTCTTTGAGTGGAAGCCAGTGTAGTTTTTCTCGTAGGGGCTTGGCACTTTCAAATTTTGGTTTGCCGAATATGAGTCTAGCTGCTGTATTCTGGGCTGTCTGGAGTTTCTTGATTATTTGTTCTTTGCAGCCAGCATATAGTGCGTTGCAATAGTCTAAATGACTGAGCACCATTGATTGTACTAGGTTACGGAAAACACTCCTTGGGAAGAAAGGTCTTATTCTTTTTAATTTCCACATAGAGTGGAACATCTTCTTGGTTATGTTTTTCGCGTGGTTCTCTAGTGTTACGTGTCGATCAATGGTGACTCAAGAATTTTTAGGGTTCTGAAATAGGGAGGTTAGAGTTGGTGTGTTAATGGCGGTGAATTCTTTCTTGTTGTGTTGTGAGGTGAGTATTAGGCATTGGGTATATATATATACACACACACACACAAACAATGGAGGAGTAAAAAAAAGAAGCAAATCGCCAAAAAACTTTCATAAAAACAGAATTTATTCACCCAAAATCTTAAATATATGAACCCGACACAGCCGTATTTCACCCTCCTAAAGGGCTGCATAAAGGGGCTTGATATACCAACTCTAAAAGACACATAATACATGTGTAAATCATAAAATCAAAAGGCTATATAAATAATATATAGACCACATATGTAAACATATAAAATAATAACCATCCTATAAAACATCTATAGAATAATAAGAAAATTAATTTTAAAACAATTAATATTACCCAGTGGTGCAGTCTAAACATTCTACCTACTGGACGTAAAACAGCTTGAAAACCAGAAAACACATTATGCTGAGTAGATATATAAAAAAACAAGTACATAATATGGAGATATACAGCAGTAGCAGTTTAAAAATAGAAGACTAGTAAAGCAGATATTGTTCTGAACTGATTACAGTTATCAAGGAGTTCATGAGCCCGTACCTAGGTTAATACATTAAGATATTGTGGTGAATAAATTCAACTTTTATGAAAGCTTTTGGTGATTTGCTTCTTTTTTTTTTCTCCGTGCTGGATCTTGTGAGTATACGCCTGCCTACTTGTTTCCTTATACTTGGGATTGGGAGCTGAAAAACTGACCTGCTGGTGGCCTTCAGAACTGGGGCGAAGACCAAGGTTATAAGATCAGCTTACTGCAAGTTTCTTCTCTCACCTGTTTAATGATGTCAGCTCAATTCATACAGTACAATTTGTTTATCTCCTCCTGCATCCAGGCGTTGTTCCATGTAACTGTTTAGCTCATATACCACACCTTGCTATTTTGTATCCTGATACTGCTGAGCAAAAAGAGAAGAAAAAGTTTAACACTAGATTACAAATGCAGGCTGTAGATATGTAGAAACTCTGCATAAAATTCAGTTTCTTAGACTCAGTTGTTTCCTATGCCTACATACTTCACACATCAGGGATGTCAACTCCCCCCCAGGTCGATCAAACAGGCCGATAGATTCCTAGGTTTCTGACTGCTTGATTTATGATGCTGAATAGGGGAACTATTCATAGTTCAAGCCCATGTATCCATAGGTGAAAATTCAAGCTGGTTCGGTCAACCTGGTGTGAGTGGATAACCCTAATTAGGGTTTAGTGATTGTGACATCACAATCACTTTTATAGTCTCAGGGGTCCTTTTACTAAGGTGTGCCGAAAAATGGCCTGCACTGGTGTAGACATGTGTATTGGAAGCACGCAGGTCCATTTTCAGAGCACAAATAGGTCTCTTTTTGGGGCTGAAAATGGACGTACAGCAAAATGAAAATTGGTGCGCGTCCATTTTGAGCCTGAAACCTTACCACCACCCATTGACTTAGTGGTAAGGTCTAATGGGTTAACTGGGTGGCAACTGTCAGCGTCCGTACAATGTCGATTACCGCATGTTTAGCTCCGCGCACCAGAAAGTTTCCAGGGCGCGTAGTAGGCGCGTGTAGAAAATGAAATTACCACACAGGCCACGTGGTAGCCAGGCAATAGTTCAAAACTGATGTGCGTACATGCCTACGCAGTTTAGTAAAAGGGACCCTCAGAGAGCTGCAACACCACACAACAGATGAAGTCTATGAAGGCAAGTCATGAAGAGCAAGCTACATAAACCTGCAAGGATTCACAGTTGATGAAGAATGGTTAAACTGGGATTTTGATAACAAATGCATTGTATTAAAGTGACTTTTGTTTCCTGAATCAGAAACTTTTGCACCTGTTGCCTGAAATTTTTAAAAAATGTGTTCTTCTAAGATAAATCATAAGCATAAACATGCAGAACTGTAATGTTTTCGTTGACATGTCTGTTAATGCTGTTTCTCCAGTGTGATATCATTTTAAAAGCATAAGCCAGTGGTATGAAAGACAAAGTCCATGGGATGCTTTATTTTTTCTTCTTAAACTGGGTCACCAACTCAGACCCCTGATAATCCACTTTCTCCTTCTCACCCTCATACACTTTCTTTCCCACAGGACGTGGATCAAGTCCTGGCCCTGAGCAGCAAAGCATTGTGAAGCAGTTCACACACATTCCTAGACCCTGCATCCTATGCAAGTTAGCTCACTCCCTGGCAAGTATTCCTTTACAATCCAATGCTGCCACCATAGCAGTCAGAACAGGGTTTGGGCTACAATGGAATGAAGAGAAAAGGAAGTGGTATTGGAATTGCAAGTGTGTTGGGGAAAGTGGGGGGGGGGGGGGGGGGAGACAAAGAAAAAGTTCCAGAGAGGGCAGAAGGTCCATCAATTTACATGTTTAATAGCTCTGGTGGCCATGTAATGCCCATGCCCCTGTTGTAAGTTATCAGTTCTGTTGGCCTTCATGACTAATACTGCCAATAGATCTCTTGCTGCTATAAATTTTAAAAAAATTGCATTGAAGCTTACATCTAATTCATTGAGACTTAACACCTTTGATCAGAACATTGTCCACACTGACCATGCACTCACCATCACAGTAGCCAGCTCTGTGGTGCTTCAGCACACCCAATATTGAGCAAATTCTTTAACTGTGCACAGGGATGAGTGATTACCATTGGTTTAGTACCCTCAATCATTTTGAAAAGTTGGCTCCTATGCTCAACATCCAACACTGACCTTAAATCAATGTAGTATCATGGACGTTCTCTCATTTCCTGATCCCTGATACAGTGCTCTGCTCCCCCATTTCTAATGCAGTGCTAGCCAGACCTCCCCTTCCCGACTAATCTTCCTTCCCCCAATCATTAGAAGGATGTATAACATAGCTTCCTCTGCCACATAAGGCTGAGTCTTGCACCATGAGCCTTGCCGATCCCCCCTAGATTACAGAATTATAATGCAAGATCAGCCTCACACAGCAAAGGAAGCTGATGCTGCGCTAAATGCCTTTTCTATGACTATGAGTGCAGGATGAAGGGAAGATCAGATGCCAGGGCGTCAGTGTACATCAGAGACAGGATAACAAAAAGCACTAGGATTGGGGAAGGTAGAATATGGGATGAGGGGAAGGAGAGGAAAACATACAAGTGATTTGCTACATTTTAGTAGAGGAGATATGATAGCGGTCCATAAAACACTGAGTGGAGTGGAACGAGTAGATATAAATTGCTTGTGTACTCTTGCCAAAAATACGTACAAGGACTAGGGGGCATGCAATGAAGCTAGTAAATGTAAAACACATCGGTGAAAATATTCTTTACTCAATGTGTAATTGAATTAGTTGCTAGAAAATAGTGGTAAAAGCAGTTAGCTTAGCAAGGTTTGGACAGTTTCTAAAAGAAAAGTCCACAAGCCATTATTAAGATGGACTTGGGAAAATGCACTACTTTCTGGCATAAGGAGCATAAAATCTGTTTTGGGATCTTGCCAGCTACCTGGACACTGAATTGTGGTAAAAGTAGTTAGATTAGCAAGACACCCATAGGAATATAAAGGATGGTCTCTATGGTTAGCGCACCCTAATTTTTAGCGCATTCTAAAAAGTTTTATGTGCCTACAGCGCAGCTTAGAAATAGGGCCCTAAGGATTATATTCATACAAATACTTATATCATACTGTTTAAAACGTGTTACCTTTAACTGCCTATGGTGCCCTTTACTAAGCCGCTTAAGTGTCTACGCACGCACCAACGCACGCCAAAATGGAGTTACTGCCCGACTACTGTGTGGCTCTTGTGGTATTTCATTTTTAGCGTGCATCTGAAAAATATTTTTTATTTTTGGACGCGCATAACTGACGCACGCCAAGTTGCATTTGACGCACGAAGGTCATTACCACCCGAATTCTTTACCCACTAGGTCAATGGCTGGCGGTAAGGTCTTAGACCCAAAATGATGCGCGGCAATTTTGATTAATTGCCACACGTCCATTTTTGGCAAAAAGAGGCCTTTTTCACAGGCGCACTGAAAAATGCATTGGCGCAAGCCCAAACTCCATGCCTACACTACCGCAAGCCATTTTTCAGCGCACCTTAGTAAACAAATACATGTGAATGTATTTTTGCCAGGTATATTTCAATGATGATTCTCACATGGAACAATAGCTGTAGTTCCTAAACTATTTTGGTCATTGTTTGATGGTTTTAGTTTTCTTTTCTTTTTTCCTTTTATTCTGTGCCAGTTTTATACGCATAAGTTCTTTGCACTTTCATAAAAGGCAATAAAAAAATTTTGAACAAAAAAAAACTGTCAAATTTGAAGCAGGAGTAGAAAAGAATAAGACAGCCCTGCAATGATGGCTTCATTTTTTGTTTGTGTGAGTTCTACTGTTAGCATTAAGGGGGCGGGTTAAAATTTGTCTTCAGGTAAACAGTCTGATATATGTTTGAATGGGATTGAAACATGTGAATATAATCCAGATGGAGTCTTGCTAAAAGAAACGTTGAGAGAAGAACTGATTTCAGCAGTTATACAAGATTGAGAACGCTGTGGAATGAGCTTATGATTGGAGTATCAACTGATTTTCAATCAGATACATTAGAGTGTCAATTGGATTTATAATGCAGCTGAGAAAAGTCTTGTTTGGAGTATCACCTGATTGTCAAATGCATACATTAGAGTGACTATGTGATTATACAAGTTGAACATGCTGGAATGTTGCCATTGTTTGGACATCTATGGACATATGGAGGTGGTTTAAACCACCGGGTTCAGATTTCTAAAATTATTGAGGACAACACAGAGTATTGGACATTGTCACAATTTTGCTCAGTTGATTTAAGTAAAAAAAGTTTCAATGGTGACTCCCTCTGTATGGCAAGATTTGATAGCTAATAAATGTAATAACAATAGGTACTGGTGATATTGTTGTGTGTATAATATTAATAAGACAATATTGAAATCATTAGTCCTATGAGATAGTAGATTGATACATAAGTGACTAATTAAAGGAACGTTTAACCCTGTTAGTGGTTACTAATAAATATTCATGAGATAAATCTGCATGTACTACCTCCCCTGTAAAGCCACGCTATAACCTGGACAGTGAATAATTCTAGTTCCAAATGTTAGCTTACAAATAACTTAAAGAAATACTGAATGTAGTTTCAGAATCAAATACATATTTAATCCTACTTTACTAGTTTTCCTTTCAACATTCAAAAGGTTCACTCAGAAAGCAGCTGTGGATGTAAAATTTGTGTTAGGTATTATCCAGCCTGGAGGAGAAAAATAAAATAACCCTGAAGTAAAAGATTTTCAAGTGACTCTTTCACAAAATTCCCCACATATCACTATTGCACTCGGCCAAAAAGAAAATTACAAACATGTCATCACCTTTATCCAGTCTACAGGCTGGACTCTACACTAAAAACCAGAAAGCATCCCCAAACCTTGGTCTGGGTTCTGAGAAGTTTCTATGAAGCGTGAACACCCTGAACAGGGAGCAGCCATGAAGGACATTCTTTTCTGTGGTGAGTAATATAAACAGCCATTCACAGCCTGAGGGAAACGAATGCCCTACGTATGTGTCTGACGTCAGTTTTTGTTTTGACTAGGGAGGACGTGGCTACCGTGCGCACAGTAAGATGTGTTCTGCTGCACAAGCAGGTATTTCTAGATTGCTTACATATGATTGAAAATCTGACAAATGAGAGGGGAAATACATTTGCTTTCCTTGAAATAGAACTGCAAAGAGTCAACTGGAAAACAGGTTCTAGAGTCAGCTAAACAGATAGAATTTAGAATCAGTGCACACAAAGAATCTAAGAACTGGTGTCTCAGTTCTACAATATTGAAAAAATCCAATATTTATTTTATTTTAACTGTTTATATCCCAGGCTGTCTAAGCAATTTAGGCAGCTTACAAACTAACATACACAATCAGGTGCAGGACAACAGACAATAAAATGAAATATGAGCATAAAAAATAAGCCAAAATAAACTTCAAAATACTTATATCAAGGCTTGATAAATCCCAGGCACCAGGTCAGCATGGCGACTAGAAATTTGTCCCTGGTGCCTGGGATTTTTTTGCCAGTTTAAAAGTGTTTTCGGCTTATGCTGTTGCTGCTGAAGCAGGAAATTCCTCTTCTCTGCGCAGCTTTGTATAAGTCTGAGCCGCGCTATGAAGGAACTCTCACTCTGATCTCAAGTCTCGCGAAGCCAGTGTAAGAGTTCCTGCAGTAAGAGCCACATTATACACGGGAAAAGTTTTTGTTACCGACAATGGGGTAATAGGCAGCTCCAAGGGCTAGTGGGAGAGAAGGACAGAAGTGGACAGCCTTGCTAAGGAAAGGGTTAGGGGGGAGGGCAAACTGGGGAGGGGGATGGGTGGCTGTCTGGGGATGTGTGGAAGAGGCTGGCTACCTGATTGATGGAGTACAAGCTGGGGGGGGGGGCAG
This sequence comes from Microcaecilia unicolor, assembly GCF_901765095.1. NCBI lineage: Eukaryota > Metazoa > Chordata > Amphibia > Gymnophiona > Siphonopidae > Microcaecilia > Microcaecilia unicolor. The sequence goes on along the minus strand of NC_044033.1, from coordinate 268,792,949 downwards.
CTGATTGTCCTCCTGGGTGGTGAGGGCTAGATGGGGTAAGAGACAAAGGCTTCAGAACAGAGGGAGCCACAAATGCCTTGGCACCCCTCCCCCCCCCCAAAAAAAAGGTTTCTTCGCTGCTTCTCTCACTGTAAGGTGTTTACTCCCTTACCTCACCACCCCAGGGCGGCAACTTTCAGTTGTAAAAGTGGCATCATGTGGCCAGCCAATGTGAGGCCTTAAGCATCTACGCATGTTCAAGGTTGGTAGGCTGGAGGATGTAAGAGCCATCAGGCCTTGAGCATGTACAGATGCTCAAGGTCCCATTTGCCAGTCGGCTGTGCAATGCCACTTATGCAGCTGGTAAGAGTCGCTGCTCCAGGGGAGTGAGGTAAGAGAATAAATGCCTAGTGGTGGCAGGGTGGTAGAGAAGGAGAGATATGCTGAAGGGGGGAGGGAATGCTGAACACTATGGCAGGGGGGTAAAAAAAGAAGAGAGGAGGAGGAGGGAAGGATAGAAATGTTGGAGATCAGGGGTGGGGGTGATTAGAGAGCGGGAAGGACAGAGATGCTGGACACTATGGGGGAGTATTGGGTGGGAAGGAGAGAAGGATTGGTGGTGGAGCAAGGGGTGGAGCTTGGGAACCCCCCAAACAAAAAGGTGCTCTGCTGACCCTGGGATGATGGATAGGGTTTGGGGTGGCTGACATGAGGGAGAAAGGAGACAAGCAAGGTAGACTGGGCTAAAACAGACTGGGTGACCACAGGGCATGGACAGTGAGGATAGGACCAGGAGAGGGAAAGAAAGAGTGAGACCAGGTGACGATTTGTGGGGTGGGGTCAAGAGGGTGAGCTGGGCTGGGTGATGGCCGGGTAGGGAGGGAGGTTGTTATGTATTACTGCCAGTGGCATTCAGCCTGATTTACTAAGATTACTTTTTCCATTGAACAAGAATGATGAAAAACAGACTTAGAGGGGCATAATCGAAAGGGCACTCAGGTTTTCCTGAAACAAGATGGGCGTCTATCTTTCGTTTCGATAATACGGTCGGGGACGCCCAAATCGCGAAATTTAGGTCGACCTCAGAGATGGTCGTCCTTAGAGATGGTCATCCCCGATTTTTGGCGATAATGGACGCCCATCTTAGAAACGACCAAATACAAGCCCTTTGGTCGTGGGAGAAGCCAACATTCGTATTGCACTGGTCCCCCTGACCTGCCAAGACACCAACCGGGCACCCTAGGGGGCACTGCAGTGGACTTCAAAAATTGCTCCCAGGTGCATAGCTCCCTTACCTTGTGTGCTGAGCCGCCCAAAACCCACTCCCCACAATTGTACACTACTACCATAGCCATTATGGTGAAGGGGGGCACTTAGATGTGGGTACAGTGGGTTTGTGGTGGGTTTTGAAGGGCTCGCATTTACCACCACAAGTGTAACAGGTAGGGGTGGGTGGGCCTGGGTCCGCCTGCCTAAAGTGCACTGCACCCACTAAAACTGCTCCAGGGACCTGCATATTGCTGTCATGGAGCTGGGTATGATATTTGAGGCTGGAAAAAATATTTTAAAAAATTTTGAGGGTGGGAGGGGGTTAGTGGCCACTGGGGGAGTAAAGGGAGGTCATCCCTGATTCCTTCCAGTGGTCATCTGGTCATTTAGGCACCTTTTTGTGGCTTGGTTGTAAGAAAAACAGGACCAGGTAAAGTCGTCCAAGTGCTCCTCAGGGATGCCCTTTTGTTTTCCATTATGGGTCAAGAATGCCCATGTGTTAGGCACGCCCAAGTCCCACCTTAACTACACCTCCAACATGCCCCCGTGAACTTTGGTCATCCCCGCCTCAGAAAGCAGTTGGGGACGCCCAAAATCGGCTTTCGATTATGCCGATTTGAGCGACCCTGTGAGAAAGACGCCCATCTTCCGATTTGTGTCGAAATATGGGCGCCCTTCTCTTTTGAAAATAAGCCTGTTAGTAAATCAGGCCCTGAAGGAGCTCATATAGACCTTAGAATAGTTCTCTCCCCCTCTGTCCCACTCTGTATGTCAATGGTGAAAATGGTGACAGGAGAAAGGGATTGAGAAAGGTCTCAGCCACTGGCTCCTAAATCCCAAGGAAATTTGTCAAGGCCTGTCTTAAAAGAACAGCAAACATTTCAGTAATAGATATGCTTTCAAACAGTTCCAAAAATGCAAAAAAAAGTCATATTATGTGAGGTAAAGTATTTCACAAAATTGGACTAGCAAGAGAGAGAACTGAAGATCTATAGTATGCCACCTTGAGAGAATTCCTTCAAAAGGGCAGTAAATAAATCCTAATAATAAAATAACAAAATTTAAAAAAATTATTCTGCCTAACCTAATGGAGCGGCAGAACAGTTAACAATTTCTCTGCGGATCTCAAAATGTGTGAAGACTGATAAGCACGAAGGGAAGAGGCTAAAAATGTTGGGAGCATCATCATGCAGTGCTTTGAAGCTAAGCGTCAAGATCCTAAACTGAATTCTACATTTCACAGGCAACCAGGGTAAACTTTTCAAAACTGGAGAGATATGAGTAGATTGGGCCAGACCAGACAAAACGCACGCCACTGCATTCTGAGCTATATGCAATGCCCTCAGAGCACAAAAGGGGACACCCAAATACAGAGCATTGTAGTAGTCAAAGTAAGGTTAATAAGTGATTGAATCACTGTTCTAAAATTATCAGTCAGGAAACGCCAAAGCTCCCTCACTAATTTTAATTGATAGAAAACCTTCTGAATAACATTTTGTAAGTGAGATTGAAAAGACAACGAAGAGCCCCCCCCCCCCCTCCCCCCGGATATCATACTTCCCCAACAATGGGCAACATCAAGTTGACCAAAATTATCTGAGAGGGAAAAAACCCCAAGATATCCAACAACACTACGAGATGTATAATCAATATAATATGACAAGTTCTTTTTTTTTTCACTTATTCAGTATCAGTAAACCAAAATCCAACATATACAAGCGGTATTAGACACTACACTTTCTGCTTGCAATAATATGACAAGTTCTGATTAAAGTAAAAATGTTTTTTTTTTCAGAAGGGTGTACTTCAGACCAAAAGGATCATATCATATGCAATTGCCTTTCAATATGGTTTCATCATCAATGCAATTTTCTGATTAAAAAAGGTTATCAATAGAAATCAAACAAAATAAAACATGGAAAAGAAAATAAGATGATACCTTTTTTATTGGACATAACTTAATACATTTCTTGATTAGCTTTCGAAGGTTGCCCTTCTTCCTCAGATCGGAAATGCTTATTTCCGATCTGAGGAAGAAGGGCAACCTTCGAAAGCTAATCAAGAAATGTATTAAGTTATGTCCAATAAAAAAGGTATCATCTTATTTTCTTTTCCATGTTTTATTTTGTTTGATTTCTATTGATAACCTTAAGAGTGGACTAACACGGCTACCACACTCCTCTGCTGATTAAAAAATAAATAAATTTAAATATAATTTCTATTTGTGCATGAGTATTTATGTGCTACTGGGGCTGGATCTGGGATCCTCTTTAATAAAGGTAAAACCACTGGCTATGATGTCTTTATAAAATAGGCACTTTTTTGGACTTTTTATGAGTGCCCTGTTAGAAAATCAAGCCATATATGCAAGATAAGGAATGAGTAAAGAGTAAGATGAGGTGGTTGGAATAGTGAACAAAAAATAATGAGATTTTGCATGTATGGATTAGCTGAACAGCACTATATGATAATCACCTTATACTGAATGTGAAGGGATCTGGTTATGCATGCAAACAGTTTCTTTATGATTGATTTCCTCTTTCCTTACCTTCTTGAGACTGCTCATCCTATTGCTCTTAGGGACACTACTATATCAAATATTCCTCACATTTTGGTGTGGGATTTTGTCACCTTCCTAAATGATTCTAACTTGCATCAGCTTTTGACAGATCCTACTCATTCTGCACAGGAAGCCCTTGATCTACTTATTGCATCTCATACTTTAACATCTTCTGTATGATATTCATATTATTCCTGTCCTATGATCAAATCACTATTTTACTTTCCTTTGTTTTATCTTATCACTAGTAAAAAAGGCCTGTTTCTGGAATGAATGAAACGGGCACTAGCAAGGTTTTCCTGGGAGTGTGTATGTTTGAGAGAGAGAGCCAGAGTGCATGTGCGGGTGTGTGACAGAGTGAGACTGTCTGTGTGACAGTGTGTGTGTGAGAATGAGAGTGTGTGGCAGGGCCCCCTCCCCTGTTCCTAATGCTCTCACCCCTTTCCCTCCCCTCCTTTTCCTCCTCCTTCCCACACTTTGGGTTCCTTAAGGCTTTCAAAAGTCTATGTACCCCCGTGGCCCTAACGCCCAGTATCCGGATACCCCACCGCTTTCCTCTTCACCCCTCCCCCCAGATGTAAGACTTTCACGTCCTTCATTTTTTAAAAAATTGTCCTATCTACCCTGTGTCCAAATGGCCGACATTCAGATTGTGTTCCTGTCATAAATTTTCATTTCTTTCATTCATTCAGAACTTCCCCCCCCCCCCCCCCCCCCCCCCCCCCCGAACACTTATCATTCCACAGCCCTTAATACTGCTATTACCATTCAAAGAACATTTAGGCAAAGTATTTAGTTGAATACAATTTCCTGATAATTTCACTTCTCTTTCCTTGCCTGAACTGGATACTTTATGGGATGATACTTTGAAAGCTATTTATGAGAATGTTGCTCCACTTCAGATCTATATAGTGCATTCTAGACCCTCTTTTCCATGGTACCTTAATGGTGTCCACCTTCTGCGAAGGCAGCTGCATCACCATAGGCAGAGATGGCATAAGCTCTGCACACCATCTAGTTTGGCAATGTATAGGAGGGAAGGCTCATATCTATAAGATAGCTATTGTTGCTGCAAAAAAGATGATATTTCTGTAAATTATTTGAAAGAGACACTACTCATGCTAGATTTTATAAACTAGTCAGGCAACTGAACACCCCTTCTGTTCAAGCTTTTTCTATCCCTGCTCTGTCAGCAGATCAATTACCAAATGCATTTATATGTAAAACATAGGATATTTCATCTGCTCCCTTAATCACTTCATCATCTACTGCTTGAGCTTTAAGTGCTTCAGAGGTTCATATTCATATATCATCTACAACTTAAGTATATCTACTTCTCACTCTGACGTTTCTGTTGGCTTCCTCCTAAACAGAGTAGTTCTCATAAATTTTCTCTCCAAGGTATTGTTGAGATCTCCAGACTAGCTCAATCATTGAAGTCCTCTATCCAGCTTATTTTCGAAAGAGATCACCAGCCATCTGCCGACACAAATCGGGAGATGGCCGGCCATCTCCTGAAGCTGGCAAAATCGGTATAATGGAAAGCCGATTTTGGCCGGCTCCAACTGCTTTCCATCGCAGAGCCGGCCAAAGTTAAAGGGGGCGTTTCAGAAGGGTATCGGAGGCGGGATGGGGGCATTGTTAAGACATGGCCAGCTTCAGCAGATAATGGAAAAAAGAAGGCTGGTTCTGAGGAGAATTTCGCCGGCTTCACTTGGCCCATTGTTTTTTAGGGCCAAGTCTCAAAAAAGTGCCCTAATTGAACAGATGACCACCGGAATGAATCGGGGATCACCTCCCCTTACTCCTCCAGTGGTCACCAACCCCCTCCCACCCAACCCCCCCCCCAAAAACTTTAAAATAAGGTGCCCAAACTGACAAATGACCACCAGAGGGTATTGGGGATGATCTCCCCTTACTCCCCCCAATGGTCACCACCTTCAAAAACAAACTTAAAATTTTTTTTTGCCAGCCTGAAATGTCATACCCAGCTCCCTGACAGCAGTATCCAGGTCCCTGGAGCAGCTTTTAGTGGGTGCAGTGCACTTCAGGCAGGTGGACCTAGGCCCATCCCCCCCCCCCCCACTACCTGTTACACTTGCGGTGGTAAATGGGAGCCCTCCAACCCTCCCCCCAAAACCCACTGTACCCACATGTAGGTGCCCCCTTCACCCATAAGGGCTATGGTAATGGTGTAGAGTTGTGGAGAGTGGGTTTTGGGGGGGATTTGGGGGGCTCAGCATACAAGGTAATTTTTAGAAGTGCCCCCTAGAGTGCCCAGTTGGTGTCCTGGCATGTCAGGGGGAACAGTGCACTACAAATGCTGGCTCCTCCCATGACCAAATGCCTTGGATTTGGCCGGGTTTGAGATTGCCAGCATTAGTTTCCATTATCGATGAAAACCGACGCCAGCCATCAAAAACCCGGCCATCTCTGACATTTAGCTGGCCTCAACCGTATTATTGAAAGGAAAGACGGCCGGCCATCTTTTTCGATAATATGGTTCGAGACTGCTTTTGCTCGTTCAATTATTCCCCTCCACGTATTTTAAGGTTCACTGGTCTGGAGTTACTTCTTCCTTCTACATGGTCTCTTATGGTATGCCTCGATGCTTTATATTGGGCCCTGTTTTAACATCTTTATGGTCCCACTTATTTTCCTGATCCAAACTTTAGGATTTACATTTTACACATATGCTGATAACATCCAGCTGCTTATTCCTCTTGATATATTTGAATCATGTTATCTCATCTCTCTCTTCTAAGATAGCCACTATTGCTGAATGGTTATCAAATAATGGATTAAAGATTAATTCAGCTATGACAGACACTGTCCCATTTTCCTGTCATGAAATACCCCCTGCTCCTCTTCTCTTGTACTAGTTATTCAGGGGCCTTCCATTCTATTAAAGGATTCTGTTAAAATTCCTGGGGTCATTTTAGATAAGTCTTTATCCTTTCACTTATCCCAGATTTCTTCACTTGCAGAAAAGTCATTCTTTGCATTATGACAATTTGCGGGTGATATACCCCTTGCTTAATCCTTTCAGCCTTTACCTCCTTCTCTATTCCTTAGTGTTGTCAAGATTGGACTACTGTAACTCCTTATAATGTGGTCTAACCACATTACAAGAACAGCATTTGCAACATATCCAAAGCATCAGGTTGGAGCTTCTTCAGAATGCCAAAACTTGGATCGGTGACTCCTTTACTATGAGAAGAGCACTGGCTAATCCAGTTCACCATGTTGGGTCCTATCTTCAGCCTGTCAAGTTTATTCAAGAGCCTTCTGTGGGGAACTGTGTCAAAAGGTTTGCTGAAATCTAAGTAGATTACATCTATAGCACATCCTTGATTCAATTCTCTGGTCATCCAGTCAAGAAATTCAATGATATTCATTTGGCATGATTTACCTTTGGTAAACCATGTTGTCTCAGATCTTTCAACGTATTGGCTTCCAGGAAATTTACTATCCTTTCCTTCAGCATCACTTCCATTACTTTTCCAATAACTGAAGTGAGGCTTACCGGCCTGTAGTTTCCAGCTTCTTCCCTATCACCACTTTTGTGAAGAGGGACCACATCCGCTCTTCTCCTATCCCACGGAACCTCTCCCGTCTCCAAGGATTTATTAAACAAATCTTTAAGAGAACCTGCCAGAACCTGTCTGAGCTCCTTCAATATTCTGGGACAGATACCGTCTGGTCCCATGGCTTTGTCCACCTTTAGATTTTCAAGTTGTTCATAAACACTCTCTTCCGTGAAAGGTGCTATATCCACTCTGTTCTCATATGTACTTTTGCCAGTCGATCATGGTCCTTCTCCAGGATTTTCTTCAGTGAAAACAGAAGTATTTTGTTCAGCACATTTGCTTTTTCTTCATCATTATCCACATAGTGGTTCGCATCATCTTTCAGTCTCACAATTCCATTTTTAGTCTTCCTCCTTTCACTAAAATACCTGAAGAAATTTTTGTCACCCCTCCTTACATTTCTAGCCATTTGTTCTTCCACTTGCGCTTTCACCAGACGTGTCTCTCTCTTGGCTTCTTTCATCCAGTATTCCTCTCTGTGTTCCTCTTCTTGAGCTTTTCTGTATTTCATGAACGCCAACTCTTTAGCCTTTATTTTCTCAGCCACTTGCTTGGAGAACCATATCGGTTTCCTTTTTCTCTTGCTTTTATTTACTCTCCTTACATAAAGGTTTGTGGCCATATTTATAGCTTCTTTTAGCCTGGACCACTGTTCCTCGTATGTCCTCCCAGCCCATCAGCTCCTTCCTCAGGTATTCCCCATTTTACTAAAGTCAGCATGCTTGAAATCCAGGACTTTGAGTTTTGAGTGGCCGCCCTCCACTTCAGCTGTCATATCAAGCCAAACTGTTTGATGGTCACTGCTGACCAGGTGGGCACCCACTCGGACATTTGACACACTATCCCCATTTGTGAGCACCAGATCCAGTGTTGCTCCCTCCTTCGTGGGTTCCGTCACCATCTGTCTAAGCAGAGCACACTGAAAAGCATTCTCAATCTCTCTACTTCTTTCTGATTCTACAGATAGAACTTTCCACTCTACCTCTGGCAGACTGAAATCTCCCAGCAACAGCACCTCTCTTTTCTTTCACAACTTTTGGATATCTGTAATCAGATCTTTATCTAGTTCCTCTGATTGTGTTGGAGGTCTGTAAATAACACCCATGTGGACAAAGGTTCTATCATCTCTTTTTAAGGTGATCCATATATCAGTGTGTAGATTTCGGCGCACTGGGCCATATTCTGTAACTAGCCGCATAAATTTTGGAATGCCCATGAAACACCCATTTCCCCACCCATAACCATGCCCCTTTTTGCCTCCGCGTGTTAGTTCAGCGCACATCGTTACAGAATACGCTTAGCAAGTTGTGTCTAAATTCTAATCAGTGCCAATTAGTGCTCATTAATGCTTGTTATCAGTGCTCTTTAGCTTGTTAAGCCAATTAGGTTATATGTGGTGTTATAGAATCTGCATTAATTTCAGTACCTAAATTTAAGCATACTACATAGAATCCGGGGGTACATGTGCAGGTGTGTATCTCAGGGAGGAGGGGATGGCACATCTTAAGGTTTAAATTAGCATATAAAATGTTGATAACACCACCGTTGGATTGTTGTTTTAATCATGAATTGACAATGAATGTGACTATACTGCGTACAAAACACAAAGCCACCCTCCAAGACTGCATCATATATAACTGTCTTTCTGTGGCAAACATTGTGGCAAACTGCCAACTACCCTGTTTCTGATGCTAGTGTTTAATTATGAAGGAGTGTGAGCTGCACAGAGTGGAAGGCTTTGCACGTCTTGATGGTTAGACCGGATGTACAGTCACGTTCTTTATCTGCCGTCATTTACTATGTTACTATCCAGCTCATTTTCAAAAGTGATCACCGGCCATCTTCCAACACCAATCGGGAGATGGCCGGCGATCTCCTGAACCCTGCCAAATCGGTATTATCGAAAGCCGATTTTGCCCGGGTTCAACTGCTTTCCGTCGCGGAGCCAGAGAAACATCAAGGGGGCGTGTCGGTAGGGTAGTGAAGGCAGGACAGGGGTGGGACGGGGGCTTACTCACGAGATGGCCGGCTTCACCCTATAATGGAAAAAAAAAGCCAGGCTTGACGAGCATTTTGCCAGCTTTACTTGGCCCCTTCTTTGTCATGACCAAGCTTCAAAAAAGTGCGCCATCTGACCAGATGACCACCGGAGGGAATCGGGGATCACCTCCCCTTACTCCCCCAATGGTCACCAACCCCTTCCCACCCAAAACAAAAAACAAAAAAAAAATTTTTTTGCCAGCCTCTATGCCAGCCTCAAATGTCATACCCAGCTCCCTGATAACAGTTTGCAACTCCCTGGAGCAGTTTTTAGTGGGTGCAGTGCACTTCAGACAAGTGGACCCAGGTCCACCCCCCCCCCCCACCTGTTACACTTGTGGCGGTAAATGTTGAGCCCTCCAAAAAAAAACCAAACTCACTGTACCCACATCTAGATGCTCCCCTTCACCCCTTAGGGCTATGGTAATGGTGTAGAGTTGTGGGGAGTGGGTTTTGGGGGGCTAAACAACCAAGGGAAGGGAGCTATGCACCTGGGAGCTATTTTTATTTTTTAATTTTTAGAAGTGCCCCCTAGGGTGCCCGGTTGGTGTCCTGGCATGTCAGGGGGGCCACTGCATTACAAATGCTGGCTCCTCCCACGACCAAATGCCTTGCATTTCGCCGGGTTTGAGATCGCCGGCATTTTTTTCCATTATGGCCGAAAACCGATGCCGGCCATCTCAAACCCGGCAAACTCTGACATTTGGCCGGGCCCAACCGTATTAGCAAAGAAAAAGATGGCCGGCCATCTTTTTTGAAAATACAGTTGGCTCCGCCCACTTGTGGCGCCGGAGATGGCCGCCCATAGAGATGGCCGGCGCCTTTCGATTATGCCCCTCTATGTAAACATCCTCAGACATATCCACTCTCAGCCTCCAAAACACTCTCCCCACTACACACTCATACACCCATCTACCCACATTAAAATGCCCTGATCATCATCATGCATCTGAGTATGGACTCGATTACTACTACTACTACTACTATTTGACATTTCTAAAGCGCTACTAGGGTTACGAAGCGCTGTACAATTTAACATAGAAGGACAGTCCCTGCTCAAAGAGCTTACAATCTAATGGACAAATGTACAAACAGTCAAGTAGGGGTCGTCAGATTGGGGCAGTCAGGATTTCCTGAAAGGTATAAAGGTTAGGTGCCAAAAGCAACATTGAAGAGGTGGGCTTTGAGTAAGGATTTGAAGATGGGTAGGGAGGGGGCTTGGCGTAAGGGCTCAGGAAGTTTATTCCAAGCATAGGGTGAGGCGAGGCAGAATGGGCGGAGCCTGGAGTTGGCGGTGGTGGAGAAGGGTACTGAGAGGAGGGATTTGTCCTGTGAGCGGAGGTTTTGGGCGGGAATGTAAGGAGAGATGAGGGTAGAGAGGTAATGAGGGGCTGCAGACTGAGTGCATTTGTAGGTAAGAAGGAGAAGCTTGAACTGTATGCGGTATCTGATCGGAAGCCAGTGTGTTATGGTATAAGCCAATCATCAGAATTAAATGTGTAGCATGATATTTTGCTGGATTATATATACACCAATATATTTGTGCAGCTTTTATATATTTGACACTGCAGCAGAGAAAATAGTTTCATTCCAAAAGCCCTCTTCCCTCTCCCTTTGGGGGACATTTAAGAGACAAAGGGTACTGTGCTTCAAAGAGAAATAAAACTCTCTCTGCCCTCCCACCTAAAAGGACTGAACAAAAGCATGACTAAGGTGAGTACCTGGACGCTCATCAGGACATCTCTGAAAACCAAAGACCCAAGAGACCGAAAGTCTGGAGAACCCATTAAAGACAAAGACTTCAGAGGGGAAACCATAAACAGGACATTTGCTTGTCAAAGGTATACCTGCCCCTCCCATCAGCTTTCAGACATGTGCAGAAAGGAAGGACTTGTAATGTGTATCTGCTCCAGAGACTGAACAGGAAGCCTTTTCACATCAAAAGACCATTTGTCAGCAAGATCCAGACAGCAAGTCTTGTGATGTCATAAGACATGAGACCAAGATACCACAATGCTTTGCAAATGCCCAAGGGTCATGTGGAAACCAGGAAACCAGGACAAAGATCCACATGACATATCCTCCTGCAGCTTGCAAGATATAAAAGCAAAAGCTGTTTCCCAAGAGAGTCAGATTCTCTTCAACTGCAAGCAACTCAGGAATCCACTCACTGCAGAAGCCCTCCTGTCCTGCAAACATGTGCTTACCTAATGCTGTTCATACTGTGTAACAAGGACTTGTAAGTAACATAACTTTTGATCTAGACCTGCTACCTTGCCTTACTTAAGCACAGATTATCTGTAAAGATCTCTTAAAACCTACCTCTCTTGTGCAATTGTATATTAAATCAACCTTTTTGAAGCTAAAAATATGGTCTCTTTGTGTTCTGAGTATATGGTATCTTTTATATATACTTAATTTATTTAATTTATTGCAATTATCACCTTTGGTGATTGGTGGAGAAATTAATATCCTAAACTTATAAATACGGCACCTGCTCTTAAATTATAAACAGTAGCGAGTGCTCTAGAGCTCTTTCCCCCAAGATAAATCATTTCTTGTAACAAGTGAAGTGACCTGAGGAGAGGGGTGATATGAGTATAATGGTTCAGGCGAAATATAAGACGTGCAGCAGAGTTCTGAATGGATTGAAGGGGGGATAGATGGTTAAGTGGGAGGCCAGTGAGGAGTAGGTTGTAGTTGTCAAGGCGAGAGGTAATGAGAGCGTGGATGAGAGTTCGGGTGGTGTGCTCAGAGAGGAAAGGGCGAATTTTGCTGATGTTGAAGAGGAAGAAGCGACAGGTCTTGGCTGTCTGCTGGATATGCGCATAGAAGGAGAGGGAGGAGTCGAAGATGACTCCGAGGTTGCGGGCGGATGAGACGGGGAGGATGAGGGTGTTATCAACTGAGATCGAGAGCGGAGGAAGAGGAGAAGTGGGTTTAGGTGGAAAGATGATAAGCTCGGTCTTGGCCATGTTCAGTTTCAGGTGGCGGTTGGACATCCATGCAGCTATGTCGGATAAGCAGGCCGATACCTTGGCCTGGGTTTCCGCGGTGATGTCTGGTCTGGAGAGATACAGCTGGGTGTCATCAGCGTAAAGATGATACTGGAAACCATGAGATGAGATCAGTGAGCCCAGGGAAGAGGTGTAGATTGAGAAAAGAAGGGGCCCAAGGACAGATCCCTGCGGCCTATGAAATGTCAAAAAAAGACTGACATCAACTATCTGCTCTACTGCTAACAAAGTCTTACGCTGGGGAAAAATGTTTAGGGACTCATTTTTGAAACAGAAAAACATTCAAAAAATGGCATAACAGACAGATAAATGTATTTCTTGCAGCATAACGTCTAAAGTATATAATCAAACCAACACAAAAAGAATCCACAAGTATGCTTGCTGCCGAAAAAAAGATGTTCCCAGAGGAGGCGTTTCATGAGTGTGACACGGGAGGTATTATGTGATGAAAGTTTACGGTTGATAATGGATAGCAAAATAACTTCCTGGGGGCAAAAAGAAAAATGCCCAGAATTAGACCTGCTTTAAAAGCATCTAGAGTAAGGTTAAACCTGCTTTTACACCCATTTGTGATTTTGCTGATTTGGAGAGTGGAGAGGTGGAAGTGGTAATGTGTGAGAAATAGTGGAGAGTTGCTGAATGCTTTGTTACCTTTGTGTGTTTGCCCCAGAGTCTCATCCTTTTTTACACTTACATTTCCTGACTTGCCTCCTCTGTGTCTCACCTTAAGCCCTTGCCATACCTGCTAGCTCCCACAGAAACGCCTATCCCTTCCTCTGTATCTCAACCTTTTCCCTCACTAAACTCTCACAGGGAGAGTTTGGTGGCTTCTCTCTAGTGTTGCACTTCACATCTCTTTTGAACTGGCTCCTATTGTTTAGTAAACTCTCTAATCAAATGGAAGAAAACTACAAGTAAACTCCCTAAGTCCTATATTTCTAACACAAAATAAGAATACTTAGGTATAAATCAAATAAACCCTCTATGTATAAAACAATCAATATAACAATGTTAAATAATGTGTACATTTTTAAATTGTGCTAAGTCCATATCCATTACACCCATAGCGTCCCTAAGGAAAGCATGTGGTAGTGTTGTAGATGGAACCATCATAGCACAATCTGTGTTCCCCCTGTGTGCTATGATGGTTCCATCTACAACACTACCACATGCTTTCCTTAGGGACGCTATGGGTGTAATGGATATGGACTGAGCACAATTTAAAAATTTACACATTATTTAACATTGTTATATTGATTGTTTTATACATAGATGGTTTATTTGATTAATACCTAAGTATTCTTATTTCCTATTGTTTAGTGCCAGTCCTCCACATCTCCACTTGTGTGGTAAACCCCATTCAACTTTGCCCATGTGCTCATCCATTTCCAGTGCTGAGGTGGACCATTTTATGTACGTATTGTAATTCCCTAAAAAATTAACTCACTCCCACTAGCATCAGAATTCCAGCTTCTTTTAACTTTATCCCTGTCCTGCCCCTCATGTTCGGTAGGCTCTGAGGTGAGGCTCCTCACCCTCTACAGGGCCATATGCAAAATCCACAGGGGGTGTGTGGTTTCCTCCAGTAACTGTTCCTGCTCTTCCTCCCCTACAGGCGGCTCCTGACTCATGCCTACACTATTCCTCTGCCCTTTGGCCTGCAGATCATGGAGTAAACTCTAGTCTCTGCTCTGGCCAAGCACACCTGCTGGTTAGTACCTGACTGGTTGCTACTGTGAGAGAACAAACATGTATATAACAGTTCCTTTCCCTCCTCGTGTATATATTCCTCATAGCTGTATGTAGTTTGTTTCCCTTCCCTCCCCTCCAATATCCACCTTTGCTATAAATATGTCAATATATAGATAGGAAGCAGCTGTTTGCACATCTTCCAAAGCTCTCAGCCCTATTAGTTGTGGACAAGGAAACATGCAGAACTGAGAGTAAAGAATGGACTAGCCACTGCCCATGCACACCTGCTGGTTGCTACTAACCGGATAGCTAGTACGAGACAACACACCTTTACTTTGAGGAGCTCTATGTAGTCTGCCAAAAGGGTGTGGAGCTGCAGGGTGAAGGGGGGTTATGGGGCTGGTCTCCTGCTGCAAGCTATCAGGAACAGACAGGGAAATGCTTAGAGTAGGGTGGTTTGTTTCCCTTCCCTCCCCTCCAATATCCACCTTTGCTGTAAATATGTCAATATATAGATAGGAAGCAGCTGTTTACACATCTTCCAAAGCCCTAAGCCTTATTCGTTGTGAACAAGGAAGCATACAGAACTGAGAGTAAAGAATGGACTAGCCACTACCCATGCACACCTGCTGGTTGGTACTAGCCAAATGGCTAGTATGAGACAACACACCTTTACTTTGAGGAGCTCTATGTAGTCTGCCAAAAGGGTGTGTGGAGCTGCAGGGTGAAGGGGGGTTATGGGGCTGGTCTCCTGCTGCAAGCTATCAGGAACAGACAGGGAAATGCTTAGAGTAGGGAAATTGTGGCCAACATCAGTACATGTGGCCCCCCTACCTGGGACCAGCAGTGCAAATGTCTACCTAGGATCAGATCTTTGGCAAGGGACACCTATGATGGGAATTTAATTCCAGCCTCCAGCACAGAGCTGGACTGGGAGACCAGCATGCTAGGTTTGCCCCAATGTTAATGTCATGGACCACGCAGCCCATCAATTCCAGCTTTACCTCGGACCAGATACCTGGTGGCAGTACTGAAATAAAATAATGGGCAGATTTTTTTTAATCAACTTTTATCCATGATTATTTACCCTTTGGTGATTTAACATACACTATATGAAGACTCCTGAAGCAGGCTAACCGCTGAAACACAGTGCTGTGTTGAGTCTTCACCAATAAACGTTTCATCTTTAGAAGTCTCCTCGTTTGTTCCTAGCTTGGTCATTTTCCCATTCCCTTTCACTGCTTGCCTGTTTACCGTGGGATCCCAGTGTTCCTTTGCCTAGGCAGAATTACACTCTACCTAATTACTAGAGAATGTATCAATATATTCAGAGCAGGAGGGTATATCAAGGACTGAATAGAGCTAATTAGTCGAAGTTTGTAAAAGGAACGCTGTACAACTTGTGATATCTGAGCCTGAAAAGGCAGGAGTCATTGTAGATTCCAGACTAACAATCTGGCGGTCTGCATATGGGGAACAGGAGCATCAAGGTAGATGAGAGAAGGCATAATAAATGAAATGCCCTAATCAATGTTTTATCATACTATTATTGTTGTTCTATGAATTCCCTCCTCTTGTTTTTATTTTTGTAAATTGTTTTGTTATGTTTTTGTTAAATCCATTATTACATTTAATATGTAAACCACTCTGATGTAGTGCTCAAAGGGCGGAATAACAAATGTATTGAAATAAATAAATAAAATACCTCTACCTAACGTGGTGGAACACAAAAGAAAGAACAAAGAAAAACTGTCCTGGATGAGAAGAAATCTTGCAGATGGTCACTCTGCGGCTGGCAGCTGGTATGTATCCTTAGCAGTGTGGAAAGAACTCAGCAGACTAGAAAAAGACCATCTGGTCTATCCATCACCATTAACTATCACTGAGAATGTGTCTGTGTATGTAGCCCAGTGTTTCCCACTCTCTCCTGGTGGAATACTTAACCAGCTGTGTTTTAGGATTATCAGACCAGTTAGGTGTGCCGCCAGGAGAGGGTTGAGAAATACTGATGTAGCCTGTTTTTTAAGCAAATTAGAACAGTGCTTTTCTGTGGACCAACCTGTTGAATGGAAAATAAGAGAGGACCTTTGCAATGAACCAATTGCTCACATTCTACAGGATAGAACATACTTTCTAAGAGCATCACCATTCCCCCTATGAGCAAATTCAGACATCTCTGCATACACTAGGAACTCTGCTGCCATCGTTCAAAACAAAATGTCAAAAGAACTGTCTCTAGCAACCCAATGCACTGACATCCTAAGACGTTCTTTTAAAAAAGGCTCTCCAGTCTCCTGCCATCACCTCAAAGACAACAGTTCCATCTGTACTAATGCACTGACACCCTAACTCTTGAAAGCAAGTCACAAACTTAAGTTGGGCCAAAACAATATGGTGACATATAGTCAATTTGTCATCAAACGGTTTTCACCAGTTTCACTCAATATGGGTTTTTAACAAATGACTAAATTGCCAGCTAACCTTTATTTCTATATGTCTGAATTATTACATTTTGTGTTTCCAGGTTCATCACTTAAACCTGTTCTTGCCTCGGAAGAGTCCTGAGCATCTCTGCCATTACCACTACAAATGCAGAAGCAGCACTGCATCATGTTTTCAAATGAAATCTTTTCTCATCTCCCTTCTGTATCTTCCCCTGGTGCCAACCATCACTTATACTCAAAACTGAGCTTGTGTTTTTTTTTTCCCAGCTATCAGAGTCCTTGGATTAACTCCATGATCTTACTGGTTAAAAGCACAGCATCAACAGATTACAATCAAATACACACACAAAAAAAATTCTTCTTTAATTGCCCTGAAATTTGGCAATTAGATCCGGTAACAATTTCTCTGGAGGTCTGTTTCATTCAGGGGAATGAACTGTTACATAGACTGGAGACGGTTAAGTATCTCAAGTGTATTGCTCTATCCACAGAGACCTCCAGCTTTTTCTGATGGGGAAGAGAACTGTTTGCATGCTTACCCTGCTGACTTCCTTAGGAGTCGAATCATCTGTGAGGAAACAAAAACAAACAATTAGCCATGGTCAGAAACTTCTAGAATGAAAACTGATAGGCTACATCCTTTCAATAAGCTGACAAATAATCCATCTGTCTTTGTACAGTTTTAACCAAAATATTCCACATATTTATTTATACCCTGAGAACCATACAATTAAACAGCTTTTATAACTCTAAACCAGGGGTAGGCAACTCCGGTCCTCGAGAGCTGCAGGCAGGTCAGGTTTTCAGGATATCCACAATGAATATGCAGGAGATAGATTTGCATACCACGGAGGCAGTGCTTGCAAATCTATCTCCTGCATATTCATTGTGAATATCCTGAAAACCTGACCTGCCTGCAGCTCTCGAGGACTGGAGTTGCCTACCCCTGCTCTAAACTGAAGTAAAAATAATCCTAGGCGTTAATAATGGTCCAGATGTACTAATGGCTGATCCTTCATGAGCTTGTAGAATCACCCTTTAGAATTTCTAGAAATTAAGGAATGTGATGGTATGACACAATATGGTGGTCATTCTATTTTAATTAAATTTTAATTTTTCTTACATTTGTACCCCGCACTTTCCCACTCATAGCAGGTTCAATGTGGCTTACATATTATATACAGGTACTTATTTGTACCTGGGGCAATGGAGGGTTAAGTGACTTGCCCAGAGTCACAAGGAGCTGCCTGTGCCTGCAGTGGGAATCAAACCCAGTTCCCCAGGACCAAAGTCCACCACTCTAACCACTAGGCCACTCCTCCACCATATGTAGAATACCAGTTAAGGAACTGGTCAGTCAGTCATTTGTTTCACAGATATGCAGCTATTTCACTCATGCCTTGGTAAAGTCTGTTTAAACTGGATCTTTTCCAAGGCACAATCTCATTTTGCAATTCAGATCTGCTCTGATCTTCATCTGAGTCATGCTGAGCTCTATTTTCTGTATATATTATACTATCGCCCAGGCTATTATTGGTCATTTACTCAGTTTGATGAGGTCATTGTGCACAAGGAGTTTGCAGTATTGCTAGTATAATGTCATAACATCATCATGCACCCCTGGCTCTGTGTACTCTATTTTCTGGGGATAGCCAAAGCAGTTCTGAAAGCCAAGTCAGATTCAAGCAGTAATAGGTTTCTAGATATTGATGAAATAACTAATAGGATCTTCATATTAGCCCACTTGGATACTGTCACGATTGTGCCCATGTTTCAGGCTCTCATGCATCTCGCCACCTGGTGTTTAGACCTGGTGGCTGCGATAGACTGTCTGTATGCTGTTTCCCATGTTCTAGAAGTCATACCGGTCCGGTCCGGATTTTCCAGCCTTCCAGACTGGCTTGGCATTTTTGGAGCTCAGCAGCACCCTTACCTGGTGAACTCCCTTGTATGTTTCCTTTATTAACCACCTGGAAACTTTCTACTTTGCCTTGGCAACAGAGGTCTTCAGTTGTGTTCTTGTCCTTGTTGGTCTGTTGCGGTTCCTACCCTGAAAGCTTGCTTTGCCTGTCTTTGACCCTGCTAGTTTCCTGGTTTATTCTACTGTCTGCTGCCTGTCCAAGACGCTGCTTGTTTCCTGGTTTATTCTACTGACTGCTGCCTGCCCAAGTCCCTGCTGGATTCCTGGTTTACTACTGATGGTCGCCAGCCTATAGACTCTGTTGGGTTCCTGGTTTCCCTTCTGCTTTGCTGCCTGCCGGTAAGACTCTGTTTGATTCATGGACTATTCTCCTGCTTCTGCTTAGTGCTTCTGTTCCAGTCCAGCTGCTCCAGTCCGGCCTGTGCCCATCTGCCTTGCCTCCTGTTTGGGTGATTTGCCTGCCGCTGCTGCTTCTCGGCAGTGGCCCAAGGGCTCACTTTTCCTCACTAGCGTGACAGATTGCCAAGGCCATGAGCTCGGCAAGATCACCCTTCCAGCCTAGGATTTTTTCACCTGTTGGCAATCCGGGTCACCGTCCGGGTGTAGCTCCTGTTTCTCAGGTGAAGTTCGGTTCCAGTTTAATTATGGTTTTTGATCCTTTCATGACTCTTAATAAGTATCGTGGAACACTTTTGTCTGATCGAGCCTTGAAGAAGCTTCCTGAAGCAGCAGCAGAGAGAAAGCGTGTCCGGGAGCTTATGATTGCTGAAAACCCAGTTTCTGCCATTGACCCTTTGACCCCGCTCTGTGAATACTGCCGCCTACTTGTCTCCTATTCAGCCCTGCGGGATACTCTGGAGGCTGCCATTGAAAGAAAGCGTCTTGAGAATCCCAAGCTCCAGGCTTACCTGCAGTCCAGCCTGAGGGGCACTTTTAGCCTAACTGCTGAGTCAGGCCTGCGGGGTGCTTCCCGCTGAATTGCTTCTGATTCTAGCGTCCGAGTGGCACCTCCAGCCAAGCCTCTGAGTCCGGTCCGAGTGGCGCTTCCAACCAAGCCTCTGAGTCCGGTCCGAGTGGCGTTTCTAACCGAGCTTCCGAGTCCAGTCCAAGTGGTGCTTCCAGCCAAGCCTCAGAGTTCTGTCCAAGTGGCACTTCTTGCTGAGTCCACTCTTCATCCCAATTCCAGCCAAGATGCTGTGCAAGCCGAGTTCCAGCTCCAGCCAAGCTGCTGAGGCCAAGCCGAGTTCCAGTTCCAGCCAAGCTGCTGAGTCCAGGCCGAGTTCCAGTTCCAGCCAAGATGCTGAGTCTTCTCCAGTTCTAGCCAAGATGCTGAATCCCAGCCGAGTTCCAGCTCCAGCCAAGCTGCTGAGTCCACGCCGAGTTCCAGCTCCAGCCAAGATGCTGAGTCTTCTCCAAGTTCCAGTTCTAGCCAAGATGTTGAGTCCAGGCCGAGTTCCAGATGCTGAGTCCAGGCCGAGTTCCAGCTCCAGCCTAGATGCTGAGCCTGCCGAGTTCCAGTTATTATTTATTGCATTTGTATCCCACATTCCCCTACCTATTTGCAGGCTCAATGTGGCTTACATAGATTTGTTAACATTGTCATTTCAGGATATCAGATACAGTTAGTATCAGCCAAGATGCTGAGTCCAGGTCGAGTTCCGAGTCCAGTCAAGATGCTAAGTTCACTCTGGGTTCCAGTCCTGATTCCTGTTCAAGTTCCACCCATCTACCCCTGGTCGTGTTTTGAAACTCCTCCGTAGGTTTCATCATTCTTACCAATGAAGACCTGATTCACCCGTGGAGACCGGAGGAGCCTTGAGGGGGAGGTACTGTCACGATTGTGCCCATGTTTCAGGCTCTCATGCATCTCGCCACCTGGTGTTTAGACCTAGTGGCTGCGATGGACTGTCTGTTTGCTGTTTCCCATGTTCCAGACGTCATGCCGGTCCGGTCCGGATTTTCCAGCCTTCCAGACTGGCTTGGGATTTTTGGAACTAAGCAGTACCCTTACCTGGTGAACTCCCTTGTATGTTGCCTTTATTAACCACCTGGAAACTTTCTACTTTGCCTTGGCAACAGGGGTCTTCAGTTGTGTTCTTGTCCTTGTTGGTCTGTTGCGGTTCCTACCCTGAAAGCTTGCTTTGCCTGTCTTTGACCCAGTGGCGTACCAAGGGGGGGGGGCGGTGGGGGCGGTCCGCCCCGGGTGCCAGTGGGTGGGGGGTGCTCTGCTCCCGCCGCCTCCCGTGGCCGTTCCCGTGGCGCCGCACATTAAAAAAACCGGCGAAGCAGCGTCGCAGGCAGCGCCTCGCGCCCTGCTTGTAAAAAAAAAAAAATCAAATCTCCTTCCTTCCTTCTCCTCCTCGTCTTGACGTCTTGACGTCGACTCGGGCCTTCCAATCAATTTGATTGGAAGGCCCGAGTCGACATCAAGACGTCAAGACGAGGAGAAGGAAGGCGATTTGATTTTTTTTTTTACAAGCAGGGCACGAGGCGCTGCCTGCGACGCTGCTTCTGCCGGTTTAACGGACTGAGGTGGGAAGGAGAGGGGCGAAAGGGACTGGGGTGGGGGTGTTCAGAGGGGAGAAGGGGACTGGGGTGGGGGTCTCACACAGGGGAGGGAGAAGGGGATGGGGTGGGGATCTCAGAGGGGAGAAGGGGAGGGAGAAGGGACTGGGGTGGGGGTCTCGACAGGGGAGGGAGAAGAAGGGACTGGGGTGGGGATCTCAGAGGGAAAGGGGAGGGGACGAAGGGGACTGGGGTGGGGCGAAGGGGACTGGGGTGGGGGTCTCAGATGGGAAGGGAGGGGAGAAGGGGACTGGGGTGGGGGTGTTCAGATGGGGAGAAGGCGACTGGGTGGGATCTCAGACAGGGGAGGGGTGAGGGGAGAAGGGACTGGGGTGGGGGTGTTCAGGGGGAAAAGGGGAGGGGAGAAGGGGACTGGGGTGGGGATCTCAGAGGGGAGAGGAAGGGGAGGGGAGAAGGGGATGGGGGGGGGTGTTCAGAGGAGAGAAGGGGACTGTGGTGGGGTCTCAGACAGGAGGAAGGGGAGGGGAGAAGGGGACTGGGGTGGGGGTTGTTCAGAGGGGAGAAGTGGGCTGGAACGGGGGCTGAAAAAAGGGGCAGAGAGAGAGAGGGACAGATCCTAGATGGAAGGGGGAGCGAGAGGGAGGGCAGACCCTGGATGGATGGGAGAGGGAGGGCAAGTGGGGATTGAAGGGGCAGAGAGAAAGGGCAGGCAGTGGACTGGAAGGGACGGCAGAGAGGGCAGGACACTGGCTGGCAGAGAGAGAGAGAGTGAAGACAGATGCTGGATGGAAGGAAGACGGGTGAAAAGAAGATGAGGAAAGCAGAAACCAGAGACAACAAACTGTAAATAAAATATATTTTTTTTGTTTTTTTTTGCTTTAGGATAAAGTATTGTAGATGTGTTAAATGTTTATAATAGAACATGTAAATAAGGTCATCTTTTTATTGGACTAATTTTAATACATTTTGACTAACTTTCGGAGAACAAAACCCCCTTCCTCAGATCAGGATAGGATACTGTAACAGCACTATACTGTACTGACCCGAGGACGGAGGTTTTGGCCTCTGAAAGCTAAATGTATTAGTCCAATAAAATGGTATTATTTTACTTTCTATATTTGTTTTATTTCTATTTGTTAATTTGTAAAGTGGTGATTGGTACTTGTTAGTTTTTTTTCAAATTTACATCTGCTGTCTTATATTTTGCACAGTACTAGGGGACAGTTTCTGTTTCTGTGGTGTTGCATTGTATGCAGAGTCTGGCATTGGGGGTTCAGTTTAATTTTTGTCTAAATAGAAAGTTTATGATTACTTATTCTATAGTGGATTAGGGTGTATCTGTGTTTGTGAAAAAGACATGGCTTTCAGTTGGCACTGACTGTGCAGGATCTACGATCTGTACTATTCTGTCTGGTTTCGTTTTACAATAGGTGAATTGATGTTCTAGTGCTCTCTGTAGTGTTTAAGATGCTTTCCTTTTCCTTGTGTGACTCGTAGAAATGACTGCTTATGGTATGGTAGAATTGCTCTATAGGTCCTGAGTGTTTTGTATTCTCGGCATGCCTAGTACTGGATTGGGGGGGGGGGTGTTAAAAATGACCGGCCCCGGGTGTCAACTACCCTAGGTACGCCACCTGCTTTGACCCTGCTGGTTTCTGGTTTATCTACTGTCTGCGGCCTGCCAAGACGCTGCTTGTTTCCTGGTGGATTCTACTGTCTTGCGGCTGCCCACGACTCTGCAGTTTCCTGGTTTATTCTATGGACTGCTGACTGCCCAAGTCCCTGCTGGATTCCTGGTTTACTACTGATGGTTGCCAGCCTATAGACTCTGTTTGGTTCCTGGTTTCCCTTCTGCTTTGCTGCCTGCCGATAAGACTCCGTTTGATTTCATGGACTATTCTCCTGCTTCTGCTTAATGCTTCTGTTCCAGTCCAGCTGCTCCAGTCCGGCCCTGTGCCCGTCTGTATGTGGTCTGCCTTGCCTCCTGTTTGGTCGTGATTTGCCAGCCGCTGCCGCTCCTTGGCAGTGGCCCAAGGGCTCACTTTTCCTCACTAGCGTGACAGATACAGAGAAATAAAAGTGATTATATTTATTGAACTAACCCAGGTGTACTAAACCCAGTCCTCAGGATGTACTCAACAAGTCAGGTTTCAGGATGGAGAAATTATTACTTACCTGATAATGTTCTTTCCTTTAACTGCAGCGAAATAATCCACAGACTTGTGGGTTATGACCATCTACCAGCAGGTGGAGATAGACAGCACTGATCTCTGTCTTATAGGATGGTATGCTCCTTGGTTAGTCAGTATTTCTCATAAAGCAGAAGGCATAAAGAGGTATAATATATCCCCTTTCTCACAGAGGAGAAGCATGGATAGTAGAAAAACTGAACACCAAAATGAGTCATTATCCTAAACAGTGAAATAAATAAACAATGAGAAAATAGCACTGAAGAAGGGTGGAGTTCTGGATTCATCCGCTGTGGTTAAAGGAAAGAAAATTATCAGGTAAGTCATCATTTCTCCTTTCTTAACACCTGCAGCAGATGAATCCAGAGATTTATGGGATGTAGCAAAGCAGTCCTCGTGTAGGTTGGGAATCTGAAACTCCCTCGGAGAGACCGAACAGCTGAAAGAAGAACCTGCTGAGCACAACATCCAGCTAATAATGCTTGGAAAAGTATGCAATGAGGATCAAGTAGCTGCTTTTACATATGCCTTGAGGGGAAAAAAAAAAAACCCTAACGATTCAGCCCAAGAAGTCACTTGGGCCACAGCAGAATGTGCTCAAAGAGAAGCCGGTAGCTGCTTGCTGGAAGAACAGGTATGCAGAGGCAATATCCTCCTTAATCCAGCAAGAAACAGTCACCTTAAATGCTGCAGGACCCCGATTCAGGCCCAAAGATAGAACAAAAAATGACCGGACCACCTGAGAACACTGGTAGCTTGAAGATACCGAGAAGAAACACTCGACGAACATCAAGACAACTAAGCAAGTGAAAATCTGTCTTGCATTCCCCTTCTTTAAAAGGGGCGGAAAAGAGGCTGGCTAAGATGAAAAGCTGAAACCACTCCGGGAAGACAAGAAGGAAAGGTACGAATAGTCACTAATGAATCAAGAAAGGAAGGAACGGATCTCTGCCCATCAACACCTGTAACAAACTCCCTGAGCCTAGGCAACAGCTTACTAGAAGGACAGATTTGACAGGAAAATCTTTCAGAGTAGCCTGCTTTATAGGGTCAAAGGGGGCCTTTTATTTTAAAGCCCATGAACCTAGCTAAGGTTCCACTTGGGAAGAGGACAACAAAGAGGAGACCTAAGATGACCAGCCTCTTCAAGAAATGAACCACATCTGGATGAGAAGTTACAACACCATCCTCAAGAAGGCTAATATGTGTGGCAAAGAGGCCTGAATCAGAGACCACACCCGTTTGGAGTACCACGTTTTAAAACTCACTAGACATGAGCATAAACGGCCTAAAGTTGAGCATTTTCTTGCAGAAGTAAAGTTGCAATGATATCATCAACATATCCTTTCTTCTCCATTTCAGCCTCTGAAGAGCAAGACCCATCCACCTCCATCCCCACCTCTGTTAGATTGTCACTGAAATGCTTTTGATGTCTCACTTATATATACTAAAACAAAATATGAAGGTATAATCCCTCCAAATACTTCTGTTCAAACAACAATATAAATTAATGGAAAGGAACAGTCAAAAATCAACTGACAATTTAACTGACCGTATTTACATTATGAGTACAAGAGGTGACGCCTCACGAAGCCCCCGGCTACACAATTGAAAGCTCACAGGGGCTGGGCTGCTTCATCATCGGCAACCACCTCTACAAATTTTTACAAATTTTTCTCTTATTACTTTTCCTTTTACTTAGAAAATTCACTGTACATAGCACTTAGCTTTAATTCCAACTGGATTCCCAAGACGCTGTATATGACCAAGACCAACGGTGGCCAGCGTTTCGTTGCCTGCCTCAGGGTCACATGGTCTGCATCAATTCTAAGGAACCTCAGCTTCAGCGGGCCAGCTGAAGCTGAGGTTCCTTAGAATTGACGCAGACCATGTGACCCTGAGGCAGGCAACGAAACGCTGGCCACCGTTGGTCTTGGTCATATACAGCGTCTTGGGAATCCAGTTGGAATTAAAGCTAAGTGCTATGTACAGTGAATTTTCTAAGTAAAAGGAAAAGTAATAAGAGAAAAATTTGTAAAAATTTGTAGAGGTGGTTGCCGATGATGAAGCAGCCCAGCCCCTGTGAGCTTTCAAATTGTGTAGCCGGGGGCTTCGTGAGGCGTCACCTCTTGTACTCATAAATTGAAATACGGTCAGTTAAATTGTCAGTTGATTTTTGACTGTTCCTTTCCATTCACTTATATATACTGTCATCTACCAACATTTGCTTATTTCTGATCTGACGAAGAAGGGCAACCTTCGAAAGCTAATCAAGAAATGTACTAAGTTATGTCCAATAAAAAAGGTATCATCTTATTTTCTTTTTCATGTTTTATTTTGTTTTATTTCTATTGATTACCTTTAAAAGTGGACTAACACAGCTACCACACCTCTCTACTCAAGAACAAGACTGTAAGACCAAAGCAGGAGAGATCTTCCATCCGAATGTGACCCTGACAGAGGAGTTTGTAACTCAGAGGAAGATGAACCGTTTGCTTTCCAGACAACGAATCAAGTCCACATAGCATGGCCTGTAGGCAGTACTAGTATGACAAGTAACCACTCAGATGGACTCGTTTCGGTTAGAGGTATGAGAGTACCTAAATGTTGCCCCTGGGGGTCCTAGCTAGGCAGTCACCAATGAAGGAATAATGTGGTTGGAAATATGTATTAGTTATTATATAATAGCAATTATGGCAAGTAAATACAAAAATATATTATGCAACAAATACTAAAGATTCCACTCTATATAGATAGATAGATAGATAGATAGATAGATAGATAGATAGATAGATAGATAGATAGATAGATATAGATATAGGATTACAACACTACCACATTATCCAGAGAAGAAATTACCAACTTAGCAACAAAGTTAGGCTAATGACTACAGATCCTGAGACAACAAGTCCTTCACAAGCAAAGACCATTCACTAACCATGAGCAATAGAGGAATAACAGTTTGTCTCATCTGCAGTAGTCTGTAGTGTCCTCTGTAGATGGTGATCACGTGGATCCTCTTCAGAGCTCAGCTATTCTAGTGAGCCTCTATTATCAGGGTTCAGTTTGTGCCCCTGCCCTGAAAGGCAACCGGATGTTCAGTCTTAGGGAAGCCGTAAATCAGCTACCAAACCATTCTTGGTGGTAATCTCTGCACAGCCAGTCTTTGAAGCCGAGTCAACTCCTGACTTTGGCCTTGGCACACAAACACAGTTCACTGGTGTTCTAGCAATCCAGTGCAGCAGTAATTAAGCAGCTTTGGATACTGCTTTAATTATATCACAATACTGAAGGCCTCTCATCCTTTTTCTGATGATAATGTACATTTTGAATAGTGCCCAAGCATTGGTTTAAGTGCTGCACTTTGTTCATGGAATGTGTGTGCACATCTGGGTATGCGCTGGTTCTCTGCTTGTCTGTGACTGGAAGAGTAAAGAGAACAGAGGCAGTTTGAAAAGAATAATTCCCTAACTGCTGTGTTTCCGTTTGTCAAAGTTTCTATGCTGCAGAAACTGGAACTGCTTTCCCCACAGAGCTTATTTCTCTGGAACCCTTGGTCCAATCTGGACCATTCTCAACTTGTGTATTTTCTCTAGTTTCTACCTCCCCCACCCCACCATTTACACACCAAATTTGGACCCATTCTGTTGAATTTTAGGAAGTTATTTTGCCCACAGACAGACACTGTCAACCTCTTCTATAATTTCTTTCCAACATCCATTGGGTTGGCAAGAATAAACACATTTCATTTTTTTTCAAATTCTGTGGCTTACAGATTGTCTGTTTGCAAAAATACTACCTTTCAATCTGTGAACAGTACTACATCAATAGACATGCTTAAATTATTCTTCTCCCTCCAGGGCAATTAGTTTAATGCATGTATAATTTATAAGTCAACAATTCTATTGGTCTTGGCCTTCTAGTCAAACACATGCTAATGCTTTCAAAAGCTTCTGCTTTTCATTCATTTTGGTGTGCCATTTCCTTTAGCCTGAAGCACTTGTAGAAAGGAGTCTCCCTCATGCAAACTTGCTGCTGTACATGACTGACCAAAGTCTTTTAACACCATGTAACTATTTGTGCTGACATGCCTGATTTCAATGGCTCCCTTGTTCACAAGAGGTTCATCAATCAGAGTAAATGATGCCCATCTACAGGACTTGTCCACTTAGAATTAAACATCAAGAATCTCAATACTCTCTAGTGTTCTAGGAACTAGCACCTCTAACATCCAGATGGGGAAAACTGGCTAGACACTAAATTAAACAAAGAACTTCCTAGCAGAATTACTTTGAATTCCCACACTATAATTGTGAACAATCTCTCTCATGAATATAGCCAATAGCAGTGATCCAACAGATATTAGGAACTAGATTCTAACTACTACTAATAATAATTTTTCAAAAAAGATATGGCAGAATTAGAAAAGGTTCAAAGAAGAGCAACCGAAATGATAAAGGGGATGGAACTCCTCTCGTGTGAGGAAAGGCTAAAGATGTTAAGGCTCTTCAGCTTGGAAAAGAGATGGATGAGGGGAGACAAGATTGAGGTTTACAAAATCTTGAGTGATGTAGAACGAGTAGAAGTAAATTGATTTTTCACTCATTCCAAAACTACAAAAACTAAGGGACGCTCAAGAAGTTAATGGAAATACTTTTAAAACAAACAGGAGGAACTATTTTTTCACTTAACGAATAGTTAAGCTCTGGAACTCTTTGTTGGAGGATGTGGTAACAACGGTTAGCGTATCTGGGTTTAAAAAAGGTTTAGACAAGTTCCTGGAGAAAAAGTCCACGGTCTGCTATTGAGACAGACATGGGGAAGCAACTGCTTGCCCTGGAATTGGTAGCATGGAATGTTGCCACGATTTGGGTTTCTGCCGGGTACTTGTGACCTGGCTTGGCCACTGTTGGAAACAGGATACTGGGCTAGATGGACCATTGGTCTGACCCAGTATGGCTACTCATGTTCTTATAGCACTGCTAGATGTATACAGTGCAGTACACATTATATGCAGGTACTTTCTCTGTCCCTAGAGGGCTCACAATCTAAGTTTCTGTACCTGAGGCAATGGAGGGTTAAGTGACTGCCCAAGGTCACAAGGAGCTGCAGTGGAATTGAACCAAGACAGATTTGTTCAAGTTTAGTTGGAAACTACAAATTATATTCTCTTTCTCACAAACCAATAAATCATATACAGATGCATCAGTAGTCAAGACCCCTCCTCACTGATTCTGCCTGATCCTGTTAATCCATTAATACAGGCCTTCAACTCCTACATCCGCAAATCTCTGAAAACTCATCTCTTCCAAAAGGCATACAAGGAAAATACATAGCCTACAAACCACTTCAACAGCTCACACAATGACCACACCTCACCTCTAACTGACCTAACTCTTCCCTGTCTATCCTCAATTACCCAATCTTTAAACAGCAATAATTGTACTCGGCATCAAGAAACGTATATGCTTATCTTCTCTTAACAACATTCAAACTATAAGAAATGTACCTGTTAACACGAAATGATTATGTCATAACCACACTCTGTAAGCCACTTTGAGCCTGCAAATAGGTGGGAAAAGGTGGGATACAAATGCAATAAATAATAAATAATAATACATTGAGAGCGACCTAAAAAAATGGAAAAGAGAAGGAATCTACACCACTATGACTAGAACTGAACAAGATGCCTGTAAAAATCAGCAATCAGCATATCATGATCAAGCTTGCAGAGAAGAGCGATGGCATTGCCATTATAAATCATGACGACTATGTCAATGAAGTTAAATGAGTACTATACACCCTTGACAAATGATCCAACTTTATCTATACAAAAAGATATCTTCTGACATAAATTGGGAGATGGCCGGCGATCTCCTGCACCCGGCAAAATCGGTATAATCGAAAGCCAATTTTGGCCGGCGCCAACTGCTTTCCGTTGCGGAGCTGGCGAAACTTCAAGGCAGGGTACAGAAGGCAGGACAGGGGTGGGATGGGGCGGGGCAGGACATGGGCGGGGCTACGAGATAGCCGGCTTCGTCCGATAATGGAAAAAAGATGGCCGGCTCGAACGCGCATTTTGCCGGCTGTACTTGGTCCATTTATTTTTAGGACCAAGTGGCAAAAAAGTGCCCCAATTGACCAGATGACCACCGGAGGGAATCGGGGATGACCTCCCCTTACTCCCCCAGTGGTCACCAACCCCCTCCCACCCAAAAAAACTTTTTAAAAAATTTGTTGCCAGCCTGAAATGTCATACCCAGCTCCCTGATAGCAGTATGCAGGTCCCTGGAGCACTTTTAGTGGGTGCATTGCACTTCAGGCAGGTGGACCCAGGCCCACCCCCCCCTACCAGTTACACTTGTGGTGGTATATGTTGAGACCTCCAACACCCCCCAAAACCCACTGTACCTACATGTAGGTGCCTCCTTCACCCCTTAGGGCTATAGTAATGGTGTAGAGTTGTGGGGAGGGGGTTGGGGGGATTTGGGGGCTCAGCACACAAGGAAAGGGAGGTATGCATCTGGGAGCAATTTTTGAAGTCCACTGCAGTGCCCCATAGGGTGCCCGGTTGGTGTCCTGGCATGTCAGGGGGGCCAGTGCACTACAAATGCTGGCTCCTCCCATGACCAAAAGGCTTGCATTTCGCCGGGTTTGAGATGGCCGAGACCGGTTTCCATTATGGCCAAAAACTGAACCCGGCCATCTCAACATTCGACCTAAATGTTAAGATTTAGTCGGCACCAACCGTACTATCGAAGGAAAAGATGGCCAGCCATCTTTTTCAAAAATACGGTTTGTTCCGCCCATTTACGGAGCCAGCCCCGGAGATGGCCGGCCACGGAGATGGCCGGTGCCATTCGATTATGCCCCTCTATATCATCCAGTGCCCTTGCCCACTTCTCTACATTGACAAAACAATCTGACTGTACATTAAAAAAAAATAAGTATTCTTTCATTATATCATTTTAGTGTTTACCGTTCAATATAGATTGGGTTTACGAGAAAATAGCCTAATCATTGTTTTTCCATATTATTTTTTTCATCACAGTAAAACGTACTGTATTTTATGGATATCAAACATAAGTGTGAAGTCATTATCCTTTTTTTACAACACATCCTCAGTACATTCTATAGCATTTATCTTTACAGATAATGCTGTTTCATATTATATTAAGTGTACAAGTAGTTGTCATGCTTCTATCCGGTAGCATACTTTTTTTTTTTTTACACTTTTTTAAAGACATTCTTTATAACCCCCTTTTTTATGGTTTCATGCTAACACTTGCAATGGCGTTCCTGGACACAACTTACTTGGCATAGTGCACAACTTATCTGATTTACATAATATAAACATTATACAAACGTATTTCTTTGTTTGACACATAGGATGAGCAGTTCAAAATGTAGGCATATTACTTTTTATTTGTTGCATTTGTATCCCACATTTTCTCACCTGTTTGCAGGCTCAATGTGGCTTACATTATGCCGTAGTGGCGATTGCCATGTCCGGGATGAAAAATGCAACATGATATTGTATAGAGTTCCAGTGGCGATCCTAGGACGGCTGCCAACCGGGGCGGATCACCGCTGCGCACCCCCCCCCCCCCCCCGGGTGCAGCAGCGTCCATCCCCCCAGGGTGCAGCATGACACCTCCCCCCCCCGGTGCATCAACACCCCCCAGCGCATCAACACCCCCGGCGCATCAACACCCCCCCCCCCCCCGGGGTGCCTTCTTGGCTGCTGGGAGCAGCCGCACACCTGTCAGCTCCGCTGGCTCCCTGCTCCCTTTGCCCCGGAACAGGAAGTAACCTGTTCCAGGGCAGAGAAAGCAGGGAACCAGCGGAGCCGACAGGCACACGGCACCCCCCTGCACCCGGGGCAGACCCCCCCCCCCCTTGGTACACCACTGTAGAGTTCATAAGTGACAGAGTAGAATAAGCATTCATAGTAACATAGTAGATGACGGCAGAAAAAGACCTACACGGTCCATCCAGTCTGCCCAAGATAAACTCATATGTGTATACCTTACCTTGATTTGTACCTGTCTTTTTCAGGGCACAGACCGTATAAGTCTGCCCAGCAGTATTCCCCGCCTCCCAACCACCAGTCCCGTCTCCCATCACCGGCTCTGGCACAGACAGTATAAGTCTGCCCTCCACTATCCACACCTCCCAACCACCAACCCCTCTTCCCCCCACCTGCTCTGCCACCCAATTTTAGCTAAGGTTCTGAGGATCCATTCCTTCTGCACAGGATTCCTATATGCATATCCCACGCATGTTTGAATTCCGTTATCGTTTTCATCTCCACCACCTCCCGCGGGAGGGCATTCCAAGCATCTACCACCCTCTCTGTGAAAAAATACTTCCTGACATCTTTCCTGAGTCTGCCCCCTTCAATCTTATTTCATGTCCTCTCATTTTACCGCCTTCCCATCTCCGGAAAAGATTCATTTGCGGATTAATACCTTTCAAATATTTGAACGTCTGTATCATGTATAAAGAGTTCAATTCGAGAATAAGAAATAAAGTGGAATTGCGTTAAGGTTCCTTGGTGTCAGAGTAAGTGAAGCAGTGAAGTGTAGAGAGTTCAGTTTAGTCCAGTTCCGGTGTAGTTTCGTTGTCTGGTATTTAGGTAGGGTCATTGTGGTATGCCTTTTTGAACAGGTTGTTTTTTAGTGATTTTCGGAAGTTTGTTAGGTCATGTATTGTTTTTATTGGGTTTGGAAGTGTATTCCATAGTTGGGTGCTTATGAGGCTCATTTTCAAAGCACTTAGCCTTCCAAAGTTCCATAGGTTTCTGTGGAACTTTGGAAGGCTAAGTGCTTTGAAAATATGCCTATATGTATGATAAGTTGTCAACATTGAACTTCATTGAAGTTGGATGCATATGTTGATTTATATTTTAGTCCTTTGCAGCTGGGGTAGTGGAGATTCAAGAATGTGCAAGCTGATCTTTTTGTGTTCCTGGTTGGTAGGTCTATGATATCTGACATGTAGTCTGGGGCCTCGCTGTGAATAATTTTATGAACCAAGGTGCAAATTTTGAACGCAATACGTTCTTTAAGTGGGAGCCAGTGTAGTTTTTCCCTTAGGGGTTTGGCACTTTCGTATTTCGTTTTTCCAAATATGAGTCTGGCCGCTCTGTTTTGAGCAGTTTGGAGTTTCTTGATGATTTCTTCTTTGCATCCGGCATAGATTGCAATGCAATAATCTAGGTGGCTTAATACCATTGATTGTACCAGGCTGCGGAATATTTCCCTTGGGAAGAAAGGCTTTACTCTTTTGTTTCCGTATTGAATGGAACATTTCTTTGTAGTATTTTTCGCATGGCTTTCTAGTATGAGATTTTGGTCGAATGTGACTCCAATAATCCTTTGAATGTATAGAGCACATTGTGCAGTTTTTTTAATATCAGCTTCTTTATGCATGAATCGCAATGTTATTTTGGGTAACAAGTAACTCTTTTACTTTTTTATTTGATTCTACAGAGCATGGATATGGTTTAAATGCAATGTACAATTTGTTTTTAATTCATTTGCATAATGTTTGATGTCCTTAGACTTAAAGCATTTTTATACACTGCACTTCTCACAGTCTTTATATGTTGCATCTGTCTATCTGTTTTTATTAGAATGTGTTACAAATTATTTATTGTTCACACAAGCGTTTGAGTTTGTATGTAAGCATTTATGTTCCCCCTTTTATTGTAGACCATTTTGCATTTCCAATTTCTGACAATAAGTGCATGTTTTTGGATATTGTTATATGAAGGGTCATTTACAGAGAGGTCAGTTCATACTTTTATGTCTACTTTTGCTTTATTTTTTTTTAAATCTCTGTATTAAGTTTCAGCTGTAAACCAAATCCATTACTGTATAAGTTTACATTTTTATGCAATTACCATTATGCATAGCTTGATTGGTCCATTTCCACAACTGTTGTCAAGGTTTTATTTGTATTTGCTACTTTTTAATTATGTATGATTTTATTATTTACATTGTCTTATGCATGTTTTCCTTAGACTCTTGAGGCAGGCCTGTGGCTGAAACACAGTACTGTGTTGCGTCTTCTATTAATAAACGTTGTTTAAAATATCCAGAGTTTCTTCGCACATCTCTGGATCGCATGGTCCATTTCCCATTCCCTGTCTGCTTCCAATTGAACCCAGGTTGCCAGGATCGGTTCTAGGTCAGTTCCCAACTGGACAGTTCCCACCTAGACAATTCTCATTGAGCAAATTCCCACCCATAACTTAAAAAACCCAAACAAATACAAAACACACTAGGACAATTAATCTCCCCCAACTCCCTTTTACACATCCCTTTCCCCTTCTAGACATGCAGTTCATTGGGGGGGGGAGGGGCAGTGCCTCCCCACAGACCCCCTAATTGCACCCTGCCTACAAGTAAACTAAAAAAAAAAAAAGATTTTAAATGCTCCTAAATAAGTAAGTGAATAGATAGATAGAAACTCTGAATTTTGCCCACAACACGTGCAAGGTATCCCTAAATAACCAACCTCTCAAAACTGAATAAACTTACTTGAATGTGCGTTGTGTACCTCTAGTAGCACTATAGAAATGATAAGTAGTAGTAGTTGAGTCACAGGGCATTTACCAAGCCATGAAAGGGAAGACCAGTGGGAGCTGCTGTTGCTCTCATTGCTCAGCTTGCTTGTGGCAGTAGGGAGACAGTGAGGTGAGGTGCGCAAGAAAGAGGGAGAAAACAAGACACAAAGGAAGGTAAAGCAATGCCAGCACCGAAAGACCTGCAGGAGCTGCTGGAGCCGCTACTTGCTTGCTTTGCTCAGCTTGTGCGTGGTGGGGAGAGAGGGAGAGACACTTATCCAGCACACACCATGAAGATGCACAGGACGCACCATCAAGACACACCGCCAGAGCATCAGAGCATCCACAACACCAGGACTTCATTGAAGGAAAAATTCAACATTGTGGAAAAATTCAACGGTAAAAACAAACAAACAAACAAAAAGTGAGAGGTCACCAGTGGGTGGGAACTGTCCGGGGGGGGGGGGGGGGGGGGGGGGGGAGAAGGTCCTGGTTAGGAATTGTCCCCCTAAAGTGGGAATTGTCCAGGGGTAAATTGCCTTAGATGGGAACTGTTTGGGGGAGTGGGGGAATTAGTGGGTGGGAACTGTCTGGTGGGAATGGTCCAGATGAGAACTTGCTGGATACTGCCAGGATCAAAGCCCACTGTACTAACCATTAGGCTACTCCACCGGTCCATTCAGTAAATGCCACCCAAATTTGGGTGCAGAAAAACGAGCACTATTGTATAAACGGTGCTCCGAGTTGGGCGCTGTTTACAGAATAGAACATACAGCTGGGATCCGCACTCAACTTTGGGTGCAAGGATTTACCCAGTGAAACCTGGTGTAAATCCTCACATGGATCCCCCAAATTTTATAACAGTGTGCACATCTTTAGTGAATGTTCCTGACCTGCCCATGCCCCTCCCATAGCCACGCCCCCTTTTCAACTGCAGGCCAAAAGCTTTGTGCATGCATCTTTATAGAACAGTGCCTAGCAAGACGCATGTATAAATCTAAATTGTTGCCAATCAGCAGCATGCACCCAAATATATATAGAATTAAGGTGTGTGTGTATATATATATATCTTTACTGAAAGGCCAGATGATCATCCAAAACAGGCCCACAGAATACTGTAAAATAGAAGAAACCAGATGTTCTCACACTGGTAAATCCAAATGCTTTGAGACAGTACAGAGGAGGCAAGTTAGTACTCAGTAGAGTACTACTGCTTTCAAGAAATGAGTCATTTTGTCCACATGTCCCAAGTAATATTTTGTAAAGCTTTTCCAGATGGATGTTTGGAATATATCCTCAGGCGTAAAAAGTAACACACCAGCAGAAGGTGGTCACATTGGATAAATCATCATTCAGAAAACAACAAAGAATGTCTAGACCAGACTTGTCTAAGTTCAGGCCTCGAGGGCCACAAACAGGCCACATTTTCAGGAGAACCCTAAGAACATGCTAGAGAGATTTGCACACAATGAGGAAGTGTGTATGCAAATCTCTCATATGCATATTCATAAGTACGTAAGTATTGCCATACTGGGAAAGACCAAAGGTCCATCAAGCCCAGCATTCTGTTTCCAACAGTGGCCAATCCAGATCACAAATACCTGGCAAGATCCCAAAAAGTACAAAACATTTTATACTGCTTATTCCAGAAATAGTGGATTTTCCCCAAGTCCATTTAATAACGGTCTATGGACTTTTCCTTTAGGAAGACACAAACCTTTTAAAAACTCCGTTAAGCTAACCACCTTTACCACATTCTCTGCAACGAATTCCAGAGTTTAATTACACGTTGAGTGAAGAAATATTTTCTCCAATTCGTTTTAAATTTACTACATTGTAGCTTCATCGCATGCCCCCTAGTCCTAGTATTTTTGGAAAGCGTGAACAGACGCTTCACTTCTACCCATTCAACTCCACTCATTATTTTATAGACCTCTATCATATCTCCCCTCAGCCGCCTTTTCTCCATGCTGAAGAGCCCTAGTCGCTTTAGCCTTTCCTCATAGGGAAGTTGTCCCACCCCCTTTATCATTTTCGTCGCTCTTCTCATTAGAGATATTATGACAACCTGCACAGACTGACTGGCTGATATGTTCAGCTTGGAAAAGTTAGATGACTGACAGAACCTTTCTATAAATATAAATATGAGAACAAGTACAAACCCTTCTACAAAAGAATACACAATCCAACTAGATAAATATTTCCTGGATCCAATTGCCAGTTTTGAACCAACAGCTTTGTTTCAGTACCATAAAATAGAACAGAATAGATCAAAACAGTAGAAAGCCTTCCAAAAATAAGCAGTGCCACAAACAACCTTCTATGATTTTACTTGGAAAAGACAAAGAAAATGTATCCACTATTGTTAGGACATCAACCTTTATCAGCTAAGAGTCAAAATATTGAGACTACCTCTTTATGAGGCCCTTTTACAAAGGCGTGTCAAAAAGTGGCTTGCGGAAGTGTAGACACATGTTTTGGATACACGCTGGACCATTTTTCCACAGCATCTAGACAAAATGGACCGAAAAATGGATGTGTGGCAAAATGAAAACCAGTGCATGTCCATTTTCGGCCTGAGACCTTACCACCACCCATTGACTTAGCAGTAAGGTCTCACGTGCCACCCGGGTGGTAAGCATGCAGAGTGTGCCAACTGCCATTTACCGCTGGGTAGGTGCCCCGAGCTAGAATATATTTTCTACTGCATGCTTTTGACGCGCCAAATTCGGAAGTACCACCCAGGACACATGGTACCCGGAGTGTAAGGCTGATTTGGTGTGTGCTAGATGCGAGTAGACCCTTGAGCACCTTTTTTAAAAGGGACCCTAAATCTCACTACCACTCACTACAATAAACACTAGAGATGCCCTTAGGAATATATGTGTTTCTAGCGTTTAGCGCGCAATTATTTTTAGCATGCGCTAAAAAAGCTAGCACACCTTTGCAAAAAGACCCCATAATGCCTGATCTGACAAGCAAGTAACAGGATAGATCATAAGGAATGCCAAGCCAAATGCAAAGCGGAGATAAGGAGGGCAAAAAAGGACTTTGAGAAGAAATTAGCGTTGGAAGCAAAAATACATAGTAAAAATTTTTTTAGATACATTAAAAGCAGGAAACCGGCCAAAGAGTCGGTTGGGCCGCTGGACGAAAATGGTGTTAAAGGGGCGATCAAGGAGGACAAAGCCGTAGAGGAGAAATTAAATGAATTCTTTGCTTCGGTCTTCACCGAGGAGGATTTGGGGGGGACACCGGTGCCGGAAAGAATATTTGAAGCGGGGGAGTCGGAGAAACTAAACAAATTCTCTGTAACCTTGGAGGATGTAATGGGTCAGTTCAGCAAGCTGAAGAGTAGTAAATCACCGGGACCTGATGGTATTCATCCCAGAGTATTAATAGAACTAAAAAATGAACTTGCGGAGCTACTGTTAGAAATATGCAATCTGTCCCTAAAATCGAGTGTAGTACCGGAAGACTGGAGGGTAGCCAATGTTACTCCGATTTTTAAGAAGGGTTCCAGAGGAGATCCGGGAAATTATAGACCGGTGAGTCTGACGTCGGTGCCGGGCAAGATGGTGGAGGCTATTATTAAGAATAAAATTGCAGAGCATATACAAAAACATGGACTGATGAGACAAAGTCAGCACGGATTTAGTGAAGGGAAGTCTTGCCTCACCAATCTAATGCATTTTTTTGAGGGGGTAAGCAAACATGTGGACAATGGGGAGCCGGTTGATATTGTATATCTGGATTTTCAGAAGGCGTTTGACAAAGTGCCGCACGAAAGACTCCTGAAGAAATTGCAGAGTCATGGAATCGGAGGTAGGGTATTATTATGGATTAAGAACTGGTTGAAAGATAGGAAGCAGAGAGTAGGATTGCGTGGCCAGTATTCTCAGTGGAGGAGGGTAGTTAGTGGGGTCCCGCAGGGGTCTGTGCTGGGTCCGTTGCTTTTTAATGTATTTATAAATGACCTAGAGATGGGAATAACTAGTGAGGTAATTAAATTCGCTGATGACACAAAATTATTCAGGGTCATCAAGTCGCAGGAGGAATGTGAACGATTACAGGAGGACCTTGCGAGACTGGGAGAATGGGCGTGCAAGTGGCAGATGAAGTTCAATGTTGACAAGTGCAAAGTGATGCATGTGGGTAAGAGGAACCTGAATTATAGCTACGTCTTGCAAGGTTCCGCGTTAGGAGTTACGGATCAAGAAAGGGATCTGGGTGTCGTCGTCGATGATACGCTGAAATCTTCTGCTCAGTGTGCTGCTGCGGCTAGGAAAGCGAATAGAATGTTGGGTGTTATTAGGAAGGGTATGGAGTCCAGGTGTGCGGATGTTATAATGCCGTTGTATCGCTCCATGGTGCGACCGCACCTGGAGTATTGTGTTCAGTACTGGTCTCCGTATCTCAAAAAAGATATAGTAGAATTGGAAAAGGTACAGCGAAGGGCGACGAAAATGATAGTGGGGATGGGACGACTTTCCTATGAAGAGAGGCTGAGAAGGCTAGGGCTTTTCAGCTTGGAGAAGAGACGGCTGAGGGGAGATATGATAGAAGTGTATAAAATAATGAGTGGAATGGATCGGGTGGATGTGAAGCGACTGTTCACGCTATCCAAAAATACTAGGACTAGAGGGCATGAGTTGAAGCTACAGTGTGGTAAATTTAAAACGAATCGGAGAAAATTTTTCTTCACCCAACGTGTAATTAGACTCTGGAATTCGTTGCCGGAGAACGTGGTACGGGCGGTTAGCTTGACGGAGTTTAAAAAGGGGTTAGATAGATTCCTAAAGGACAAGTCCATAGACCGCTATTAAATGGACTTGGAAAAATTCCGCATTTTTAGGTATAACTTGTCTGGAATGTTTTTACGTTTGGGGAGCGTGCCAGGTGCCCTTGACCTGGATTGGCCACTGTCGGTGACAGGATGCTGGGCTAGATGGACCTTTGGTCTTTCCCAGTATGGCACTACTTATGTACTTATGTAAGTCAAGGCAGTGTACTAGCTATTAGAGAAAGAAAAGGAACTTTTTATATATTGCAAGTATTGAGGACAGTACACTGCTATTTTGAGCCTGCTAAATTTAGACTACTGGTTCAGTCACTAATTCTGTCGAGAATTGACTATTATAACCTTGGTTGTTCTAAGTTCTTGATTAAACGAGTACAGCTGATTCAAAATACCACTGCAAGGTTTATATACTCGGCTGGTAGGTTTGAATCTGCCAACATTTTAATCAGGGAATTGAATTGGCTGCCTATCATGGTGAGGGCACAATTTCAGTTGTGTACTTTTATTTTTAAGATCATGTCTGGGGCAGTACCACCATATTTGGGAAATTTGGTTACTTTTTTATATAATGTTGCAGTGGGAAAGACTCATAACCAGTTGCTGTTACGTTACTCCTCGGTGAACCAAATTAATCTTTCACTAAGAAAGTTTGGTCACCACTAGATAACTATTGTAATAAGTTGGATCTCAATGATAATTAGCTTATTATCCAATCAGTTTTGTAATAGGTTTGCTACTTTGTATGGTTTTTTTAAAATATTGTTTACATTTTATAACTGTACCTGTTTTTTCAAAGTTCTGCATATGTTTTTCCTAACTGAAAATCAATAAAAAGATCTTTAAAAAAAAAAAAAGGAGAAGTCTATTTGATTCTTCTCTTCAATATCAAACTGTAACAATATGAAATTTTCTACCACCAGAGATTCGGTCACTTGCTAATTATTGGGTTTTTCGCACATTTTTGAAAACTTTTTTCTTCTTTAAATATTTGACATTTAACAATTAATTCACCCTATTATCAATAGTTTTAGTTTCAATTTTATGGAAATGTTTAGCTAAGTATAGCCTATTTGCAATTTCCTGGTCGGTTGTTTCCAGTTTCGTTCTCATTGTTATCTGCAGTGAACCAGAGAATGGTACTTGTGGAATATAAGATCCGTGTAATTAACGGATCAGGCATTAACATAACTCCAAACACAAAATAGAAAAGACCCATGCAAACGTTGCAATCATCCTCTAAAGGAGAATAAAAGAAGAACAGAAAAGCAAGAAACAAAACTATGCTACAGTACACTCATGTGTGCTCAGGGCCATATCAACCAGCAGTGGCTCCACAGGCCTGCTGGAAAAACCAGGGGTCATGTTTACTAAGGCGCGCTAGTGTTTTTAGCTCACGCTAACATTAGAAACTCTCATATATTCCTATGGGTGTCTGTAGTGTTAGCGCACGCTAAAAACATTAGCATGCCTACAGCGTGGCTTAGTAAACAGGGCCCCAGGTCTTGACTGCAGTTTAAACCTCTTGAAGAACAGTTTACTGAGAAAATTAAGTGGAAGACTATTCTAAGTTGCTGGAGCCACAGAAACACAAGATATCTGGTACATTCTAGCTGAGCTATCACAGGTCTGGGAAGAACTAACCAAAGAAGAGAATTCACATCAGCATGTAAGGGACAGTCAGGTTGGCCAAATAGCATGGAACACCCATTCAATGAGCCTTAAATATGAGAATCAGTGTCTTTGATCCTTTGTTGTGGCAGGCTTCTAGCCAGTTTTAAGAGTCATCAAGACAAGCTTGGCAATGTGGATTCTGTACAGTCATCTTCCATTTCCACATACCCAGGCTCTTCGGTGCAGTTTCTCGGGTTCATAAGTGTTGGTGGAGCTGAGCCACCTTAATTATTGCATCTTCCAGATTCACGGAGATTTGTTTCAGTTCCTCTGAATCCTCATCATTAAATACTATTTTTGGCCTGTGGGTCTATCTTACCTCTGCATATCTAAAATGAAATATTATTTTGGAAAACTTTCCAAAAATTTAATGTGACAAGAATTTGCCTTGAAATTAAAAGTATGTTGAATGAAAGCTACATTTGTCTTGAACATCTTTTTATTATTAAATCATGTTTATTGAGTACAAAGCAAGCACTAATAAAACATCAGCAATTCTTATGACTACAGCAAAACAAACTAACTCAAAACACAACATCCCTCCCTCTCCCCATATGTTCTGTGTAACAATAACAAAACCAATATAGGTCAGGCATGAAGCAGGTGACTTCAAGTCAAAGGTGTGAGTGAGGTCCAAATGGGTTCCTAACAAGTGACAAAACCGCTTGCCCGCTATTTCCAACAAGGCATCTTGCAATGTATTAGAGAAGTGGTTTCCAAACTTTTTCGTTTCATGGCACCCTTCGTATCCAAGCAATTTTTTGTGGCACCTCCTCAGCCACACTTATCTCCGCCCCATCCAGACCACACAGGTCTCTGACCCCCATGGCCGCACAGGTCTCCAACTTTTTCTCTGCACAATATAACAGTGCTAAGGTGTCCCTATAACCAGCCCTTCCAAACGACACACTGATTACGATTTGTAACAAATTATTACTCTACCTATGAAAAATTTTTCCATTATTATACTTTCTCTGTGTACATCCATATGCTGCACAAGCCAGCATGTTTGAAAATACAGGCGAGATTAAATAAAAATGCTACCAGCAATAAAGAACAATATGGATGCTGCAGCTCATAGGTTGGTTTGCTAGGGTTGCTTGCTTTGTTTTGAAATTTTTTTTGTTACATTTGTACCCCGCGCTTTCCCATTCATGGCAGGCTCAATGTGGCTTATATGGGGCAATGGAGGGTTAAGTGAATTGCCCAGAGTCACAAGGAGCTGCCAAAGCCTGAAGTGGAAATTGAACTCAGTTCCTCAGTTCCCCAGGACCAAAGTCCACCACCCTAACCACTAGGCCATTCCTCCACTTTTTGAATTTTTTTTATTTGTACCCCGTGATTTCCCACTCATGGCAGGCTCAGTGCGGCTTAGGTACTTATTTGTACCTGGGGCAATGGAGGGTTAAGTGACTTGCCCAGAGTCACAAGGAGCTGCCTGTGCCTGCAGTGGGAATCGAACCCAGTTCCCCAGGACCAAAGTCCACCACTCTAACCACTAGGCCACTCCTTCATTCCGTCTTCTGTTTTCATCCAACCTCCTTGGCAGCAAAAGCGAGTCCCAAAGACTGGCTGCTCCATGTCACCAGTGGCCACGACAAAAAAAATAAAAGCAAGCAGAGGGTCGCAGCAGCCTTCAGGCATTCACTGTCGGCTCTGCTGGTCCTCTGCCCCCGCTGACATCAACTTTCAGTTCCGAGGGCAGAGGACCGGCAGAACTGACAGCACATGCTTGAAGGCTGCTGTAGCCCTGCGCTTGTTTTTTTTGTTGTTGTTGTTTTACCGTCATTGCTGTCTGCAGTAGCGGTTTGGGTAGTAGCAGAAGGGAGGTCGGGATTTGTCACGGCACCTCTGAGAGTTCGCTGTGGTGCACCAGGGTGCCGAAGCACACAGTTTGGGAACTGCTGTATTAGAGTCTGTTTATTTGCATTAAGCACATCTTTGCCTCATTTTTGTGGGCTACAAAAATGGTTGCAATACCACATCATTAGATGGAAGGGGAAAAAAAAGATGCGGTACATCAGAATCATTTTAAAGGACAAAATCTCATAGTGAATGGTAAGGGTTCCCTGTGGGAACCGTTACCTCAGTATCTGGATTTTTATCTAGGTGCTGAGGTAGAGAAAATTCCTTCATTTGTTAAAGACTCTACATACATGCTTAGACAGCTCAAGGACCTCCAAGTACCGGATGATCATCCCGTGACTCATGTCACCTTAGATGTGAATGCGTCATATATCAATATCCCTCAGGAAGAGGCAGTACACATGATTGATATGAAGTTAAATGCCATGGAATTATCTGCGGCACAAGTGGAGCTGTTAAATCAAATGGCCAAATTTATTATTTTCAAAAATTACTTTACATATCAACAAAGATATTTTCTGCAAATTAAGGGGGGTCG
Source organism: Microcaecilia unicolor (assembly GCF_901765095.1). Taxonomy (NCBI): domain Eukaryota; kingdom Metazoa; phylum Chordata; class Amphibia; order Gymnophiona; family Siphonopidae; genus Microcaecilia; species Microcaecilia unicolor. The sequence continues at coordinate 268,750,273 of NC_044033.1, read as the reverse complement.
CCATGGGGGCAACAGTAGCCCCACAGTGGTGTGCCTCTATATGGCCTCATTTGAAGAGCAATTTGTGACCCACAGTGTGTACAGCTCGTCTATAGTCTCCTGGTGTAGATATATAGACGATGTCTTATTGATTTGGAAAGGTGATCAAATGTTATTACAGGAATTTATAAGTTACTTTAACCAAGTGGACCATAACATATCTTTTTCGAGATAGGGAGTCAAGAGGCTTGTTTTTTTGATATAAATATTAAGTATGGAAAAGGCAGATTCAAAACCAATGCCTATAGGAAGCCCACGGATCGTAATACATTGCTCCATTATGAGAGCTATCATCCACGTACATTGAAAAACAGCATACCGGTAGGGCAATTCCTTAGAATTCATAGATTATGTTCAGACAAACAAAACTTCTTGACACAAGCAGAAGAAATGAGAGGTCGATTCCTGCAAAGGGGGTATCCCAGAAAAGTGGTTCACAAGGCATTTAAGAGGGCTTACAATGCACAGCACACTTGGTTGCTGGCCCCTGGTAACCGTAAAAGGGAGGAAGAAAATCGATTTACCTGCATCCTTCCAAATGGACTGGGCACATTTGGGGTAAGGGATATTATCAATAAACATTGGCCGAGTCTGGGTATCTTGGAGGAGTTTGAGATGAAACCTAGGTACACATACACTAGGGGACAAAACATTGGAGAGCGACTGGTAAGCAGAGATAGCAGTCAAAGTCAGGAAGGAGGGCACACCAAATGTAGGGGTTGCGTGTATTGCCAGTATGCATGGGAAACAAATTGGGTATATATTCCAAATCAGACTAATAATAAAAACAATTTTCTGAAACATAAACCAGATTGCAACTCTAATATGGTAATATATGCCATTACATGCCCATGTGGCCTTTGGTACATAGGGCAGATCAAAAAAGTGAAACTCCATCTTGCTCAACACCTTAGCAACATCTGTTTATCTAAGATTGACAAGCCACTAGTGGAACATTGGGTGGCTCAGAATCATGCAATAACTGATCTCCGTTATGTGGTCTTAGTACAGTTTGAGGTAACTAGGGGGGGGGGGGCAATATATTGCAAAGAATGATGCTTAAGGAACAACGCTTGATATACGAGTGGTGCATAGTGCTCCCCACTGGTCTCAACAAAGAAGTGGAGTGGATGGGGATATGAGTTCAGTATTCTGCTCAGCTGTGTTAATTAACCCACCCAATTTAAGGAGTGCGCATGCACTGATGTTCTCCAGCAGTGGCGCCATAGTCCCAGGACTCCGGTAGGAGGTCAATCCTGTAGATGCAGCCTGACCAGTTAAAAAAGGTACATTTGTAACAGTTTATTTTTAATAGATGGAAATAAGAATTGAAAAGAATAGGAAATATCTATGGTTCTTGTGTGTTCAGTTGTAGTTGAACCCCTGAAGATGCAACAGTGTGAAACGCATCAATGGTGTAGGGTTTGACATCGGGTGGTGCTGTTTACTTGTTCACATTAAGTGAAAACCAAGCTGGAGATTGGAATTGGAGTATTACTACTACTACTACTATTTAGCATTTCTATAGCGCTACAAGGCGTACGCAGCGCTGCACAAACATAGAAGAAAGACAGTCCCTGCTCAAAGAGCTTACAATCTAATAGACAAAATGTAAGAATTACACTGAATTCCACTGAGAACACCGAGGGAGAAGTATGATACAGTGACTGGAGGAGTTATCTGGCAATATCTATGATCTGGAGGAACATTATGCTCAGAGAATTTGTGCAACAAGTCTGAAGTGAAGTACATGACGTTTGAGGGTATTGTAGCACATCAATCTGGAGAGTTCTGCTATAGAACACTGATTTTGAAGGACAGCACAAGAAACTCTGTACAACAGACAAGAAAATTTGAAGTTTTGTATCGGTCTATCCCCTAGAGTAAAGTGGATGTCATAGAGAAAAAAAGAGAGGCTGAATGTAATTAGAGTGAGGATCAGGTATGAGAGTAATGAATGAATGGAGTGCATAAGAACCATAAAGAATTAAGGTAAAAGTGGATTTTCTTATGTAATAGACATAAATAAAGATATTGAAAGTATAAACAAATAGTTACATTAATAGTCACCATTATAGAAGAAGTTACTTAATAGTCACCATTATAGAAGAAATTCCAAGACATTTTTTCTCAAATTTTTGTTTTTCATATCTGGCAATCCCACTGGTCAGTTAGACTGCTGAAGATGCATGCCTAGTGTTAACAGCAGGATTCCACGTAGAGAGGGAATGTGATTTCCGTTAGATTGAGCAAAAATAGTTCCCTTTGTCAAGGAGGGGTAGAGAACCTCTATTCTAGCAATAAGACATATTAGCAAACTAAAGAGCAACAATTTACTTGAACCGAATCGTATATACACCCCGGAGTGCAGAAGGAACTCAACAATGAAGCGGCAGGCCTACCATTAAGAATTTGTAACTTATCATTGTGGATATAAAAGTCAACAACCAAGCTGGAGGTGATACTGTTTTATTAGACTAACAATGTATCTTTGACAAGCTTTCAAGAGTTATCCTCTCTTCATCAGGTCAGTGGAGAATTAATGCAATTATGCTGGGATTAAATAGTACAAACTCACCTTAACGCTGTCTGCATCAGTGATTACAGCTCAGTGAAAGGGGTTGAGGGATTAGACAGCAGATATGAGATAATAACAGTTCATAATAGGTTTCTCTCATAATGGGTGAGAACACCAATGTCTCTTTTGAGTTCTTTTGCATTAGTCTCAAGGTGTTTGATCATTCTGTTTTCAAAAGTTCCATCTTCTAAGTTGTCATTCCGATTCTTATCTGTTATATTTTGTTATGTCTCTAATGAAGCATTCCTCTTTGTATTTTTTTGCATTGGATCATATACGCTACATTCAAAGAGGAATGTGAGACTTTTGTTTTGAACCTCGGTCCTAAGCCAGCAGGATCCTGTGATATGCTCCTGCAGAACTTGCATCACTACTACTATTAATCATTTCTATAGCACTACTAGAATGTACTCAGCACTGTACACTTTATATGTAGGTACTATCTCTGTCCTTAGAGGGCTCGCAATCTATGTTTTGTACCTGAGGCAATGGAGGGTTAAGTGACTTGCTCAAGGTTACAAGGAGCTGCAGTGAGAACTGAACCCAGACTGCCAGGCTCAAAGCCTGCTGCACTAACCATTAGGTTACTCCTCCACTGTTAAGCTTTCAAGTGTTTATTCTTGTCTTGTAGGTCAGAACAAATGCATCATCAATGCCTTGCAAGATTTTGTGCCATTTTGTTCTATACGGAGTTCACTTATATGTTTTTGTTTCAGGTTAGGTGGTTGGCAGAAGGTTAGAATGGAGGGGGGGGGGGGGTGAAATTAGGAAATATTTCTTTTAGTAACTCATTTCCAGAAACAAAGGTTTTAGAATTGTTAAACATTTTCCTAACGCTTTCTAGTTCTAGATTACATGTTACTACAAGTAGTACATGTTCCATGGTTCTCCTTTCCCAGTATTATAGTAGGCTTTCCCTAGTTGTTTTGAGTGAGGATGCAATTTCCTTGGAGATGATTTTGGGGCAATAGCCCTTTTGTTTAGAAGATTTTGTTAAGCTTTCAAGTGTTTATTCTTGTCTTGTAGGTCAGAACAAATACATTGGTAGATTGTAGCTTGGAAGGTGGATGCTGGCGCTATGAAGGTAGATGCATCTGAAAATTGTAAATGACCACTGCAGATTGTGACTCTAGTGTCTAAAACGTTGATACTTTCCATGGAGCAGTCCATTTCGAGTTAGAGCGTGGAATGGGTTGCAGTGAAGGAGTTGTAGAAATGTGTAAGATTCTCTTTTCCTTCAGTCCAAATTATATCATCTATGTACCAATAATATCTGAAAGGTTGTTGTGGTAAAGATTTAACAGAATCCTTTAAAAGGGCTATCACACCAAAACCATCTCCAAGGAACTTTAATCTTCACTCAACACACCTAGGGAAAGCCTACTATAATGCAAGGAAAGGAAAACCATGGAACATGTACTGCTTGTAGTAACTATATGCTACACAAAATGGAGAACTAGAATAACATAAGGAGAATTTATAACAGATCACATACCAATTCTAACCTTCCATGAATCTGATACAAAAACTTATAAGTAAATGCCAAACAAATTCCAAATAGAGAAATTAAGAGAAGTAACAAGGAGATGCAGAGTGAATGCATTTTGTAGGTAAATAAGAAAAACTAAGGGCCCTGTTTACTAAGCCGTGCTGTAGGAACACTAAGAGACACCCAAATATTCCTATGGGTGTCTCTAGCATTAGCGGGCACTAAAAAAGCTAGCGCACCTTAGTAAACAGCACCCTTAAATGATATGCAGAAGTGAATGGGACGCCAATGTAATGACTTGAAGAGAGGGGTTACATAGTTATAGCGAATGTTGAAAAATAAGCCATGCAGCAAAATTTTGGATGGAGTTTTGTGGAGAAAGGCAAGAGACCCTGGAGGGGCAAGATTGTAGTACTCTAAAGCAGGAGGCGATAAATAAAAATGACACACTTTAATGGTGTTGTTTCTGAAACAGCTATTCTGTTTTCTACATACACTGCCTGGACTCCACACACCCCACATGCACTGAAAGCTAAACTCCCTTGCTAGTCTTGTGAGAATGTGAGAACAGAATAGACATACAAACTCTTCAATGGTCTCACTCACTGAGAGCTGTCAAAGGCCAGAAGACAACAGCTGCTACAGAGGTGGCACTAGCAGCAACAAACCTCCATTGTCATACTGAGACAGACTGAAGGTCCATGAAGCCCAGTATCCTCTTTCCAACAGTGGCCAATCCAGGTCACAAATACCTGGCAAGATCCCAGAACAGTAAAACAGATTTTGTGCTGCATATCCTAGAATATGCAATTTTCTCTCAAGTACATCTTAATAATGACTTATGGACTTTACTTTTAGGAAATTAATGAAACATTTTTAAATCCAGTTGACGGAAGTGACTACTGGTAAATGGGGTGAGATTCAGATGATGGGGGGGGGGGGGGGGGGGGGGGAGTGTGTATATTGGGGGTGGGAAAGAGTTTCTAGCTGGAGTTGAGTGAGGGGGTGGGGAGAGACACAGAGGATTGATTTCCAGTCACTCCTGTCTCCAGGCTACCTGCAAGGGGTCGACTGATGCCATTTTGATGCCTGCAGCCTAGGAGGCATAAGCAAGTAGGGATTGCTTCTGCGCTCCCCATCCCACTAGACACCAGGGGCACTCCTATTAGATCCCATAGAAAGGATAGGGGTGGATGGGATCATAGAAAGCGCTCTGACACCTTTAAACAAACAAAAAAGCTTCTGAGAGATTTGGGCCATGCATTAGCAGCCCAATTCTCCCAAGGAGGAAAAATCACCAATTTAAAGCTGGTATTATTTTTCTAGGAACAACACATCCTGTGAAGTGAAACAAAAGCTAAATCATTTGATTTGCAGAATAATGAGGTGTTTTTCATGCATTTCTATGCTTTGAATTTCACTATTGTGTAGCTCACATTGCAGTAAACTAATGTACATTAAGAGCAAATAATGTGGGATTTAACATGATTAAAATGATGAAAAATCCTGCATTATCTCCTTTAACACACGTTAGTGCCTACCCCTCTTACTGTTTTTCATACACATGACAGTGATATAAAAAGCACTCGAATGCCTGCTTGTGATTTCTGGTACTATAAAGAGGTGTATTGTCAAAGCACTTAGACTGACAAAGTTACATGGTGGGGCATTTTCGATAGAACGTCTACATCAGAATTTGGACGTTTTACATAAAACGTCCAAATTCTGAACAGGAAAGGTGGTCATTTTCGAAAAAGATAGATGTCTATCTTTTGTTTTTGAAAAAACTATGGATGGGTTTTTTTTTATGTTTTACGATATGGACGTTTTATTTTTTGGTCCATTTTCAAACAAAAAATGTCCAAATGCAAACCGTCCAAAATAGAGGAGTGGCTTAATGATTAGTGCAGCGGGCTTTGATCCTGGCAACATGGGTTCAATTCCCACTACAGCCCCATGTGACTATGGGCAAGTCAAATGCACAAGGGGCATTTTTGGATACAACTTCTAATTCTGAATTTGGACGTTTTTTGTAAAACGTCCAAAATCAGAACAGGAAGGTCATTTTCTACAAAAAAAAGTCTATATTTTCCTTTTGAACATGCTGTTTGGAAAAACATTTTGTGATTTGGATGTTTTATTGTTTGGTCCATTTTCAAGTAAAAAACATCCAAATGCAAAATGTACAAAATACAAAAGAAAACTCCACAATAGAGTGAAACCATTCACAAGTTCTAAGTGTGGTAAAAGCTTTGGTTGTAATGTAATCCCAAAGTGCATCAGAAAGTCCACACGGGAGAGAAACCATTTGCATGTATAGAGTCTGGTAAAACCTCACAATGCACCAGAGAATACACACAGGAGTGAAACCATTTATATGCCCTGAGTGTGGTAAAAGCTTTGGTTGGAAAGAAAGCCTCACACGGCATCAGAGAATCCACACAGGGATGAAACCATTTACATGCACTGAAGAGGTAAAAGCTTCAGTTGCATTGGGACAGGAAATTATGGAATGTACACTCTTGCTATGAAGTATGGAAAAATAGCAATCTGGTATTTAGATATATGTAATGAGACCTCCTTTTCATCTATAGATCTGAATTCAAAGCCCAAATCTAATGATAAACAATATACACAAGGCTCAGATGTTATAGAAAGCTTGGCATCAGGTAGAATAGTGGAAAAGTGACATCCCAGGAAAGCAATATGTCATCCTTGGGGGCACTGCAGTGGACTTTATAAAATGCTCCCAGGTACACATCTCACCATTGCTCCCTTACCTTGTCTGCTGAGCCCCCCCCCCCCAAAAAAAAAACCCCACTACCCCAACTGTACACCACTACTATAGCCCTTACAGGTGAAGGGAGTACTAATATGTGGGTACGGTGGGTTTCTGGTGGGTTTGGGAGGGCTCACAGTTTCCTCCACAGGTGTAACAAGTAGGGGGAGGTAGAAGCCTGGGTCCACCTGTCTGCAGTGCACTGCACCACTACTAGACTACTCCAGGGACCTGCATGCTATTTTAATTGACCTAAGTATAACATCTGAGGCTGGCAAGTACTATTTTTCATCACATTTTTGGGGGGTTGGGAGGGGAATAGTGACCACTGGGGGAGTAGGGAGGTGATGCCTGATTCCCTCCAGTGGTCATCTGTTCATTTGGGGTGCCTCTTGTGTGGAGTGGAGGAGTAGCCTAGTGGCCAGTGCAGCAGGCTTTGATCCTGGGGAAGTGGGTTCAATTCCTACTGCAGCTATTTGTTATAAAAGCAGGTCTAGCTCAAAACATCTAAGTTTTAGTCTTGGACGTTTTTGTTTTGTTCCATTATGGCTGAAAGACGTCCAAATCTTAAGAATGCCCAAGTCCCGCCTTGAACACGCCCCTGGCTCGCCCCCTTGAGATTTAGATGTTCTTCTGACGGACTTCACAGAAAAACATCTAAAAAGAGCTTTTGAAAATACTGATTTGGACATTTTTGTCAGATAAACATCCAAATGCAGATTTATGTCTCTTTTTTGGACATTTTCTCTTTTCAAAATGAGCCTGACTGTGACTTATGGAACTTTGTAACTCTAAGTGCTTTGAAAATGAGCCCCAAAGTGTACTAGGAAAATTGAATAGTGGCTTACCCTCATCCATCTCCTTTCCTCCCACCTCTAATCTCAAAATGAACATAGCTCTCAGCTATTCCCTCTACACAATCAGGGTAAATTTTTATCAATGGTGCTTAAAGTTAGGTAGTAATTCTGCATCTAACGTTCACAACAGAAATGCGTTTTAACGGATGCAAGGTACTGAAACGGCAGATCGGCATGGAAAGACACTCACGTTCCCAGCTGTAGGATAGTGCCTAAGTGTGTCCGCAGGCAACTGCAAAGAGGGGCATTCCGGAAAACTGCACACAGTGTTATAGAACACCGTGGATGTGCCCCCAACTTGCACGCCAGGTTTCAGTTGTTGTTAAGTCTTGGCACCCAAAGTCGGGTGCACAATTCAGTGATCAATGTTAGAACATACATAGAAACATAAGAATAGTCATACTGGGTCAGACCAATGGCCCACCTAACCCAGTATCCTGTTTCCAAACAGTGACCAAGCCAGGTCACAAGTACCTGGCAGAAACCCAAATCATGGCAACATTCCATGCTACCAATCCCAGGGCAAGCAGTTGCTTGTCCATGTCTGTCTCAATAGCAGACTATGGACTTTTCCTCCAGGAACTTGTCCAAACCTTTTTTAAACCCAGATACGCTAACCGCTGTTACTTCCGGCAAAGAACTCCAGAGCTTAACTATTCATTGAGTGAAAAAATATTTCCTCCTATTTGTTTTTAAAGTATTTCCATGCAACTTACTTGAGTGTTCCCTAGACTTAGCACTTTTTGGAATGAATAAAAAAATCAATTTACTTCTATTTGTACACCTCAGTCATATCTCCTCTCATCCATCACTTTTCTAAGCTGAAGAAACCTAACCTAACCACAGTACTCAAGGTGAGGTTGCACCATGGAGCGATACAGAGACATTATAGTATTTCTGGTCTTATTTACTATCCCTTTTCTAATAATTCCTAGCATCCTGCTTTTTTGGCCACCGCCACACACTGAGCAGAAGATTTCAGCTATTATCTACATTGACAACCTAGATCTTTTTCTTGGTTGCTGACCCCCAAGATGGACCCTAGCATCAGGTAACTATGATTCGGATTATTCTTTCCAATGTGCATCACCTTGCATTTGTCCACATTAAATTTCATCTTCCATCTGGATGCCCAGTCTTCCAATTCTCTAAGGTCTTCCTGCAATATTTCACAGTCTACACATGTCATCTGCAAATTTAATCACCTCACTCGTGGTTCAGATTTCCATATCATTTATAAATTTGTTAAATAGCACCGGTCCCAGTACAGATTCCTGCGGCACTCCACTGTTCACCCTCCTCCATTGAGAGAAATGACCATTTAACCCTACCTTCTGTTTTCTGTCCAATAACCAATTCCTAATCCACACCAGAACATTGCCTCCATTCCCACGACTCTCTAATTTTCTCAAGAGTCTCTCATGAGGAACTTATCAAAAGCTTTCTGAAAATCTAGATACACTACATCAACTGACTCGCCTTTATCCAAATGTTTATTCAGGCCTTCAAGGAATTGAAGCAAATTGGTGAGTCAAGACTTCCCTTGACTGAACCCCTGCTGATTCTGTCCCATTAAACCATGTTTATTTATATGTTCCATAATTTTTTTCTTTATAATAAGTTTCCACTATTTTGTCCGGCAAAGTTTTGCATCCCTGCCTTTCTTCCACCCTGTGCAGCTCCACCCTGTGGACATAGCTCACTACGGACTTGAGCTAAACAAGAGTACAGCTCCGTAATCATATTTGCCCCCACATCAAATACATGGAAACAGCTTTACATGGATATTTCCAATAGATTTGCCTCTTTCAGTACGAGTCCTCAAAAATGCACTTGTGAAATGCATCTGTGACATATTCAAATTAGATTTCACCACCACCTGATATACATAATCCAAACTTTGCCTACTCTAGATTCAGAAAATAAGGGAAAAAATTGTTTTCTCAGTCCACAAGAGGGTGCTGTATCACAAGCACACACCAAAAGTTCCTACATCTTCAGCAGGAACAAATTTCAGTTTGAATGGGATAAAATGTAGCTACCCCCTGGGGACGGCAGAGTTTTTCTTCAAACACCCTATCCTGCAATATGTCAGAGAAACACAAATGAACTAATGTTAACCTGGACCTGAATGCTGATTAATAGAAACCTCAGTGTGATGAAATGCTGATTGCAAGGTGAGAAGAATTATACCATTAATAGCAATAATGTGCTAGGGTCATCCAATCCGTGGCCTTCTGCTGTGAACTGCCCCTACACACAGGTCAGTATTTGAACTCTCACAAGGGAGATTTGGAAGGAAAAGAAAACAAATGTACTAATCTCCCATGAAAATGAGTGAGAAAAAGAAATATTTTGTTTAGAATTGAGACAGTAGAAAAATAGTATCTGTACTGGTCAGAAAAGGAAGCTTGTTCCCCAACAGCAACATTTAGCAACTCGGTGCCTGAGCCATGGTATCACAAGAAGATAAAGCACAACCTCCACTGCCACCCCCTCCTCCCCCCAGGAGCTGTGTCTTAATGCTAGGCATTATTAATTTCTATACAAAACAGAAGTGTTCTAAGGTTATTCTGAAACTCTTTAAAAAGCTTCTCTGCAATAAACAGACAGAACCATCTTGGGATAGTACCACAAATTCTATTATAAAAACTGGATCCCAGTGGCTCACACTGCCTAAGATGTCACAAACTATGTCACAATACATGAGCAAATCAGCTTGCATGATGGAATTTGCAACACCCTGAAACATTCACCATCTTCAGCCTACACCTGTAGCTGCTAATTACTCTTACAATTTGAAACCACAGTACAGTGTGACAATTGGAATAAAATAAAGTCTTTTCAGCAATGGGGAATAAAATTTGACAACAAAACATGAAATTAAACTAGGTATGTGGAGTACAATTAAAACCACAGAGGAAAATTTTCATAATAGACTTGAGTCACTGCATCATACTGACCAATACATACCAGCAATGTCTCAGGAAGCTACAGCCGAGGCAGCAGATTACCTTTTTGGTTAGAGAGATCAAACAAACCAATATTTGGCCCTGCCCCAAACACTCAAGTTCCTGGAAAAATATTGGTGGGGGCCATGGATGCCATGGCCCACTGGCTTCCCCTGCTGAAAAGCACACCAATGCTTCCATTACAAAAGTTGTGTGTTATTCACACTTACTAAACACTTTAAATTGAGGCTGCATTTTCTTTTCCCCAAAAAAATTATGCCCAGGATAGTCATCTAACCTATGAAACTCAATGTGCATGGCTAACTCTTTTATACAGACGCCAGCAAAGCTAAGGGCAATCTGTGGCATCCTGTAATCAATGCTATTGACGTCAACCACAGCTCTGGCACTGCATCTCTAACCCATTACAGTAAAACAACCTGTCTCTGAAATATACGAGACTAAGACTATTCCAAAAAAATGGAACATCTGTATAAAAGGGAATTTTCTCATACAGAAATTTCAAATAATGAGACTTTTTCTGGCTAGCAGACAACATTTGTTTCTAGATGATGGATCACATGAAGCCAAATAATTTTTGGACAATGACAATTATTTAAGGTTAATAGAACAAGGACTGATTTTGTCCCCAAATAAGGAGATTTTCTGGTTAATGGATCTTTAGATAAATGATGCTCTAATGTGGCTTGACTTTGGTCCAGAAGAGACTTCAGATGATTTTTTTTTTAATGGTTTGCATTCACTAGGCATTACATGATACTGGTATAGACTAGCAAAATGTTGAGATGTTGATCTATTTTACATATCACAATTATGAACAGAAGACTATCCAGCTTATAATCGAACGAGAAAAACGCCCAAGTTCCGACCTAAATCGGGAGATGGACGTTTATCTCACAAAAACGAATAAAGCGGTATAATCGAAAGCCGATTTTTGGGCGTTTTCAACTGTACTCCGTCGCGGATGTGGACAAAGTTGATGGGGGCGTGTCAGAGGTGTGGCGAAGGCGGAACTGGGGCGTGGTTATCTGCCGAACAAAGATGGGCGCATTTCAGCGATAATGGGAAGAAAGTATGCGTTTTTAGCTAGAATTTAGGACACTTTTCCTGGACCCTGTTTTTTCACGAATAAGGCCCCAAAAAGTGCCCTAAATGACCAGATGACCACTGGAGGGAATCGGGGATGACCTCCCCTGACTCCCCCAGTGGTACCTAACCCCCTCCCACCACAATAAAATGATGTTTCACACATTTTTATTTTCACCCTCAAATGTCATACCCAGCTCCCTGGCAGCAGTATGCAGGTCACTGGAGGAGTTGTTAGGGGTGCAGTGGACTTCAGGCAGGTGGACCCAGGCCCATCCCCCCCTACCTGTTACAATTGTACTGCTTAATGCTTATTAGTCGTCCAACCCCCCCAAACCCACTGTACCCACATGTAGGTGCCCCCCCTCACCCCTTAGGGCTATAGTAATGGTGTAGACTTGTGGGCAGTGGGTTTTGAGGGGGATTTGGGGGGCTCAACACACAAGGGAAGGGTGCTATGCACCTGGGAGCTCTTTGACCTTTTTTTTTGTTTTTGTAAAAGTGCCCCCTAGGGTGCCCGGTTGATGTCCTGGCATGTGAGGGGGACCAGTGCACTACGAATCCTGGCCCCTCCCACGAATAAATGTCTTGGATTTATTCGTTTTTGAGCTGGGCGCTTTCATTTTCTATTATCGCTGAAAAACAAAAACGCCCAGCTCACACATTGTTGAATAAAACATGGGCGTCTATTTTTTTCGAAAATACGGTTCGGTCCGCCCCTTCACTGACCCGTTCTCGGAGATAAACGCCCATGGAGATAGGCGTTTTCGTTCAATTATGCCCCTCTATATTACTCATCAAAGTCACTAATTGGCTATATGCTTTCACCACTGCTGCTGCAAACAAGATTTTTGTTTTGTTTATTAAAAATGCAATTAAAAAATGATCAAAGAATGCTAGATGTCCAATAAATTAGATGAAACAAATATAATATCCTGATATAATGCAACTCTTATGGTCTGTGCCCTGAAAATGGCAAGGACAGCTCAAGATCAAGTATACATAATGTTATCACATACTAGGAGTTTAATTTGCTGGCCAGACTGAATGGGTCATGTAGGTCTTTATCTGCCATCATCTACTATGTTACTATAGGGCTCATTTTCAGAAGAGATGTTCAAAAAGTATCATGAAGCAGCATTTGGACGAATTTCTTCTCAAAACGTCCAAATCTGTATTTTCGAAACCTAATTTGCAGAGATTTATCTATGCAATTCGTCCGCAGTGTGTCCAAACCAAGGGGGTGTGTCAGGGGCAAGATTAGGGTGTTCCTAACACTTGGGGGCCCTTTCACTATGCCGTGTCTCTACATGCGCCCAACGTGCGCCAAAATGGAGTTACCGCCCGGCTACCGCGTGGCTCTTGTGGTAATTTCATTTTTGCACGCATCTGATACACGCAGCAGAAAAATGTTATTTTTGGATGCGCGTATCAGACATTTGACGCACGTAGGTCATTACCGCCCGGTTGCTGCATCAGACTTTACCGCTAGGTTAATGGCTGGTGGTAAGGTCGCAGACCCAAAATGGGCATGCGGCAATTTTGATTTTGCCGCACGTCCATTTTCAGCAAAAAAAGGCTTTTACAGGCGCGCTGATAAATGGATTGGCGCGCGCCCAAAACCCACACCTACTACTACTACTTGTCATTTCTATAATGCTACTAGACATATGCAGCATTGTACACTTGAACATGAAGAGACAGTCTCTGCTCGACAAAGCTTACAATCTAATTAGGACAGACAAAGAGGACAAATAAGAGATAAGGGAATTACTAAGGTGGGGATGATAAAATAAGGATACTGAACAAGTGAGTAAGGGTTAGGAGTTACAAGCAGCATCAAAAAGGTGGGCTTTAGCCTAGATTTGAAGACAGCCAGAGATAGAGCTTCACGTACCGGATCAGGAAGTCTATTCCAGGCATATGGTGCAGCAAGATAAAAGGAACAGAGTCTGGAGTTAACGGTGGAGGAGAAGGGTGCAGATAAGAGAGATTTACCCAGTGAACGGAGTTCCCAGGGAGGAGTGTAGGGAGAGATGAGAGTGGAGAGGTACTGAGGAGCTGCACAGTGAATGCAATTATAAGTCAATAAGAGGCGTTTGAACTGTATGCGGAAACAGATAAGGAGCCAATGAAGTGACTTGAGGAGAGGTCTAATATGAGCATAGCGACACTGGCGGAATATTAGTCGTGCAGCAAAAGTTTAAACAGATTGAAGAGGAGAGAGATGGCTAAGTGGAAGACCTGTGAGAAGTAAGTTGCAATAGTCTAAGCGAGAGGTGATAAGAGTGTGGATAAGGGTTCTGGTAGTGTATTCCTAGACTACCGCATGCCATTTTTCAGCACACCTTAGTAAAAGGACCCCTCAGACATTTTATAGCCATAATGGAACAAAAGGAAAATGTCTAGAGCTAAAACTTCAATGGTTTGATCTAGACCTGTTTTTAGAACGAATAAGGCACAAAAAAAGTGCCCTAAATGAACTGAAGAACACTGGAGGGATCACCCCTTATTCCCCCAGTGGTCACTGACCCCTCCCACCCCCCAAAGATGTGAATAATATCACTTACCAGCCTCTATGACAGTTTCAGATGTTATAGCCAGTTCTATTACAGCAGCATGCAGCTCCCTGGAGTAGTGTGGTCAGTGCAGTGCGCTGTACAGAGGGAGACCCAGACCCATATCCCTCTCTACCTGTTATACTTGTGGGATTACACTTGTGGAAAGTGTGAGTCTTCCCACACTCCCCCAAAACCTACTGTACCCAAATATAGTGACCCCTTATTTATTTATTTATTTATTTAGTTGCATTTGTATCCCACATTTTCCCACCTATTTGCGGGCTCAGTGTGGCTTACAATACATTGTAAATAATAGAAATACAGTTTGTTACATTACGATTATGGTTACATTGTGAATAGTTAAGGAAGACAGAGTTATATCGGTCACCTTTGGGGCGTAGAAACTATAGGATATGACGTTGGGGAATTACTACGGTGATCGAATAATAGCAAGAGAGTGATGGGTAGACAGTTTTTATCAGTGGGTAGATTGTTGAGTGGGAGAGAGTACGTGGAAGTGGAGTACGTGAGGTAATGTCTTGAGGCATTATTATGGTGTATATGGGATTTATATGTTTTAATCCTTGCGGTATGTTTTTTCAAAGAGATAGGTCTTTAATCGTTTGCGGAAGTCTGTCAACTCATAGACTGCTCTCAGGCCGCGTGGCAGTGCGTTCCAGAGTTGCGTGCTCTTGTAGGTGAAGGTTGATGCATGTAGTACTTTATGCCTTTGCACTTTGGGAAGTGGAGGTTGAGGATGATTTTTTGGCATTTCTGGGTGGCAAGTCTACCAAGTCAGACATGTATGCAGGGGCTTCACCGTGAATGATTTTGTGCACTAATGTGCATACTTTAAAGGTGACACGTTCCCTGAGTGGGAGCCAGTGTAGTTTCTCACGTAATGGTGCTGCGCTTTCGTATTTTGGTTTTCTGAAGATGAGTCTGGCTGCTGTATTCTGAGCTGTCTGAAGTTTTCTCATTATTTGTTCTTTGCAGCCTGCGTATAATGAGTTGCAGTAATCCAGATGGCTTAATACGAGTGATTGTACCAGGTTGCGGAAGACAGATCTTGGAAAGAATGGTTTTATTCTTTTCAGCTTCCACATGGAGAAGAACATCTTTTTTGTTGTGTTGTTCGCGTGAGTCTCAAGTGTAAGGTGGCGGTCGATTGTGACTCCAAGGATTTTTAAATTTTCAGAAATTGGCAAGTTTAGTTTAGGTGTGTTGATGGCGGTAAATTTTGTTGTGTTGTATTGGGAGGTTAGTATGAGGCATTGAGTTTTTTCTGCATTCAATTTCAGTCGGAATGCATCTGCCCAGGTGTTCATGATGTGTAGACTTTGGTTGATTTCGTTGGAGATTTCGTTGATGTTTTGTTTAAAAGGAATATATATCGTTACATCATCGGCATATATGTAAGGGTTAAGGTTATGGTTTGATAGAAGTTTTGCTAGTGGGGTCATCAGTAGGTTGAAAATTGTTGGTGAAAGGGGAGATCCTTGCGGTACTCCACATTCAGGTGTCCATGCAGCAGATGTGGTTGAATTTGATGTGACTTGGTATGAGCGTGAGGTTAAGAACCCCTTGAACCAATTTAGGACATTGCCTCCGATGCCGAAATATTCAAGAATGTGTAATAGAATTCCATGGTCAACCATGTCAAAGGCACTTGACATATTAAATTGTAGGAGGAGTATATTAGAGCCTTCACCTCTGAGGGCTTATTGTAGTGGTGTACAGTTGGGGGGGGGGGGGGGCGGTGGGTTTTCGAGGGCTCAGCAGACAAGATAAGGGAGCAAGAATGAGATGTATACCTGGGAGCTTTTATATGAAGTCCACTGCAGTACCCCCTAGGGTGCTCCATTGCTCTCCGAGGATGTTTGTGTGGCCAGTTGACTACAAATGCTGACTCCTCCTGCATCCCAATGGCTTGATTTTCTCTTGGACGTTTTATTTTTTTGGTTTTTTTCAAAAATAGACCAAACAGATAAATGTATAGAGCACAAAAACATCTTCCATGTGGCCATTTTGAAAGGAAAAAAAACAAGATGTTTTGGTGTTTCAAAAATGGCAATATTTCCCATTCAGATTTGGGATGTTTAATGCAAAATTTCCAAAGTCTGACTTAAGATGACATATCGAAAATGCCCCTCTATGTAATTCAGTCCACATCATGAGAGAATTAGAAGAAAATGAATACTAAAACAAGGAAACTAGATCAGAGATCATTTTAGACTCCCCCCCCCCCCCCCCCCCCATTAAGTAATCCTTAAACATCACTTTCTAAAAGCCAGGTGACAGTAATTTTATATATTATTACTGTCTTCAAAAATAAGTACCTGAATATATGTAAACCGCTTTGAATGTAGTTGCAAAAACCTCAGAAAGGCGGTATATCAAGTCCCATTTCCCTTTCCCTTTTATTCCCTTCCCTATTTTGTAAAAAGGATTCCAATAGGGAAAGATAAAAACACAAGAACATAAGCGTTGCAATACCGGGACAGACCAAAGGTCCATCAAGCCCAATATCCTGTTTCCAACATTGGCCAATCCACATCACAAGTACCTGGCAAGATCCCAGAACAACAAAACAAATGTTATGCTGCTTATCCTAGAAATAAGCAGTGGATTTTCACAAGTCCATCTTATAGATTTTTCTTTTAGGAAATTATTCTATGTTTGTGCAGCGCTGCGTATGCCTTTTAGCGCTATAGAAATGCTAAATAGTAGTAGTAGTAGTATCCAAACCTTTTTTAAACCTTGCTAGGCTACTTTTACCACATTCATTGTGTGCTCCATAGTCCTAGTACTTTTGGAAAAAGTAAACAAGCGATTCATGTCTACCTGTTCCACTCCAATCACGATTGTATTTCATCACCCTTTTCTGTACCTTCTCTAATTCCACCATATCTTTTTTTTTATTTAAATTTGTACCCCGCACTTTCCCACTCATGGCAGGCTCAATGCGGCTTACATATTGTATACAGGTACTTATTTGTACCTGGGGCAATGGAGGGTTAAGTGACTTGCCCAGAGTCACAAGGAGCTGCCTGTGCCTGAAGTGGGAATCAAACTCAGTTCCTCAGGACCAAAGTCCACCGCTCTAACCACTAGGCCACTCCTCCACTCTCACTCCACTCTTTTTTGAGATGCGGTGACCAGAATTGCACACAGTATTCGAGGTGCGGTCACACCATGGAGCAGTACAAAGGCATTATTGCATCCTCATTTTTTGTTTTCTATTCCTTTTCTAATAATACCTAACATTCAATTTGCTTTCTTAGCCGCCACCGTACACTGAGCAGAGGGTTTCAACGTATCATCAGTGATGACACCTAGATCTCTTTCCTGGTCAGTGACTCCTAATGTGCAACCTTGCATCATATAACTATAGTTTGGGGTCCTCTTTCCCACATGCATCACTTTGCATTTGCTCGTATTAAATGTGGTCTGCCATTTGGATGCCCAGTCTCCCAGTCTCGTAAGGTCCTCTTGCAATTTTTCACAATCATTTTGTGATTTAACAACTTTGAATAACTTTGTGTCATCAGCAAATTTAATTACCTCACTAATTATTCCCATCTCTAGTTCAATTATAAATATCTTAAAAAGCAGCGGTCGCAGCACAGACTCCTGGGGAACCCCACTATCTACTCTTCTCTATTGAGAATACTGATCATTTAACCCTACTCTGTTTTGTATATTTTAATTATTATTTGTTGCATTTGTATCCCACCTTATCCCACCTCTTTGCAGGCTCAAAGTGGCTTACAATACATCATGAGTAGTGGAGGAATGTTAGTAAATAAACATTTAGTATTACAGAGTATTGGTCAGCATGATGATAAGTAAACAAAGTTATAGTATACAAGCAGATACAGTTCTAAACATAGATAGGCGAGTTGTGCATATTCACATTGGTTATTAAAGAGATGGGTCTTCAGTAACCAGCTTTTAATCCACAACAGGACATTACCTCCTACCCCATGACTTTCTAACTTTCTCAGGAGCCTTCTTAAACAAATGCCTTTTGAAAATCCAGATACTCAATAATCGACCAGCTCACCTTTATCCACACATTTATTCATCCTTTCCAAAAAATGTAGCAGATTGGAGAGGCAAGATTTCCTTTGACTAAACACATGTTGGATTTGTCTCTTAAATCCATGCTTATGTATATATTCTCAACAAAAAAACAGCACCAGGGGCCTTAAATAGAGGGACATGATTCTTTAATTGTAAACCTTTGTAAAACAGTCTTTGAAAAAGACCTGACATGGGCCGTGTTTCGGTGCTCCGCGCCTGTGTCAGGGGTCACAATGGTAGCAGGAAAAATTGTGTAGAGTAACTCAGCAAAGATATTACATGTTACGTCTAGCAGTGATATGTATTCTTCCGCACATGTAGAAAAATGGCACTCATACAGTGAAAAAGCTAACGCTCTTCTGACCCCTGACACATCTTTTTCAAAGACTGTTCTACAAAGTTTATAATTAAAGAATCGTGTCCCTCTTTTAATGCCCCTGGTGCTGTTTTTTTGTTTGGACTTTTGCGTGTACTTTGCTCCCTCTCTTTTGCTGTACCTATGTATATATTCTGTAATTTTGTTCTTTATAATAGTCTCTACCATTCTGCCTGGCACAGATGCCAGGCTCATCGGTCTATAATTTCCCAGATCACCTCTGTAACCCTTATTAAAAACTGGTGTTACACTGGCCACCCTCCATATTAATAACAATAGCTCTGCACGTTCATTTTTTAATTCTATCTATGCATACCATCCAGTCCATGTGATTTGCTACTCTTCAATTTGTCAAATTGCTCCATTACATCTTCCAGGTTTACAGAGATATTTTTCAGTTTCTCTGACTCATCAGCATGGGATCAAATGAAGAAGAAAAGCATCAAGGGCCGTCAAGTATGAGACAATCAAAAATCCTTTATTAATAGACCTGACACAGGCCATATTTTGGCATAGATATGCGTGCGTCAGGGGTCTGATAAAAAAACATATAAATATGAATACAGAAACCAAAACAGACTGGACTATAATAGTACATTTGAGATACAGACTAAATGCACATGCATAATAGGCTAATGTACACACAGAATCAAATGGAAGGAACAAACGCAAAAAACACAAATCTTTAGTGACAAATTGAGGCATATTTTCAAAGCACTAAGACTTACGAAGTTACATAGAGGGGCATTTTCGACATGACGTCTAAGTCCAACTTTGGACGTTTTGCGAAAAACGTCCAGAATCCGAAGACGTAAGAAGGTCATTTTCAAAAAAAGAAAAACTTCTATCTTTTGTTTTTGAAAATACTGTTCTGAACAACACTTTGGGATTTGGATGTTTTGTTTTTTTTTGGTCCATTTTTGAAAAAAAAAAACAAAAAACAAAAGTCCAAGTGCAAAATGCACAAAATCAAGCCATTGGGATGTAGGAGGAGTCAGCATTTTTAGTAGACTGGTCCCCCTGACATCCCAGGACAGCAATAGGGCACCCCAGGGGACACTGCAGTGGACTTCATAAACTGCTCCCAGGTACACATCTCACCATTGCTCCCATACCTTGTGTGCTGAACCCCCCTAAACCCACTACCCCTAACTATACACCACTACCATAGCCCTTACAGGTGAAGTGTGCACCTATATGTGGGCACAATGGGTTTCTGGTGAGTTTTGGAGGGCTCACAGTTTCCTCCTCAAGTGTAACAGGTAGGGGGAGGTAAGAGCCTGGGTCCACCTGTCTGCAGTGCACTGCACCCAACACTAAACTACTCCAGGGACCTGCATGCTGCTTTAATGGACATGAGTATAACATCTGTAGCTGGAATACAGGTTGGTAAGTAATATTTTTCATCACATTTTTGGGGGGTGGGAGGGGGTTAGTGACCACTGGGGGAATAAGGGGAGGTCATTCCTGATTCCCTCCTGTGGTCATCTGGTTATTTAGGGTACCTTTTGTGCCTTATTCATAATTAAAAACAGGTCTGGCTCAAAACATCTAAGTTTTAGTCCTGGGCAGTTTTGTTTTTTTCCATTACGGCTGAAAAACGTCTAAGTCTTAGGAACGCCCAAGTTCCGCCCTCAACACGCCCCTGGCACTCCCCCTTGAGATTTGGAGGCACTTCTGGCGGACCAGAGAAAAATGTCTAAAAATAGGTTTCAAAAATACTAATTTGGACATTTTTGTGAGAAAAACATTCAAATGCAGACTTATGCCACTTTTTGGACATTTTTCTCTTTTGAAAATGAGCCCAATAGTAACCAATGGAACTTTGTAAGTCTAAGTGCTTTGAAAATGAGCCCCTATAGTGCCATAAGACTGGAGATTATAATGTGATAAGCAGCAGGTCATGCAACAGATTCTGAGTATAAATATTACATATTGTTTGAGATACGTAAGTGCACGTGGTGCGTTTAAAAAAAGATTCAGTGAGAATCCAGTGAACCAAAAACAATATGCACAAGTAGTAATCCAATATTCATGGTCCTTTAATCTTACCAAATGAATTGGACTCTTGGAAAAAATTTCAAAATTAAGGGTATACAACCACAGCTCACTCTAGCCAACAACCTTAAACTAATTGCAGCAAAATAAATTACCATAATCAGCTCAAGACACAATGAATAAATGAGATTATACAGCTTAAATTTTCTTCTTTGCCATAAGGAGAAGATTATGAACTACACACTGCTAATGAGTAGGGTTAGCATATGACTCCAGAAAAAGGAGGACACATTGATCCAGTCCGGGAGTTTGAATGAAATCTAAGTAGATAGGCAGAAAATGGAAACCTGAGTAAATGGAAGAAAGCTCATAAAAGGAACAGATTGCGGTCAGAGACAGATGTAGTGGAGGAGGAGGAAGAAAACAGGAGAGAGAAAATAACAAATGGACAGAAAACCCAACAGCAATAACAAGGAACCTACATGATTAGAACATGGCCAGACATTTTTATAGCCATGTTAGTGTACTTGAAAAGTTAAATTAAAAAAAAAAGGTGATACCTTTTTTATTGGACTAATTACATTTTTAAACTAGCTTTCAGAGGCCAAAACCTCCTTTCTTAGGTCAGGCTAATAAAAAATAAGAACATAAGAATAGCCATATTGGGTCAGACTAATGGTCCATCTAGCCCAGTATCCTGTTTCCAACGGTGGCCATTCCAGGTCACAAGTATCGGACAGAATCCTAAAAAGTGGATGGATGGACTGCTGGATGTCGTTAGGAAGATTTCTTTTTGAAAGTGAGATTGGCATTCACTTATCCTGAGCAACTGCTGTGCTGGATATCACTTTCCCTGCGACTGTGGTTATATACCTCCAGAGTGATATTCAATCTGTTTGACTCCTGATGCAGGCCTAACATCCGAAACACCGTCATGTGTCAAGTCAAGCATTGTTCTGTTAAACATTATTACCAGCTCACAACCATCCTGGTGTATGTTTTTTTTTTGTCATCTTTGCTGTGTTGTTCCATCCATTTTGCTTGGTGCAAAGATTTGCTCTTCTGTGTTCTGTTCAGAATCCCAAATAGTAGCAAGACTCCAGGCTACCAATCCGAGCAAGCAGTGGCTTACTCCATGTCTATCTCAATATCAGACTATGGACTTTTTCTCCAGTAACTTGTCCAAAACTTTTTTAAACCCAGATATGACAACCACGGTAACCACATTCTCCAGCAAAGAGTTCCCGAGATTAACTGTTTGTTGAGTGAAAAAAATTAAAATAAATAGGAGGGAATATTTTTTCACTCAACAAATAGTTAATCTCTGGAACTCTTTGCTGGAGAATGTGGTTACCGTGGTTGGCATATCTGGGTTTAAAAAAGTTTTAGACAAGTTACTGGACAAGTTTTGGACAAGTTTTACAATGTAACTTCATTGAGTGTCCCATAGTCTTTGTACTTTTAGAAAGAGTAAAAAAAAAAAAAGATTCACATTTACACCACTCAGGATTTTGTAGATCTCAATCATATCCCCGCTCAGCCATCTCTCTTACAAGCTGAAGAGCCCTAACCTTTTCAGCCTTTCTTCATATGAGAGGTTATCAATAGAAATCAAACAAAATAAAACATGGAAAAAAAATAAGATGATACCTTTTTTATTTTCTTTTCCATGTTTTATTTTGTTTGATTTCTATTGATAACCTTTAAGAGTGGACTAACATGGCTACCACACCTCTCTACTTCATATGAGAGGAATTCTCTCCCCTTTATCATTTTGGTCACCCTTCTTTGAACCTTTTCTAATTTCACTATACCTATTTTGAGATACTGTGACCATAATCGCACACAATACTCAAGGTGAGGTTGAACCATGGAGCGATACAGGCATTATAATATTCTTTGCCTTATTTACCATCCCTTTCCTAATAATTCCAAACATCTAGTTTGCTTTTTTGGCTGATGCCGCACACTGGGAACAAGATTTCAGCATATTGTTACAATTCCAAAAATTACAAAAAAAAAACAGTTCTTAACCAGTTCATTCCAGAATTCATTACATTAGTTAATATAACAATAACCGGTTAATAATCTTGTCTTTTTTCTGTATTCTGTATCAGTATGTATGCTATTTGTAGTTTATTTGCTAATCTGTTACCCTCAGCCACTTCAACATACTACTTCACTATTGCTGAAATTCAAATGCTGTATTTTTCATCTAAACTGTAAGCCACATTGAATTCAAGCTTCTTTTTGGGATAATGTGGGACATAAATGTCATAAATAAATGAATAAAAATGACACTTAGATCTTTTTCTTGAGTGCTGACTCCTAAGGTGGACCCCAGCATCAGGTAGCTATGATTTGGATTATTCTTCCCAATGTGCATCACTTTGCATTTGTCCACATTAACCCCCTTGTTTACTAAAGTTTAGCGCGAGTTATCTGCAGTAGAGTCCATTTTATTTCTATGGGCCCTGCTGCAGCTATCTCGAACTAAGCTTTAGTAAACAACACCCTAAATATCATCTGCCATTTGGATGTCAAGTCTTCCAGTTTCATAAGGTCTTCCTGCAATTTTTCAGTCTGCATGTGCTTTTTAACAACTTTGGATAGTTTTGTGTGATCTGCAAATTGAATTAATTAATTGCACTTGATATAACGCAATTGGCCTTGCCAAGGATTCTAAGCGGTTTACAGATAAAAAAATATTAAACAGTAAATAAACAGGAGAAAAGGGAGAAGAGGGAAAGAAAGAATTTAATTGCTGGTGAGGCCAAAGATCTCAGTGAACAGGTCAGCTTTAAGCTGTTTTTTTTTTTTTTTAAACGAAAATATGGATGGATATGACGGCTGAATTGCTAGTGTATCTGATGGATTGCACGTCATCACTTTTTTGATTATTTGGCTGTTTTTTAATTACAGTTTAGAAGACCTCTGTACATTTTTTTTACATCAGTATACCTATCTCATTAACCCTGACAATAAAAGAAAACTGTGTAGATATTGGAAATATACTTTTTATACTAATTACATCTATACCCTGACCCCTGAGGCAGGCGTTGTTTTACGCCGAAACACAGCCCGTGTTGGGTCACTTGTCAATAAAATACTCCTGTTGTCTCAGTCTTGAAGGCCTAGTGTTGCTTTTTTATAGTAAATTTTCCCTCATACTAAAAACAATTAGGAAGGAGTACTTGATTTCATCTCTATTATAGTTAATCTGTCCACGGCACTTAGTTTCAAGCTTCTTCAGGCTTTCTTTTGCACACTTTAGATGATAACCTTTTGGATGAGGTCACAGAAAAGATTTCCCTCTGACAGCTCTCCCGTGCAGATTGTCATCGTGCAGGCCATGATGTGAATGAAATCTATAGACCAGGTTTTTGAGTAGTTCTATTAGAAATTTTCTCGGTTTTGTAGATTTTGCCTTGACTTCAGTAGGGCCGTACCAACCCAGTAAGCGGGGTAAGCACCACAGGGGGGCACCTGCCTTCAAGGGTGCAGTGCCGGCCGCGGCACTGCCGTCCAGTTGTATTAAAAAAACAATTTTTTTTAATTACCGCGTCGGCGCCTAAGCGCATGCACTTCTGCTGCCTTCCCGTGCGCAGCGCTTGGCTCTTAGTCTTTGGCACCGCCCGCTCAGCTCTACCCATGCGCCTTGGAGCCTCGCTTCTAAAGTACCGTGTTCGAGAGAAGTTACCGGGCTGGCAGAAAAAAAGCCAGTCACAGTGAGCTACGTTTCCATTGGAAACATGTATTTTGTTTGCATTTTCTGTTATCTTTTAAACAGAAATTTGCGGTTCAGTGGTAGCATTCGACAGACCTGGGTTTCATTTCCGAACAATGCAATCCTGCCAAACTTCTTTCATAACTGTCTTTCAGAAAACAGAAAGCAAACTCTACAGAGCACAAGCACTAGCAAGTTAAAGCTGAGTGGCTACTATCTTATCTGCAACACAGTAGCCACTCAGCCAAAGGGCAGATTAGAAATGGGCTGATAATTTGTGCTGACAGAGGGGTGAGCTTTTGAAAATTTCAAGGACGATGAATATTTGCCTGTTTCTAATGAGCTGGCACTTCTCCGTATGTAAGACTATAACATGGAATGAAGAAAAGGACACCCCCCCCGAAAAATTGTTTAATTCTGTTCTTTTAAGAGCCATGTGGGGATAGGATTCAGTAAAGAAAATGTAGATTTTACAGCAAGTAGAGTCTCATCAATAGTCACACTTGTAAGTAAATTGAATGCCTGTAGCAAGCAGCAGATTGGGTTACTACCAATGGTCACACCCGTGTGTAAAAATGTATAATACCCCAATTAAGTACCCTACCCCTGGGGTTCTATATATGATGCTCAAAATCGTGCATGCTAACTTGGACACGTGCCTAATTTGCGTGTACAATTTAATTGAGTAACACGCCCATTAATTGGGTGTTAATTATTAGCATTAATTGGCAATTGGCATGCATCTGGTTAAGTACTATTCTATAAAGATGGACGCATAAATCTTTTTTTAGCACACAACTGAAAGGGGGGGGTGTGGCCATAGGATGTTCACTAAAGATGCACACAATTTTATAGAATTTTTATTTATTTGTTACATTTATACCCCACATTTTCCCACCTATTTGCAGGCTCAATGTGGCTTACAAAGTACCGTAAAGGCGTTTGCCATTTTGGTTGATAACGAATACAAGATTGTGTTGTGGTCAAATGAGATAGAGGTGAATCAGGCGTCATGGGTTGAGGGGAAAGAGGATAGTAAATTGGCCAGTACGATCTTTGATTATGTTGTGTTGCAGTGTGTGGGGATTTATGTTGGATCGTTGGGATAAGCTTTTTTGAAGAGGTGGGTTTTTAATGACTTCCTGAAATTTAGATGGTCATGTATTGTTTTCACAGCATACGGGAGTCCATTCCATAGTTTTGCGCTTATGTAGGAGAAGCTAGATGCATACGTTTATTTTGTATTTTAGCCCTTGCAGTTTGGGTAATGTAGGTTTAGGCATGATCGTGCTGATCTGAGTCTGTTTCTAGTTGGTAGATCTATTAGGTCTGTCATGTGGTGAGTGATCATTTTCACGGTTAAAAATCATAAAAAATTATTTACGATCAAGTATTTCACAAGAAAGGCTTGTAAGCCTGGCCATGATTGCTATTGAGAATGATATCAGCGCTGCGTATGCCTTGTAGCGCTATAGAAATGCTAAATAGTAGTAGTAGTAGTAGTAATGTGCCCAAGTTAGATATCAAAGGTTTAATTACTAATTTCGTGAACATGAAAGCACGAAAAGCTAAGTGGTTGTAAACAGTGACATTCCTAGGGGGGCTGACACCCGGGGCAGATCGCCGATGCGCCCCACCACCTGGGTGCAGCGCCCCCCCCAGAACAGCGTGACGCCCCCCCCCCCGGTGAAAGAACCCCCACCCCCGGGTGCAAGCCGCTGGGGGGGGGGGGTGCCGCGCTCCTGCCGGCTCTTCGTTTTCATGCTCCCTCTGCCCCGGAATAGGAAGTAACCTGTTCTGGGGCAAAGGGAGCATGAAAACGAAGAGCCGAAAGGCACACGGCACCCCCCCAGCAGCGTGCACCCGGGGCGGACCGCCCCCACCGCCCCCCCTTGGTATGCCACTGGTTGTAAACCCTCTATTCATTCAGCAATCCCACAAAGATGCACTCTATCTTTCAGCTCCTATTTCCTTTGCATCTTGTGCCACACAGGGGCGGGGGGCGCCAACTGATAGTCTGCAGGGGGGCACCAGAGACCCTAGGCACGGCCCTGGACTTCAGTGCTTCCATTTAAACTTTCATTTCTTGGCAATGGTTCTGATAGGTGAAGTTGCTTGCTGGAAGCATTTAGATATTTTTACAGTCTTCCTCTGCTTTGTAAGAGAGTGAATTATCTTCACTTTCAAATTCTCATACAGCTATTGTGGTACATATTTGTTGAAAGTAGATAAGAAC
Organism: Microcaecilia unicolor; assembly: GCF_901765095.1. NCBI lineage: Eukaryota > Metazoa > Chordata > Amphibia > Gymnophiona > Siphonopidae > Microcaecilia > Microcaecilia unicolor. The sequence continues at coordinate 268,723,489 of NC_044033.1, read as the reverse complement.
AATCATAAACAGAGGTTAGAAGGGTCAGAGATTTGTTTTACTTGGCAAATGTCTTCATTTCATTCAAGACCTAATCAGCCAATCAACTTTTTGAACGTTAGCTATTTTCTTTGAGGTAGTAATGAATCAACTGGAAAGGTGCCCAAACTTGTACCTATGCCATATCACCATTTTTTTTCTATCTGTTGTAATCAACAAATTAGCACTAAAACAATTGCAGAAAGATGTCATGTTTAACTTTGAACCATGCAGAGGCTGTCAGCTTTTGTTTATCTAGGGCGGGGGGGGAGTTGGGAGGTTCTCAATCCAGTCCTCAGGATACATCTAGCCAGTCAGGTTTTCAGAATTCCCAAAATGAAGACGTATGAGATAGTTGCATACAGTGGAGGAAGTGCATGCAGTTTTCATCTCATGCATATTCATTGTGGATATCTTGAAACCCTGACTGGCTAGGTTGTGTCCTTGGAACTGGGCTGAGAACCCCTGATCTAGGAATTCACTGAAACACTAACCAGGATGCCTAAATGTTCTCTAACAAGTAGGGCTTTTTTTGAGGGGGTACTTGGGGGTACTGAGTACCGGCACCTTTTCCACTGTCTGCTAAAATTGACCCATGAACCCCAAGTTTTCATGAAAGAGCTCAGGCTCTACACACTAATTCTGCCTTGTCATAGATTCTGTGACTAGTTGCAGGGGGCCTGGCTATTGTGGGGTGGGTCCCTCAGTGATCACCTCACCCCTGAAGGGTGGCCTGGCATTTGAGTACCGGCACCTTTTTTGCTAGAAAAAACACACTGCATACAAGAGTGAGTGTATGTGTGTGTGAGGGAGCACAATGCAGAAGGTTTGCTTATGGTATCTAATACCCTTGCGCCAGTCTTGTCTAGACAGACTTTTGCAATTATATACAAGGGTCTCCTATGGTCCCTCTGCTATGTTTTTTCAATACTGCAGTATCTGACCACATTCACATTAAACATCTAGCAGTGGAATTTTAACATCTGAAGGGGAAAAAAAGGTGAAAATCAAAAGCACTTCTTAAATGAACTAACAAGGACACGGAGAGAAAGGGACAGAGAGATAACTGCCCCGTGGGAATACTCCACTAACGTCAGCAGCAAGGGCAGTCATTAGTAGCTGAGCTGATAGCACAAGCTCAAGGGAAAGTGTGGTAATCCAGTGTGGTGCTCTGTTACACCAAGGGAATCTTGTCATTCCCTTAAAAGGGACTCAGCAGTTACTAAGACATGCGCATATTTGTATTTGAGACTTCTTTCCAGCCCTAGAAAATGCAAAAACATGGAAAACCTAGATATAACAAAGAAAACTCAAGGACACAGAATTTAACCAATGTGAGGCATGCATGTTTACATCCATATCTTGATTTTGCCAAGCCTGTACAGTGTTACATATACACAGACAAGCTCAAGAAAAGGATCTTGCAGGGGGGGGGTGGGATAAAAACACATTTGAATGCATGGGAAATTATGTTGTAGATATCTATATTAGGCCACAACAAGACTGTCTGGTCTTGTAAAGCTTATTCTGCCAAGGAGAGAGAGGTGCAATGGTATATGGGGGTCTCCTAAATTTCGATTAAGTAGCTACCCAACTACATTGGTTTCTCTTCTCTGATTAAGGATAAAACTTCTAAGACCATCAGAAACAGGGGGCCTTAAGTGCAGTAAGGTTTTGCACTTGCCATATGGTACTTGCCAAAATTAACATACAATAAATAGTTAATATGACAACTTTCTATTAAGGACATTCCCAACAACTTCCTGGTCAGTTAATACAGAGAAAGTTCTCTAGCTCATGTTAGCTGAATGGCAGATAATGTGACATCACCAGTTACACCTATTACCAAGGAGCGATACAGAGGCATTATAATATTCTTGGTCTTATTTTGCATCCCTTTCCTAATAATTCCTAGCATAAGTACATAAGCACATAAGTAATGACACACTGGGACAGACGGTCCATCAAGCCCAGCATCCTGTTTCCAACAGTAGCCAATCCAGGTCATAAATACCTGGCAAAATCCCGAAAAAGTTCAATACATCCTGTTTGCTTTGGTCTTCCTGCAATTTTTAAACGGTCCATATGCGTTTTGACAACTTTGAATAGATTCGCGTCATCTGCAAATTTAATCACCTCACTCGTCATTCCAATTTCCAGATCATTTATAAATATCACCTCACTCGTGGTTTTAAAATAGATGCTCCTGCCACACATACCCAGCACATAAACATCCATTACTCAATGTATTTTAGGACAGGTTCTACACCTCGGCAGATCCTGGTCTTTAAACACTGGCAGAAGAGATTTCCTGACCTAGACATCTCAGTTCTGATTTAAACATCCTAGCTAAAAGGCTACTACAGTTGTTTCACTGAACACAATGTCTAAAGAACATACAAAGAAGGAGTCCCTGAACGCAATAAGAAATAAAACATATCATATGGTATCAGGCGAGTTCTCACCCAGACAGTTCCCATCGGTCAGTTCCCATCCACCAATTCCCTCCGAGACAATTCCCGGCTAGGACAATTCCCCCGTGACAATTCCCACCACAGAAATTTCCCCCTCAGTCATTTCCCACCCTCCCTAGCCTTTCTTTTTTTGATTAACCGTAACTTCTTTCTTCTGTTGGGTTCCATAAGTCCTGGCAATTTTTTTATAAATCATAATCACTGTGTCATTTTGAGGGGCTGAATTAGGTTGAAACCTGGTTTGGGGGGTGCGGGGGGCATTGTCCCTCCCCCACATGAACTGCAGTTTGTATTTATCTATCTTTTATACAACCAACTGTTGAAAAGGTCAAGAACTGACTGATAATATAACCTTCATGGTAAAAAGATTAAAACACATTGTTAAGAGAAATATCAACAAGTCCTTACCGTCAATGAAAGAAAACTATTTGAGCATGATGTTCTTGCCTAACTTGTTGCAAATTTAGTTTACTGAAAAACAAAGGTGGAGTTCCACAGTTGTGCTTTGTCTCCTATTTAATATACAGCACATGTGTATAACCAACTTAGGGTACAGGAAAACAGGAAGAAAATCTCTACAGAAATACAAACCAAACCAGGAGAGAGTAGAGGTTGACCAAATGACAAGCCAATGCAGAGATGTTGCATGAAAAGGACATCCAAGTCAGAATTGGGATGTTACATAAAAAAAAAATGTTCATCTCACAGTCATTTTCGAACAGGAAAAACCTCGGACTTTCCTGTTCAAAAATACACGACAACATCCAAACTGAACAACCATTTTCCAAAATAAACCATCCAAATTATGGATGCCAAAAATCAAAGAAAACATAAGAACAAGGACATCTGTCTGGCAGCACTTGCAGGTGTCCTTAATATTTAGGTGCAGTAGGTATCTTTCTAGTTCTGTAGGGCTCACAATTTAAAGGTTTAAAAAAAGGAGAGTTAAAGTGGGATTTGAATCTGGGTCCCTTGATTTACAGTCCATTACACTGACCACCAGGCTACCCTTCAGATCTGCTTGCTGCTGTGTTCAGAACATCCGTAATACCTGATGTTGTCAGAGATCCTATTTTCCCCTTCTAGTGTCACTTTTAGGGGTGAGGGGATGGGGACAGCAACTACTGGGGATTAAGGAGGGGTCATTGCGTCATTCTTCCAGTAGCCAGCTGCTCAATCAGGGCAGCTTTTTATAACCTGGGCGTAACTGAAACAGATCTAAATAAAAACGTCCTCTTTTGACTTGGTCCCAACCTAAACATACCCACAACACCCCCCCCCCCCCCCTTGCTATTTGGACACACTGCAGTGTAGCACATCCAAATTCTGCCTTTCTAAAATTGCGATTTGGATGTTTTTGGTAGACAGACTGTTTTTTTTTTAGCCATTTTGAGACATCCATGTGCTTTGGAAATGAGTGCCACAGGCTCAAAATAGGCACCCACTTGGCCCCGCCACCCAGGTAACCCGTTATAAAATTGCCTTTACTGAGAATAATTTTATAAATAGATCCATACTTTAAAATATGGCCACATATGCATATGACTGACTTCTTCTACAATACTCACTGGAGCTAAAGTATACACTTTGAAATGATGGCAATAAGTTGCCAGTGGGGGGTGTACAGAGCCAGAGTTTTGGTAAAGTATGCAAGTATGCTCATAGATTATAAATCACTAAAATTTACACACAGACCCCCAGATTCTATAGCGTGACCAAAATTGCGTGCGCAAATCCGGTCATATTCTGGATTTCTGCATGCAATTTAATTACTTAATGAGCCAATCAGCGTCGATAATTAACAAGCAATTATTGATTCTATTTGGCATGAATTAGAATTTGCGTGCACAACTTGCTAGGCGTATTCTGTAAAGTGGTGCTTGTAATTCTAATGCACATTGTAAAAGAGGGGGGCATGACCATGGGTGTGGAATGGGTAGACTGTAGGCGTTCCAAAAATCTACACGCACAGTTAGAGAATACACCTGCTCCGCGTCTAGCTTAGGCACCGGTATTTACACCACGTTTTACTTGTCGCAAATGGACGCACCGAGATTTAAGTACAGGCATGGTCGCTAGGCGTATTCTATAAACTATGCCTAAATCTAGGTACTTACAGAATATGCCTAGGCGGAAATATTTTTTATGCCGATTTTTCAGGCGCCATAAATAGAATCTAGTCTGTAAGGGTATATTATATAAGTAGCACCTAAAAATCAGTGTCAAAAATTTAATGCACTTAGGACCTGATGATCAAAAGTAAATGTGGGTGCTAGAGGCCACTAGCCCCCGCATTTACACAGCGCCCATGATCAGAGAGTGTCAGGGGCGAGCGTATATGGAATACCACAGAGCTCATTTAAATTATATTTAAATGAGCTCTCTGATATTCCGCCTGTATTATCAGAGCACTGAGCTCTGGTAGTACAGGCCAAATTGCGCCTTAATCCTACACCAGCTCAAAGATAGCATTAGGGTTAAGGCTCTTCCTCCCACCTGTCCATGCTAGCCAGCGTGGGCTGTCACTGTCAGCACAGACTGAAACCTGGGATGCCCTGGGTGGGGCTTCCCTACCACTGGGCATGGAAGGGCAGGGAGCAGCCAATTTGGAGGCAGTACTGGAAAAGGAGGGAATGCATCTCCCTCCTCTATTACAAAATGAGGTACGGAGGGAGGGGGCCGCAAGACCACCAGGGTGAGTGGGGGTGGGGTATGTAGTCCACTGGGCCACCAGGGATCTGTTTTGGTGTCGGAGGGGTTAGGAGGCTCGAGATCCACTGGATCTCTAGTCCCCGTGCCTTTGTGTCGGGGGTGCTGGAGGTTGCCGGGGGTCACTGTCTTGGGGGAATATGGGGGCATGGGAGGGGCAATGGGCCACCAGGGCCTTCCTTATGGAGGGGCCTGGGGGGGGGGTCCCACAGACCTCCATCTCCTGTGTTTGACAAGTCCGGGCTTTGACAGTGGAGGAGTGGCCTAGTGGTTAGGGTGGTGGACTTTGGTCCTGGGGAACTGAGGAACTGAGTTCGATTCCCACTTCAGGCACAGGCAGCTCCTTGTGACTCTGGGCAAGTCACTTAACCCATTGCCCCATGTAAGCCGCATTGAGCCTGCCATGAGTGGGAAAGCACTGAGTACAAATGTAACAAAAAACAAAAAAAACCCAAGCCTGTCAAACAAGTGTGGAAGGATGGAGCCTGAGCGCATGCCCAGGCACAATCCTCCCGCACTTTTCACCCGATGATCAATGTTAATAACACGCCTAAATTAGCATGGTATTAGTGTTTATCATTGGGGAGCTAATTCCCCACACTGTTCCAGCGCTATTTTTAGGGCGCTGATCATCATTAATGTAATTCTATAAAGAGTATGTGTCCTTTATAGACTGACACTTAGGCGTATACTGTGCCTAACTGTAGGCACCTGCAGTTACGCCTGTTACGAGCAGGCTTAAATGCAGGCGCCTACAATACAACACAGTTCGGCCATATTCTATATCAATGCATATAACATTTGGGAACACCCCCCAGAAACACCCCTATCTATGCCCCCTCCCCAAATATGTACACACATTAGGATTTACACATCCATCGTTAAAGAATATGATATGCGTGTAAATCCTAATTATTGCCAATTAGTGCTGAGAATTGGTGACCCTCAGCCAATTATCAGTGCCAATTGGTTTGTTAATCAGTTAATTTATGCACTTTAAAATAGGTGCCATATCGAGAATTTGGCCCATAGTTGACAAATATTGGTGCAGACATTTACATCAGCTCCAGGGCTGTTGTAAGTATCTACACCTGCCATGTATAAAGACAAGGAGGCATCTACTTGTCTTTATGGAATAGTTTTCACATAGGCATCATAAAGAGCACTTTAACTAGACGCCCCTTTATAAAAATTACTTCCATTATGTACAAAATTACACAGACACATAATTGCACTACTTCCTCGGGGTATTCTTAGCTACAAATAACTGAAGGAAAATCCAGAGGTCAATGGTATTGCAACAGGAATTAAATTAGGGTGATTAGATAGGCCTTCTGTTCCTTATTTGATCTATTATTATATTTAGGTTCCATGTGTAAGAAATAAGATAGATAGTTACTAAAGCCGGAGGATTTTTTACATTTAACAGAAGCTAAATTGCAAAAGCACTTGTTGTTTGCCCTTAATGCACATTTATCAGCACAATATACACAAAATAGCAATGAGGTGCAAAGCACCTCATTATGTAACTCAAATAACACAGCTTGTGTTTAACTTTGCAAGCTGCATTATTCCTGGTTTAACTTTTCTGCCAGGAGCATTCAGTTACTCTCAGGGAGTCCTCCCAAGTGTTAATGCTCCCCTCCAACATTCCCCTCCCAAATACCTCCAACATACCCCTCCCTGTCTTCTGAATGCCCCCCCCCCCATCAGTCACTCACTCTGTCCAACTTCCCTTTACCCCAGATCCAAGCAACCCTTCTAAATCAGAACCCTTTCACCCTCCTCATTGTCTCCGCCAGCACCTACTGGGCATCTCTCCCTTGTGTCTAGCAAGGTGAAGACAGGAGCAATCCCCAGTTTCTCTTGCCTTTTTGGCTCCTAGTATCATATGCCACCTCTTAATCAGCAGCAATAGGTAGGTTTCAGCAAAGAGGATATACCGGCTGATGGGAGGTTATGTGGGGGAGCCGAAAATAACAGGGTATCTGATCAAGGGTGGGGTGGTCAGGCACAGTAATAAGCCACCAGACACTTAAAAATATAGCACGCCCAACAGGGTCTACCACCTGCCTTCCTGGGAGTCTCTAACCTAGGGTACTGAAGGTTAGTGACTTCCTTGCTAAATATCACTGTGTTAACTATCAGTCATGTAATGTGTCATTTCAATATAGTTTACTAAATACCCCTCTAAACTGCAGGAGGCATTTTACAACCTTACAGCAAAAAGGGTGGTGGTAAATGGAGTTCGCTCAGAGGAGGGAAAGGTGAGTAGTGGAGTGCCTCAGGGATCGGTGCTGGGGCCAATTCTATTCAATATATTTGTGAGTGACATAAATTGCCAAAGGGTTACAAGGTAAAGTTTGCCTTTTTGCAGATGACACCAAGATTTGCAACACAGTGGACACATGGGAGGGAGTGGAAAACATGGAAAAAGATCTGCGGAAGCTAGAAGAATGGTCTAATGTTTGGCAATTAAAATTAAATGCGAAGAAATGCAAAAGTGATGCATTTAGGGAGTAGAAATCCAAGGGAGACGTATGTTTTGGCGGGGAGAATCTGATAGGTACGGACGGGGAGAGGGATCTTGGGGTGATAGTATCTGAGGATTTGAAGGCGACGAGACAGTGTGACAAGGCGATGGCCGTAGCTAGAAGGTTGTTTGGCTGTATAGAGAGAGGTGTGACAAGCAGAAGAAAGGGGGTGTTGATGCCCCTGTATAAGTTGTTGGTGAGGCCCCACCTGGAGTATTGTGTTCAGTTTTGGAGGCTGTATCTTGCTAAGGATGTAAAAAGAATTGAAGTGGTGCAAAGAAAAGCTACGAGAATGATATGGGATTTGCGTTACAAGACGTATGAGGAGAGACTTGTTGACCTGAACATGTATACCCTGGAGGAAAGGAGAAACAGGGGTGATATGATACAGACGTTCAAATATTTGAAAGGTATTAATCCGCAAACGAACCTTTTCCGGAGAGGGGAAGGTGGTAGAACGAGAGGACATGAAATGAGATTGAAGTGGGGCAGACTCCAAGAAAAATGTCAGGAAGTATTTCTTCACGGAGAGAGTAGTGGATGCTTGGAATGCCCTCCCGCGGGAGGTGGTGGAAATGAAAACGGTAACGGAATTCAAACATGCGTGGGATAAGGAGTGCCCTAGTGGTTAGGGTGGTGGACTTTGGTCCTGGGGAACTGAGGAACTGAGTTTGATTCCCACTTCAGGCACAGGCAGCTCCTTGTGACTCTGGGCAAGTCACTTAACCCTCCATTTCCCCATGTAAGCCGCATTGAGCCTGCCATGAGTGGGAAAGTGCGGGGTACAAATGTAACAAAAAAAAAAACAACATAAAGGAATCCTGTTCAGAAGGAATGGATCCTCAGTAGCTTAGCCAAGATTGGGTGGCAGAGCCGGTGGTGGGAGGCGGGGCTGGTGGTTGGGAGGCAGGGATAGTGCTGGGCAGACTTATACGGTCTGTGCCAGAGCCGGAGGTGGGAGGCGGGACTGGTGGTTGGGAGGCGGGGATAGTGCTGGGCAGACTTATAAGGTCTGTGCCAGAGCCGGTGGTGGGAGGCGGGGCTAGTGCTGGGCAGACTTATGCGGTCTGTGCCCTGAAGAGGACAGGTACAAATGAAGGTAAGGTATACACAAAAAGTAGCACATATGAGTTTATCTTGTTGGGCAGACTGGATGGACCATGAAGGTCTTTTTCTGCCGTCTACTATCTCTCTCTCTCTCTCTCTCTCTCTCTCTATATATATATATATATATATATATATAAGAAATGAATAAAACAATAGAATAATATTTAAATTAAATAAATGACAAAATGCTATGATGAGTGAGATAATAAAATAGCATTTAACATAATAAATCAACAATATAAGCTACAATGGAGCCATATTAAATCAAAAATGAAGGATCTTTCTAACAAGGCACCATGAGTATTTAACCTAAGAATAATCATTAAGGGTATAAGTTATCAACCTGGACTACCATTAGATGTGTTATTTACTGTTACCTTAGTTATTAGTAAGTAGGGGGCCCTTTTACAAAGCTGCAGTATGCAGTTCTGGTCTCCGTATCTCAAAAAAGATAAAGCAGAATTAGAAAAGGTTCAAAGAACAGTGCTAAAATGATAAAGGGGATGGAATTCCTCCCATATGAGGAAAAGCTAAAGAGGTTAGCTCTTCGGCTTGGAAAAGAGATGGATGAGGGGAATATGATTGAGGTCTACAAAATCCTGAGTGGTGTAAAACGAGAAGAAGTAAAATCGATTTTTTCCAAAAATACAAAGACCAGGGGACACTCAAGGATATTACATTGAAATACTTTTAAAACAAACAGGAGGAAATATTTTTTCACTCAATGAATAGTTAAGATCTGGAACTCTTTGCCAAAGGATGCAGTAACAGCGGTTAGCGTATCTAGGTTTGGACAAGTTCCTGGAGGAAAAGTCCATAGTCTGCTATTGAGACAGACATGGGAAAGCAACTGCTTGTCCTGGGATTTGTAGTATGGATTGTTGCCACAATTTGGGTTTCTGTCAGTTACTTATGACCTGGCTTGGCCACTGTTGGAAACAGGATACTGGGCTAGATGGACCATTGGTCTGACCCAGTATGGCTACTCTTATGTTCTTATGTTATGTTCACTAACGCGCAAGTCTGGGAATTGACGTAGGCTACCCATACACGTTAAAAACTAGGCTTTATTTTTTAGTGCGGGGGGCATGTTTAGAGGTAGCACAGGTAAGTCGCCGTGCACTGCCCAATTAGCACGGGGATTAGTGAAGGAGCCCTTAACGCCTAGTAAATAAGTGGCGGTAAGGACGCACACACTATTGGCCACTTGCTAATTGGGAAATTAGTTCATGGCCATTAATGGGGAATAAAGAAATTGCAGCCATTTTACAGCCATGCTACAAGTGTCCTCAGTGCATGGGAAACCGAAGCGCTAAAAATAACACAGGTCACTTTTTATTACAGCTCTGTAAAAGGGCCCCTAGATCTCATTGCAGAAAATAGTACCTGTGCTAAAATAGCACAAGTTAGTGGTAAAATAACCTGTCTTGACAGTACCCATGTACATTACACCAGGGCCGCTGAGAGGGGGGCAGGGGGGACAAAATTCCCCAGTCCCGGGCCTCCAAGGGGGGCCCAGCACAGCAGTCCCCTTCACCTGCCCCCCTCCGTCCACCACCGGGCCGGGCCCACCTGAATTCAAATCATAGCACCTCACCTTGACCTCGCTCTGTGTGAAAGAAGCGCAGCAGTGGCAGTCTGCAGATCGCCTCCCTTCAGGCCTTCCCTCCCTGTGTCCTGCCCTCGTCTGACATAACTTGTGCGAGGGCGGGACACAGGGAGGGAAGGCCCAAAGGGAGGTGATCTGCAGACTGCCGCTGCTGCGCTTCTTTCACACAGAGCGAGGTCGAGGTGAGGCGCTATGATTTGAATTTATGGGGCCCTGGCGGTGGACGGGTGGAGGGGGCGGCGGCAACAACGACGACCTCGGGGGGGGGGGGCAGCAGGGGCGGGGGCAGCCTTGCATCGGGCCCGGCCCAGTTTCTCAGCGGCCCCACCCTTATATGTCTTGTTCCTTTTCAGAAAAAAAATGAAAAAAATGTTTTCTTTTCAAACTTATAGCCATAAAAACTGTAAACTTCAAAATTAGAAACAATTCCAATGAAATCCAAAATAGAGTCTAACGGAGAGAGAAATTTCAGTCAGCTCTGATATTACCAGTTGTTAGCCAACTTACCCACCCCAAAGATTGCTAAACTGTGCAATTTCAGGAGCCCAGGACTGTAAAAATAGTTAGAAAGTTAGGAGAGAAGGAACAATATTTTATTAGAAAAAGAAATCGTTTTTTGGAAGAATTTTTTTTTTTGCTCTTTGTTTTGTTCTGTTATTCCAGGTTTTTGCTTCTTTTACTTTACTTTGTTTTTACTCTCTTTGTCTTTCTTTGCTCTCTCCCACTCCACCTTCCAGGAAAAAAAAATAAGCCAGCACCTAGAATTTTTGCATCCCTGTGAATAACACAAGCTGTATAAAATAAGATTGCTACATTTGATTTTAGTTTTTGGTCAAGTTTCCAGGAAACCAGCTATTGGAGCTGAAAACCATAAAATACTCCGTAGGTTCCAGTGTATTATACCCATTAATTGTTGGTGATGGATATGGAAGCAAAGCTCTCTGGGTCCTGACAGGATGGCAATACCTAGGCCAAAGCTCCCTGTATGATTATATGTGTGATTGGGGTGGATGTGGCAGAGTTTGGCTGAGTAAGAGGAGAAACCAATGGATGCAGGATATAAATAAAACATTAAGGGAAAACTCAAGGAATCAGAGATGTATTCTTTTTAAGAAGTTTGTTAAAATTAGTTCTTGAATCTTTGTTTTTGCTTCCCAAGAGGCTGTCTTGGTTTTTTAATTATTGTAAACCACTAAGAACCAGAAGGTATCAGTGGTATAGAAGTACCTTGTAATGTAATGTAAATCCAGCATTTAAAGGATTGCCAGACCTGTTCTGCTACTGAAGCTGATAATGCAGATACCCCATTGCCCTGCCAACTAATTCCATTCCTTTATCACTCCTCAGTTCCATGAAGATATTATAAGTAGGGCTTCTGATTTTACATTTTAATCAATAAATACCAATGCAATCAATAAATACCAATCAATAAACATCCACAATGCAAGCAAACAAAAATAAATAAAATAGGTGTTTATTGGATCAACACTGGAAAAACATTATTTTCCTTGCTTCTTTCACCCCTCTCCAGCTTGCTTTGTTCCCACCATTCAGTTTTTTTTTGTGCCTTTTCTGTGCTGATGACTAAGGGGCCCTTTTACTAAGACGCGTAGGCGCCTATGTGCATCCAATATGTGTCAAATTAGAACTACTGCCCGGGTACCGCATGTCCCTGGCAGTAATTCTAATTTCTACTTGCGTCCAAAATGCGCGGCAGAATCTATTTTCTACTGCATGGTGCTAACCGGGCGGTAATCAGCAGTGTACGTGCACTGACGATTACCGCCCAGTTAACACGTGAGACCTTACTGCTAAGTCAATAGGTGGAGGTAAGGTCTCAGGCCCAAAATGGACATGTGCTGATTTTTATTTTGCCACATGTCTATTTTTGGCAAAAAAAAAGGCCTTTTTTGCAGGCACGCTGAAAAATGGACCTGCGTGCATCCAATACACGCGTCTACACCAGTGTAGGCCATTTTTCAGCATACCTTAGCAGGGCCGCTGAGAGACTAGGCCGGGCCTGGGGCAAGGGCGCCCCGCCTCCGCCCCCTCGCCGCTGCCACCTCCTGTCGCTCCCCCCACCGCTGCCACCCCCTGTCGCTCCCCCCACCGCTGCCACCCTCTGTCGCTCTCCCCATCGCTGCAGTCCCCAGTCTCACCTGCCTGCCTCCTTGGCTCCGGGCCCTCTGCATTCGAAGCTGCAGTCGCAGATCTCCTCTCTTCTAGCCTTCCCTCCCTGTGTCCCACCCTTGTCTGATGTAACTTCCAGTTTCTGCAAGGGTGGGACACAGGGAGGGAAGGCCAGAAGAGAGGAGATCTGCGACTGCCACTTTGAATGCAGGGGGCCCGGAGCCAAGGAGGCAGGCAGGTGAGACCGGGGACTGTAGCGCCGGCGGCCTGACCCTGGCGCCGGGCCCCCCTTGGAGGCCCGGGCCTAGGGAATTTTGTCCCCCCTGCCCCCCCCTCTCGGCGGCCCTGTACCTTAGTAAAAGGGCCCCTAAATGACACAAACATTCATATCTCATTTCATTGGAAAAGTGGAAAAGGTACCCAGCAATAGTACCTGAGGTGCAAAAATACTGATAACCACTGATATTTTGTGACCTATAAATAACCCCTTATCCCCTGGAAAAATAAATACCTGAGGAGCCATTTTACAAAGCAGCAGTAGGGCTACTGCGTGTGTAGTGTGCACCAAGTTGACACTACTGCCTGGCAGTAATTTCAAAGTTGGTGCGCACCGTTTCCAGCAGTAACATAATACTAACATAGTAAATGACGGCAGACCTGAACGGTCCATCCAGTCTGCCCAACAGCAGAAATTTTCTTTCTATTTTCTACTGTGGGAGGCGTTCCCAGTAGTAATCGTCAGCACGGCCACATTGGCGTGCGCTGCATGAGTACCATGCGTGTAGCACGTGAACCCTTCCTGCTAGGTGAATGGGTGGCGGTAACGGCTCAGGCAGTAAATAACTGAAAGCTACTTTTAATTTTAGCGGAAGGCCATTTTAAAAAAGCCTCTTTCCCCAGATGCAGTTAAAAAAAATGGCCCAGCACATGCCAAAAACACCCACCTACATTACCGCAGGCCACTTTTTACCACGGCTTAGTAAAAGAACCCCTAAATTTGCTATTTTTAAACACCTAAGACTACAAGCCCTAATTACCAGTTATAACCATGCTGTTCACATCACCAGAGAAGTGATAGAGCACACTTGGGTTCTTCTCCCTCCCAACTCTTGCTGAAGCGAAACGGGTCTTGGTTGCATCCTACATATTCTGTTCATCAACCATCTTTTTCTATCTAGACTTCAAGCTCATAGAAGCAGACACGAGAAACCCAGAGGAGCCAGCTCAGGATGGGAAAGGGTCTGCAAACCATACTTCAACTGCGAGTTTTCAGGTAGGTGTGAAAGGCACACCCAGCCAATCAGGTTTTCAGGATTATCACAATGAATATGCATGAGATGAATTTCCATATATCAGAGACTTACTAAATACACATCTCTTTCATACATATTCATTGTGGTGATTCTGAAAACCCGACTGGCAAGGTGTGATTCAGAAAAGGCTTGAGAAGCACTGACCTAACTAAGGAGGATGTTAAATGAGTGGATCTGCTATCATGGCCTTCATTTTTTTTTCCCTCTCTATCAGCTACTGTCTTCCAAACGCACACTGAGTCATGGTTGTTTTGGATAGCCAGGACATTATTTCACAGTGTCTCTATTTTTCAAGTTCTTGTTTATGCATCTAGGCTGTCAGACCAGCCCAGCATTAGAAAGATTGGCCGCTGTATCTTCTATAATGTGAGTTTACATTGTAAGCCACCACTGTTACACGTTCACAGACAGAAGAGCTGTTCAGCTACTAAGAGAAAGGTAGAGTGTCGGCATTCAAACCTGGGTTTCTTTTTTCTTTAGACCACCTTTTTTCTTCATTATGAAGTAGGAGCACTGATTTCAGAGGATCCAAATATCAGGCAAGTGGTGATAATTAGCTTGTCGTTTGGTGCTAAAGACATTATAGCACTTTAAATAAAAATGTATATTAAAATCTTAAGTCTAGTAGAATGTTCACTTTCTAACTGGCTGGAATACATGCATTTCCAAATCACATAGGAAACTATCAAGCACCCTTAAATGGGAGTGAGTTCAAAACACTTGCCCTCCTCCAATTCCCCATGGGAGCTGCTTTGGCCTTCCATTACCAGTTTGCTATTCGTCAACTCATTCTGGGGTCCTTTTACTAAGGTGTGCCGAAAAGCGGCCTTCGCTGGTGTAGACATGTGTATTGGACGCGTGCAGGTCCATTTTTCAGCGCACTTAAAAAAAAGGCCTTTTTTGGGGGGGTCGAAAATGTACGTGCAACCAAAATGAAACCTGGCGCACGTCCATTTTGGGCCTGAGACCTACCGCCACCATTCACTTAGCGGTAAGGTCTCACACGTTAACCAGGCGGTAATCATATGTGCACTTAAATGCAGATTACCGCCCGGGTTAGTGCCGCACAGTGGAAAATAAAATATATTTTCCGGCACACGTAGTGGACGCGCGTAAAAAAATGAAATTACCGCCCGGGCCACGCTGTAGCCGGGCAGTAGTTCCGAACTGGCGTGCATTGGGCGCACATAAGCACCTACGTGGCTTAGTAAAAGGGCCCCTCTGGTAGGTCTCAGGATACATTATTTGTGGTCTCCTCAGTAAAGATAGTGAGGACTGTACCTGCTTGTTCCAAAGCTTTTTCATGCTCTTCGCCAACCATTATTCGGAAGGGGTTGCCCAAGAAAATAAGCGAGAATAAAGAACACCTTCACTCTAAGCTACATAAGTACATAAGTAATGTCACACTGGGAAAAGACCAAGGGTCCATCGAGCCCTGCATCCTGTCCACGACAGCGGCCAATCCAGGCCAAGGGCACCTGGCGAGCTTCCCAAACGTACAAACATTCTATACATGTTATTCCTGGAATTGTGGCTTTTTCCCAAATCCATTTAGTAGTGGATTATGGACTTCTCCTTTAGGAAACTGTCTAACCCCTTTTTAAACTCTGTTAAGCTGACCGCCTTCACCGCGTTCTCTGGCAACGAATTCCAGAGTTTAATTACGTGTTGGATGAAGAAAGATTTTCTCCGATTTGTTTTAAATTTACTACACTGTAGTTTCATCGCATGCCCCCTAGTCCTAGTATTTTTGGAAAGCGTGAACAGACACTTCACATCCACCTGTTCCACTCCACTCATTATTTTATATACCTCTATCACGTCTCCCCTCAGCCATCTCTTCTCCAAGCTGAAAAGCCCTAGCCTCCTTAGTCTTTCTTCGATGGGACGACTTCCCTATGAAGAAAGACTAAGGAGGCTAGGGCTACTGAACACCTGGCTATTAAGGCAAGCTTTTGGTCTTCAGCTAGAAGAAGGGCAACCTTCAAAAGCTAATCAAGAAATGTATTAAGTTATGTCCAATAAAAAAGGTATCATCTTATTTTCTTTTCCATGTTTTATTTTGTTTGATTTCTATTGATGGTCTTCAGCTAGAGAAGAACCACATGAACTCTACACTTTATAAGTTAATAGTGTACCTATGAATATACGGTCTTTGTATTCTTGGTTCATTTTTAGAAATCCTCTGTAATCAGGTCTACTGTGCTTATTTTTCAGAATCTAAAGCTCCAGAATATTTGACCAGATGCTTCTGGATTTTTCATTGGGGTCACTGATTTTATTATTGCAATCTGAGCTGTAGAGACCTTGGCTCGCATTTTGGTTAATGATTCTTCAGATGCTTTATATTTTCTTCTTATTTACAGATTGCTGTACATTATTGCCTTGGAGCTTTTTTCTTTACGTAGTGTCTGTTTTCTGTTTGGTATCTCATCTTGCATCATTAGTAATAAGATGAATTAGGTCATGGGTCATGCACTTGACATACTGCCTTTCTGTGGTACAACTAAAGTGATTACATATTATATACATGTACTCCAAGAACTCATCTTGACATCTTTTACTTTGCAGCTTCTCACATCCCAGAAGCACGCCTGGCCTACATATGTCTTCTTCAGCTGAGAGGCAAGCATCTTTCTAGCAGGGGTGTAGCCAGACTTCAGCGGGAGGGGAATCCAGAGCCTAAGGTGAGGGGCACATTTTATCCCCCCCCCCCCCCCCGGCACCGCCAACCTCACCCCATCACTTTCGACCCCCCGGCACCACAGCCGCCCCTCCCTGCCCCTTTCGACCCCCCCCCCCCCCCCCCGCAGCCGCCAACCCTAACCCACCACCGCCAGGTACCTTTGCTGGCGGGAATCCCCAACCCCTGCCAGCCGAAGTCCACTTCAGCACCGGTCTCCAAGATCTGGATTCTGTTTCTGTGAGTCCTGACATCCTAAACTTTCCTACAGAATCCAGATCAGCAACGCGCCGGACTCGGAGACCAGCACTGAAAAGGACTTCGGCTGGCGGGGATTGGGGACCCCCACCAGCAAAGGTACCTGACAGCGGCGGCGGGGGAGGGTTGGCAGTGGGGGGGGGGGGTGAAAGTAGGGGGATCAGGTCTAAATCTGCAGGGGCCCATGCCCCCGTGGCCCCACCTAGCTATGCCCTTCTTTCTAGACTTTTCCTTGGAGCCACTCTTTCAGCATGTGACAGCCACTGCAGTAGTAGCACCCACATTCCCTTCCACCAGGGCTGCAGAGTTGGTACATCAAACCTTCAACTTCAACTCTTATTTTTCTACTGTCTGACTCCAACTCCTAATATTTTATTTTATTTATTTATTT
The DNA here is from genome assembly GCF_901765095.1 of Microcaecilia unicolor. NCBI lineage: Eukaryota > Metazoa > Chordata > Amphibia > Gymnophiona > Siphonopidae > Microcaecilia > Microcaecilia unicolor. The sequence goes on along the minus strand of NC_044033.1, from coordinate 268,706,263 downwards.
GGATTTTGTTCACACCTTTTTCAGTAGTAGCTGAAGGTGAGTTACTTTCAGGTACACTAGGTGTTTCCCTGTCCCTTGAGTGCTCATAATCTAAGCCTGTACCTCAGGCAATGGAGGGTTAAGGGACTTTCCCAAGATCACAAGGAGCAGCAGTGGCATTTGAACCAGGCACCTCTGGATGTCAAGACTGGTGTTCTAATCACTAGTAGGCTTATTTTTGAAAGAGAAGGACGCCCATCTTTCGACACAAATTGCAAGATGGGCGTCCTTCTTCCAGGGTCGCCCAAATCGGCATAATCGAAAGCCGATTTTGGGTGTCCTCAACTGCTTTCCGTTGCGGAGATGACCAAAGTTCACGGCGGGGGGAGGGGGTTGTGTCGGAAGCATAGTGAAGGCGGGACTGGGGCGTGCTTAACACATGGGCATCCATGGCCAATAATGGAAAAAAGAAGGGCGGCCCTGACGAGCACATGGCCGACTTTACTTGGTCCATTTTCTCTTGTGACCAAGCCTCAAAAAGGTGCCCAAACTGACCAGATGACCACCCCTTACTCCCCCAGTGGTCACTAAACCCCTCCCACCCTCAAAAAAACTTTTAAAATATTTTTTGCCAGCCTCAAATGTCATACCCAGCTCCCTGACAGCAGTATATGGGAGCAGTTTTAGTGGGTGCAGTGCACTTCAGGCAGGTGGACCCAGGCCCATCCCCTCTACCTGTTACACTTGTGGTAATAAATGTAAGCCCTTCAAAACCCACCAGAAACCCACTGTACCCCTTCACCCCTTAGGGCTATGGTAGTGTTGTACAGTTGTGGGGAGTGGGTTTTGGGGGGGCTCAGCACCGAAAGTAAGGGAGCTATGCACCTGGAAGCAATTTGTGAAGTCCACTGCAGTGCCCCCTAGGGTGCCTGGTTGGTCTCCTGGCATGTCAGGCGGACCAGTACAATACAAATGCTGTCTCCTCCCATCACCAAATGGCTTGGATTTGGTCGTTTCTGAGATGGGCATCCTCGGTTTCCATTATCGCTGAAAACCGGAGATGACCATCTCTAAGGTCAACCTAAATATTGAGATTTGGGCGTCCCCGACCGTATTATCGAAATGAAAGATGGACGCCCATCTTGTTTTGATAATATGGGTTTCCCCGCCCCTTCGCCGGGATGTCCTGCGAGGACGCCCTCAAGAAAACCTGGGTGCCCCGTTCAATTATGCCCCTCTAGGCCACTCCTCCACTCCACTACGTATAGTAAATCTAAATTGGGTCAGTGGCAAAGCAGTAACCCCAGAGCACCATCTCTAACAACTTCAGGATATAACTTACAGTTACCAATATTTTAGATCCAGGCAAATATGTTAAGTACAGAATGATTAATTTTCCAAATACTATAATATTGTTAGTTTCTATTTTGAAGCTGGAGTCAGAGTTGGTACATTTTTACCAACTCCACCCAAAATTGTTTCTGACTCCTACTCCACAGCCCCGACTCCCACCCCAGTAATCCGCCTGCTACACCCTCAGCACACCTGACTTTTGGCAATCCTAGACAAGACACTCAGACCTAAGCCACATGTCATCCATAAATTGTCATTTCACAAGCTTAAGGAAATATCTTATTGTAGCTGGTGATTGCAATAGAAAGGTATCATGCCAGAGGTAAGGAACATGACACAACTTGACCTTCTGGCTTGGAAATCCCATCCTCATCTTCTCTTTATATACAAAAATATTCATATTTTTAATCTTTATTAGCTTGGAATGATTGAACAAATCTAGCTCAACTGAACAAAGAGTACATCAATAACTTACAACCGTGTCTTCCAGCAATAGGAAAATCTGAACCCCCGCTCCATAATTATCTGACATCTTTTCTACCTTCCAACCCATAAGAAGTGACCTACGTATAACACCTTTCTCTCCCTATGTTCAATTCACCTATCACTAAACACAGGAACATATACCTTTTTTTTAATTCCTTCTGTGATTACTACCAATGTTCAGTCAGACCAGCTGAAAGATCAAATACCCTGCTGCAAATGCACACACAAAATGAGGATTCAAGAGATGGGTGACAGTTTTTGTGACACTACATACAAACTTTGTACACCGTTAAAATCTGAACACTTTTGCTGTTTCTAGCAAGAGAATTAAAAATACTACAGGCATGAATACACTTAGATATAAACATTATGCAATTCTTGTAGCACAGGCGTACACAGAAAGCCCTAGCAACCCAGGATTAATGACCGGGAAAAGCTCAGTCAGCCAAACGGGATTGACAATTAGGCTTTTTCCACTGTGTAAATCCCCTCTGATAGGGACATCAGCCAGCACTGTCATGCTTGAATTCTTGAGTGTGTTATGAGTCTGTGTTTTGTTTTATTTTTAATGTAAGAATAAAAGAACATAAGAATTACCATACTAGGACTCACCACTATCCTGTTTCCAACAGTGGCCAATCCAGGTTACAAGTACCTGGCAAGAGCCTAAAACAGTACAAAACATTTCATGCTGCTTATCCTAGAAATAAGCAGTGGATTTTCCCCAAGTCCATCTTAAAAATGGCTTATGGACTTTTATTTTAGGAAGAGATCCAAACCTTTTTTAAACCCCGCTAAGCTAACTGCTTTTAAAGCATTCTCTAACAAAGAATACCAAAATTTAATCACACATTGAGTGAAGAAATGCTTTCTCTAATTTGTTTTAAATTTACTACTTTGTAGCTTCATTGAGTGCCCCCTAGTCTTAGTATTTTTGGAAAGAGTAAACAAGCAATTCAAGTCTACCGGTTCCACTCCACTCATTATTTTATAGACCTCTGCCATATCTCCCCTCAGCCATCTTTTCTCCAAACTGAAGAGCCCTAGCTGCCTTAGTCTTTCATCATAGGGAAGTCGTCCCATCCCCTTTATCATTTTCGTCGCCCTTCTCTGTAACTTTTCTAATTCCACTATATATTTTTTGAGATGCGGAGTCCAGAATTGCACACAGTATTCGAGGTGCAGTCGCACTATGGAGCGACACAAAGGCATTATAACATCCTCATTTTTGTTTTCCATTCCTTTCCTAATAATACCTAAGAATCTATTTGCTTTCTTAGCCGCCGCCGCACACTGAGCAGGTTTCAACGACATCTACATTCCTTTCCTGCTCGGTGACTCCTAATGTGGAACCTTGCATCATGCAACTATAGTTTGGGTTCCTCTTTCCCACATGAATCACTTTGTTCTTGCTCACATTAAACATCATCTGCCATTGGGATACCCGGTCTCCCAGTCTCATAATGTCCTCTTGTAATTTTTCACAATCTTCTTGTGATTTAACAATTTTGAATAACTTTGTTTCATCAGCAAATTTAATTACCTCAGTAGTTATGATCTCTAGATCATTTAAAAATATGTGAAAAAGCAGAGGTCCCAGCACAAACCCCTGGGGAAACCCCACTATCTACCCTTCTCCTTGAGAATACTGACCATTTAACCCTACTTCTCTGTTTTCTATCTTTTAACCAGTTTTTAATCCACAATAGTACACTACCTCCTATCCCATGACTCTCCAATTTCCTCTGGAGTCTTTCATTAGGTACTTTTGTAAATTATTTTAGTGCAATACAGAGACATATTTATTTATTCATGACATTTATACCCCACATTATCCCAAAATAGACTCAAGTTCAATGTGGCTTACAAGCAAATAATAGAGTGAATAAAACATAATAATGTACAGAATATAACACAAATTAAAATAACTTCAAGAAGCAAATTAATACATGTGCAGTAAGTAACCAGGGATTTACACTATCTCAACAAATAATAATATTATTATATTATATTACTATACTACTATTTTATATTACTATACTATACTATACCATACCATGGTTCAATGACAAATTTAAAAAACTCAAAACACAATCCAGAAAACTTGAACGAGCATGAAGATAAAAGATGAACACACACTCAACGCATGGAAACAAATACACAAAAAATATAAATCCTATATAATAAAACGCACCTCCAACATTCTGAAGCTGACTGCATGGCTGAGGCATTCCTGCTCTCTGTATCCATCTCTTGAATTGACATCACGTACTTCCGGGTTCGTCACTAGCAGAAGTGACCAACCACATGAGGTTTCTCGGCTTCAGAATGTTGGAGGTGCATTCTATTAAAGAGGATTGGTCAGTTCCTTGAAGCACAGCCAGAGCTCAGCATCCTGCACAGTAATGCTCAGACACCAGAGAGAGGGAGGGGGGGGGCTGACACCAGAGAGGGGGGGGGAGGTATCTCTGTCACACGCACACTCTCTCACTCTCTCTTTCTCACAGTCAACATCTTTCTCTCTCTCACTCTCACACACTGTATGTCTCACACTGTATCACATTCACTCTCTATGTGTCACACAGTCACTCACACACTCTCTTGATCTCATACACTCAGTCTCAAAGAGAATCTGTGTCTCACACACACTCTCTCCCTCACACTGTCTCTCACATATGCACTTGCACACACTCTCATTCTCACACACACACTCTCATTCTCACACACACACACTCTCTCTCTCTCTCACAGACACACTTGCACCCAGACTCACTCTCTCTCTCTCACACACACACACTTGCACATTCACTCTCTCTCTCACACACAGTCACTCTCACATACACTCTCTCAAACATACACACTCCGAGGAAAACCTTGCTAGCGCCCGTTTCATTTGTGTCAGAAAGGGGCCTTTTTTTACTAGTATGCAATAAAATAAACCAAAAGGTCCTACTACAAAACCAAATTAGGAACAGATTACAAAGATATGAAGAAACTATTCCAACTCGTAAACAAGTTACTAGACACCACCCCTATCACTACAACCAACACAGACATCCCACCCGCAGACAAACTCGCTAACTACTTTAACGAAAAAATAATAAAACTACGCAGCACACTTCCTCACCACAACATAGACATTGAAATCTTCTTCAACGATCTGGACCCAACCTCCGATGGATACCCAGCTGACCGGATTTGGACAACATTTAATCTCCTCAACACCGAATCAGTTACGCAAGCGACTCACAGGTTCACCAAGACCCACTGCAAACTGGATACATGTCCCAGTCATCTACTCAAATCCGCCCCTGACCGCTTCAAAGCAGACCTCACATACCACCTAAACTTCATGTTACAACAAGGTCTCTTCCCTGAAGAACATGGCAACATCCTACTCACCCCAATACCAAAAGACACCAAGAAAAGCACAAACGATCTCACCAACTACCGCCCAGTTGCGTCTATCCCATTAGTAGTAAAACTGATGGAGAGCTTGGTGACTAAACAGCTTACAGAATACCTGGACAAGTTTTCAATTCACAATCAGGATTCTGATCCCACCATAGCATCAAAACTGTCCTAGTCACCCTCCTGACCAAATTCAAGCAGGAGATAGCCATAGGCAAAAGCATACTCCTCCTCCAGTTCGACATGTCGAGCGCATTCGACATGGTAAACCACAACATATTACTAAGACTACTAGGCCACTTCGGGATTGAAGGAAATTTACTTAACTGGATCAAAGGTTTTCTAACCACCAGAACTTATCAAGTAAAATCAAATTCAAATATATCACCACCGTGGAAAGCAGTTTGCGGCGTACTCCAGGGATCACCATTATCACCAATACTCTTCAACATGATGATGATTCCACTGGCATAGTCCTTATCCAATCGAGGCCTTAACCCATTCATCTACGTAGATGATGTTACAATCTACATCCCCTTCAGATATGATCTGACAGAAATAACCAATAAAATCAACGATGGCCTGAACAACATGGACTCCTGGGCAAACTCATTCCAACTGAAACTGAACACTGAAAAAACACATTGCATCATCTTCTCCTCTCAACATAATAAGTACAAACCCACAACCATAAATACTCCAGGACATACCCTCCCTACCTCAGACAGTTTGAAAATACTCGGCGTCACACTTGACCACAACCTTACTCTCGAGAGCCAAGTAAACTGTGTAACATAGAAAATGTTCTATTCAATGTGGAATTTGCCACCCCCTTTCGAGTTGTTCGGCGAATTCCTCCCCCTCCTTCCAGATCCGGTCTACTCACGTCACCGACCTGACTCTTCTGAGCTGTCAGCGCTAACTCTACCCCGCTGCGCTGGCGCTGCCGGCGTTCGCGCTTCAAAATGGCCACCGAGACTTACAGGGCGGCCTCCAAGACTTCAGCAGAAGTCTCGCGAGGCCGCCTCTGGATGTCTCGGCAGCCATTTTTAAAGCGTGAACGCCGGCAGCGCCAGCGCAGCGGGGGAGAGTTAGCGCTGACAGCTCCGAAGATGAAGAGTCAGGTTGGTAACGTGAGGGACCGGGACCGGATCCAGAGGGGGAGGAGCCGGCTCACTGCGGCTGGGGAGGCTTAGCCTCCCCAAGCCTTCGATACCGGGCACCTATGATGATAAGCATTTTAGTTTCCAATTATTTTATGTGGAGTCAAACACATTGGGAATATTTGATCTGAGAAGGAGAGAGGCAGTGTGACCCTACACCGCAGTTAAGGAACAGGGAGCAAAAAGGAGAAATATGAGTGAAGCAGTGGAAAGGAAACAAGGAAGAGAGAAGCACAAGACAGAAGGGGGTGAAAAATGAGAAAAGGGGTAAAAGGAATAAAGACAAAGAAGTGGCACAAATAGACAAAAGGAAAGATTTTCCACATACTAATGATGTGTATTAGAACAGGACAATAATGATAAAGGGGATAGAACTCCTCTCATATGAAGTTAGGGCTCTTCAGCTTGGAAAAGAGATGACTGAGGGGGGATATGATTGAAGTCTACAAAATTCTGAGTGGTGTAGCACAGGTAAAAGTGAATCAATTTTTCACTCTTTCAAGTACAAAGACCAGGGGACACTCAATGATATTACATGAAATACTTGTAAAACAAATAGGAGGAAATATTTTTTTCACTTAAAGAATAGTTAAACTCTGGAACTTATTGCCAGAGGACGTGGCAACAGCAATTAGTGTATCTGGGTTAAAAAAAAAGGTTTTGGGCAATTCCTGGAGGAAAAATCCATAGTCTATTATTGAGATGGACATGGGGGAAGCCACTGCTTGCCCCAGGATTGATAGCATGGAATCTTGCTACTATTTGGGTTTCTGCCAGGTACTTGTGACCTGGATTGGACACTGTTGGAAGCAGGATAACTGGGCTAAATGGACCATTGGTCTGACCATGTATAGCTATTCTTATGTTCTTTATTCTTAATTTGCCAGAATTGTTGGATCCAGGGCCTAATAACTAGTGATTGAATAAAAGGAAGAAGACCTAACTTTGGGTCCTTAATAAATCTTGCTGACAAACAGTCCAAAGAAGAAGACGACTTCAATGAATACATTATTTTGGCCAGTGCTATTCCTGATGGAATATTAAAGGAATGCCAAACAGCTCCCAAGTGATGGAGTGAAGGAGGTCCTGAATGTGATATCAGAGGAAGTAGTAGAAGGAAGATGCTCATGAACCAACATCACTTTAGTATGGAAAAAAAAAACCCTACAGATTAGCTGAATGTGATCAAACTATTTCCCTATACTGTGAATTACTATAAAATTTCAAGATGATTCTGAATAATTGTACACAATTTAATATTAGAGTGAATTAATAAAGAAAAATAAACCTATTTTGCTTTGCATATTTCCATTTTATACAAATATTGAGCCTGATAGAACCTACAAATCACGCGGTGACTTAGTCTTCCACCATTTCCTCTTTGCTGCCTCACCCAAGAGAGACAGATGTGGATTGACTAAGGTTGTGTGAGTCAAATTTGCATGTAACTTGTTGTACAGGGGCCACCACATCTAAAGCATGAGATAAGATACTATCAGACATGCCAAGTTACCTAGTTCCAGGCTGGAGATTTTGGAGAGGCCTGGATTTATGACCACCCCATCCTGGTGCATTATGGGACTGGAAGCACTGATTTCAATAGGCAAGATCAGGCATTACAAATCCCACACTGATTTAGGTTGTAAGCTGAACACCAGGATTGTCCCCAAATCTCCCACCTGGAACTGGGTAACTTGGCATCTCTGTATTACCTCAATAGTCCGCTTGCTCCTCAATGGGAAATAAATCAAAAGCAGTAGGGAAACTGTCCAGTTCTTTATTCAAAAGATCGCTATCTACTCCTTTCAAAAATTCCTACAAGAATGCTTGTAGACAGGTGAAGCTTCTGAAACAGAGAATAGTGAGGTATCTGGAATCAAATTGATTGCAGGAGCCAAGGCAACATGGTTTTACTAGGGGTAGGTCTTGTAAGACAAATCTGATTAATTTGACTGGGTGACCAGAAAATTGGTTCATAGGAAAACACTAGATATGGTGTTTGTTTTGTAAACCACCTTGAATGGCTTTACCAAGAAAAGGGTATAGGAAGTTTAATAAATTAATAAATACTTAAATTTTGACAAACACTTTGAAACAGTTCCCTATAGGCAACTTATAAATAAACTGAGTGCCTTTGGCAGGGGCCCTAAAGTGACTGACTGGGTTAGAAACTGATTGAGTAGAAGTTGGCAAAGGGTAGTGATACATGGCATTCACTCTGAAGAAAGAGACATTACCAGTAGTGTGCAAGGATCAGTTTTGTCCAATTCTTTTTACATTTTTGTAAGCAATATTGTGGAATAGCTGTTGAGGAAAATCTGTATCAGGTTAGACACCCTGAAAGGTATGGATAAATTGAGAAGGGACCTAATGAAGCTTGAAGAATGGTCTAGAATTTTGCAGCTGTCAATGGAATGACCTGCAGGAAACTCAATATTAGCCTTATTCTGTTTTTTTATTTATTGAAGGTGCTGAATATTTGGCTAAAAATTAATTGGGGTTTAATGAGACTAGATCTAAAAGTCTCATTAAGAGTTGATCTCTTTCCTATAGCTTCAATCTCCTGGACTATAAAAGTAGAGTCATTCCCAGTTGTTCAACTGTTCAGTTTCTTCTTCAGGTTGAAGGGAACAGAAGACACCAAGAGAGTGACCTGAAATACAGGTAACAGGCCTGCAATAGGCCAGATTTAAGTTACCTCTATTGTCTCCACAGCTGTTAAACTGCTCTGTGCACTTGGCTATATGAGTGCTTCCATTCACACCATCATCGGTAGTGGTCAACACCTCCATTTTTCCCTGACAGTGATAGTCACACTAGGGGCTGGTGAAGTGGACCAGAGCCCCAGGCTTAAAATTATCTCAAGGACTGTGGTGGAAAGCAGGTCCACTCGTCTCCACCCAGGAACTCAAAAATAGCATTTCAGGACTGTTCTCCATAACGGCCACAGTGCTAACAAAGTAATCAGTGGCAATGCTTACCAAGACGAGAAGCTGGCTACTTATAAAAAGGTACTGTTTTTTGTTTTCTTTTAGCCGTAGGAAAAACATATTTTTAAAAAAAGACAGCAGAAGTTGATGTCTGGCTAGAGCTCACACAATTACAACATCTGCAATTCCACCATCTTGGGTCCATTTCTTACACCAAATTTAAGCTCCTAGGAGGGTTAGAAATTCACCCTTTACATCCACTGCATACTGAAGGAATTTACAGAAGTTTATTTCGGATTGGAATTAAACTACTGATTCACTTTAATGGGCACACAGACTGAAAAAGCTAATTTCCAAGATCATAGCTTCTTATATTAGACAATCCCAAGGAAAGAATAATTGATTCTCTGCTGATGGGGAGGAAATTTAAAGTCAATAGCCCATGTAACTGAAATGAGAAAAAAAAACATGGAAAAATGATTTCCATGCACACGCTTATTCGTTTGTAGGTAACTGATTTCCAATTTAAATTTGTGTTTTAATATCAGACAAAATCATTAAGATCTCTTGTTTGGTGCTTATTTTTATTTAGTTGTTTAGTTTTGGGGATTTTTTAATTGTTTTTTTCCTGCAAGTGTTGCTTCCTCGGTCACTTAAAGCTGCTAGTAGAGAATTCCATTCAACTGTCAACCTGATTACCGTAGGGCTGGCTTTTCAAAAACCTTTTGTTGTGGTTTACCTGGGTAAAACACGAGTTTGCATGTTATGATCACCTCTATCTGCAAAGTGGATTTTCAATTATTTTAGCAGCTGGGGAAAAGGGCACTATCCGTGTCATTTTTATTTTGTATATGGGTAATTCATCTGCATATACTTGCCTTCACTGATGAGATGGTGCTAATTTATGCAAAGTCGGAACCATCCACTCTGCATTCTAGACAACCAGTTGCCGCCATCCCTCTGCCACCCACCTCCCGACCTTCTGATCATAGGAAACCCTTCTTCCTGTCATCTGTAGCATCCCCCAACTGATTAGGTAAAAAGCAATCAAAAATGATGTTAAGAAAATGAAATACATACAAGAAAAACAGCTAGAGTAAACTCAGCCACTGAGAAAAAACAGCATAGGTATGTGATCAAAATCAAAGGTGCATACCTTTGATAACCATCTCTCTGACCTCATGTTCAACTTTCTTTAAATTAGTCACCTTACTTTCTAATTCTTTGTTTGATCTATTCTTACTGTACACCTCCATGAGCGAATTCCTTCAAAAAGGCGGTAATAAATCTTAATAAATAAATAATAAAAGCATTTAGTGGTATAAGAAAATCTTAAGACAGAGAAAGGAGACTTTTGCATTCAACATTATAATTTTATTGTTCATTTCTATGGATATACTATCGCATTTTATTACTTGCAAATTGTGCATCAGCTGGATTCAATTCTGAACAAGGTGGGTTAGAAAGATGAACTATATATAAAATATAATCTAAACAAATGTACAGGTGAAATGAGGGCAAAAAAGCTGCAGTTACGTTTGCAGAATCTTACTGTGCCTTTTTACATATAATTGTAAGTTACAGTTTTCAGCTTCCTTCATAGTTGCAATATCCACCAGTTTATTTCAATTCTATTCAAACTCTAATGAACACAGATAAATAAAAGGCAAGGTCTTTTGTTGGGCTACCTTACCTGTTTGGCACATGGTTTGCCTTCAACTCCACTTGTGTTCACTAGTCTAGAACAGACCACTAGCTAATTTCTGATCTGTAAGGTGGTGTTTGTGGAACGTCAGACAGCTTCTGTAGATCTGATAAATTCAGGCAGATGGTACTGGAACAGTCAAGAGTGCACAGTGATGTACCATTGTGCTACATGACTTGTTCTCGGCACCTACCTTCTTATCGTCATTCCCACAATCTACCTAATGCAGCACATTTCAACAGAAGGAAAACCATAGCTTTGTTACTATAATGTGGGTCATTAAACTGGGAAAGGATTGCAATAAATGTTATGTTGCTTATTTATTGTAGAGCAACAGGGCTTCTCCTTAAGATGACACCATTTTTAACAAGAAGGAAGAAGTGTTTCATTGCTAGAAATGTGTCTTAGTATGGAGAAAATAAAGAGCAATTGTAAATCTGAGTTTAAAAAAACATTTTCAAAAGCCACAATTTGTGTGCAAATTTTGACAAAACCAAATATACTACAAACAAAAATAAGGCCTATGGAGCAGATTCAAGTTGCACGCATGTTGAATTTTCTTTTGTTTTGGATTTTGTGTGTGTGTGTGTGTGTGTGATCTGGGTTACTGCCAAGCCAGCAGTTTCTTTTTCAGTTCTGCAGATGTTAACTGCATCTCTGATGAGGAAATGCTGACGTGGTACTGAGTTCTAAGAGATGCGCCATTATGCATTCTATCTATGCCCCAACAGCTTAGGAAGTGAAACTAGCAATTATTTTGTTGGCTCCAATAGGACTTTTTCCTTTTAGCTATGACTCAGAAAGCCACAGAGGTGACACATCGAGCATCAAAAGGCATAAACTGACTTATTTAAAGACATAACCCCCCCCCCCCCCCCGGGATTCTATATATGGCACTTGATTTGCACACGCAATTTAATTAACAAGCCAATAAGTGCCAATAATTGGGTGCTAATAATTATTGGCGCTACTTGGCAAAAGTTTGGATTTTTGCGTGCAACTTGCTAGGTGCTATTCTATAAAGATGTGCATGTAAATCTTTTAGGACTCCTTTTACTAAGCGGTGGTAAGCCCAACACAGGCTTACCGCTCGCTCTACAGGAAGTACCACCGGGCTACCACAGCAGCCCAGAGATATTTCCCACACCTAGCGCACCGTCATTTCCTAGTGCTGGAGTGTACCCGGCCTTAATCGCTTACCGTCAGGTTAACGCTGAAGCCCTTACCGTCACCTCAATGGGTGGCATTAAGGGCTTCCCCCCCCCTCCGAAATGGCCACATGACAAGTGTTTTACTTGCTGTGCGGCCACTTCCTGCAGGAAGGCGAGACTTCCCTTTTACCAGCTGCGGTAAAAGGGGGCCTTGGTGCATGTGTAAAACAATGCCGACGCCAGTGCCAGCCCACTTTTGCCGCAGCTTGGTAAAAGGGGCCCTTGGTATGCAACTGAAAAGAGGATGAGGTTATGGGAGGGGCATGGGCGGGACGGGGGCATTCTCTTAAGATATGCGCACTGTTATAGAATTCAGAGCATCCGCGTGTAATTTGCATGCAAGGACTTACACCAGATTTCGGTTACTGTAAATCTTTGCGCCCAAAGTTGGGTGCAGATCCCAGTGCTATTCCCCGGATTCTATACAGCACGCCTACAGATCTGCGCCCAAACTGAAGCGTGTTCTATGAAACTTGATTGATGTAACAAGCTAATCAGTGTTGATAACAGCTCTTAACAAGCAATAATGAGCACTAATTGGCAATAATTAGAATTTAGGTGCACAACTCACTAAGCGCATTCTATAATGCAGTATGCCTAACTTCTAATGCGTGCAGGCAAAAAGGGGCGTGGTTATGGGCATTGACAGCATTCCAAAATTCACGCACGTAGTTATAGAATATGGCCCAGTGCACCTAAATCTAAGCACTGGGATTTATGCCATGCTTTCATTGGTGTAAGTGGAGGCGCATAGTTCTATGCGCCGAAATATCAACTAAGTGTATTCTATATACTGTGCCTAAATCTAGGCGCCACTTATAGAATACGCTTAGAGGCATATTTTCAAAGCACTTAGCCTTCCAAAGTTCCGTGGAGGGGCATAATCGAACGCGAACGCCCATCTCCATCGTCTATGTCCGAGAACGGGTACGTGAAGGGGCGGGACAGACCGTATTTTGGAAAAAAATGGGTGTCCATCTTTTTTTTTATATAATACGGTTTGTGCCAGGCAAATGCATCGGATTTGTGCGGTTTTGAGCTGGGCGGTTTCATTTTCCAGCGATAATGGAAACCGAAGGCGCCCAGCTCAAAAACGAACAAATCCAAGGCATTGGGTCATGGGAGGGGCCAGGATTCGTAGTGCACTGGTCCCCCTAACATGCCATGACACCAACCGGGCACCCTAGGGGGCACTTGTAACAATTAAAAAAAATGAAAATACCTCTGAAGTCCATAGCTCCCTTCCCTTGGGTGCTGAGCCCCCCCAAATCCCCCCAAAACCCACTGCCCACAGCTCTACACCATCACCATAGCACTTATGGCTTAAGGGGGGCACCTAGATGTGGGTACAGTGGGTTTTGGGGGCGCCTGGGTCCACCTGGCTGACGTCCACTGCACCCACTAACAACTGCTCCAGGGACCTGCATACTGCTGTGATGGAGCTGGGTATGGCATTTGAGGCTGGCATACAGGCTGGAAAAAAAGTTGTTAAAGTTGTTTCTTTTTTTGATGAGAGGAGGGGGTTAGTGACCACTGGGGGAATCAGGGGTGGTCATCCCCGATTCCCGCCGGTGGTCATCTGGTCATTTAGGGCACTTTTTTGGGACTTGTTTGTGAAAAAAAGGATCCAAAAAAGTGACCCAAATTCGCGCTAAAAACGCCTTTCTTTTTTCGATTATCGGCCTAGGGCACCCATCTCTCCTTGGCCGATAAACACGCCCCAGTCCCGCCTTCACCACACCTCCAACACGCCCCTGTCAACTTTGCCCGTTTCCGTGACAGATTGCAGTTGAAGACGCCCAAAATCGGCTTTCGATTATACCAATTTGGGCACCCATGGGAGAAAGACGCCCATCTCCCGATTTGGGTCATATGAGCGTCTTTCTCTTTTGAAAATAAGGCGGATAGAAACCTATGGAACTTTGGAAGGCTAAGTGCTTTGAAAATATGCCTCTTAGTCAGCTACAAACAGCGCCCAACTTAGAGCACGGTTTATAGAACAGCGCTCAGCCGTCATTTTTTTCGGCGCCCAAATTTGGATGTCATTTACTGAATCTAGTCCAAAGGGCCCTCCCCCTTCTCTTGATTCTGAACCCTTAGTAGTGAGGATGGATAATTTCTTCACATTCCATAATACAGATTGTGTTCATGCCTTGACTGATGCACGTATATGTGTTTACACATGTAACCCCTAAAATTACATTTCCATATCACTACTGCTGCCCAAGACTTTTTGCCATTCTTCAAAAGCATATGGCCGAATTTATCACAGGAGAGACTCTGCACTTCTAGCTAGTGGTCTGTAGACTAGTGAACACAAGTGGAGTTGAAGGCAAACCATGTGCCCAAACAGGTAAGGTGGCCCAGCAAAAGAACTTGCCTTTTATTTATCTGTGTTCATTAGAGATTTGAATAGAATTGAAATAAACTGGTGTGATGCTGAAATATTCTAAAAGGCTAAATACACGATTGAGTAGACTTTAGGGAGCCCGGATCGTACGTACAAGTTGATGCAATTCACACAGTCTGAAAATTGCCTTACTACTAAGTCACCCAAAATCAAACTATAATGGATGAGAACGTATCCACAGGGGCGCCGAGAGGGGGGGGGGGGGGGGCAAAATTCTCCAGGCCCGGGCCTCCAAGGGGGGACGGCAGTGGGGTCTCTCTCTCTCCTGCTCCTGATGGGACCCGAGTGATTGTGTCCCGACAGGAGCAGGAGAGAGAAAAAACTCCGGTGCTGGGCCCCCTTTGGTGGCTGGGGAGGACCCAGAGCTTCCTCCAGCGCTGCTCTTCTGCTCATTGCTGAGTGGCTGCTGTTCCTCTCAGGTGCACATGCTCGGTTCTGAAAAGAGGGGGGGAGCGTCAGCAGCAGTGTTCGGGAGGAGAGCGGCAGCGATCGGGGGGGGGGGAACAGCAGAGGCAGCAATCGGGGGAAGCAGCAGCAGTAGTGATGGGGGGGGGGGGGCGGTGGCAGCAGCAGCGGCCCTGACCGGGCCCAGTTCAGTCTCTCAGCAAGGCGACCCTGTGTATCCGAACAAAATGACCTTGTGTTATACAAATCTTATGAACAAGCTGATGCAACTCACACAGTCTGAAAATTACCTTGCTACCACGTCACCCAAAAATGAGACTAGAATGGATGAGAATGTATCCAAACAAAATTATCTTCTGTTATACATTTTGTTTGATATTACACTTATAAAATGCCTTCCCTAATCATATACCAAAACCTAATGCAGTTTATATCAAACAATAATCCAGTCCAACAATAACCAATACAACAGGAGTGGCCTAGTGGTTAGGGTGGTGGACTTTGGTCCTGAGGGACTGAGTTCAATTCCCACTTCAGGCACAGGCAGCTCCTTGTGACTCTGGGCATGTCACTTAACCCTCCATTGCCCCATGTAAGCTGCATTGAGCCTGCCATGAGTGGGAAAGCGCAGGGTACAAATGTAACAAAAAAAAAAAAAAAAAAACATTACATCAAAGAACAAATCCTTAAAACATAATACATAATAAAATACATTAGCAGTCTAGAACCATCTCTCTTCCTGCAAAACTGATCAAAAGTTGATAAAACTTCCTTTGGAAAGGCAAAAACCTCATGCTTAAGAGGAAAAGAGAAGCCTCAATACAACTAATTGAATAACTCAAATAAACAACCCACCTAGATCTCCCAAATTAGTCTTTATAAACATTCAAAAATATGAGCGATATTCTTACAATTTTTTTCAGCACAATGGTTCATAAATACATTATGGTGATTTCTGCTAAATAACGGAAAGTGAAAAAGGGGGATAAAGGAACCTCAATAGAAAACAATTACCTTCTATGGTCAACACTACCAATAGGACTATTACCCATCATTGAGCAAACTAAAATAAAATACAAAATAAATGCATAAAGAGCAAAAAAAAAACTGCCAAAAGTATGAGTAGTTTATTTGATCACAATGCATTTTGCTGTATAAGCAGCTTAAGGTTTAAAGTCTGTGTTCTGTCAGTTACATTAACAGAAAGTGCATCAGTTTTGATTGACCAATAGCATCACTGCTAGAATCATTTGCAGACCAATCTCCTACTTGATATCAACTAACAAATAAGCTTCCAGCTCCATTTTGAACTGGTCAATCTCCTAACAGAGATCAGTACATGTTATGTTATACTGGGACAGTCTGACGGTCCATCAAAGCTTAGTAACCTGTTTCCAACAGTGGCCAATCCAGGTCACAAGTACAAGGCAAAAGAGTAAAATAGATTTTCATAATGCTTATCACAAGAATAAGCAGTGGGGGGTTTTCCCCCCACATCCACCTTAATAGCGGTTTATGGACTTTTCTTCCACAAGAAATCATCCAAACCTTTTTTTAAAACCCTGCTACACTAACTACTTTTACCACATTCTCTGGCAATGAATTCCAGGAGCTTAATTATATGCTGAATGAAGAAATTTCCTCCAATTTGTTATAAATGTACTATTTAATAAATTCGTGCCCCCTAGTCCTTGTAGTTTTGGAAAGAGTAAATAAGTGATTCATGTCTACTTGCTCCATTCCATTCAGACACCTCTATCATATTTCCCCTCAGCCATCTCATCTCCATACTGAAAAGACCAAACCTCATTAGCTTTTCCTCATAAGGGAGTCATTCCATCCCATTTACCATTTTAGTTGTCCTTCTCTATACATTTTCTAATTCCATAACATATTTTTTTAGATGCCGTGACTAGAATTGCACACAATATTTCAGGTGCAGTTACAATATGCAGCAATACAAAGCTATCATAATATTCTGTTTTATTCTTCATTCCTTTCCTAATGATTTCTAATATTCTGTTAGCTTTGTTGTCCATCATTCTGTTCCATTCAGAACTTCTTTACAGCACCATTGATAACAAGTGAAAAATATCTTCCAATCCACTTAATCATTCCATCCCTCCTAGTCTAGGGTGCATAATGTGGATATCCATTTTTGTTCCTATTTCAGTACAGGAGTGGCCTAGTGGTTAGGGTGGTGGACTTTGGTCCTGAGGAACTGAGTTCGATTCCCACTTCAGGCACAGGCAGCTCCTTGTGACTCTGGGCAAGTCACCTAACCCTCCATTGCCCCATGTAAGCCACATTGAGCCTGCCATGAGTGGGAAAGCGCAGGGTACAAATGTAACAAAACAAAAAAAAAAACATAGTTGAATTCTTGCATTGAGGCAATACAATTTGATATGACGTATGATGCAAATAATATAACATTTTTAGATGTAAACATCTGTAAGAACCCTAGAGGACTCAAAACATCTAAGTTTAGCTGTATTCTGGAATGGCGTTTGGGGTGGTTGGCGTCACAGTTTACGTGTGTTCTTTATAAAATATGAAGAGGAATCCACAAATGTGGAGGAAAGTGGACCATTACAGGTACAACACCAGTAACAGGAGTAGTGTGGCTAACACGATGCTTCCAAAGACAACAGGAGTATGGCAAATGACCAAACAGGAAACATTATTCTATAAAACATGAGCATACTTTGCATGCTAACATTTATGCCTGCTCTTGAACAGGCGGAAATGTCTGCAGCTTCGACCAAGCCACGATTTCTGCCAGTTCACCTCTACCATTAGATAAATACATATAGGCTAAACATAAGTGCCTGATTACCCTTTCAGCCCAGGCAACTTCTTATAAAATGACTCTCTAATGATCTGGTTTACTAAGCAGCGCTAGAGGTTGTCCATGCGCTAGTGCCAACATGGCACATTCACTGTGAATGGGCCGAGTCGGCACTAGCACATGGAGAGCCGCTATCGCCGCTTCGTAAACAGACCCCCAAATAAATAAGTGAGCTATTACTTCATACTGCATCTTCATATTCTTCTAACAGAGGTAGATGAAACAGCTTCAGTTTTTTCAAGCCTGCATAACAGGATCCCAAAACATTTTCTCTGTATTTGAAATGAGAAAATGTTTGGAGTGCCTGCTCCTAAATGTGACCTCTGAGTGCTGTCATGTAATGGAGGATAGGCCTGCATGTCCTGCATCCTTGGCCGGACCTATCACTGAATGACTACCAAGTACAATGGATCCCAATTAAGTTTCAATCACCTCTACAGTAAGGAGATTTAACAACTAAAATGCAACAGATTTGGAAGTATGGTACCCTTATTAGGCAATTAATTCAGCATAAAATAAAACACAATTGAAAAGTACAGTTACAGAGGACTGAAATATAAAACTTCTAGAAGCCAGTTGATCTCCAAGTCAGAGGAAAGGAAGGTTAATTATATATATATATATATATATACACACACACACACCGTTGTGACACAAAGAAGCTTGACATCTGATAAACATATGTACACTACTGTTTACTATACGTACAGTATACAGTCTCCATTAACTGACGTTAGGCTTACTTTAAGTAATCAGTCATAGTCCTCTGCAGGGGCGTAGCCAGACCTCGCCAGGAGGGGGGGCCAGAGCCCGAGGTGGGGGGGCACTGTTTAGCCGCCCCCCCCCCGAGCCGCCGCCGCCACCACCACATCGGACCCCCCCCTGCCAGCCTGCCCACGATCCCCTTCAAACCCCCTCCCGCCACCAACTCTCCCCCGCCGTCGCCACCCACCCCGTCGCCACAAATGATACCTTTCTTGAAGAGAGAGTTCATTCCGCGCTCGAGTAGCGCCTTTCTTCAACGAAGTTCCAGCGATCAGCTGTTTCGACGCCGGCAGCGTCGCTGGCGTCGAAACAGCTGATCGCTGGAACTTCATTGAAGAAAGGCGCTACTCGAGCGCGGAAGGAACTCTCTCTTCAAGAAAGGTATCATTTGCGGCGACGGGGCAGGCGGCGATGGCGGGGGAGAGTTGGTGGCGGGAGGGGGGTTGAAGGGGATCGTGGGGCAGGAGGCCAGGGCCAAATCTATGGGGGCCCGGGCCCCCTCAGGCCCCACATAGCTACGCCACTGGTCCTCTGTACACTCTTGTGTCTGTGAGTTTCATAGACACATGTCTGCCAGACGGTAAAAACTGTCATACCACTGACATCCAGTGGCCTCCAGATAGGCCCGTACGCTGTTGAGACTCTCCAGCGCTCTTGCACAAGTGGCAGGAGGTTGTTGAATTTCGTCAGCATGTGCCTCGCTGCTCATTTCATAATCTGTTTCATCATCAGCCGTTGCCTGCGTGTAGGCGCATATCTGGACATCAGTGCTGTCGTCAGCTGTTTGTAGATCATAATCAACAGCTACGTAGTGATTAAACTCCTCTTCAGTAACACCGGCTGGGATGTCAATAGTTGTGTGAACCCTTGACAGATTATTTTGAGGCAGTAGTGACTAGGGGGTTTTTCTCACCAAGGGAGAATGAGGCATTGATAACATTTATCCCCAAACCAGGTAAACCCAAGGATCAAGTAGAATCCTACAGGCCCATCTCCCTTATTAACGTGGATATTAAGATCTTATCCCAAGTGCTGGCAAATAGATTGACAGCCTATATCCCAGACTTGATGGGGGAACACCAAATGGGGTTTGTTAAGGGTCGGCAGGCGGTAAGGCAAGTACGGAAAGCCCTTCTACCAGTGGCGTATGGACAAGCTAGGGAGACCCTTTATTATTAGTCAGCTTAGATGCAGCCAAAGCCTTCGATAAAGTCAATGGGGACTACCTGTTCCAAGTTCTCAAATATATTGGGCTGAATGGTTGGTTTTTAAAAGCCATTCAGACGCTGTACAATAATACTACTGCACAAATACTGATTAATGGTACTAGATCTACGTCTTTCGAGTAGAGCGGGGCACAAGACAGGGCTGCCCACTATCTCATATACTGTTTCTCCTCTATTTGGAGCCCCTCCTACGAACGATTCTGCTAGACCCAGACATACAGGGAGTCCCAATCCATGGACAGCTGATAAAAGTGCTGGCTTTTGCGGACGATATGTTTCTTACACTCACTCAACCGAAAACTTCAGTCCCGCACTTGTTAGAAGTTATAGATGAATTTGGATTCTTTTCGGGATTGCAATTAAACCTGCACAAGTCACTGGCTCTCCCAATACAGGAGGAGGTACAGGCGGAGTGGGGAGGCCCATTCCCGTTTCAGTGGGCTACAGGGACACTTAAATACCTAGGGATCTACATTCCAAGAAATTTAGTGAATCTATATAAAGAGAATATGGACCCCCTGAAGAATCGAACTAAGGAAGTTCTGCAGGGTTAGCAGGATTTGCCCCTATCCTTAAAGGGGAGAATCGTTATGTATAATATGTTCATTTTCCCCAAATGGACGTACGTTTTTCAGATGATCCCGTCCATACTGCGATACAGAGAGGAGAGGTGGCTACACAAAACCCTTACAATTTATCTTTGGCAGGGCAAACGAGCACGTATAGGTTTGAAGAACCTCATGAGGCCCTATTCGGGAGGGGGACTGGGGCTGCTTGATTTAAAACTTATAGCGATAGCATGCTGCCTGCGGCACTTATCTGATTGGTTCTGTTCAGCAGAGTTCTTCTCCTGTACGGGAGTGGAAACCTCTTTGATGGCACCAATGGAGTTTGCCTATTGGCTTCACACCCCATCTGAGGAATTACCAGCACTGGGACCATATGGGTTCATTTTAAACCCACTGCGCAAAGCATGGAAATGGTTGGGTAAGACATAGAAATGGAATAACACAGTAACCCCACTGTTACCCATAAAAGGTAACCTAGCGTTCCCAGAGGGGGGGAGGTCTGCTCTGTTTAAGAAATGGAAAAATTGTGGTATTAAATATTTGTTTCAGGTGGTGTCTGAGACAGGGATTATTAAACCCTTCCGGGCTTTGTGTGAAGAGTTTGGATTGGGGCAGAAAGACTATTTTCAATACATACAGCTTAGCCACTATGTTAGAACATTACCTGCAACAGGTCTTGCGCAACAAACATGGGACTACATGAACGACCATTTGGCCCTGGAGGTCCAACTGAAAGTGCCACTTCGTTATTTTCATCACCACCTAAGAGATTTACAGGGGACTCTAGACTACAGTCATGTGTCGCAACAGTGGCATCAAGAACTGAGGTGGAAACCTAACCCTGAACAGATAAAATTGTGCTTGACGAGCGTGTTTCAGGTGACAGAGAATGTGGCATGGCAGGAAATGCAATACAAATTCATTCTACAACTATACATTTTGCCACATGGGGCTTTCAGAGCGACCTTGAGGACTACAGATGACTGTCCTAAATGTGGACATGTGGGAGCCTCCCTGGGCCATATGTTTTGGTTCTGCGCAGTGGTACTTCCCTTTTGGATAAAATTGGGGCACCAAATATCACAAATGTGGAAAGTACAATGGTACCCAACACCAGGTCAGCTGGCAAACCACCAGAGGGGCTGAGAGCTTTCCTGAAAAGAGCAATTTTGATGGGTAAAAGAACAATTATGCAGTTGTGGCTACAACAAGAGCCACCTGGAGTGCCGCAATGGAGAGGAGCTATGATGCAATGTTGCATGGTGGAAAAAAAGAGAGTGGGAGACCTGGCCTCAAAGAGGGGAGACCAATTCTATAAAACCTGGTCACCATTCTGGGACACTAACGCCTGTTGCGAGAAGCAGGATTTTGAACTGCTAACAGGACCAGTAGGGGAGGGTGGAGGGGATTAGAGAGAGGGGGGGGGAGGATAGGGGGGGAAGTGGGGGAGGGGAATGAAAATCGATGATACATATTGTGTGATGTTTAACACAAGATTTATAACATGTACGTTGATATGTTGAATTCTTTTGCGTCATCAATAAAAATTGTTTTAAAAAAATGACAAAATAGCAACTTAATAAATGATGAGTATACTTAAACAGTGACCCAAATAAAAGAAGGAAGATGACAATTCCACACAACAGTCCAGGAAAGCAGACACAAAACCCAAACAGTGAAGTGTGCAAACAAAGATATCTAAAATGTTCCTTCATTAAAATATCAAAGGGTTTTGCGTTTGCTTTCCACTGTCTAGCTTTCCTAATTAAACAGTGATGCATTACTTCCCTCATATTCTTAGACTGCCCAAAGTGTTATTAAAAACCAGCTGGCCAATATTCAGCCGGCAGACATTAGCATTTTTTAAACGTTGATTGTGGCCAGCTAAATTAGGCCTGAATATTTAGTGCCGGGTCATGTCCAGGCCCCGGCCCTAAATATCCGGAGCTAATTTGCCCAATGCTTGTTGCCGGGGGCTTATGCAGGTCCCAGATGAATATCAGCCGGGACCTGCATAAGTTCCCCGATCCCCCTCCTGCCTCTCCCCCAAATCCCCCTTCTTCCCTCCCCACCCTGGGCCTACCTGATATTCCTGGTGATCCAAGTGGGGTCAGCAGGGACAGAAGCAAAGCCCATTCGCACCTGCACCCTTGTGACTGCCAGCCTCGTGAATTTTAAATACACACTAAAATATCCTCACTTACCATGTTAACTCCATCCAGAAATAATGTAAAAGTTGTCTGTATAAAATTTACATGCAATCAAAGTTTGCAGAACAAGACTATCACTCTAAGATTATCAAATCCGTGTTTAAGAAGGCTTTATACAATAAACGAGATTTGTTATTGAATAAGATGGTGAAAAGTAACTCCAATATTATTCCTTGTGTTTTGAAGTACACTAGGATGTCTTATAGAATTGCAGAAATACTTAAAAAACATTGGAGAATTTTGCAGACTCATGATATATTCCAGGAAAACTGACTAATGATATCATATACAAAGAATTGGAATTTGAGAGACAGACTTAGTAAATCGGGTGTTTGGTCTGGACAAGCTATGGAGTCCGGTAAACACCAGAAGTGTGGGAAATGTTTCATCTGTGACATCACAATTGAGGGCGGTGTTTTTATGGCACCCCCTACTGAGACTGTTATACATTTGAAACATCTGACCACATGTGAGTCTATAAATATAAACAGAGATAACATTTTTCTCTTTAAAAAAAGGAGGGGGGGAATTAACGCAAATATAAACAGAGGATTTATATTCAAGCATTCTTCTCCCCCCATCCTCCATGGTGTCCGGCAATCCTTCCCTCGTTGTCCAGCATTCCTTCACTTCCTCCCCGCCCCATGATGTCCCTCTGTGAGATTGCTACTGAAAGCCATGACAGCCATTTTGAATGAGGAAGACGGCATGGGCAGGAGCATGTGCGGATTGCTCCAGCCCTGACTCTCCACTAAACCATTAGGGCAATACGGTAAGGCCTGAGATGGGGGAGCCTACATGTGGGTCTGGGATGGGGGGGGGGATGTCAATGTTTGGGAGGAGGGATACCACAGGGGAGCAATGGAGGGAGGAAAGTAATGCTGAACACCAAGGGGGAGGGAAAGAGGGGTGGAATGATTTATATTTGAGTATATACAGTATATTCCTGAGCTTAGCATTATCCCCAATGGGTCAAATTTATAAGTAAAACAGAGAACCTACCAACACTAAAAGAAGGACTTACTGTTGCAAAGGTTGGAATCCTAAAAGAGAATATGGTTTACAACAGCAGAGGCTCAAAATCTGACAATCATAAAGGATAAATTCAAAAAAATAACGGAAACGTTCTTTCACAGCTCTAAATGATGATGCCTGTGTCTTAGTGGACTCGTAATACTCCATAAATCGATTAACTGAATGGGAATCTTTTCAAAAAGCTTTCAAACTGCATCAGTTCTACCAAAATAGCACACAGATTCATATTTCAGGCTGCTCCTCAATTTCAGTGAATACTACACTTGACAAGTGTACTCAAGGGACACTGTCAGAGGTGGGCCGGGGCCTATCCACTTTTCCTCAAGCCCCTATAGCAGTCAGATGCATCTTTCAAGAGCTGGTGGAGATTCCCAAGCTCTACCAGCTACAAAATGCTAGCATCCATCCAGATCACCTAAAATGCAGCTGTCAGTAAATCAGTTCCTCAGCAAAAGTGAGCATTCTCCTGGGGCTGGTGTAATGGCAGCACTTTGGGTCACTGACAGCGTGCTTTAGGTGATCTAGGTGGGTTCTGAATTTCTACAACTGGCAGGGCTTGGATATTCTTGCCAGCTAAGGTAATTTTACTTTGGGGGAGGGCAGGAGGGAAGACGAAAGTGGTGGCAGAGTGGTAGGGTGCCTAGAGCCTACCCATGGTCACCGTAGGCTCCCTCTCCTCCTCCCCCCCCCCCCCAAAAAATAAATGTTGTTCTACCTATACTGTCGCTATATACTTCCCTTGCTGGTTTTTATGATTGTAAACTTAAATTTCTCATGCCTGTACTAAATCTCAAAAATGTTCCCATTAAAATGACTTTAACTGTACTATACAACATTCCAGGCTTTTGAGGTAGTATGAGAATATGATAATATAGCTGAGTATACATATTCTGATCCCTTTGGAGTATGACTCCTTAAAATGTATTCCATGATGCACAGCCCCTTCTCCTACATCCTTAAGGCATCTGATGAGATGCACAGTTTTAAAAGACATTTAAGTCCCATTCATACATTCATGTTTATACATGCACTAATTAAATTCAGATAAACTATTCTGACTCTGTGCCAACAGTCCTGTTTTCTAGCTGACGAGCAAACACAGCTGCCCAGAAACTGGACAGGATGAAATTTCTGCACAAAGGTTAACAGTTTTTTGACGTCATCCATGCAAGAGGTCTAGACACTGTGTGAACTTTCAAGATATCTCAAAACAGAATGTCTGCTGTTTTCCCTTTCTTAGGCATATTGTTTGCATTTGCATGGTAATTTATTCTGTAATTCGGAAGTACAATAAAAGAACACATATTTTACCATAGACGGTGTATATTTGTCAGAGTGGAAAAGCAACCTAGTGGTTAGAGCAGCAATCAGAGGCAGACTGACCATTCAGGCAACCGGGCAGTGCCCGAGGGCCCACAGGCTCTAGGAGGCCCAGAGGCTCTGCCCGGTTCCCTGCTACTGCACACTACAGCCCCCATGGGGCCCTGATAGTCTAGTGGCTGCTGCTGCTATTCTCCCTGGTTGCACCGCTGTGTTTACAAAATGGCTGCACAGACTATGGGAAGTCAGGAAAGCAAGGTGGGCAGCACAGTGGCAAATATCGCCACAGGAAAGCTTCTGCTGATGGGGATTGGGGATCCACACAAGCCCAGGTATGTGAGGTTACGGTGGGGGTCGAGAGCAGCAGTAAGGCGCGGCACAATGTGTGTCCCCCCACTTTAGGCTCATGCTCCCTCACAAATCGAGGTGTGGCTATGCCTCTGGTGTGTATCTGTATGCGTGTATGCTGGAGGGTTGAGAGACTGGGGGGTGTACACATGTGTGATGGGTGTTTGGGGTATGTGTGTGTATACATGTGTGCTGGAGAGTTGGAAGGCTGGGGGGGGGGGTGTATATGTGTGTGTTGTAGGGTTGGAGGCTGTGGTGTGTGTGTGTGTGTGTGTGTGTGTGTGTGTGTGTGTGTATACATATGTGTTGGAGGACTGGGAGGCTGGGGTGTGTGTGCTTATGTATGTATGTGTGTATATATATGCGTGTTGGAGGGTTGGGAGGCTGGGGGCTGTGCGTATATGTGTGTTAGAGGGTTGGGAGGCAGGTGTGTGTGTTTGTGTATATGTGTGTGTTGGAGGGTTGTGAGGTTGGAGTGTGTGTTACTGTGTGTTGGGAGGTTGGTGTGTGTGTATATGTATATGTTGGAAGATTGGGAAGTTGGTGGGGTTTGAAGGCAATTTGAAAAATGCAGTTCCTTAATCGCTATGTTTCAGTGGATCAGAGTACTTATACTGCAACAGCAGTTGAACTGCTTATCTAATATAATAATTTGCTCCTCCAACATTCCAATGTGTCTCACTGGGACCGTAACCACCTGCTGACATCACTCCTCCAACGTTCTCCTCCAACATTCCAATGTGTGTCACTGAGATTGTAACCACCTGCTGACGTCATTCCTCCAACGTTCTCCGTCCCCCCTCCTTCCGAACTGGGACCCTGGAACTGGGAGGGAGGGGGGCCTGGAACTCAGAGGGAGGTGGAGGGGGCAGGGGAGAGATGCTGCACATGGATGGATGGAGGGGGCAGGGCACAGAGGACGTTGCCTGCATATGGATGAATGCAGGGGAGAGAGCATAATGCAGGGGAGGGAGGGGACCCTGAAACTCGGAGGGAGGCAGGGAGGGGATTGACCCTGGAACTCGGAGGGAGGGAGGGGGACAACAACCCTGAAACTCGGATGGCGGGTGGGAGGGGGGACCCTGGAACTGGGAGGGGGGCCCTGGCACACACTCTCATGCTCACACACACACACTCTCTCTCTCACAGACACACTCGCACCCAGTCTCACTCTCTCTCTGTCACACACACACACTCGCACATTCACTCTCTCTCACACAGTCACTCTCACACACACACTCTCAAACATACACACTCCGAGGAAAACCTTGCTAGCGCCCGTTTCATTTGTGTCAGAAACAGGCCTTTTTTACTAGTCTAAGCAAATACAAGGCGCAGATAAAGAAGGCCAAGAGGGATTACGAAAAAAGATAGCATTAGATGCAAAAAAGCATAGTAAAAAATTTTTTCGGTATATTAAAAGCCGGAAGCCGGCAAAAGAATCGGTTGGGCCGCTGGATGACCGAGGGGTAAAAGGGGCAATCAAGGAAGATAAAGACGTAGCAGAAAGATTGAATAAATTCTTTGCTTCGGTCTTCACCGAGGAAGATTTGGGTGGGATACCGGTGTCGGAAATGATATTTCAAGCGACGAGTCAGAGAAACTTACTGACTTCACAGTAAACCTGGAGAACGTAATGGGACAGTTCAGCAAACTGAAGAGTAGCAAATCTCCTGGACCGGATGGCATTCATCCTAGAGTACTGATAGAACTGAAAAATTAGCTTGTGGAGCTACTGCTAGTGATATGCAATTTATCCTTAAAATCAAGCGTGGTACCGGAAGATTGGAGGGTGGCCAATGTAATGCCCATTTTTTAAAAGGTTCCAGGGGAGATCTGGGAAATTATAGACTGGTGAGTCTGAAATCGGTGCCAGGGAAAATGGTAGAGGCTCTTATTAAAAACAAAATTACAGAGCACATCCGAGGACATGGATTACTGAGACCGAGTCAGCACGGCTTTTGTGTGGGGAAATCTTGCCTGACCAATTTACTTCAATTCTTTGAAGGAGTAAACAAACATGTGGACAAAGGGGAGCCAGTTGATATTGTGTATCTGGATTTTCAAAAGGCGTTTGACAAGGTACCTCATGAAAGGCTACAGAGGAAATTGGAGGGTCATGGGATAGGAGGAAAAGTCCTATTGTGGATTAAAAACTGGTTGAAGGATAGGAAACAGAGAGTGGGGTTAAATGGGCAGTATTCACAATGGAGAAGGGTAGTTAGTGGGGTTCCTCAGGGGTCTGTGCTAGGACCGCTGCTTTTTAATATATTTATAAATGATTTAGAGATGGGAGTAACTAGCGAGGTAATTAAATTTGCTGATGACACAAAGTTATTCAAAGTCGTTAACTCGCAACAGGATTGTGAAAAATTACAAGAGGACCTTACGAGACTGGGAGACTGGGCGGCTAAATGGCAGATGACGTTTAATGTGAGCAAGTGCAAGGTGATGCATGTGGGAAAAAAGAACCCGAATTATAGCTACGTCATGCAAGGTTCCACGTTAGGAGTTACGGACCAAGAAAGGGATCTGGGTGTCATCGTCGATAATACACTGAAACCTTCTGCTCAGTGTGCTGCTGCAGCTCGGAAAGCGAATAGAATGTTGGGTATTATTAGGAAAGGTATGGAAAACAGGTGTGAGGATGTTATAATGCCATTATATCGCTCCATGGTGCGACCGCACCTTGAGTATTGTGTTCAATTCTGGTCGCCACATCTCAAGAAAGATATAATGGAATTGGAAAAGGTACAACGAAGGGCGACTAAAATGATAGTGGGGATGGGACAACTTCCCTATGAAGAAAGACTAAGGAGGCTAGGGCTTTTCAGCTTGGAGAAGAGACGGCTGAGGGGAGACATGATAGAGGTATATAAAATAATGAGTGGAGTGGAACAGGTGGATGTGAAGCGTCTGTTCACGCTTTCCAAAAATACTAGGATTAGGGGGCATGCGATGAAACTACAGTGTGATAAATTTAAAACAAATCGGAGAAAAATTTTCACCCCCCAATGCGTAATTAAACTCTGGAATTCGTTGCCGGAGAACATGGTGAAGATGGTTAGCTTGGCAGAGTTTAAAAGGGGGTTAGACGGTTTCCTAAAGGACAAGCCCATAAACTGCTACTAAATGGACTTGGGAAAAAAATCCACAATTCCTGGAATAACATGTATAGAATGTTTGTACGTTTGGGAAGCTTGCCAGGTGTCCTTGGCCTGGATTGGCCGCTGTCGTGGACAGGATGCTGGGCTCGATGGACCCTTGGTCTTTTCCCAGTGTGGCATTACTTATGTACTTATGTAATTCGCACCTCCAACGTTCTGAAGCTGACTCCGTGGCAGTGTGGCAGTGAAGCCGTGTAGTGTTCATAGGGTTCGTAATCGCATTCCCGATCACTGCCCCGCCCTCGAGGGAACTCTGTATAGTTGCCAGGGAAAGAAACGCAACGTCAGAAGGAGAAGGGACCAACCACAGGCAATCGCTCTCAGTGCCCCACTCTCCGAGGGCAGGGAAGGCTGCATGGTAACGTGACGTCAGAAGGAGAAGGGACCAACCACAGGCAATCACACTCACTCTCAGTGCCCCGCCCTCGGAGGGAAGGGAAGGCTGCATAGTAACGCAGCGACCAGAGAACAGAGGACCAGGGTGGCGGGAAGCACACAAACTGCCTGACAGGACTCTCACTTTCAAGAAAGTTGAACTCCGGAAGGGGAGAAAAATGCTCTACGAAAAACACACTGAACTCCAAGGTACAGACATTAAAGGAGGAGGCAAGTGGACAGAATGGGAGGGGAGAACAATGTTTAATCACTCTCTCTTTCTCTCTCTGACAGACAGACACACACACACATACACACACACCGCCCCCACCCCAATTGGATTTGCCTCTCACTGATACACACACAGACACTGTCCTGCTTATTTTCGAAGGAGATCGCTGGCCAAATCTTTCGACACAAATCGGGGATGGCCGGCCATCTCCTGAACCCAGCCAAATCGGTATAATGGAAAGCCGATTTTGGCCGGCTCCAACTGCTTTCCATCGCAGAGCCGGCCAAAGTTAAAGGGGGCGTTTCGGAAGGGTATGGAAGACAGGACGGTTATGAGATGGCCAGCTTCGGCCAATAATGGAAAAAAGAAGGCCGACTCTGACGAGCATTTGGCCAGCTTCACTTGGTCCATTTATTTTTACAACCAAGCCTCAAAAAAGTGCCCCAATTTACCAGAGGACCACCGGATGGAATCGGGGATGACCTCCCCTTAATCCCCCAGTGGTCACCAACCCCCTCCCACCCAAAAAAAAAGTAAAAAACATTTTTTTGCCAGCCTCTATGCCACCCTGAAATGTCATACCCAATTGTATGCAGGTCTATGCACCTGGGACCAATTTTTGAAGTCCACTGCAGTGCCCCCTAGGGTGCCCGATTGGTGTCCTGGCATGTCAGGGGGACCAGTGCACTACAAATGCTGGCTCCTCCCATGACTAAATACCTTGGATTTGGCCAGGTTTGAGATCGCCAGCATTAGTTTCCATTATCGCCGGAAACTAATGCCGGCCATCTCTAAAGCCGGCCCAAATGCTGAGATTTGGCCAGCTCCAACTGTATTATTGAAACGAAAGATAGCCGACTATCTTTTTTCGATAATACGGTCATGGCACTGGTTTACGGCATGGCCGGCGCCGTTCGATTATGCCCCTCTGTGTATCTCTGTCTTACACTTTCTGACACATACTCAACACTCTGATTCTCTCTCTCTCTCTTTCTCACATAGTACACCCCCTCCCTCCCCATTGGATCTGTGTGTCACTCATACACACACACACACACACACACACACACACACACACACACACACACACACACACAATGTGTATCTCTCTCTTCCACTCTCTGAAAAGGAACTCCAAGGTACAGACATCAAAGGAGGAGGAAAGTGGAGAGAATGGAAGGGGAGAAGAATCTTTAATCACTCTCTGTTTCTCTCTGTGACCCCCCCCCCCCCCCCCCCATTGGGTCTGTCTGTCTCTCACTCACTCACACACACACACACACACACACACACACACACACACACACACACACTGTGTATCTCTGTCTTCCACTCTCTGACACAAACTCAGTCTGGCAAACACTCTGATTCTCTCTCTCTCTCTGTGTCACACATACTACACCCCCTTGGAGCTGTCTCTCACTCATACACACACACAGAATATGTATCTCTGTCTTCCACTCTCTGACACACACTCAGTCTGTGAAACACTCTGATTCTCTGGATCTGTCTCTCACTCATACACACACACACACACACTTTCATACTGTCTGTTTCATTTGATACACCAGTGAAAATTATTGATTACCATCAGAGCACATGTCTCCTAACACTTCCCTTAAAAACATGAATGGCAGAAGGTGATTACCTTGCTAGCGCCCGTTTTATTTCAATGAGAAACGGGCTTTTTTTTACTAGTCTCATATAAATGTATTGCTACATTTTTTTTTAACTAGTTCATTTCTCTACCACCTCCATTGCATGCACAAAGTTCCGTTCTATAGCAGACAGAGCAGGCTCACTCACATGGGATGGAGGGAGGTACACTAATGAAATATTCTGTTGACTTCTGAAAAAGCCGGAGTTGACCATTCTAACCTCCTGGGTCGTGAGAATATCCCACAGGGCCCCCCGTATACATGTTTTCACGGCTATATAGCATTTTCTACACAAACCCTTGATTGTACACATCAGAGAGCAAACAGGATAAGAACTTATTTACCATCTAATTGCATTAGTAAAGCCCAATAATTAGCACCAAATATGCCAGCCAGTATTCAGTATGTCCACAGTTTACCACTGAATTAATCTAGCTCTGCCCATGGCTTACAGGGGTAGTTGTAGGAGGACTAGTTTTGGGAGTGGGGCAATTTGTGGGGTGATAGGGCAGTAGCAGAGGGGTAGGGGTAGTTTGTAGGGGAGTGTCATTTGAAGGTAGGGTTGTTTATGGGATAATAGAGCAGTTGGGGGAGTTGATTTTTGGTGTGAGGCAGGGCCCGGGACAAGGCCGCCCCCGGGGCCCCGCCCCCCTCTGTCCACCACCGGGCAGGGCCCCCTGAATTCAAATCATAGTGCCTCACCTCAACCTCACTCTGTGTGAAAGAAGTGCAGCAGCGGCAGTCTGCAGATCACCTCCCTTCGGACCTTCCCTCCCTGTGTCCCACCCTCGCGTAAGTTACGTCAGACAAGGGCGGGACACAGAGAGGGAAGGCCTGAAGGGAGGCAATCTACAGACTGCCGCTGCTGCACTTTCATATGGAGCGAGGTGGTGAGGCACTGTGATTTGAATGGAGGGGGCCCGGCCCAGTGGCGGACAGTCGAAGGAGCCGAGGGCGGGCGGGTGGGACTGCGGCACCGTGCCCCCCTTGGAGGCCCAGGCCCGGGGAATTTTGTCCCCCCTGCCCCCCCCCCTCTTGGCAGCCCTGGAGGCAGTCTGCAGGGGGTAGTCTTTGGGGATAGGGCAGTTTGTAAGATGAAGTGGCAGTTCTGAGAGGGTAGGTTTTGGGGATGATGCAGATTACAGGGTAGCAGGGCAAGTTGCGTGGGGTAGTTTTGGGGTTTTGAAAAGTTGGGAATTCTACCTTTTAAACTGCCTGTTATCTAACTGCTGCATTTCCCTCTAAGTTTCTATATTATAGATGCTGGAACACCTTCTGTCATATAAATGCAGTAGGCCATTTTTCGGGGGGGGGGGGGGGTCTTATTTCTCTGGAACCTCCCATCCAATATGGCCCATTTTCAAACTCGTATCTTTAACGGGTTTTTACCTCATGCCAAGTTTCATCCCATTCTGTTAGATTCTCAGAGCGTTAATTTTGCCCCCAGATATACAGACAGAGGGACATTCAAAACCTTTTGTATTAATTATTTCCAGCTTCCATTCGGTTGGAAAGAATTACCCAAACAAAAGAAATGGTAGCCAAAAGGGCTAAACTGTTCAAAAATACCAAACAATGACTCTGCAGGGTGTGCCTACAGTCCAGCTGGTAGCCACAGTGAGATTTTCTATCTCCCTATGCAGTTCCTAGAGTGCTCTAATGATGGATATAGTTTTACTTTGAGGCGGAAAAACTTCCCAACCACACTGCTTTTATGTGCTCTTTGCTGGAAATAACACTTTCATAGTCCTACTTAGCCTGAAATCCTTCTGGGGCTTACTGGTCCCAGAACTACTCTGGTCTCCACATTCCCTTCACCCACTTCTCCCAGTCACAGAATGAAATCTATGCAAGTTACCTCTGGTTAGTGGTTGTTTTTTTTCCCCCATTGGATATTCCCCTGCTCTCAGTCCCTGGAGAAGCCTTTGTCAGGCAAATACCTTTTTTTTCTCTTCTAATGAAGCTCTGTGGCAATCTAACACCATTTTTTTTAACCCTCCTGCTTGCTTTAGTTCCAGGAATTCAGGGTCTCTTGTTGTAGTTACTAAGGCTCAGCTCTCTGTATCACCTCTGGTCTTTGTCAGAGCTCTCTCTCTCTCTAGCAGCATCAGAGAAATCCCTCATTTCTAACAGCACATGAGTGTTCACACTGTCACTACTGGCAGGGGTAGAGTGAGTCCAGCAACTTCCTGAAAGTTCTACTAGCAAGGTCTAAATCAGGGGTGGGCAGCCTTTTTACATGGAGGGCTGTATGCATGTCAGCATCATCCCTAGGAGGCCGCACCCATACAATTTCCTACCCCCACAACATAAAATTATCTGCTTCAACATAAAATCCCTCCCACTTAAAAATATTTTGCCCATATATGGTCTCCTTCATGTCTCTTCTTCCCCATCTCCCCTCCCCAAATCCATGGTTGCCAGAATCCCCCCCTTCCTTCCCTCCCAATGGTCTCCTGAATCTCTCTCCTTCCTACCCCCTCCCCTTCATCCATCCACCCCACAATCCATGTGCTGTGGTTCCCTTCTCCATTAACTGCCCCACAATCTATGTGCCATGGTTCCCCTCTCTATCTCCCCTCCTTCCAGGATCCCAGCATCACCCCTTGTCTCTCCCTCACTCACTGCAAGCAGATCTCCCCTCTCCCTTCTGGTCCCGAGGTACTGAAGAAAACTACCTAGCCCAGCTCACTCAGTACTGGCAACTAAACCAGCATGCAGAGGCCTTGGTGGAGGAGTGGCCTAGTGGTTAGGGTGGTGGACTTTGGTCCGGGGGAACTGGGTTTGATTCCCACTGCAAGCACAGGCAGCTCCTTGTGACTCTGGGCAAGTCACTTAACCCTCCATTGCCCCAGGTACAAATAAGTGCCTGTATATAATATGTAAGCCGCATTGAGCCTGCCATGAGTGGGAAAGCGCGGGGTACAAATGTAATTAAAAAAAAAAAAATGCATGAAGGTCCTGCTTGTCCTGCACCTCTCTAATGTGTTCCATACGTGTTGAATATGTGTCAGTGGGGGCAGAACCAACAGGGCCTTGACGTCAAGCTGGGACACCTACTATTTTTCAGTCCCACAAGAGCGGAAGGGAGGGGGGATCTGTTTGTGGGCTGCATAAAATTTGCAGTCAGACTGCATAAAGCTTGCGGGCTGTAGGTTGCCTACCCCTGGTCTAAATTGATCCACGAAAACAAGAAGGCAGACGATTCGCAAAATCCAATGTGGAAGCAAACAAAAGCGGATCCATCAAGGTATGGTATACAACTTTCTTCTAAAAAAAACGCCCGAGACAGGCTGTGTTTCGCCCAATAGGGCTGCGTCAGGGGCTTGAAAACAAAAGCAGGTTCACAACAAAGCAAAAAAAACCCCCAGCAAACTGCGTTCCTCCAAAGCTAACTCAATCCATGCACCCGGTGAACGGACATCATGTGACCACATCGATTATTGGGCGAAACACAGCCTGTGTCGGGCGTTTTTTTAGAATAAAGTTGCATTCCATACCTTGATTGATCTGCTTTTGTTTGCTTATAAATTGATCCACTCCAGACTTTGCCATTAGATGCCTGCGGGATCTGCAGCAAGCAGCATTGCCTCTTTTTCTGGTTTTACTCCAAACAGGTAAAGTTACTTTTCAGTTCTTTAAAAGCTCAAGGGGAACAGAACCTTCATTTTGGTGACCCCCCCCCCCCCCCCCCCACACACACACACAGACACACACTATCTGGCATCTTTCTCATTCCCTCCTCCTCCCTTCTCCAGCCTGTGATCTGGCATTGTGCCCTTCACTCTGCCCCCCCCCCCCCAAAACAGGTGCAACATCTCTCTCTCCCTCTCTTCCCCAAGCAGCAGTTCTCCAACTTTCCAGCACAGGGGATTGGGGAGGGGGGGGGGGGTGAGCAGAGGGAAAAGTGCAAGAGAGTGGACCAGGGGTGGAGAGCAGGAGAGAGAGAAAGAGAGCTGCTATACCATGGAAGGGAAGGGACCTAGAGGGCAACCAAAACTGGGACTTTCGGTTTGGATGAAACTGATTCTGCGGCCATAATTTGCAATAGAAGAGACACAGTGAGCAATTTGTTACGTTCAGAATCGTATGTGTATTGATGTGAGACACCTGTAATCAGGAGTGGTGACAATAAGCTCATCAGAAGTGTGAACAGTTTGAATAGTTTATTTTTAAAAATCACATCAGAAGTGAAAACAAATGGTCACTTCTGATGTGTATATACTTCCTGCTTATACTGCAATATATGAACTACATTCTATAGTCTAACCAAATAATACAACCATTCATACCATCATTCATGCCAAAATTAATAGAGCTTATTGTCACCACTCCTGATTACAGGTGTCTCACATCAATACAGATACGATTCTGAACGTAACAAATTGCTCATTGTATCTCTTCTATTGCTCATATCAAAGTTTTTAAGGCAAAAAGCCTTCTCTGTAGTAGATCTTCAAATTATCAAAGTCTCAAAGTCTCTCTTCTAAGCAAAACTCAGCAATTGCATATTCCCATAATGATATCGTGAGCAGTGCATTCTAAAAGCTCCTCAGCTGTGTACCACCTCCATGGTTTTACTAACGTAGTAAGTTCAAACCCTCCAAACCATCTTGTAGAAAAGCGTTGTTAGTCCAAACCCTCACAAACGTGAAAGGTCCAAGCCTGACGCGTTTCGCACTAGGCGTCCTCAGGGGCTCCAATTCTATACACAGTAATAAGACAGGAATATCATTACCATCCACTCCCTTACAAATATACACCCAATGTTAAAGTATATTTTGTATCTCACCTCAACTGTTGTAGGTTCTCCTAACTACAGGCATTTGCCAAGATGGCCACCTCCATGGAATGCCGGAAATGAAATCAGCCTTACAGCTCCGCTTACACAGAAAATGAAGTTGAAACCTCCCACGCTCTTGCTACCTTTTATAGATTCCCCCACTCCTCTATTCAATCCTGTAGGTGTCCCTGTTCTCCAATCATGTATCAATCGTTGTTCAGCCTCCATCATTCTACGTAAAACATTCCCTTTACTTAAATCTATTTGTTGTAAAACCACAAATCTTAAATCTTCCAGCTTATGTTGTTTATCCTGCCAATGTTTTACTAATGGAGTGTCTACTTTCAGTAATCTAATATTACTCAAGTGCTGAGCTATTCTGTATTTTACTTTTTTAACTGTTTGCCCTATGTAGAATAAATTGCAAGGACAAACAATAGCATAAATTACATAGGCTGAATCACAAACTGTGAATGACCATAACTGATATTGTTTGAAACTCTTCTGATTGGGAATTTCCACACTACAGATCTCCATGGCATACGGGCAATAGGGCAATCCCTTACATTTATGATGACCAAGTCGTTCAATCATATCTGTACATCTGTATTGTTTCAATTTTTCTCCCAAATTTTGACCTCATTTGAATGAAAACCGGGGGTATTCTTAAAAAACCTTATGGCTCCCTAGTATTCCCCAATGTTTTCTTATAATTTGCGTTATCTGATGGGACTGTACAACATAGGGTAGAATGCATGTAAGGCATTTGTCTTAGTTCTCTGTGCCTTTATTGAACAACCATCGTCTTTGCACGTTAAATGCCCTCTTAAATGCTTTATGCACAACTTTACCCAGGTATCCCCTCTCTTTAAATCTTTGTTTCATCTGTACTGCTTGTGCTATAAAGTCTTGTTTCTCCGAACAGATCCTAAGGATACGAAGAAACTGTCCTACAGGTATACCGTTTTTTAAAGGAGTCGGGTGGAAACTGGTATAATGGAGAAGGGTATTTCTATCTATAGGTTTTCTAAATGGTTAGGGCAGTGGCTTGAGAACCAGGGGAACTGGGCTCAATTCCCAATGCAGCTCCTTGTGACTGAGCAAGTCACTTAATCCTCCATTGACTCAGGTACAAAATAAGTGACTGTAACCACAGAAAGGAGGTATATCAAAATCCTACCCCCTTTCCCTTTCCTGACTTAAAGAGTCTGGCTTTCTTGGGATGGAGGGGGGGGTGTCTTCATTTCTATTTGTCTCTGCATGTTTTTTGTGATTCCCCATTTTGTATCAGGCAAGGGTCTGTCCATGTTCTGCCTGTGTGACAAAGATGAAGGATTCTGCTAGCATGTAGTTAGTGTCTGTGTAGGTCTGCACCAATACAGCTTGTTCTAGTTTCCCAGTATTAGGTAGACTAGTTTTCTAGGGCTCAGTGTAATATTTATAGAACTGCCTTTTCATATATAAGTTAAGGTTAACATAGTGTGACAAGTTTCTTGTATAGTTATTGAGTCTTTTTGCAGAGTTTTATGTTATTTTGCAAAGTGTCTACCCTATTTGAAAGCACTCTATGGGGCAAGGGTCGCTAAAGACGGCCCTTGTCAGCCAAAGTTAAAAATGTTCAAGACTATTGGTCTCCACATCCCGTAGAGTCACACCACACAAACTGATGCTATCAGTTATAAAGATAATTTTACCTGTAGCTGGAAGGAAAGGGTTTCTTTAAGAATAGAAGGCCCTGGTGTCATAATTTGCTAATTTAAAAGTAGGACTGGAGGGGAGAGGGGAGGGAAGTAAGCTGTGGTAGTGGAAATGATATGCGGAAATGTTGTTTTGGGCTGACTCCCTCCACAATTAGCTTGCCCTTCCTGTTTCTACCCCAAATATTTCTGTCTAGAGATGCAAATGGTCTCCAGATTGAACAATGATGGATCAAAGCTCCCAGCTTGCTTCTCCTGCTCTCAATATCCTGCAGTAACTAATTCCACACAGTACATATGCGCAATATTTGACCTTTTGGGTTCTGTGATCTTCTTGGATCTATTTCTGATCCAAACTTGCACTGTGTTGTTTCTCAGGCTGAAGACTGGTAGAAGTCTTTATTGCATTAATAATCCACCAGAGTAAGCTCTATGTGTCAGGAAATTAAGGTTACTGTTTCAGGCAACACCTTCAATAGTTTTGGGAAGGCATACCACACTAAACCTAAGTCATCTTCTGGGGTCTGGGAGTGGCGCAGTCCCACTTTCTTTTAAGGTCCGTACACAGGGGATTGATGACTAAGATACAGCCATAGTTGGATGCCACCAACTCCTGGCACTTCTGGATCAACTGCCCAAATACGGTGACACTGGTCCCTATGTGCCATGAGATGATTGGGGTGTTGTCTCCCTTTTACCTCAAGGCATAGCAATGCCATTACTTAACAGTCTCCTGAATCCCAATGACCTTCTCTGGAAACTCAGTTTCCACTACCATATAGCCGCAATATGGATAACTGCATTTACTGCCAAGCCCTCTATAGGTATACTTCCTACTAGTAATCAAAGACAACAGTGATTTGGGACCCACTGTCCAACAATGCTTTCACTGGGTGCCCTTCCACCTTGAATGAAACCACAGGTGCTGATCCAATTAATCCCTTATGGATGATAAGAGTGGTAGCATTAGTTGACATTGGCTTGGTATTGGAGCTCTCTAGGGGCAATGTCTCCAAATGTCTCTCGGTGGCCTTAGCTCTGTATCCTTCTACAAAAGCAAACGAGTAGGGGTGGACCTCTACTCCTTTGCTTTTGGTGTTTGGCTACTAACCTTAACCTGGGGGGGGGGGGGTCCTCATTTTTTGATTTTGTGCTCTGTATCCTTTCTGCCACATTTTCCTGGTCTCAGACTGCATTTCTTGATACTTATAGATCTTTTCTCTCTCTACGCGATTCACTGAGTAATCACTTGGGACTAACACCTCTATAATCAAGGGCATTCTGGTGTTTTTCTCTTTCACCAGTATGTCTAGTATCCCAGCACTCAATTTATTATCTGTTGGAATGGGGATGCCCCAGGTGATCACAACCTTTTCATTCTCATTGATTCTCTCAGGGTGATGATCCCAGTGCTTTTCCAGTACAGTGATGTTATATTATTTGCAACATTTCTAATGAATGAGATGTGCCACCTTGTTGTGCCTTTCTGTACAGAGATTTT
This sequence comes from Microcaecilia unicolor, assembly GCF_901765095.1. NCBI lineage: Eukaryota > Metazoa > Chordata > Amphibia > Gymnophiona > Siphonopidae > Microcaecilia > Microcaecilia unicolor. The sequence continues at coordinate 268,667,476 of NC_044033.1, read as the reverse complement.
CTGCCATCAGAACTTCACAGCCAGCTACAAGTTGAGTAACTGTTTCCAGCTCCTTCTTAAAGAATCTACATTTGTCTGCTGCACCAGTCTTTTCTATGCTTGCAGTAAACCATTTTGTCTGTAATCTGTTGTCCTGGGCTGCAACTATCAATCGCTCATCCTTAGGGTTCAATTCATCTCTCCTAAACCATTCATATGTATGATTTTGATCAACGAATGGTTACTGGAGTAACACTTTGGGGCTCATTTTCAAAACAGAAAAACTTGCAAAACACTATTTTCTAAACCAATTTTTAAGATAGTTTTCTATGTAGTTCATATGCAGTGTGCCCAAATCACAAGGGGTCGTGTTGGGAGAGTACTGGGGCAGGATTTGGGCGTTCCCAAAACTTGGACATTTTTCTACCATAATGGAACACAGCAAAAAAGTCCGGGGCTAAAAATTAGACATCTTGTCTAGACCTGTTTCAATCACGACTAAGTCACAAAAAGGTGCCCTAAATGACCAGATGACCACTGGAGGGATTAAGGCATTACCCCCTCCTTAACCCCCCCCCCCACCCCGAGGTCACTGACCCCCCCCCCACCCCCACCCCAAAGATGTGAAAGAAACAGTACATACCAGCCTCTAAGACAGCTTCAGATGTTATAGCCAATCCTATTACAGCAGAAAGCAGGTCCCTGGAGTAGCCTAGTGGGTGGTGCAATGGACTGTAGAGAAGGGAACAAAGGCCCATATCCCACTCTAACTGTTACACTTGTGGTGGAAAGTGCAAGCCCTTCAAAACCCTCTGAAAACCTACTGTACCACATATCGGTGACACCTACAGACATAAGGGCTATTGTAGTAGTGTACAGTTGGGTACAGTAGGTTTTTGGTGAGTTCTGGAGGGCTCCCCATATAACATAAGGTGGTAATGGTGAAATGTGTACCTGGGACCCATGGGCGTAGACTGGGGGGGCGAGGGGGCATTGCCCCCACAAACGACTTAAGACATCTTCGTCGCAGCGGCGAACTGGCGTGAGTAGTAAAAGCAGCAAGCCGGGCAGGCTCGACTCCGTGCTTCGTTTCCCTGCCCTCTCAGCGTCCCGCCCGAAAGGAAATGACGCCAGAGGAAGGTGGGACGCAGAGAGGGCAGGGAAACGAAGCACGGAGTCGAGTCTGACCTGCTTGCTGCTTTTACTACTCACGCCAGTTCGCCGCTGCAACTACTTCGGAATCGGTACTAGTGGAAGTCAAGTGAGCCAGAGCCAGCCTATCTAGTCCACTGTAAGGAAGGAAGCCATACCGTAAAAATCTCTGTTTTTTCCACTCCCCCGCGCAGCCGTCGCCGTTCACTCAAACACAGCAAGCAAACCAGAATCCACGTTTGTTACACGAGCTGGGGTATCCTTTCCCAGAAAGGATCGGTGGGGGGGGGGGGGGACACGACGACACTGCTTTTTCGGCAAAGGAAAGATGACGGGATCCCAGGGAGAGAGAGAAATGCTTGCTTTCCGTTTGTCTGTCCAAGGTTAGGCAGTCAATACCTGTGCCCAGAATCCCTAAGAAACAGAGGAAGAGAAATACCACCCGTGACCCGCTCCTTGTCATTAGAGCATTGCCAGGAATTTAAACAAAAGTCCTGTGGAGTCTGCTTTGAAAGAGTGTTGTCGTTCTTTATTGTTGGTCCATGTTTATCAAGTTTCTAACACTGTTTTTGTTGGGTAAGCAGTGCCTTACATGGTGGAGGAGAAAATAAATAATTGAATATTACTAAAACAACTTCAAAAATTATTGTAGCTAGCTAGAGCAAAGTGCCCTACCTCTGAACCTGTAGGTGTAAATTAAAAATCAATTAGGGATACAAAGGGGCTGATGCAGAAAGTTAACAGAAGTTTAACCACAAAGTTATTTCAAATACGCTGTCAACCCTGGGGGTTGCTCTAGTGGCTGCTCCTGGGCCCCTGTGGGAGGCAGAGGGCTTCGGATCCTGTGTACCTAGTTAAGTAGCTTAATATTGCCCTGTTCTACTACAGCTCCTTCCCCCAGTTCCCCCTAAGCAACCCTCCTCCTACTACGTACTACTACTACTACTTAACATTTCTAAAGCGCTAATAGGGTTACGCAGCGCTGTACAGTTTAACAAAGAAGGACAGTCCCTTCTCAAAGGAGCTTACAATCTAAAGGATGAAATGTCAAGTTGGGGCAGTCTAGATTTCCTGAATGGAGGTATAATGGTTATGTGCCGAAGGCGACATTGAAGAGGTGGGCTTTGAATAAGGATTTGAAGATGGGCAGGGAGGGAGCTTGGCTTATGGGCTCAGGGAGTTTATTCCAAGCATAGGGTGAGGCGAGGCAGAAAGGGCGGAGCCTGGAGTTGGCGGTGGTGGAGAAGGGTACTGAGAGGAGGGATTTGACCTGTGAGTGAAGGTTTCAGGTAGGAACGTAAGGGCAGATGAGGGTAGAGAGGTAATGAGGGGCTGCAGATCAAGTGCATTTGTAGGTAAGTAGGAGAAGCTTGAACTGTATGCGGTACCTGATCGGAAGCCAGTGAAGTGACTTGAGGAGAGGGGTGATATGGGCATATCGGTTCTGATGGAAGATAAGACGTGCAGCAGAGTTCTGAACGGATTGAAGGGGGGATAGATGGCTAAGTGGGAGGCCAGTGAGGAGAAGGTTGCAGTAGTCAAGGCGAGAGGTAATGAGAGCGTGGACGAGTGTTCGGGTGGTGTGCTCAGAGAGGAAAGGGCGAATTTTGCTGATGTTATAGAGAAAGAAGCGACAGGTCTTGACTATCTGCTGGATATGTGCAGAGAAGGAGAGGGAGGAGTCGAAGATAACTCCGAGGTTGCGGGCAGATGAGACAGGGAGGATGAGGGTGTTATCAACTGAGAGAGAGTGGAGGGAGAGGAGAAGTGGGTTTGGGTGGAAAATCAATAAGCTTGGTCTGTGCAGAACTATTTAATACCACAATAGAAGAGCTGCTAGTGCTTCAAGAAAAATTTTATTAACAAAATTGTGCTGGGAGTGCTGGGTAAGGAGGAAAGGAAGGGAGGGAGGGAGGGAGGGAGAAAGAGCTGGCTTGATATCTCATACATATTCATTATGGTTATTCCCCAAAAAAGCCAGCTCTTTTTCCCTTCCTTCCTTCCTCCATATTAGCATATCATTTGCATATATATATGTGCAAATGAATATGCTAATATGCTCCGCCCCGTCCTTTGCCCCCCCAAATGAAACAGTCAAACTACACCCATGCTGGGACCTTTTATGTGAAGTCCACTGTAGTGCCCCCTAGGGTACCCCACTGCTCTGCTGGGATGTCTGTGTGGTCAGTCTATTAAGAATGCTGTCCCCCTCCCCCTCCCCCCCATGCATCCCAGTGGCTTGTTTTTGTACGTTTTTCCCTTGGATATTTTTTGTTCCGAAAATGATTCAAAAAAATAGATGCACTGAGCATAAAAACATCTAGCAAACAGCCATATTTGAAACAAAAAGTTTGACGTTTTTCTGGTTTGAAAATGGCAGTGTTCACTACTGGATTTTTGGATGTTTTGCGGAAAAAGTTCAAAATCAGATTTAGGCGTTGTATCGAAAATGCCCCTCTTTGTATTTCCCACTGTACTTATGTATTTGCCACTTGTTGTGCTTTCCCTGCTGGTCTAATTCCTTGAAACGTTTTCTCTCTTCCTTTGTAAATTCTGGTTCTTCCTTTCCTTTTGGTGCCACTGGATTCTCACCCATTTCTTCTGCTCTTGAGAGCACTCAACATTTTTGTGCAATGAAGCTATTAAATACACCTGGAGGTCTATGATAGTAGTTCGATAGGTAGACAGGGTAAGGGAAAAAAAAGTAATCCCCTATTTTTTTTTTTTTTTGCTATTTTTTCAGCAAACGCTTGGAATTTCAGCATGAAGTTTTACAACTGTATTTGTTGTTACAATCTACATTTATGTGCATGCCAAGTGGAATGAGATTATCTTTGCACAAGGTGAAGTTATAGACTTTTTAGTGTGACCACCCAGCAATTTTTGTTTATTCAAAAATGTTTGTACTCTAAAACTATCATTATTTGAAAAAAAAACAAAAACACTGCCATACCCACTTACTGTTAATGATGTCACGGTGATGTAAACTTTTGTACAAAGGACCAGTGGCCTTCAAATTTGCCAGACGTAAAGCTTTTGGACTACCATGTATGGGGAGCAATGTTGGAGGCCAGTCACAAGCTCCATCTAAAGCCACAATCATCAAACTCAAGGAAGCATTGCCAATGATATGAGACAGCCTGCCACAGGGACCAATCGACAAGGCTGTTTTCCCAAAGTGACTGAAGGCTTGTGTTAAAGCTGGGGGTGGACACTTTGAACATTCACAGTGACGGCAAAATTCTGACACATTCAGACTCATTTTCAAAAGAGATAGATGTCCAAAAAGTGACATAAGTCTGCATTTGGACGTTTATCCCATTCTTCCTTCTGCTCTGGGGATATACTGTCTTGGAATACACGGATTCTCATAAATGACCTCGTGGGCATGGAGGAGTTTTCTTATTCGCACATCCAGTTTTTCAAGGTCTTTAAGGAGGCCAGTCTACAATGCCAAAGCTGTATGAGAGTGCAGCAATAGCCAGCTGATTAATGGCCTGTATCTTATTCCTTGATGTTAATGCACTCTTCATTATCAGTTTTAGTCTCCTATAATGTTCTTTACTGATTCTTTATTTATTTGGATTGTGCTCATACCTTTTTCAGTAGTAGCTCAAGGTGAGTTACATTCAGCTACACTGTGCATTTCTTTCTCTCAGTGATCTCTGCTTAGATTGTTGCTCCTTCCTACAATCCTAGATATTTATGTACACCTTCCTGTTCAAGTTTCTTTACCTCAGTCATAGGGATGTTTCCAGTTTTGCTCAACTTTCCCTTCAAGAAGGTCGCCTTAGCACACTTGTTCAGACCAACAGTCATCTCGATGTCATCAGGGAAGCTTTGTGGGATCCTAGGCACTCTTTCACTGGGCCCCTCTGACATTTCCCAGTAGAGTGGGCTTAGTCTCCTTTAGTCTTCCCCCATCACCATATACTGTGGGTGGGGCAAACCTTTTGCCAGTGGTTTTCATCTTCACCCTATAGCTTTGGCTTTTTGTAGGAATCCTTTTTTTCTTTGTGTTTTGTTTAAAACATAGGAGCAAGTTCTGTAGGTACAGTAAGTGTTGAAATCCCAGTTCATTGTGTCCAAGAATGGGCAATTTCTGTAGCATTTAGCACCCCCAATCATTTAGAGAAATTGTTTATGTTTATTATGGTTACTTGATATATTGCATTATCTAACTATCAGGTCAATGCAGTTTACATAGGTCATAAAAAGAATTAGAATAAGGAAAGGAGTGCGGTATCAAGGAAAGGAATGGTTATACAATCATAAAAGCTGAGAAATACAAGGATTGAGACTTGGGGGGGGGTAGTGTTCCTAGAGAGCAATATGCACACAGGAGCACCTCAGAGCATATGCCTAAAAGTTTCTTCAAAGAAGTTAAGTTTTCAATAGAGTTTTGAATTTGGAAAAAGATCGTTCTGGGCATAATGTTGGTGGGAGGTCATTCCATAATTAGGGTGCCAGAAAGAAAAGGGCTGAGTTTCTGATGGATTCCAAGTGAGCAAACCGAGGAGAAGGAAGGACCAGACGGTGACTATCTAAAGAGCATAGTGCGCGTGCGGGGGTGCAGGGAATTACTTATAAAGATAGATAAGAAGGAATTCCCAGATAGTAAGCCTTGTGGGTGAGGCTAAATTGCACCCGAATGTGTACAGGAAGCCAGTGCAAATGAAATAATGGAGGAGATACATGAACAGACCATTTTGCACCACACAGAAAGCGGGCCACAGTATTTTCTACAGACTGTAAGCGTTTGAGTTGACTTTTGGGTGGACCTGCATAAACTGTATTGCAATAATCAATGTTGGACATCAAAAAAGCATGTATTAGTGTGTAAAGGGCAGGAAAATCAAGAACATTACGGAGAGATCAGAAACGATGTAGGGCAGAGAAGCCAGCCTGTTGGCTACTATTTACACAATAGTACTATTCTCCTCCTTCTACTAGTATGAACATAGGCTCTGCCTTGCATTCCTCCCACTCACTCCTTTCTACAGCAGACAGGTAGCTTACTGGGACCCTTGCTGATTTAGTATTTACTGGATTCTCTTCCCTTTAGGGGAGGCAGGAATCTGTCCTGGTGTCCTGAGTCCACCTGTGGCTCTACAACTCCTTCCTTTATTCAGCTACACAGGGATCTCCAGGATCCCCCTTCAGTCTTTTTTCTTTTCTTTTTTTTTTTGTCTCCATCTTCATGTGGTTTGAACTAGTCCAGCCTGGTAGGAAAAGGAACCCTTCCACGTGGCAGCTTCCATACTGTACCGGGGGTAATACTGAGCTGGGTGTGAGAGACAAGTTAGAGTGTCAAGATGAACTAATAGAAGTACTTCCTTTCCCCTATACCCAAATAAAGTGAGACCAGGCGGTTGGCTAAAGTTTCAAGGGCAAGCTACTCCCTTCTGGCTCTCAGGTTCAGGAAAAAGATATTGTTTCCTTCAAAATTATGGTGGTAACCTCACCATACAATCGACCTAGTCCCTTCCTTGGGGTTGGGCTTAGTAGATTTCATGGAAAATTACCAGATGTGGAGGGGCATTTTCAATATGACTTCTAAGTCTGACAAAATGTCCAAAATCTAAATAGGAAAGAAGGTCATTTTCGAAAAAGAAAAACGTCTATCTTTTTTTTTTTTAATACTGTTTTGGGATTTGGATGTTTTGTTTTTTGGTCTATTTTCAAAAAAAAAAAGTCCAAGTGTAAAATGCACAAAATCAAGCCATTGGGATGTAGGAGGAGCCAGCATTTTTAGTAGACTGATCCCCCTGACATCCCAAGACAGCAATAGAGCACCCTAGGGGGCAATGCAGTGGACTTCATAAAAAGCTCCCAGGTACACATCTCACCATTGCTCCCTTACCTTGTTTGCTGAGCCCCCTAAAACCCACCTACTACCCCCAACTGTACACCACTACCATAGCCCTTACGGGTGAAGGGGGCACCTACATGTGGGTACCAGTGGCGTAGCTACGTGGGGCCTGAGGGGACCTGGGCCCCCGTAGATTTCAGTGGGGACCCCCTCCCAGCGAACCCGCCCCCGCCGCCGCCTACCTTCCGTTTTGCTGGCGAGGGACCCCACTCCCCGCCAGCCGACGTCCTCTCCCGTAGAACGCAGCGGCACTGGCAGAGAAAAGTCTTCTTCCTTGCATGCTGACGTCCTCAGAGAACAGCTCTGTTCTCTGTGTCTGACATCCTGCACGTACAACGTGCAGGACGTCAGCATGCAAGGAACTTGGAAGAAGACTTTCTCTGCCAGACAGTGCCGCTGCGTTCTACGGGAGAGGACGTTGGCTGGCGGGGAGTAGAGTCCCCTGCCAGCAAAACGGAAGGTAGGCAGCGGCAGGGGAGGGTTCGCGGCAGGAGGGGGGTCGGCAGAGACGGGGGGGCGACAATGGCGGTGGGAGGGGGGCGGTGGCAGGGGGGGGCTAAAATGTGCCCCCTCCCCTCGAGCTGTGGACCCCCCTCCCACGCAAGTCTGGCTACGCCCCTGGTGGGTACAGTGGGTTTCTGGTGAGTTTTGGAGAATTCACAGTTTCCTCCACAAGTGTAACAGGTAGGGGGAGGTAGGAGCCTGGGTCCACCTGTCTGCAGTGCATTTCACCACTACTAGACTACACCAGGGACCTGCATGCTATTCTAATGGATCTGAGTATGAAATCTGAGGTTGGCATAAAGGCTGGCAAGTAATGTTTTTCATCACATTTTTGGGAGGTGGGAGGGGTTAGTGACCACTGGGGGAATAAGGGGAGGTCACCCCTGATTCCCTCCAGTGGTCATCCGGTTATTTAGGACACCTTTTTGTGCCTTATTTGTTGTAAAAACAGGTCTAGCTCAAAATGTCTTAGTTTTAGTCCTGGACATTTTTGTTTTGTACCATTATGGATGAAAAACATCTTAGGAACGCCCCTGACACGCCTCCTTGAGATTTGGACACACTTCTGACGGACTTCATAGAAAAACGTCTAAAAATAGGTTTCAAAAATACTGATTTGGACGTTTTTGTGAGAAAAACGTCCAAATGCTGCTTTATGCTACTTTTTAGATGTTTTTCTGTTTTGAAAATGAACCCAATAGTCTCATGCAGATTCCAGAGCACATACATCCCTGCAACACCCAGCATGTCCAGAATAGGGGACACCACCAAGCTCAGTGATACCCAAGCTATCCTTGTTCTTGAAAAGTAGCATGCATATCCAAAAGAGTCCTCAAACCCCTCATTAAATCACTAATACGGGTAAAATGCCAGGCCTCTACAAGAAATGAATCAGACCCTCTGAAACTTCACTTCATTTTTTGTGCATTCCAGTATCCTAAGACATAAAGAGACTTGAGTTAAAGAATGACTGAAAGTAGAAGGTGGGTGTCCAATATTAAAGTGCTTACACATTAGGGAAAGAAAAACCACTCCCCCAGTCATGAAAGCTTTATAAGTGAAATAAAAAAAATGTGACTGATGTTGGATCATCAATTACATTCCCATTTGCAATCAAGTTAAAAAGCATTCTTTGTTTTGGGTTGACTAAAACTGGGGTGCTTTTTTGACATCAACTGTACCAACACCCAAATCTGATATTCCTAAAGTGTATCCCTATAATTTACAAGCCAGGTTTCTTCAAATTACCCTCCAGAGTAAAATCTTAGATCTACTTCTTGCTTTTTAAAAAAACTCAAACCCATCACTTATGATTTAACTAACAGGTAATAATCTGCTAAACTTAAAGACTATCAGGTCCATTTGTCTCCTCATTGCCTGACATTTAAGTTGCAAATGGAGGAAGATTTTTTTTTTGTATTAAAGAAAAAAAAATTCCCCAAAAACCAAGCCATTCATCTACCGAAAGTCCTATATCAGACAGAAAAACAAATCAATACCAACTCCAAAAATAGCAAATTAGAACAATCGCTTGCATTGACATTTTTCCCTATAATCTAATTGCATCATATCAACATTTTCCTTTGAAAAACATGGTTTATTTTCTTCTGGTAAAAACCTTTTACAAAATTATTAACTGCTGGTCATATGGCACATAGATTTCTTCTCCAACACTTTTTTTTTTAAGAATCTCACCTATTCTGGCAAACAAAATCCATTTCAAGGCATAGCTAGATTGACAGCTCATAGATAATGCAGCACATTGACATACTGCAGATCCAGATACAATTCCTTTGCATAGTTTCTGCCCATCAGGACAGCAAGGCGTATAATTTTAGTAATCACCAACAGCGACATCTAAGGCATACATGTCTATCAGGTCTTGAATGGTGCCCGTAGAAAATCGTGGACTACTGGGAATATTAAAGAAACAAAAGTGGGAGAATAAGCCACAGGTAACTCTATATGAAGGTTCATGTTTCCATATTTCAATGAGGTGGTTTCTGATTGAGCCAGAAACCCAAAGAGGAGGAAGAGAAAATTGCCAGGCCATAAACAAATATGTAAATGCTGGCAAACTGCATTATGCAGGGGTTCTCAGCCCAGTCCTCGGGACACACCCAGCCAGTCAGGTTTTTAGGATAACCACAATAAATCTGCATACACTACCTCCATTGTATGCAACTCTTATCTCATGCATATGCATTGTGGATATCCTGAAAACCTGAATGGCTAGATTTGTCCTGAGGACTGGCTGAGAACCATAGGAGCCAACTTTTCAAAATTATTGGGGGTGCTAAGACCAATGGAAATAACTCCTCCCTGGACACATACAAGGAATTCTCTCAATATTGGGGGTGCTCAAGCACCCACAGCACCCACAGAGTCGGCTCCTATGCTGAGAACCATTAGTAAAGTAGCATAGAGAGGACATAATGAGCTCACTGTGCCATTTCCCAAATACCTTTACCCTGTACTCCTACAATCAACAAAATTAAACTAACTCAAGCCTGAGCTGTAAAACCCTTACCTTAAATACAGCACACTGACAAGAAGAGCCGGCAGAATCATACTGAACAGATGCAACAACAGTATTCTTAAGAGTAACCGAAGTCTGTTGTTAAGATAGTCGTAAGCAGTCACAATTTGGATACTACAGTAGTTTTAAGATAGGCTATGCCCATTGGCTAATATTAAGTATCTGTTCAACACAATTTTAATAAATCAGGTGTTGCACCTCCCCCCTCCATCTCAATGGTACAATGAGGAGTTCTCTGGATTTCCTGCTTCTGTGTGTTGTGTTGTGTAATGTGTGGAGGATGGGCCTTGCTTGGCCATGACTGGGCAGTGGGGAAACCTCCTGAATTCTGGAGTGAGATATAAAAGGATTTGTATCTAGTTGCTTGAGGGAAGTTCGTTAATGGAGAGATAGTGAAAACATACCATTATTTTCGTTTTACATTTCTATTCTGCCTAAAACTAGGCAGATAACAGTAAAACAATCATAATACTGAACAATAAAAAAACACAACAAATCGCTACAACAAACATAAAAACAAAAGAAATACACCTCTCCCTCGGTATAATGCGGTACTTGGGAACCATAACCAGTACCACTTTATAACGAAGGTTGCGTTATAAAGAAAGGCAATACCCGATCAAATAAAGACTCAATTCAATTATTTAAATCATTTTAATGAATGCAAATTGAATTTACAATGGCAAATCAAACTTACAAACCTTTTTATGAATGCAAATTAAATGTGCCCTTAATGAAAACGTATGTAATTCGCGACTTGGTCTTCAAGGCATATGATTGTCACTTAGCAAATTGTAGAATGCTTCTCAGCTGCATAACTTTGACAGGTTCTAGATCCTGAGTTTCAATCCATTTTAGAGCAGTTTCTAGCACATGTACTGTCTCAGATGAAGTCGGAACAAAATCATCCACGTCTTCAGGTAACTTGAGTGTATCATCTTCATCGGAAGCGTTGTCCATGAGCTGGCATGAATTTACCAACCTGATATCCAGGATTCTGCATTAGCAGATGCAACATATACTCCAAGCCATGCTAAATTATTTGAAATTTCTCAGATCCCTTCCTCATCAGGCTTTCCCAACTCCTCCTCTGGAAACCCTTTAAAATCGCTGCCATCATCCAAGTTGGGTAGATCAAGTGCTGCTCTGCCAAATGCATCTGAATGTCCTGCCATCCAGCACTGTTTTATTGTTTCAGCACTTATTAGATTCCACATCTCAGCACCAATGTATAAGAAGTCCTTTATAGATAAACCTTTCAGAAAATCGAGCACAGATAGGTTGCTTTCTAACATTTGGGTCACCAACTCTCTATAGTGCTGCTTAAATATGGAAATGACAACTTGGTCCAATGGTTGGATCCTGGAGGTTGTATTTTTGGGCAGATATTCAACCCTAACTTTTCCATCCTGGGATATCGGATTTTCAGGTGGGAGGTGGGCAGGACAATTATCCAGGAGCAATATTGCATTTTCTTTAAGATGTCTAGCCCGCAAATGTTTTCAAACAGAAGGAACAAAGTCATTATGGAACCAGTCCTGGAAAATGTCAGCTGTCATCCACGAATTTCTAGAATTGTTATACAAAAAAGGTAATGATTTCATGTTAACATGATGGAAACAACAAGACTTTTGGTACTTCCCAATGCATCGAGCTGTAAGTTTGTGGCTGCCGGTTTCATTGACGCAGAACAAGATGACTGTCTTTGGCTTGTTTAAATCTGTCTTTTTTTGCAGTCATCCTTCTACAATGCTAGTGTTTTATCTGGCAACATTTTATAGAATATTCCAGTATCAGCATTGTAGACCTGTTCTTCTGTGTAACTTCCAGCCTCGATAATTTCTTTCAGTTTTTGTGGGTAGGAATAAGCTGACTGCTCATCTGAAGATCTTTTTTTGCCTGCAATCGCTATTTTAGATATCCCATGCCTTCACTGCCATCTCCATAGCCAACCATCACTTGCTTTGAATTGACTGGATTCGCCATTAAGTTCTTGGTCAAAATTCTCTGCCTGCATACATATCATGTGCCCTGAGTTGGAATGCCCTTTTGCTGTTGCTGCATGAACCAAGTGAACAGTGCTAAATCCAAGTCCACATCTTGTGCTAACTCCGTTTTCATTTGAGACCGCATTCTTTGTTAATTTTGTGCAGGCAATCTGTGGTCTTTGGTTGACTTTTCAACCAGCCGCTCAGAGCTGATTCAGAAACCTGGAGATATTTGCTTGTGATTCACCATTATCAATGCACTGTATTGCTGTTAGTTTTTCTTCAAATGTATACGATTTGCACTTCAACGAATCACTTGCCATTTTCTGAAGCAATGCTTCAACCAGCAGAGTGCATTACCCATGTGTGAAGGAAGTGTGCTTCAACCATGTGAGCCAGGACCATGCATCAACCATGTGAGCTAAAACGGTATGCATCAACCGTGTGATTTGCGTGTCAAAAAAGCACTTGTCATATTAAAGAGCTACGAGCAAGAATCACGCTTCAACCATGTGTGCTGGGACCACATCATCCATGTGGCTTTTTCACACTAGGCTTGTACAGTATAATCACAGAAAAGGTACATAAGTTCAGGGAGTCATACAAGGTATATACAGTATAATCAAGCCAAAAGTTACAAAATTTCTGGAAGCCATATTCGCTACCAAGTTATTGTTGGAATGTAATTGTATTTTGCATGCATTGCCTGTCACCTATTATTTCTCTGTGATTACTCTGTGACCTCTGATGTGAATTACTTAGAGAGGTCACACAGCTATGCAACTTCCTGTGGGGGTTAGACACAGCAGATGCAGCACATGGAGCACATGGAGCTCATGATCTCTCCTAACCTGAGAGGATCTATGGTGGTGTGAGCATCCATTACCATCTAAGCACATGGAAGGAGCTGATAATACAAATGTATAGTAATATGTATATATAAGCCTGTCTGATTATAATCTAACTACAAACTGTGAGTAAACAGATGTTTTGTTACTTCAACTTTAAAGTGACTCAGCAGTGAATTATTCAGGGGTGTATGAGAGAGAGATGAAGAAAGAAATTAACATTTCTAAAGCTGAAGCTGTGTGTACTAAAATCTGCTAATTATTTACTACAAATAATCCAACAAAAGGGTTATGGGCCCAGGGTCCAGGAATTGAAAAAGAAGAGAAATATTACCAGGCAGAAAAAAAGGCCACATTTTTCTCTTAAGTTTTAAAGGAAAAATTCAGTCTGTCTCTCTCTCCCCCCACACAGCAGACAGAAGGCTAAGAAAATGGCTGAGGGAAGAAATTCACCATTTTTCTATTCTCTCAAGGTGCCTAAATTAACTGAGTTTAATTATCGGCAGTGGGAATTAAGATTCATATGTCTCCTTCGAGCAAAAAGATTAGATATATGCTTAGACCAAGACAGAACAGCTGAAAATATGGCTGAATGGGACAATGCAAACTATTATGTGAAGTGCATGCTTTTGGAAGCTCTCTCTGAAAAACAAGCCATATTAGTGGAGGGAAAAGATACACCAAAGGACATTTTATATAAACTGAGAACTATGTATGCAACTACATATGCAAAGCAGCAACCAATTTGGTTGGCAGAGTTGAATGAAACCAAATTAAGGGATAAAAGTAAATGTAATGATCACATTATGCATCTTATGTCTTCATTTCAAAAGTTAGAACTTTCAGGAATTCCCATGTGTGATGCATTGAAAAGAGCATTTCTTTTTACCTCACTATCAAAGAAGTTTGATGTTTTTAGGTCTGTAAATGAGGCCATTGAAGGGCAATCTTTTGAACAGGCAACATCAAAACTAAGGCAGGAATGCATAATAAATGATTCTGAGGAGATGTGTTCTCAAAGCAAGTCAGAGAGAAATGAAACAAATTTCTTGGCAAAGAACAGAGGAAGGCGGAGCTATGGGAAAACTCCACCCAAGGGCAAGCTGATTTGCTACTCATGTGGAAAGGAGGGACATGTATCTAAATGGTGTAAGGAAACACAAAACACTCCCTCTAGCTCACCTAAGCCAATGGAACTAAAGAATTTTCAAACCAGGAAATGTATGAAGGACAAAGATAAACACAAGGGCTTTCTAATGGCAGAAAAATCTTTGACTATGGTAAATAATAATTCAAATGAAAGTACTTGGATTTTGGATTCGGGGAGCACATGCCATTTAACCAATTGTAAGGATTTCTTTCAGGAAATGTGTCCAGAGGAAGGTATTCTTAAAACTGCAAACGCAGGGACTGCTAAGATCCAAGCAAAAGGGATTGGATTCTTAAAATGCAAAGTGTCTAATGAAGTTAAAGAAATTCCTGTAAGTGATGTCTTGTATATTCCCCAAGCAGTTTGCAATATGCTTAGTGTATCTACATTAGATAAGAAGGGATTTGTGATTCATTTTGAAAACAGTAAGTGCACAATCTCTAAAAATGATGAAGTGTATGCTGAAGCTTTTATGCATAATGATGTTTATAAGCTGAACATTTCAGGTGAAGCCTCACATATGGCGCAAGTAAGGAAGAATGATGGTAAATGTAGTCTGGAAATCTGGCACCGCCGCCTGGGACATCGTGATTTTAAGGTGATCCAGGATCTTTACAGTAAGCTACTAGCCACTGGCATTCAGATAAGTGCAGATGCTGGTAAAATGGAGAAATGCATAGACTGTGTTACTCAAAAGGGTGCGAGACCCTCATTTCCTGCATACACAGGAAATAGGAGTAATAAAGTACTGGACTTAATACACAGTGACTTATGTGGACCGTTTAATATCCCATCATTGGGAAATAACAGATTTGTGCTAATATTCTTGGATGATTTCTCTAGATATTGTGTGGCCTATTTGCTGAAAGAGAAAAGTCAAGTCACAGACATGCTGAAGAAATACGTAGCCATGGTGAGAAATAAATTTGAAAGAAAACCAAAGGTTCTTCAGACCGACAATGGTGGTGAGTTCACTTCACAAAGCATGCGCACATTTCTAGAACAAGAAGGCATTCAACATATCACAACAGTAGCTTACACACCAGAGCAAAATTCTGTTGCAGAGAGAAAATTTAGGTCACTTGTGGAAATGACCAGATGTATGCTGTCAGATAGCAATCTCCCTAAAAGACTATGGGGGGAAGCCATTCTCACAGCAGTGTACCTACAAAACAGAATGCCAACTAAAGGCGCTGAGCGCACACCACATGAGACATGGCATGGTAGGAAGCCAAACCTGTCACACATAAGAACATTTGGAAGTACAGCATATGCTCATGTACCAAAGCAAAGAAGGCATAAGCTGGATTCCACAACAGAAAGGGGCATTTTAGTTGGCTATGCTCCAGGACACAAAGGATATAGAATTTTGAATCTGAAAACTGGCATTGTTGGCATAAGACATGTTACATATTTTGATGAAAACAAAAGGGTTGATAAAGGCTGGATTATCCCAGATGAGCCTTATCATCCAGAATATGAAACTAGAACCATAATAGACATGCCAGTGTATATAAATGCCATACCAAGGCAGATGTCTGAAAGCAACTCATCTGTATCTAACGAGGAACAGGCAGAGGAAGCAGACACAGAAAGGATCATTGAAGAAGACAGTACAGTTGGAGAAGGGGAATCAATTGGAGAAGGACTCTCAGATTTAGAGGATGCAGAAAGGTCGGACCAACCTGCAGTCAGACGCTCATCCAGGGAAAACAAAGGTGTTCCACCCCCAAGACTGTCTTACTTAACAAAGTCAGCAGAAGCTCAAGAGCCCTTAACATGGGATGAGATTGAGAAAATGCCAGCAGAAGAAGCTGCTGAATGGCATAAAGCTGCACAAGAAGAAATTGATGCATTGGATAAAAATAATACTTGGATTCTTACAAAATTACCTCCTGGCAAGAAAGCTATAGGATGCAAATGGGTATTCAAGTTAAAAAGGAATGCACAAGGAAAAGTGGAAAGGTATAAAGCCAGATTAGTGGCAAAGGGATATCTTCAAAATATGGAGAAGATTTTGATGAAGTGTTTGCACCTGTAGTGAAACACACGACAATAAGAACACTTCTGAGCATTGCAGTCTCAAAAGGCATGCAAGTCAACCACATTGATGTGAAAACAGCGTTTCTTCACGGAGATATAACTGAAGACTTGTACATGGAACAGCCAACAGGTTTCATAAATACAAAACAAAGACAGCTAGTGTGTAAATTAAACAAAGGTCTTTATGGATTAAAGCAAAGTGCAAAATGTTGGAATGATAAATTGCATGAAATATTGACAAATTTAGGATTTAAGCAAGGTGAAGCAGATAAATGCTTGTACACTAGGTGCACAAATGGACAATATGCATTCATTTTAGCTTTTGTTGATGATCTGCTCATTGCAAGCAAAAGTGAGCAAGAGTACAAGGACATTGTAAAGTGTTTAAACCTCAATGTTGAGATAAAAGAACTTGGTAATGTGTCATACTATCTTGGTATAGAAATTGAGAAACAAAATGATGGTTCTTATCTTCTAAGCCAGAAGCAGAAAATAAATGAGCTTATTGAAAGTTTAGGTATGCAAGATGCCCAAGTTGTAAGCACTCCCATGATCACTGATTTTCTGAAGGATGAAACAGTAAGAGAACCTTTACCAGATAACATCCAATATAGATCAGCCATAGGTAAGCTTTTATATCTAGCTACCACATACAGGGCTGATATAGCAAATGCAGTAGGAATTTTGAGCAGAAGGGTCAGCTCACCTACCAAATCAGATTGGACTGCAGTTAAAAGGATGGTAAGGTATTTAAAGGGTACCATTGATTGTAAATTAAAGATTTCAGCCAATAGTAATCCAAAACTAATATGTTACTGTGATTCAGATTGGGCAGGGGATCATTCTGATTATAAATCCACAAGTGGATATGTGTTTATGTATGGAAATGTACGCATTTCATGGGCCAGTCATAAACAAAGTATTGTGAGTTTGTCTTCTACAGAAGCTGAATACGTGGCCGTATCGGAAGCGTGCAGAGAACTGATGTGGATTGAAAAACTTATGCTGGATTTTGGAATAGCTGAAAAGAGACCAATCCAGATAATGGAAGATAATCAGAGCTGCATCCGACTGTCACAGAATGACAAGGTTCAGTCACGCACCAAGCACATCGCAACGAAATACCACAACGTGCGAGAGTTGGTGAAAGAAGGGGTCATCAGTCTACACTATTGTCACACCAGTGAGATGACAGCTGACATCATGACCAAACCGTTACCCAGAGAACATTTTGTGAATCTGCGTATAAAGCTTGGACTTTGTATGAATAAATAATTGCATGACAGTTATGCATGAGAAGGGGTTTGTTGGAATGTAATTGTATTTTGCATGCATTGCCTGTCACCTATTATTTCTCTGTGATTACTCTGTGACCTCTGATGTGAATTACTTAGAGAGGTCACACAGCTATGCAACTTCCTGTGGGGGTTAGACACAGCAGATGCAGCACATGGAGCACATGGAGCTCATGATCTCTCCTAACCTGAGAGGATCTATGGTGGTGTGAGCATCCATTACCATCTAAGCACATGGAAGGAGCTGATAATACAAATGTATAGTAATATGTATATATAAGCCTGTCTGATTATAATCTAACTACAAACTGTGAGTAAACAGATGTTTTGTTACTTCAACTTTAAAGTGACTCAGCAGTGAATTATTCAGGGGTGTATGAGAGAGAGATGAAGAAAGAAATTAACATTTCTAAAGCTGAAGCTGTGTGTACTAAAATCTGCTAATTATTTACTACAAATAATCCAACAGTTATAACCAAATTCATGTTATAATGGTCCACGTTATAACGAGGGAGCGGTGTACTGCCTCAACTCACATCGATATTAACTATCTAAATTTAAGGAAAAGCCTGTAAAAATAAGTGTGTCTTCAAATACTTTTTGAAGGTTAGAGTGGGGTGCAGGGGGTGCGCTGGATCGAGCACAGCAAGCAAAGAGGAGCAGTGAGGAATGCTTCCTCTGTGAAGGCTGGCTAAGCCTGACAGGACTAACCTAGAGAGGCAGTTTGCAAACTTAAACAGGAAGTGAGTGAAACCTACTAGGTGCATCCCATCTCAACCCTGGGGAAAGCTCATTCTGTTTCTAAATGATTGGCCTCCCTAGTGGATCTCAAGCACTTGGAGAAGAGTAATTTCATCAATTTGTTAGAATTCCTGATCTTGTTTTTCATATGAAGCAGAGCAATTCCTCGCTGTTTTGTATCTCCCCAGAGGTGGTGTTTCTTGTGAAGTGATTTAAAAAAAAATTTCATATAGAAAGTCCAGAGCACTGACACTTTTAGTACTTAAAAGTGCTGAACTTGGATGCATTGAAAGACTATTTTCTGTAAGTATGTTTTATAGGATCATCTTGAGGAGTTTGAAGTACCCAGCCTGGGACCCTGAACAGAGAAGAGGGGAAATCCAGCCAGAGCCTCAGAAGAGGATTCCAAAAATGACTAAGAGAAGGAACCTGCTTACGATCCAAGGGCTTGAGAGAGGGGATTACTGGGGCTTTGCTCATTACGCTTATCCTTTTGCTTTGGTCTTATTTTGTACATACTTTATTTTTATTTATTTATTTTTCCAAACGTATATCCTACTTTAAAGCAAAGTGGGTTACAGTCAAACATAGATAATTTAAAATACATAAGCAAAACACATCAAATCATATCAATTTCCCTCCCCAACAATTTTTAAAACCAATCTAACTTCATCTCTCAGAACAACTACTGGAGTCCAGCCTGAAGCTATCCTTCCAAGAAAGCCTTCACAAAACAATGAGTTTTTAAATATTTCTTAAACTGCTGTCTATTCACATAAAGTCTCAAATGCCCTGGAAGTTTATTTCACATAATAGGCCCAGTGATTGAAAATGCTTGTGCACGAGTTCTTCCAAAACGATATGTTGTAATAATCGGAATGCATAATTATTTTGCCATTTCAGATCGTAAAGGTAGCCTTGGTTCGTACATAGTCAAAATATTTGAAAAATGTACAGGTACAGCAGCATAAACCCATACGAACATAAGAATAGCCATACTGAGTCAGACCAATGGTCCGTCTAGCCCAGTATCCTGCTTCCAGCAGTGCCCAATCCAGGACACAAGTACCTGGCAAAAACCCAAATTGTAACAACATTCCATGCTACCAATCCCAGAGCAAGCAGTGGCTTCCCACATATCCATCTCAATAACAGATTATGGACTTTTCCTCCAGGAACTTGTGCAAACCTTTTTTAAACCCAGATACGTTAACCGCTGTTACCACATCCTCCGGCAATGAGTTCCAGAGCTTTGAGTGAAAAAACATGTCCTCCTATTTGTTTTAGAAGTATTGCCATATCATTTCATTGAGTGTCCCCTGGTCTTTCCACTTTTTGGAAGAGTGAAAAATCAATTCATTTTTACCTGTTCTACATCACTCAGGATTTTGTAGAATTCAATCATATCTGCTGATGAATCAATAATAAAACCTTAAAAAATAACTGTATATTTCACTGGCAACCAGTGAAGCTCTTTCAAAACTGGAGTGATGTGAGCAGATGTTTGAGCTCCCACAATCAGATGTTTTTCAGAGAACTGTAATTTGATGGGCTAAGATCTAGTACTTCTGTATTTTTATGCATGCCACTATCTCCTTGAGCCTCTGCTACTACTACTTATTTTGGTCAACCTGCAGAGGCTGGAGTCTTGCAGTGACATCCCCAAGTATAAAGAGTTACAGTCATCAATTCTGTTTTTTTTGCTTTGGAACTTTGGGTGCAATTTCAGTGAAGGCCTTTGAGTATTTTGCCTTTCTCCATCTGCCAGAACCCTTTGTTTTTTCTATTATTTTTGCATACCTCTCTGTGGCTACCCTCACCGCTCCATCATGCAGGTAACTAAGGAGTAAATGTTATTCCTGGATATACAATGGCACACTATGTCCAGACACCGACATTGATTATCCAGTTATGTGCGGCCTGCTATCACTTAATTGCCTATGTGAAACCGGACAAAAGAAAGCATTGTGTTTTAAGCGGTCCAATTTGTCTAGTTAACTTAAGTGATTAAAGGGCCCTTTTAGGAAGCAGGCTTGCTGCTCGTTAAAACGGAAGTAATGTCGGGCTTTCATAGCAGCCCGGTGGTAGTTCCCTCCTCCAGCACACAATTTTTGTAGCACTGGTGTGTACCCAGCAGTAATCAGGCAGTGCCTCACGCTGCACTGTTACCGATGGGTTAGCGCGGGATCCCTTACCACACCTCAATGGGTGGCGGTAAGAGCTCCCCTCCAAAATGGCCGCACGGCAAGTGCTTCACTTGTCGCATGGCCATTTCTTGAAAATAAAAAACAAAAAAACAAAGACCTGCCTTTTACCCGTTGAAGTAAAAGGGGGCCTCGGCGCAAAACAAAAACAAGCGCCGGCACCAGTGCAGGCCCCCTTTTGCTGCAGAGCGTAAAAAGGACCCCTAAGTACTTAACCACAGAACTGCCAACTCTGCCTCCGGACTGCCCACAAAATCGCAGGCTAAGGCTTTAGTGGTTATATTAGTGTTGATATTCAGCGGCACTAACCAGTTAAGTGCTGCTGAATATCAGCGGTAGCCCCACATAAGCAATTTAACCAGGCAGGAGCTTCTTCTTTGAATATCGACCCCTAAATTTCATCAGGATGCAGAAATTTGATGGGCTACAATCTAGTAGTTTCTGTATTTTTAAGCATGTCACTCTCTCTTTGAGCCTCTGCTACTACTACTTATCATTTCTATAGCACTACTAGATGTATGCAGCGCTGTGCACTTGATGATACCCTTGCCCAAACTATTATCAAACCAAAATCTCAACCCATACATATACGCAGACAACATAACAATTTACATCCCATTTAAACAAGATCTAAAGGAAATTTCCAATGACATTAACCAAAGTCTCCACATCATGCATGCATGGGCGGATGCAATTCGGCTGAAACTTAATGCAGAAAAAACCCAATGCCTAATACTTACCTCCCAACATAACAAGAACAAATTCACAGCCATTAGCACACCAAATCTGAACCTTCCAATTTCGGACACCCTGAAAATTCTTGGAGTTACCATCGATCGAAACCTAACACTCGAGAGCCATGTGAAAAACACAACCAAGAAGATGTTCCACTCAATGTGGAAATTAAAAAGAGTAAGACCTTTCTTCCCAAGAACTGGTACAGTCAATGGTGCTCAGTCATCTGGATTACTGCAACGCACTTTACGCCGGATGTAAAGAGCAGATAATCAAAAAACTTCAGACAGCCCAAAACACAGCAGCTAGACTCATATTCGGCAAAACAAAATATGAAAGTGCTAAGCCCCTAAGAGAAAAACTACACTGGCTCCCACTAAAAGAACACATCACGTTCAAAATCTGCTCCCTAGTTCACAAAATCATTCACGGAGATGCACCAGCCTACATGTCAGACCTGATAGACCTGCCACCCAGAAATGCCAAAAGATCATCCCCCAAATTCCTGGATCTGCACTTCCCTAACTGCAAAGGTCTAAAATACAAATTAATACACGCGTCAAACTTTACTTACTTGAGCACACAATTTTGGAACGCAATGCCGCGCAACTTAAAAACGATCTACGAATTAACGAACTTCCGCAACTACTGAAGACCCATCTTTTCAACAAGGCATACCACATAGATCAAACAATATGACTATACACAGCTCCTCCACACACATACAGAACGGTCTTATAATATCTACTTGTTATACTAATATCATGTTTCATCATTATCATGTTACCCAAAATCCTTCTTGATACACTACGATTACGTGTTTTTTTTTCTCCGTTTATCATATTGCCCAAGATCCTTCTATAACACTAAATGTCTATTCTCTATTATTTTTCCACTGATCATCATTATGTATTGTAAGCCACATTGAGCCTGCAAAGAGGTGGGAAAATGTGGAATACAAATGCAATAAATAAATAAAAAATAAATAAACATGTAAGAGACAGTCCCTGCTCGACAGAGTTTAAAATCTAATCTTATTCCTTTTATCTGTCACATTCTCAACCTCTCACTTTCCACTGCGACTGTCCCTGCTTCCTTTAAACATGCTGTGGTCACACCTCTCCTTAAGAAGCCTTCACTTGACCCTACTTGTCCCTCTAATTACCGACCCATCTCCCTCCTTCCTTTTCTCTCCAAATTACTTGAGCGTGCTGTTCACCGCCGCTGCCTTGATTTTCTCTCCTCACATGCTATTCTTGACCCACTACAATCTGGTTTTCGCCCTCTCCACTCAACTGAAACTGCGCTTACTAAAGTCTCCAATGACCTATTACTGGCTAAATCCAGAGGTCAATATTCCATCCTCATTCTTCTTGATCTTTCCGCTGCTTTTGACACTGTCGATCACAGCATACTTCTCGATACCCTGTCCTCACTTGGATTCCAGGGCTCTGTCCTTTCCTGGTTCTCTTCCTACCTCTCCCTCCGCACCTTTAGTGTTCACTCTGGTGGATCCTCTTCTACTTCTATCCCTCTGCCTGTCAGTGTACCTCAGGGTTCTGTTCTTGGTCCCCTCCTCTTTTCTATCTACACTTCTTCCCTTGGTTCATTAATCTCATCCCATGGCTTTTCCTACCACCTCTATGCTGATGACTCCCAAATCTACCTTTCTACCCCTGATATCTCACCTTGCATCCAAACCAAAGTTTCAGCGTGCTTGTCTGACATTGCTGCCTGGATGTCTCAACGCCACCTGAAATTAAATATGACCAAAACCGAGCTTCTCATTTTCCCCCCCCAACCCACCTCCCCCCTCCCCCCGTTTTCTATTTCTGTTGATGGCTCTCTCATTCTCCCTGTCTCCTCAGCTCGAAACCTTGGGGTCATCTTTGACTCTTCTCTCTCCTTCTCTGCTCATATCCAGCAGACCGCCAAGACCTGTCGTTTCTTTCTTTACAACATCCGTAAAATCCGCCCCTTTCTTTCCGAGCACTCTACCAAAACCCTCATCCACACCCTTGTCACCTCTCGTTTAGACTACTGCAATCTGCTTCTTGCTGGCCTCCCACTTAGTCACCTCTCCCCTCTCCAGTCGGTTCAAAACTCTGCTGCCCGTCTCATCTTCCGCCAGGGTCGCTTTACTCATACTACCCCTCTCCTCAAGACCCTTCACTGGCTCCCTATCCGTTTTCGCATCCTGTTCAAACTTCTTCTACTAACCTATAAATGTATTCACTCTGCTGCTCCCCAGTATCTCTCCACACTCGTCCTTCCCTACACCCCTTCCCGTGCACTCCGCTCCATGGATAAATCCTTCTTATCTGTTCCCTTCTCCACTACTGCCAACTCCAGACTTCGCGCCTTCTATCTCGCTGCACCCTACGCCTGGAATAAACTTCCTGAGCCCCTACGTCTTGCCCCATCCTTGGCCACCTTTAAATCTAGACTGAAAACCCACCTCTTTAACATTGCTTTTGACTCGTAACCACTTGTAACCACTCGCCTCCACCTACCCTCCTCTCTTCCTTCCCGTTCACATTAATTTGATTTGATTTGCTTACTTTATTTATTTTTTGTCTATTAGATTGTAAGCTCTTTGAGCAGGGACTGTCTTTCTTCTATGTTTGTACAGCGCTGCGTATGCCTTGTAGCGCTATAGAAATGCTAAATAGTAGTAGTAGTAGTAGTAGTAGAGGGGTTAGGAGTTAAAAGCAGCCTCAAAAAGGTGGGCTTTTAGCCTAGATATGAAGACGACCTCACTCCAACCTTCAATAGTGTACAAGCTCTAGAATAAAATTGGCACTTCGGCAGAGTGCTTACCAACAGCAAGCCCAATTGGAAGAAGTCTAATCTCAAGTCTTGTGTAGTGCCTGAGCAATGGGCCCTACCCAGAGTAAAACATCTCATTCTAATTTGCTAAAGACCACTTTTCAACCACTACCATTCCTATCTATAAACGCAGCAACAGCAGACCAGCAGCACAGAGACATGTCAAGCATGTGTTCATGGTCCCTACATCCCCCTCCATCTACTTCCTGTTTAGAAGGGACGTGTACACTGGGTGGGAAGCAGCAGTAACATTCTTGAGCACCAGGTAAGATTTTATTGCTTTCACTGCCACTACCTGAAGATGAGAAGAACCCAGAAGGAAAGAGAGGAGAGAAACTTACAAAATAGAAAGGGGGGAGATGAGATATTTTAGTGAGTTCCTAAAATCTTAGTTTTCCCATTGTGTGGGAACAAAGCAACAGAGAAGGTGACAATGGACAGGATGGATGAAGAGGTGCTGAATAGGGTGGCAGGTGGGGTTGTGTATTTTGATTGTTTTTATTATGAATTGCATTGACGCATATATGAAGCAACATATCAAGTTTCTGTAAATATATAAACGAATTCTTATGTGTACCTGCAGTAAACCAAGTAATAAACAGACTGTAGAAACATCCATCAACAACAAGTAAAGAAACCCTGGCAGCGTACCGAGATGGAATCAAACCCTGTGCGATATGCCCCCTGGTGTGGACAAGGGAGCAATTTTGGCATCCCCGTCTCCCTTACACAGGAATATAGAAAGTAATGGCAGATAAAGACCACATGGCTTATCCAGTCTGTCCATCCATATCATCTACTATCCCTTCCTCTCCCTTAGATATCTTATGTATTTGTCCCAAGCTTTCTTGAATACAGATACAGTCTTTGTCTCTACAACGTCCACGGGGACACCATTCCATGTATCCACCACCATTTCCATAAAGTAGAATTTCCTTAGATTACTCCTGAGTTTACCCCTTTCTTGTTCAACCTATGCCTCCTCATTTCAGAGCTTCCATTCAATTAAATGAGACTCATCTCCTGTATATTTATGCCATGGAGATCTCTCCATCATATCTCCCCTTTCCTGCACTTCTTCCAAAGTACACATATTGAGATCGCCGTCTGTCCCCATACGCTTTATGACAAAGACCACTGACCATTTTGTTAGCCGCTCCCTGAACCAACTGTATATCTTTTCGAAGGTGTGGTCTCCAGAATGGTACACAGTACTCTAAATGGGGTCTCACTAGAGACACATACAGATGAACTATCTCCTCTTTTTTCCTGCAACTGTAATGGTATCAGTTTATTATATTTTGCTGGATTATATATACACCAATATATTTGTGCAGCTTTTATATATTTGACACTGCAGCAGAGAGAATAGTTTCATTTCAAGCCCCTCTCTCTCCATCCCTTTTTCTGGGAACTTCTGATAGCAGGGATAGTTAATTACAAACACTTAACAAAGACAAAAGAGAGATATATAACTCTCTCTGCCCTCCCACCTAAAAAGACTGAACAAAAGGTGGGTACCTGGACGCTCATCAGGACATCTCTGAAAACCAAAGACCCAAGAGACCGAAAGTCTGGAGAGCCCATTGAAGACAAAGACTTCAGAGAGGAAACCATAAACAGGACATTTGCTTGTCAAAGGTATACCTGCCCCTCCCATCAGCTTTCAGACATGTGCAGAAAGGAAGGACTTATAATGTGGTCATGTGAACAGACTACATTAACCATAATGCCTTGCAAAATATCCAAGACATGCACACACCATGCTTCTCTGCTAACATTATAAAAGGCCTGGAAACAGCCCAGCTCGCTCTCTTGGAACCTGCCTCCTCTTGGGACCTGCTGCTCTCTTTGGGGTCTGCTGATGCCTTGCTCCTGAAACATGTGCTCATCAATCAGCTGGACCACAGCATGCTTGTAACAAGGACTTGTAAGTTAACCTACCTGCTACTTTGTTCTATTTTAAGCACAGATTACCTGTAAGGATTTCTTAAAACCTACCTCTCGTGTGCAATTGTATATTAAATCAACCTTTTTGAAGCTAAAAATACGGTCTCTTTGTGTTCTGAGTATATTGAAGCTATATATACTTAATTTATTTAATTTATTGCAATTATCACCTTTGGTGATTGGTGGAGAAATTAATATCCTAAAACTTATAAATACAGCACCTGCTCTTAAATTATAAAGAGAAGCGAGTTGCTCTAGAGCTATTTTCCCCAAAATAAATCATTTCTTGTAACACAACCATCCTTCTGGCTTTGCCATTGCCTTTTCTACCTGTTTGGCCACTATAAGATCATCAGATACGAGCACACCCAATTCCCTCGGGCACAGCCCTGAAAACCCAATGCAAAATATTTGACATCTCACCTTCACGTCTACTGTTCTTCTTCCTCATCCATTTTTCTACAGTTTCTGTACTGACACTTTCTGATACAAATTCATCCAGCACCTGGGGATGAATAGAAAGATAGGCCTTCACTTTTTCATCTGTCAGACCTGCAAAAAACAGCAAACAAGAACAAAGTTTGATTGGTCAGACTTGGAAGCTAAAAAGTTTATAAAATGCAATAAGTTATAAGTACATAAGTATTGCCATACTGGGAAAGACCAAAGGTCCGTCAAGCCCAGCATCCTGTTTCCAACAGTGGCCAATCCAGGCCACAAATACCTGGTAAGATCCCCAAAAAGTACAAAATATTCTATACTGCTTATCCCAGAAAAAGTGGATTTTCCCCAAGTCCATTTAATAATGGTCTATGGACTTTTTCTTTAGGAAGTCATCCTTTTTTAAACTCTTCTAAGCTATCTGCTGTCCTCAATGCAGCACATCAGAAACAGTTTTTAGTAGAGTCATGTTAGGGAATTAAGGCAACTCAAAATAGAATGGTGCATGCTATGAGAGCATTTGGTTAGAGGATCATAATATAAGTAAATAGAAGTGAGCAGTATGCCACAGAATGCACACAGTAGGCATCGTAACTTGCATAGCCTAATGGTTAGTGCAGCAGGCTTTGATCCTGGCGACCTGGGTTCGAATCTCACTGCAGTTCCTTGTAACCTTGGGCAAGTCACTTAATCCTCCATTGCCTCAGGTTAGAAAACAGATTGTGAGCCCTCTAGAATCAGAGAAACTACCTGTGTATAATGAGTACATCTAGTAGTGCTATAGAAATGATTAGTACTACATTTGCAAGTGTTTTATAATAAGCAAGGTTTCTCTGTTCAAGAGTAAGCAAGGAGTTAGAAAAGACTTCACAGTCAAATATAGAAGAAGGAGTCCAACTGTGTCACTGTTCATAGGAAACACAAAACTTGAAAAAGCAGCACCCTGGGCTAAACCAGTCAATTCAGCAATTTGATTGACTAAATGACTCATGCACATTAAAATACTTCTCTAGGTATAGGTAGTTTTAATTTGATAATTAAATAAAAATGTAAGTCAAGCAGGATACAGCAACATTAGAGCTACAAGCAACCCTCCAAAATGTAAGAATCAGAATCAGTTTGTAAGCTGTTTATTAGATTCGATTTATTCACTTTCTATGCTGCTTAACACAGCCAAGATTCTAAAGTGGTTTACAATAAACAATGTCAACCATACAATACTTAATACTCAGCATAAATCCAATCCATAACTCTGCTTCAATAGCCAAGTCTTCAAAGCTTTTCGAAAAAGACAAGTACCTGGGAATATCATGCAACTCAGCTGATAGTGAATTCCATTAAGATGATCCAGCATCACAAAATACCCTATTTCTAGCAGTGGTCAGTTTAACAATACTCAAAATACTACTACTACTACTACTTAGCATTTCTATAGCGCTGCCAGGGTTAAGCAGCGCTGTACAAGTTTAAACATGGGGAAGGACAGTCCCTGCTCAAGAGAGCTTACAATCTAAAAGGTAACAAACTATGTAGTCAGTGTAGGTATCATGAATGGGGAAGGTGGTTAGGTGCCAAAAACAAGGGAGAAGAGATGGGCTTTGAGTAAGGACTTGAAAATGGGCAGGGAGGGCGCATGGCGTATGGGCTCGGGAAGTCTGTTCCAGGCATAAGGTGATGCGAGGCAGAAGGGGCGGAGTCTGGAGTTAGCGATGGTGGAGAAGGGTACAGATAGGAGTGATTTGTCCTGAGAGCGGAGGTTACGGGTGGGAACATACGGGGAGAGGAGAGTAGAGAGGTAATGGTAGTAATGGTAATGGTAATTGAATCAAACATTTCTGAGAAGAATGTAAAGTATGCTGAGGTGCATAAAAAATTCTCTGTATGCAAAAAAGAATTTGACAAGTCTATGGCTGATATGTGTTAACAGTCTATGTTTTCAAGTCTTTATAGGCAGGGAAGATATGAACATATGCGTAAACCATGCCTGCTGCAAATAAAGGATATGAGCGCGGATGCAAAACTCTTCACATACAGTACGTCATTTCTTGCGCACTTCTAAACATCTTCTGCTTATCACTGTTGGAGTCAGGATACTAAGGTGCCCTATCACTAAGCCGCATAAGCGCCTACGCGCACCAATACTGAGTTACCACCTGGCTACCTCGTGGCCCTTACGATAATTTCATTTTAGGCGCGCTTCCGAAAAATATTTTTATTTTCTGGCACGTGTCAGCTATGCATGCCCAGTGGCATTTGACACACAATGAACTTTTGTGGTTCAGGTGACAGTAAACGAAAAGCCACAGCTGATAACCAGAGACTGATCAGATTAAAGTACTGCATTCCCTTAAAGATTTTAGTCATTCTTGAATGCATTAACTAAGGGCCCCTTTAACAATGGTGCGCTAGCGTTTTTAGCATGTGCTAAAAATAAGCATGCGCTAAACACTACAGACGTCTATATATTCCTATGGGTGCCTCTAGTGTTTAGCATGCGTTAAAAAAGCTACAGCGCATTTCTAAAAGACCCCTAAGTTTTTATATTATTTTACATATTTTAATTTGAGTGTAGTTTAATTTTAGGTGAAACAAAAAAATTTGCTGTCCTAGGTCAGACTATCCAGCTTATTTTCGAAAGAGAAAGACGCCTATATTTCGACCCAAATCGGGAGATGGGCGCCTTTCTCCCGTGGGCGCCCAAATCGGTATAATCGAAAGCCAATTTTGGGCGTCTCCAACTGCAATCTGTCGCGGGAATAGACAAAGTTGACGGGGGGTGTCAGAGGCGTGGTGAAGGCGGGACTGGGGCGTGTTTATCGGCCGAGGAGAGATGGGCGCGCTCGGCCGATAATGGAAAAAAGAAGGGCGCCAGAAGCGAAAATTTGGGTCACTTTTTCTGGACCCTTTTTTTTTCACGAAGTCCCCAAAAAGCGCCCCAACTGCCCAGATTACCACCGGAGGGAATTGGGGATGATCTCCCCTGACTCCCCAGTGGTCACTAACCCCCTCCCACCCAAAAAAAAAAACTTTAAAAAGCCTTTTTTCCAGCCTGTATGCCAGCCTCAAATGTCATACCCAGCTCCATGACAGCAGTATGCAGGTCCCTGTGCAGTTGTTAGTGGGTGCAGTGGACTTCAGCCAGGTGGACCCAGGCCCATCCCCCCTACCTGTTACACTTGTGGTGGTAAATGGGAGCGCTCCAAACCACCCCCAAAACCCACTGTACCCACATCTAGGTACCCCAATTCAGCCATAAGTGCTATGGTAATGGTGTAGAGTTGTGGGCAGTGGGTTTGGGGGGGGGGGGATTTGGGGGGCTCAACACACAAGGTGTAATTTTTACAAGTGCCCCCTAGGGTGCCCCCTAGGGTGCCCGGTTGGTGTCCTGGCATGTGAGGGGGACCAGTGCACTATGAATCCTGGCCCCTCCCATGACCAAATGCCTTGGATTTGTTCGTTTTTGAGCTGGGCGCCTTCGGTTTCCATTAGGGGTCCTTTTACTAAGGTGTGCTGAAAAATGGCCTGCAGTAGTGTAAGTGCGGGTTTTGGGCGCACGCAGAATCACTTTTCAGCGCACCTGTAAAAAAGACTTTTTTTAATTTTTGCTGAAAATGGACGTGCGGCAATTTTAGGTGTGAGATCTTACCGCCAGCCATTGACCTAGCGGTAAAGACTCACATGGTAACTGGGCGGTAATGACCTATGTATGTCAAATGCCACTTGACATTTTAAGAATATATACTCTGTAGCATTACCTTAATGTGCTTGAATATTAACTAATACTACTACTACATGTTTCTATAGCGCTATTAGACGAATGAAGTGCAGCTCAATAAACACGTACAAGGAAGTCCCTGCTTAACAGAGCTTATAATTTATTCAATATTAAAATATAACAATATTAAACATGGGTAAACCCCATGTAAATAACATAGTCATCACTGCTGGAAACACCTTCACATATACTGCCACCTCTGTATTATGATCACAGAAGGCAAAACATTAAATGCCTCTGGCATATTTTAAGTATACAAGTTTCACTCAGAAAACTCTCTCTCTCTTCTCTCTCTCTCTCTCTCTAGAATGCATATAGGCAAACAAGTGTTCAAAATTTTCTGATAGTTCTTTTAGCCCTGTAACAGTTCGATTCACAAAATTTCAAACTTTGGTTAATTACTAACCCTCCTTTTAAATGTGGTTCTTTAGGGATTCATAAGTGAAAAGAAGCAATAAGCTTTTTGAGGGAAGGAGGAAAGAGAAGCAAAGTGCTGGGGAGGCTCCAGGGAGCAGCTAGTATGTTTTCATAAACAGAAAAGTTTGATAATGCAGGTGTGTTAATTAGTTCTGCTGGGGACAGAAGCAGTACGTACAACTCCACAGTCCTTGTTCCTCCTCAGTACTTTAGTACATAAACACATTTAGAGGTACTGTAAACATAACATAAGAAATTACTGCTTTACCAAGAGAGATGACACAGATACTGAGAGAAAAACAATTCTAAACAGGTTTATACAACAACAGGATCACAACTGAACAGTGATTTAACATGTCAATGCTACCCACTGGACATAGTTAGAACATAAGAATAGCTGTACCGGGTCAGACCAATGGTTCATCTAGCCCAGTATCCTGCTTCCAACAGTGACCAATCCAAGTCACAGGCACCTGGCAGAAACCCAAATAGTAGCAACATTCCATGCTACCAATCCCAGGGCAAGTAGTGGTTTCCCTTATGTCTATCTCAATAGCAAACTATGGACTTTTCCTCCAGGATAAACATGTGGGATCCTAAGCGATCCCACATGCTTATCCCATGCCTTTTTAAATTCTGGAACAGTCTTCGACTCCACCACCTCCACCGGGAGGCCATTCCACGCCTCCACCACCCTTTCTGGAGGCGTGGAATGGCCTCCCGGTGGAGGTGGTGGAGTTGAAGACTGTTAACAAGCCAATCAGCACCAATACTTGGTACTTAGCAACCAATTAGCAGCACTAATTGGCTTTAATTAGAATTTACACGCACAACTCTCTAGGTGTCTTCTATAACGCGGTGCACGTAAATTCTAATGCGCACATTGGACAAGGGGGTGTGGCCATAGGCGTGGAATGGGTGGGTTGTGTTTCAAAAACCTATACGCACTATTATGGAATACACCTAATCTGCACCTAGCTTAGGTGCAGGTATTTAGGCCTGGTTTTAGGTGACCTAAATGGGTGCACCTAAATATTAGTCTCAAGAACAACGCGTAGGCATATTCTATAAACTATGCCTAACTTTAGGCGTAGTTTATAGAATCAAGCTAACCGTGTGGTTTTTCGGCACCAATTTTTAAGGCGTCATTTATAGAATCTGGCCTATAGTACTAGCATGTGAAGGGGGGAGAGCAGACAGCATGATTAGCTAGAATTATGTGACTTTGAAGCGGTTTATCATAGAAGACATTCGTGCTGTTTGGTGGGATGTTGATTAAGGCTTCCTTACTGATCTAAAATGGACGTTTACCCTCAGTGCTATTTTTTTTCTCACGGCCTTAATTCATATTGATGGGCTCCTATTTTTATGTCCCTTTTCTGATACATTTTTTTTTTTTTTTTGTTATGCTGTGCTATACTACATTAATGTTAAATTAGCTGAGTGGTTCTCATATTTTTTCTGCCAAGACGTACCTGGCAGATGGTATTCACATACTTGACATAATATATTACAATCCACTGTGAACCAAAACAAAATCCTAAATATTTTTTTTTATTCTTCAAATTGATGCAAGGAAAATATTCTTAACAGCTTTTGTTTAATGTAGGCTGTTATCGACAATAAAGTTAGTAAATATTTTTTCACATTATTTGCTGTCATTTTATGTTTGTTTAAGCTGACATTTTTTATTGTAGTTTTACTATGTACTGTGCCTATTTCAAATGTCTATTTGTTCGCCATCTAGGATTATTAGACGCTGTGATAAACACAGTGTCTGCCCTTACATGAGGAGACCGCCAGATGGCGCTCGCCTACCGAAAACCGGGGAAATGCCCATTCTGGCCAGTAGAGGGAGCTCCAGAGAGATAGCTGGGGAGAGTGAGAAGAGGCTTCTGGACCCAGATCTTTCTAGAACCAAAGGGGCGAGGTTTCAAGAGGTGAGGAGGTTTATTGGACACCTCATAAATAGCTTCCTCTTAGCAGAGGAGGGAGGTTTGCCCGAAAGAGAGGAGTTTGCCCAAGGGAGAGGAGATGGGAGCCTGGAGGCCGGAATCCGGAACTGTGTGTCCCGGGGTGGAGGAGGAGTGACTGTGTATCCAAGAGGGAAAGCAGGCTGGAAATCCTGGGGTAAGAAGTCCCTGAAGTATTGGGGTGGGACTGTGTGTCCTCAGTACTGGGAAAGAACTGGGTGTTCAAGGGGAAGGACTGTGGGTCCCCAGTACTGATATTGGAACTGTGAAGGGTTTAAAAAGAACAAACAGCCGTGGGATGGAGGATAGGACCGTAAGGTTAAGGTGAATAAAGTGTGTCCTATCCAGGGGAGGTGGCTGTTATACCCTGAGACCCAGATGTCCCCCAGTAAATGGTCTCAGGGGGGTGAATCGCAGTCAAAGAAGAGTTGGAAAGCCAGGTTCCCAAAAGACTGTAACCTAGCTCTAATAAACTGAATTTACATATGATCAGCTTAATTTGCATATTTCTGTGAGCAAAGGTATCCGCGCTATCTTCCAGAGGAGAGGGACCAGGGGGCCCACCAGAAGAACTGGTAAAGGTGGGTTGGTTACCAGGAGATACAGCGGGGAGGCCGGGCCAGGACTGAAGGTTAATGCAGAGGTCACCCTGAGGGAAAAGGGAGGACCAAACATAGAGGCCCGAGTTAACGAATACACAGAGAAGTCTGGTTTCAAGGTGGTTCCCTGAATCAAAGGACTGGCCAGGTACAGGCAGGAGCCATTAGAGGGCCACTGCACACCTGAGAGCACCCCTGTGGGCTTACAACGCGCACTGAATGTTTACTGCCTGGGTAGCATGTGAGACCTTACCGCTGCTAGATCAATGGGTGGCAGTAATGTCAGAGGCCAAAAATGGACACAAGCTGGTTTCAATTTTAGCGTACGTCCATTTTCCAGCCCCTTAAAAAAAGGCCTTTTTTCCTAGACACAGTAAAAAATGGTCTGGTGCGTGCCCAAAAGATGCACTCGTACTATCAAAAGCCACTTTTTACTGTGGCTTAGTAAAAGGTTCCCTAAGTGAATTGCCCAAGATTACAAGGCGCACCAGTGGGATTTGAACTAGGCTCCTAGGCCACCCCACTCCACTATGCTACACACAGTTTATCAATACAGAGTTGAACCATGGACAAACACACACACACATATCTCACTGGCAATGTTTAAATAGTTTTGAAATTTTCTGGAGTTTATACAGTGCAGAGTTTAGATAGATAGATAGCCCAATGTACCCAACCGTTTTTGAGGGTAGTTTCATAACGAGTTAATAGGGCAAGAAGATGCCTATTTTATAATTGCACACAGGTACCCATTTGTCTTTACTAGTACAAATCCCGACATCATACCTGCTTGAGAACCAGTGTAAAAGTGCATGTATACGTAGCAGGCTGCCAAAATACACTGCTACTGCAGTTGCAGAAAGAATATTCTGGGCTCTAGCTCCATATAAAGGTGCCAATCCAAGTTTAAGGGTAGGAGGTCTAGTCAGAGAGTCTGGTCCAATAAGATTTTGTCTATGAGTTTTGGGAGGGAAGTATAAAGGTCTGTCAAGGGAGGAACTTCGTCTTTCCTTTCTGGAGAGGGCCAGCTAGGTGATTTTCCTTCCTCAGAGGGTTTCCAGCTAAAAAGGATGTACAGGAGCGGTAGGTGGGGAATCCCACTAAGGGGACCACCAGCGCCTTAATTCCCTGCTCAAGGGACTAGTAAGGAGATATAACCACACAGGGGCTGCCATCCTGTTAATCAAATGTCCCCTAGAACCATAAAAAACAGAGTTAAGTGTTTCTCACCTGCACTGAACTGTTCAGAGAATGTCAGTCTGATCTACAGCTGTCCCTTGAAGGCACAGATCACCCAACAGCAGAAGTTCTGGTCACAAGGAGACTGGATCCTAAACCTTAGTTAGAAAGGATAGTTTGAAGCTGCTGACAACTGAAAGTCCCAATCGGGGAATGGGAAGAAACTGAATAGTGCTGGGCAGACTTATACGGTCTGTGCCCTGAAGAGGACAGGTACAAATCAAGGTAGGGTATACACAAAAAGTAGCACATATGAGTTTATCTTGTTGCACAGACTGGATGGACCGTACAAGTCTTTTTCTGCCGTCATCTACTATGTTACTATGTAGTGAATGCCAAACACCATAAGTGTCAGGGAATAATTCACTCACACAAGGTTTATCCTTGACCAGGACAAACTTGAAAATTATCGGCCAGTATTCAACATCCCATTTTTAGGGAAACTTATAGAACAAACATTCTGTGATCATCTCAATGACTGCCTAGAAGAGAGAAACTGTCTAGATCCATGTCATTCTGGATTCAGACCTGGTTATAGAACACAAACAGTCCTTGTATCCCTACTAGATGATCTTCACAGAAATCGAGACAGGGGATTTGTATCAGTTAGTACTGCTAGATTACTCAGCAGCTTTTGACACTGTAGATCACGACAGGGGCGTAGCCAGAGTTCGGCGGGAGGGGGGTTCCAGAGCCTGAGGTGAGGGGGCACATTTTAGCTCGCCCCCATGCCATTGCCGACCCCTGCCGACACCGACCCTCCGCCCCCGCCACCACCAACTTTGATAACCCCTGCCGATGACCCTCTCGATCCCTCCTCCCACCGACGACCCTCTCGACCCCCCCTGTCATCACCGTGGGCTATCTTTGCTGGCGGGGGACCTCAATCCCCACCAGCCGAGGTCCTCTTCTTCCCGCGAAGGCCTTGTTCTGTTTCTGACGTCAGACTCACAGAAACAAAACGAAGCCTTGCAAGATGGCTTTGTTCTGTTTCTGTGAGTCTGACGTCCTGTACGTACAACGTGCAGGACGTCAGAAACAGAATGAAGCCTTCGCAGAAAGAAGAAGACCTCGGCTGGTGGGGATTGCGGTCCCCTGCCAGCAAAGGTAGCCCATGGCGACAACGGCGGCGGCAGGGCAGCGGCGGCGGGAGGAGAGTTGAGAGGGTTGTCAGCAGGGGGGTCCAGGGCCAAATCTATGGGGGCCCAGGCCCCCATGGCCCCACGTAGCTATGCCACTGGATCACGATATTATGCTAGCATGACTGGCAGAAACAGGTATCAGTGGAACAGTACTTGCCTGGTTCAGATCCTATCAGACAGGCAATAGTCCATAGTGTACAGCAGCACCTCATCACCACCATGGGCACTGACCTGTGGGTTACCACAAGGATTGATACTGTCACCCATTCTATTCAATATCTACCTTAAGCCACTAGCCAAGCTGATTCAGTCAATGGACACTCAGTTCTACATCTATGCAGGTGGCGTGCAGCTACTCATACCCACTGAACTTGACTACCCACAGCCTCGAATAAACTGACTACTTGTCTAACATCAATTCAAGAATGGGCAAAAAAACAACAAACTTTGTCTGAGCACAAGTAAAACTGAGCTTCTGTGGGTCCCTAACAAAAGTGGGGACATACCTGACATCAAAATCTCTTTTAGGAAACATGAACTCACCCTCAAATCACAAGTCAGGAACCTTGGAATACAGTTTGATTCAACACTTACTCTGATCCCTCAAATCCAAGCAACGTTCAAGAGCAGCTTCTATTACTTGCGACAACTATGCTGCCTGTCTCCTTACATTGAGAAGGCAAGCCCTGGTCTCAGTTGAGCATGCCATAACATCAAGGCTGGATTATTGTAATGAACTGTACACTGGTCTGACTACAAAGGATTTGAACCAGCTCCAATTGATTCAGAATACTACAGCAAGACTATCAGAAGGTTGTAAGCAATGTGACCACATCACAACATTTTTGCATAAACTTCACTGGCTACCAATACAATACAGAGACAAATTTTAAACGCTTTGTTTGACCTTCAAGGTTCTTAAAGGAAATGGCCCAGAGTACTTGAAGAACAGGATCTCCCTATATACACCTTCAAGGTCACTAAGGTCCTCCCGAGGAATTTCCCTAACCACACTCTCTCCAAAAGACATCACATGATGTGATACCCGCAAGCAAGCCTTCTCCGGAGTAGCCCCCACGCGCTGGAATGCACTCCTTGAAAAGCTTCGCTTAACACAAGACTATCTCTACTTCAGGATGCAGGTGAAAGCTTGGCTCTTCAACCAGGCCTTTAACGGAAGACGTAAATGATACCGGCTGCACATATTATAGCAGGAAATGTTTATCCACTCCTACCCTAGCCAAGATAATGTTCAAACACCTTTCTGACCTCATTTGCAACTCTCTAACTAGTCCCTTATTTTCTTACTTCTGTTACTCTTATCTATCTATATGTTCCATCTTTGCTTACACCCTATGCTGTCTATTAAAATGTTTTATTGTATATTGCGTTAGTATTGTAAGTAGTATACTATGCCATACTTTGTATTGTTTGAATATTTTTACTGCTGTAATTATCTATTGCTTATGTTTGACTTATTCTTGCTGTACACCGCCTTGAGTGAATTCCTTCAAAAAGCGGTAAATAAATCCTAATAAATAAATAAAAGTATGTACCAGCCTCAGAGGTGACCCTCAGTTCTGACCAATGAGAGGCCATTTACACATACAATACACATGTGTATGTTATATAAAATACATGTATAAATTGTAACTCCGCCCAAACACGGCCCCCTAAACGTGCCTATCCTACAATGCAGACTGTTAAGTACAATCTAATTTATAAGCACCCATCTACAAACACACAACTAAGCATTTTACACATTTATGAAGGAAATAACTTCACAAAGGTCAAATGAATTAACACAAAATCCTTCAAAACAACACTTAGAACCTGTGTAGCAAATGTGTCATATAGTAGCACTAAATCCCATGAACTGAAACCATAACAATTCTACCTATGAAAATAGGTACCCTATGAAATGCAGAACACAATATATTCCTCCTTTTGGAGAAACAGAACAAGCCAGACTTAGGTCAATCCCTGAAAACTGTACATAGGCCAGAAGAATACCACACTTCAATCATAAAACAAATACCTGCCTTTATATAACACAGAATAAAGACCCATAAACTAGAAACACAAACAAATGAAAACCCTGAGAAGCCAGACACAATGTGAGCAATGTGACACTATAGAAATTAAATCTATTTCCACCTATACTAGGCAAAAATGCACATTCCCAAATTTGACATATTGTAATCTCTAAAAACTGAAAATAAATGTGGTCTCTTCTATTGAGTGTTTTATTTTTTAATTGAGGAATGCCTAATCTTTTTTCAACTTTCCTTTTTTTTTGTCTTCTTTTAAGTCCTTTTGCTGGGTTTTCTTCTCCCTCCTACCTTCTTCCTTCCTTCTTTACATCTGTCCATACCCCTTTCATCTATTTTCTTCCTCTCTATCATAGTTAGATTTTGCTTATCTTCCTCTCCTCTGTAACCCAACCTCAGTCTCCTCCTCTCCATATTTCACCTACAATATTTATCGGTTTTCCATCTCCCACTCTGTAGAATTCACTCATTTGCCCTATCTCTCATTCCTTCCCTGCCTCTAATCCCTCATTTCAATCCTCTATACTCATCCCTACCCCCCTGCCTCCTGGCTCTTCACTAGTCCCAGCAACTTTCCCCTCCTGGACTCCTGCCCATTCTTCAATCTCCTCCACCCCCCCCCCCCCCCCCCCCAGCTTATCACTCCCTTTTTAATTCTTCCCTAGTTACTCCATTTCCAACTTTTCAAACTCTTTTCAGAGAGCTGCTATTTCCCTTTCACCCCTTTCCAAGCCCCTCCAGAATTTATTCACATCTCTCCACGCCACCCCACCTATCTACATGCTGTTGACACCCCCTGTCCTACCACCATATAGCTACAGATTCCCCCATTAGCTTAATAGAATTGTCTAGTGTTCTACTGTCTGTCAGTATAGGGGTTTTTTTGTAATGAATTTGACCCTTATATTAATTCCACTTTGTTTACTTTGCAGCTTTTAATGTCACTGATTGTTATATTCTTTGAAGATAATCTCTGTGCTAGTCCTATCACTTTATTAGTTTATCGTGTGTGGTCTTTCTACAATTCAAAAATTGTTGCTGGTAATACATTTATAAAATATGCAAACCCTTTACTCATACTGCTATAAACAATTGCATTTAAAATCCACTATCAAACTAAGGAGATGAAACGAGGGAATCTGATGCACTAAAGATAATCTCATAAATCGATCTCTTAAGATCTAACCACAGTCTAGACCAGCACAAAAATGTTCCCAAATCTGTGAAGATCAAACTGCTTCCAAATTCAGGGCCCTGTTTACTAAGGTGTGCTAGCATTATTAGCACATGCCAAATGCTAGAGACACCCATATATTCCTATGGGTGTCTCTAATGTTTAGCGCATGATAAAAATGCTCACGCGCCTATAGCGTGGCTTAGTAAACAGGGCCCTCAATATCTAGAAGTAGCTTGAAAGAAGTCAAAATATTATCCTTTGTAAAGAGATGTCCAAAAGCAAACCTCCTTGATCTGGGCTATATGAAAAACCCATGAGGGATACCAACCCCTCCTCTTTAAAGCTTCAAAGATTACAAGATTCACCAAATCTTCTGTTATCAGCAAAAATAAATTCTTCTGTTAAAATCTATCCTCAATATAAATTCATGTTTCGCCACCTGGCTTCCTCAGGAGGAACAGAGTTCACCCGGGACAAAGTAGAGACCCCAGCCTTGGAGAGAGTGGATTTTAAATGCAATTGTTTTTAGCAGTATGAATAAAGGTTTTGCATATTTTATAACTGTATTACCAGTAACAACAATTTTTGAGTTATAGTTTATGGTTCTGGTATTAATATTTGGATTTACCCCTGTATTTGTAGTTCTAGTGGTAGACTTTCTACAATGCCCACTATTTGATTGGATCTCCAAATTATACATTTTGCTTTGTGAGTGAACTGGGAAATAAATAGCAAAGAAAGCTGTGGTCATTACAAGTTTAAATTTCTTCTGTCTCTGAGAGGTTAAACTGCCACAACAGAATCCATTGACATATTTACAATTCCCATGGCAGCTGCATAGAAACTCAACAATGCAATACAGTTTGTGCTGCTTGAATATTATTTGCTCAACTGAAGTAAAGTTTCCATCACAGAGATCTGTGCTCTGTATTTTGGGAGCATTTGGAGCAAATGTCACTAGCTTGAAAGACTAGGTTTTGATGTTTGTTTTGGGTTTAAGTTTCATCAGTAGCATGTATTATTACTTAACCATGTGAGATACTGAGATATAGCATGCATTACAGATGACACAAGAAAAACTCCTCGAAATTCTGTTTGTTCCCTTATCATTTCAAAACAAATGTATATCTCAAGTACACACTACTCATAATATCTTCTTGCAATAATTTAGATTGCACTGTATTCAGATATTTTATATAAGCTTCCTGACACTTTACTTATGAAGCTGTATACATACATTTAGGACAATTATTTTTTTTTAATGGATTTGTCATGTGATTATTCTCTAAAGTTTGTACATTTAAGTAATTACATTTCATT
Source organism: Microcaecilia unicolor (assembly GCF_901765095.1). Classification (NCBI taxonomy): domain Eukaryota; kingdom Metazoa; phylum Chordata; class Amphibia; order Gymnophiona; family Siphonopidae; genus Microcaecilia; species Microcaecilia unicolor. The sequence goes on along the minus strand of NC_044033.1, from coordinate 268,627,513 downwards.
ACACACAATCAAAATTTCTCAAGGCAAGATACAATAAAATAAATCAGCATAAAGAATCATAAAATTCAATACAAAAATTGTAAAATTTAAAATACAATCTCACACATGTCCCTCATTTTATTCATTCTGTTTGTAAAACAATGACAGCTTTCTACCCAATACAATTCCCAACACTCCGAACACTCTCCCCACCTCCCGATCCAATCCCCAATCATTGCCCCCTCTCACTGATCACAACTCCTCCACAGCTCAACACCAGCCCTCCCCACATCTGTGATCCCCCTCCTCCATCACTTACCCAAAGTTATCTCTGGTAGTCTAATGTATGAGACAGGAGCAATCTTCTTTCGCTCCCATCCATTGTTGCCAAGTTCAAAATGGTGGCTCTGACCCACAGTAGTACTCTTTCGGTTCTACTACTGGGGGTCAATCTGCCAAATGGTAATTTATCCCTATATGGCAGATTGACCCCTAGCTGTGGTACTGCAAGAATACCATGAGGGGTCAGAGCCACAAATTTAATCCTGGGCAGAAATAAGGGTGAGCAGAGGAAAATTGTTTTTGTCTGATATATTGGACAAACATGGACAGCTTTGAATAAGAGCTGGTGGGGGTGGGGGGGAGGATGGTGAACAATTCTCAAATACTATATATATATATATATATATATATCTTAGTGTTTAATATAATATATTGTCCACTTAAGGATTTTTACAGCAATGTTCTGGGAGGGATGGCGATGGGGTAATGATAACTGAGTTGAATTATCAAAATCCTAGGGGGAAGCAGCAGGCTTAAAGGCCTGAAAATTAACTGAAGGGGGGGGTGGAAGGCTTAAGGATCATCTAGGGCAGGCCTGTCCAAGTTCAGTCCTTATGGGCCACAAAAAGGCCACATTTTGTGGCTATCCCTACTGAATATGCTTAACCCAGATTTGCACTCAATGGAGGAGGTGGTATGCGTGCAAACCTCTCTCATACATATTCATTAAGGATAACCTGAAAATCTGGCCTGCTTGTGACCCTCAAGGATGGAACTTGGACAGGCCTTATCTAGGGCATCTAATACACTTGCAGCTGCCCTGCTAGGAAGCAGAATTGACACTAAAGTTATTGAAGTATGACTGATGGCAATAAACTTGAAGATAATTTAGACATCTGATACATCATGGTATAGTAGCCTAAGCTTAAAAAAATGCATGTTTCCCATCACTACCTTAAAATCTGTACAAGATATGCCATTAAATTAAGTCTACAAAAAAAAACCCACTTCAATACAAACTCACTGGCAAGAAAAAAGAAAAAGAGAAAACCAAACAGAGGAGAACAGACACAGTGATGTAATAAATGCCTGGACACTCTCCCAATTATAAACACAAAACTCATAACTTCCATGCTAGGATTTCAGCAAGACATGAAACTTAAACACTGTCACAACCTTATACACAACAGTCCCCTCAGAGTGTCAATGAAACATCCTACAGAAAATCCAGTTGTATCAACATTTTACTTTCTTCCTTGAAAGAAACATGGCTGTCTTTACTCCAATAAACAAAAAGGACTTCAATTGTAAATAATCAAACAGAGGAACAGTCCTTAAAGGAGAATAATCTTTGATGATAAATTACAACTCTAGAAGCTGGCATGTTTTAAACTAGAGGTAGGCAACGCCAATCCTCAAGCGCAAAAGCTGGTCAAGGTTTCAAGATTACCACACCGAATATGTATTTGTATGCATTGCTATTATTGTGTGTTTAAGGGGGTCCTGTTGTATTTCCAGATACTTGGTGGGGGGGGGGGGGGGGGGGAGACAGGCTACATAACAAGGATTTACTGGTTTGGGACAGGAGCCAGGACCAGCAGAAATCAGGAGGCCATAGACAGTTTTACCACACACTCTGCACAATCATTTTAGTCACAGGGGAAGCTGTCCTCAGGTCTGGTGTTCTAAATCCACAAATTGACTTTGTCACTATAGGCAAATACCATAGCAGAGACAGTATTAAAGTCTCTTTTTCTCCTGTTAAACTTTTCTCCTTGTTAGTATATGCCTTTGTTCTCTCCATAGACATTCCGACTAAGGGTATAGCAAGTAGTATAAGCAGTGTTCAAGAAGATTATCATGTACAGTCTTTGTTACTGGTGATGGGAGGCTCAAAGATATTAAGGGTTCAAAGCTGAAATTCAAGTGACTTGGTCCTGGTCATATGTGTATTGGTCCTCAGGAGACAGCTGTGACTGGTTCTTATTTCTTCGGTCTTTGGAGCTCTTCAAGGCTCCTTTCAGATGATAGGTAGTCCAGGGCAATCTGTTGGAAATACACAGCTATGCCCAGCTTTTCTTTTTCTCCTTTACTCCAGGAGTGGGTACAACGGGTTCCATGCGCCCACTGTCCCAGTGACAACACAGAGCTACTAAAGGTTCTGAAGTGTCTCCTTATAGATTGTCCTGGCTAGGGCAGCCAGCTAGCCAAGAATCTCTATCTCCTATGTTTGTTTAGGTGTAGATGGCTTGGGGCTAGATGGGCTCTCCTCTCACATGCAGGTCAATAGCCAGGAGGCCAGGAGCCAAAGACAAGAATCTGAATTGTGCTCAGGGTTTTATACCCCTGGCAAGTTCCTTCTAAAACATATTCCCTCCCCTGATGGTAATGATGGGCAGGGTAAATCTCTTCCTTTCTGGAAAATTCAAGGTAGAAATATTGTCAACTTTCAGTATTCTTGTAGATACTACTGTGCCATCCCAACACACCAGGACCCTAGGGTCTCCATATAAACAAATGCATCTCAGGCTTATGTACGAAAATCACTTGCTCCTTCTAACTAATAGGGCACATCTCTTAACTGAGGACACTGGTGCATCTCATTGTTAGGGATAGTATAGGAAGATCTAAGATTGTGTCTTTAGTGCTCCACACCAAAGGGGATCAGGTGATATATTTCTTTTCTGAAAGGGGAAACACAAGGAGATTTGAGACATAAGGATTGAATCAGTGAAAATAACAAGCCTGCTGTGGAAAGGAGTGGATGGTGGATGCAAAAGAGCAGAACAGCGAAGATGACTCCGGAATAAGTGGACAATACTTCAGATGGTGAAACAGTTTATTGTACGACAAACGAGACTCGACACAGCTGTGTTTCAGCTGACAAGGCCTGCATCAGGAGTTTATTACAAAAATATACGAAAGAGCAGCATTTTCCTGCTCCCACCCAGAAAGGACTAGAGGAAGATCCTTGTTACCTGGTTGTAAAGTGCCCAAAGCAGCAGTAGAAGCATTGGGGTACATGGAGGACAAAGAGGAAACCTACTGTAACTACTCATCAAGAAGCTGTAACTTCCTTGGAGGTGAATCTGGAGGACTTGAAGTGAACAGCCATGGAGGTTTGAGAAGACTGACCCTGGATGAGGAAGATCTCCCAAAAGAGAGAACAGAAGGGGAAGGGGTACCACTACTGAAGAGTCCGGTGGGTCCAGATACACTACCTGGAATAAATGCCAGAGAGTGTATATGGGCAGAGAGGTGAAAGAATATTCTATACTGTATTTAAGACAAAATAGACATTAATGAGAGTAATACTAAACAGTTTTGGCACTGGAGAAAAAGGGACTATTTAATGAATTGGTTAACTGTGGATAAAGAAAACCTACAATAATATTCAAGATTTTGAAGAGTTTTCCAGCTAAAATATATCTATGTCTAAAACTTTGGGAAAGGTGGTCTCTTTCCCCCTTCCCCAATCAGACAGCCCACGTCAGGTATTTTTCCCCCTATGGTAAGGAGGGTTTGGAACCTGTACTTGTAAGCCCCTTGTACACAATGGGACCTCCCATCAAGGGGGTACACATTTGAGGATACCCCCCAAGAACTGGCTTGTGGCACTTGAGGACCAGGGTTGCCTATTTCTGTCAGACAAATTGTAGTCATATTTACAGTATGTACACATTTTTGAGACATTTGAGGATGTTTCATTAGATATGGTAGTTTGTCAAATCAAAAGAAAAGAAAAAAGGGAACTAAGATTCTTGTCAACCCCCCCTCCCCCAATATAAGCCCTTCAAAAAGGTTCCCCAACTGTATCCAAAAACAAGATATACATCCATATGAATCAAAGAAAGCTGTGATAACCCCAATCCCATATTAAAACAGGATTTCCTCAAAAAATGGAAGTGGGAGGGCTGAGACCACCGATTTTAAGAACCACAATTCCTGAAATGTAATATCATTTCCTAGATTCCACATTGAAAACTATGTATTTATGCTTTGTTTCTGTTTTTACAGATTTCATGTGTCAAGCAAAACACTCTGAACTACCCTCGTAAGAGAAGACGCTATTTCCTTCAAGAAAAAGCCATCAACTTCCCACAATTGCTCTCTTTTTAAAAGCTTTGGTAACTGTTTTCTTTTTTTAACCTCCTCCATACCAAGCTTAGCTGAGAGAACTGAAGTGCTACATAAACTCATGAGGAAGGGGAGGATTTATATAGAGCAGGCTAAGTCAAAATACTGTCCTTACCAGTGTATTTTAATGTTAATATCTTTTTTAGACCAGCTGTTAAATCAAGCCCCTCTCTGGTCTGTAAGCATTAGGCTCTCTGTTACTCTTCCAACTGAGTAGAAATATTAGCTCTATTGTACCTGATAAATTGAAGAAATTTAGTACCAAGCACAGGAAATAGTGGTAGAGGGGAGAACTGGAGTGAGGTGTTTGTGATTTTTTACAATGGGCCTCTTTCTGGATGTAGCCAGCCCTGCAATTTATTTGGGGTGGGGTGGGGTGGGGTGGGCAATGTATTCTTCTCTCCCCATTCCCTGTATGGGTGTGCTAGGCATACATTTGCTGGCAGGGTTGCTGAGCCCCACTGCTTGTTTCTGGCTCTGAGCAGCATGCCAGGACCTTCTCATTCAAGAAGGTCCCGGGATGCTGCTCAAAGCCAGAAACAATAAGCAGGGAGCGGCGGCAGTCTATTTTAGAGAGTTGCACGGGGACAGAAATCTTACCCGTCTCCACCCGTCCCTGCTGGAATCTTACCCATCCCCACACATCTCTGCAAGAATTTAACCCATCCCCACTCGTCACTGCAAGAATTTAACCTGTCCCCACTCAGTCCCACAAGAATTTAATGGTACATTTAAAAAAATTCCAGTCAGCTCTCAGTCTCTCTCTGGGTTTGAGCCTTAGCACTGCAGGCAAGGAAGGAATGGAACTTAGAACACTCTGGTGCGCACATGAAAGACTTGTCTCTGATTCACTGGCACTGTGTGCTGAGAAGTCGACACATGCACACACTAGTAGGTCAGGCAACATCTTGGTGCATATGTTGGGCACGAAATTCCCATATTCTATAACATTGTGCCTGTGTCAGAGCTGAGGTCTGCACATCAGTCCGGGAGCAGAAAGGATTAGCAGTAACATAGTAAGTGACGGCAGATAAGAACCTGAAGGGTCCATCCAGTCTACCCAATAATCACATTCATTATCAATTCATAATTAAATCAACAATGAATGTGATATTATATACTTGATTATGGTCTTTCTATGGCATTTCTGGGATATAGACCATAGAAGTCCACCCAGTCCTATCCTTATGTTCCAACTGCTGGAGTTGCCTTCGAAGCCCACTCCAGCCTATTTGTCTTCTCATTTGCGGGACACAGATCATAAAAGTCTGTCCAGCATTGTCCTTATGTTCCAGCCACTAAAGTTGCTGTCTAAGCCCTTTCCAGCCCATCCTAAACAGATTGCCATATATGAGACACAGACCGTACAAGTCTGCCCGGCATTGGCCCTAGTTCATCCCATGCCTTTTTGAATTCCATCACCATTTGGGTCTCTACCACCTCCTTAATGGAGACTTTCTGCATCTGTGCTGTTAAAGCGAGGCGGAGGAGACAGAACTCAAAGAACTTGGTACTCGGTAGGTGAGAGGCTGGCGCAAGTGCAGTATACACTTCCACAGGAACCCTGCAGGAATTGTTCCTGTCCCCACAGGAACCCTGCAGGAATTGTTCCTGTCCCCACAGGAACCCTGCAGGAACTGCTTCCGTCCCATGGGAACCCCGTTCCCGTGCAAGTCTCTAGTCTATTTGTCTGTCAGGGCTCAGCATCCCTGCCAGCAAAGTAAAATGGAGTTCAGGAGGGGGCCTGAGCCCAAACTTTGGGAGCCAGTTGTTAAAGTAGCCACAGGGGGCCTAATTTAACAACCAGTTCTCAAAATTCTTAAAAACTTAACAAACAACTCTTGCAAGCCAGTGCAAGGCAGCTCCAGCACACCACTGGAGCACTAGAAATATCGTTTTAGCATAAAATGGGAACTGGAATAAATAAAACTGATTCTATAGGGTTTCTATCGCCAGCATTTTTAAAGCAGTACCTGAGGACAGCAATTAGCAACAGAAATTTTAAAAAAATGTTTAAATGCTTTTATGTGGTTTAGCAGTGCTGTTTTTATAGCGCTCTCTCAATTTACAGAAGAATATGTCCTCCAAAGCAGTGGTTCTGAGCCCAGTCCTCGTGACACCTCTCTCTCTCTCCCCCCGAAAGTCTGGTTATCCTGAAATCAGACTCACTGGGCAAGTCTCAAGAACTGAGCTCTGAAACACTGCTCTACAGGGTCATTATTATTCTTCTTTGGGGCAACACGTGATGCCCCATGTTATCCAAACCATTCCCTGCATATGTACAACGTGGGGTTACAGAGAAGTCAGCAGCACAAACCACAACCTCCGGCGATGAAAAATAACTTCCCTAAAACTGTCCATACTTCCTGTGGATTTAACGTCAAAGTAGATTTACAGATAAGACAAGGGCACTTACTATATTTTGTCTGTGTGCTTCATCTTTACAATGGAACAACTGAAATTGTGTCAGAGTTTCTGCACATGTACCCCTGTCAGTTAATGCCTGAGCTATAGGTACACATTTTAAAAGATTTATAAAAGTTCGGCCCATAAAAAAAACATTAGAACCGAAAAGTTTTGACAAAAGAAACAAAAAATTGTATTACCTTAACAAGATACATACAAGACACTGGTTATATTCCTAGACTACAAAACCATGAGAACTACCTCTGAGCAAGTGGTCATATGATACACCCTAACTAGAGAAACATGCTTCCTTCCTACCAGCACCAAGTCCAAGAAGCAGCTGAGGCCTCTCCTTTGGCTTTACTCATTGCCAGAAAAGCGAAAGTAGTCAAGGAGAGGTCTGCACAGAGTACAATACAGGAAACTGTACAAAAACACCAAGGACTCAATTAATACTGCACTGTTTGTCCATGTAGGGAGATGTGAATTGCCGGAAACTGTGTAGACACCAGGTTGGAAAAGCTGTGTTTTCTGGCTGCTTAATGTGTGCAGTGTGGCCAAATGTTTGCACATATGGTTAAATTTTTTAGATAGATATGTAATCGGCTATTTATCTATCTAGAGAAAGAAAGGGCGAGCGAGAATGAGAGTGAGAGAAAAATAGCACTTTGGTAGGTTTATCAAAGCCCCAGCTTCAAAATAAAGATATTGTTTTTAACCAGGTTACATTATAAAAGACAAGCTATCTAAAATCATATCATACGGCTAGTGGTCGGCAGGTCAGCTGTTTCTCGGAATGCTAGTTCAGTCTCATGTGTAAACTGTCTTTCTTCCACTGTGTGCAGATGAATAAATGTGAACAATTTTCCAAAACCGGACTTGAAAAAAGGCATTCTAGAGACAATGTTAAGCTGTGAAATGCATTCCACTTGTATTAACTTACTGCACATGCGACATAAGGAAACTGCAACTTCCTGCAGCTTTTGCAACTCCATTTCAAATGTGTATATTGTTTCAAGTTTATATTAAGGAAGATATTCTGTTGTTGCTGAGAAATATTTTCAACACTGGTAAACACTACATTTAAACGTATATCTTTATTCCACATATTCACAATAAACATATTTGAAATGGATTTGCAAAAGCTGCTGGAAGTTGCAGTTTCCTTATGTCGCAGGTGGCATTTCATTTGACTGTTTCTTCTATTGCTAGTCCCTTCCAGCACTCACCCTGTACACAAACTCTAATTGTATGTTTGAGAGACAGGGAATAGGTCAACCATGAGAGTTCTCTCATACAAAGAAGTCATTATGCACAGACATATGTACTGCTCTGTTATAGGAATATGTGGCCCTGTCATTAAGTCAGAATATAAACAATGTAATCCTGTTACATAAATGCTTTCACCATAGACATTAGAGCACGTGTGTGTAACTTTTATATACATAGTACAGGTCTACTGCCAGTGGCAAAGCCAGATGGGCCTGAAAGCAAACTGGGTGGGTCCAAACTTTCTTCACTGCCACCTCCTCCCTGGCACTCCCCACCCAGCTTAAAGAAATGCCTGAGCTGGCAGGGATCCACATGCCCTGACAGCCAAAGACCTCCTTCTCACAGAATGGACTCTTACAACTCGGGCTGCCAGAAGTAGCATCCCTGCACTGCCACTTCCGTAGCGGCCTCCGCACACGTTCAGTTTTGCGTACGTGCGGAGACTGAGCACGTGTGGGGGGAAGCATCAGCGGCAGCATGAGAACACTACTGCTGCCAGCACAAGTTTTATGAATCCGTTCAGTTAGGTCGGCGTCTTGCGGATCCCCACCAGCCACACTAAGAAAGTTCAAATTTTAGGTGGGCCCTAGCCCACCCAGGCCCACACTTACTGCCCCTTGATTCACCACTGGATTCAGCAACTTGTGGAATCTCAGTACCACAGGTTACTGAATCTCATTTTAAAAGAATAATGCTGCTTGTGAGCCAGCTTTTATCTTGTTGGGCAGACTGGATGGACCATACAGGTCTTTTTCTGCTGTCACCTACTATGTTACTAAGTATGTTACTGTCTACTGCTGCAGCAGCTGTCATATCATTATACCAACCTCTATTATTCTAAGGTGAAAGCTTGAACACAAAGATGTCATACTAATATTTATTCATGGTGTCCGGAAAAAAAAACAGGACCCTTTACATAGTTTCAAAATACTTTGCAATAGTTTAAACATTTAGTATAACCTTTGAAAACACATTAGTCCAACCTTCATTAGGAAACTCCCTTAGCAAATGCTTTGTGTTATATGCCTTATTTTATTGCAAAAATGTAATCCCAACTTTATCTTCTTGCTAAATGCCATGTTGCTAAAAATGGATCTTAATGATAATCATTTTGAAAACAAGGATCATCCCAGTTTTGTTCTGTTTTATACAGTATCTCGCAGTAACACCTATCAGTAATAGTACTAATTTTTTTTACTAATAGTACATCTGGGTTTTTTGGTTAATTTAGAAAAATGTTGGGGAGTCCCCTTTTTTCTGGATATCAAGTATATAATTGTTATGGGCTGTATGGATACTTGCAAGTAACCTTCTTGAAATATAGTAAGGGGAGGAGGAGGAGGAGGAGAGGGAGAGGGGAGGAGGAGGAGGAGAGGGAGGGGGAGGAGGAGGTGCGGGTCCTGGAACTCGAAGGGGAGGGGTGCCTGGAACTCGGATGAGAGGGAGGGAGGCAGGTAGGGGGGCGTGGAACTCGAAGGGAGGGAGGCAGGTAGGAGGCATGGAACTTGGAGGATGGAGGGAGGGAGGGAGGGAGGGGACCCTGGAACCTTGCTAGCGCCCGTTTCCTTTCTGTTGGAAACGGGCCTCTTTTACTAATTTCTTTCATAAAATCAACATATCCGGGTCAACTGCTCTCAATCATCACACTATAATTGGAGGAGACTTTAACTTCACCATTGAACCTTATTTAGATCGTTCTTCAAATTACAGGCCTGCCAAACTCATAGCTCGTAACTCACTAAATGTCCTTATGCAGTCCAATGGGTGGTCTGATTTGTGGAGGTTCCTTTATCCTACAGCCAGAGATTACTCTTTTTTTTTCTGCTCCTCATCAAACTTATTCAAGAATTGACTATTTTTTGGGCACTAATGACCTCATTCTTATGTTGTCTGCTGCACAGATACATGAAATATCAGTTTCTGATCACGCAGCAATTTCCTATGATTTTATTTGGTCCTCTAATACAACAAAATCTTCTACTTGGAGACTTAATACCTCTCTGCTTTCAGACTCAACATTCTTGCAGCATATCTCCCAGAAATCTACTGAATTTTTTGCTAACAACAAAGACTCCTGTGTCATCATACATAACAGTATGGGAAGCATTCAAGTCTTGGTTGAGAGGTAAAATAATTAGTTATGTATCTCATCTTCGCAAAGCTAATAATGCTAAACTTGTTAAACTTGAGAAAGAAATAGGCCTGCTTGATATGACTTTATACACATCATCATCTAAATCTACATTTCAGAATCTCAGATCTCTCAGAATGCAATATAATTCACTTTTATCAAGCATCTCCAATGTTATCACTTTTAAGCAAAGTGCTACATATTACACGGAATCTAACAAAGCTGGTAAACTACTCGCGTCTTACCTCAAAGGTAAAAGAATAAAGCAAGGTATAACTGTTATAAAATCACCATCAGGAGCTTCTTTGACTTCTTCACCTCAAATACTTGAAGCTTTTGAAGCATTTTATACATCACTGTACTCTTCGGAATGCATCGCTCATGATACTGAAATATCTAACTTTCCTCGCCTCTCTGAACACCAACTATGTCAGCTTAATCAAACCATTTCCCAGGATGAGATCGTCTCTGCAATCAAAAAGCTATCTTCTGCAAAAGCACCAGGTCTGGATGGTCTTCCAGTGGAATTTTATTCTCTACTTCAATTTCAACTCACTTGCTGACCTATTATCAAACTTTATTGGGCTCCTCATCTCCAGATCATTTTTTGGATGCAAATATTGTAGTACTGCCAAAACCTAATAGAGACAGTACTCTTGTACAAAATTAGAGACCATTCTCATTACTAAATACTGATTATAAAATCTATACAAAGTTACTATGTTGTAGAATAGAAAACATTATTCAATCACTTATACACAGAGATCAAGCTGGTTTTGTAAAGCACAGATATGGTGCTGATAACACTAGATTATTTTGTCATCTCATCCACTTCGCTCGGTCTAAAGATTGTTCTATATTATCTGTCTCCTTAGATGCTGAAAAAGCCTTTGACAGGGTGGCGTGGAAGTATTTGTTTAATGTACTTAGACATTTTGGTTTTCCTGCCTATTTCATACATATGCTGCATTCACTACCATCTGCTCGAATTGCAGCTAATGGTGAACTCTCCGCTCCATTCTTATTGCATAGAGGAACCAGACAAGGTTGCCCTATATCTCCTATACTGTTTAATCTGGCTTTAGAACCTCTTTTTGCTGCTATTCGAAGCTCAAATGATATGGAGTCCATATGGGTCAGGATGAAGTTAAGCTTTCAGCATTTGCTGATATAATGTTATACCTCACTAAACCGCAGGCATCTATGAAGGCACTTATTCAGCTAATCTCCCAATTTTCAAGGCTGCCAGGATATAAAATGAACTGGGATAAAACTGAGCTAATGCCTCTAAATGATGCCTCTACTCCTTTTAGCATTTCTGGTTACCCCTTTAAGTGGGTAGTCTCCTCTATCAAATATCTAGGCATTCTTTTTGATAGAGACCTCCCTACCACTATTAAACTCAACTCTGATAAGATTATAGCTAAAGATGAAAGTTCTCTCTCATCTTCGTCTCCGCTCAATTTATCATGGTGGGGTAGGCTTGACACTATTAAGATGATGATAGTACCTAAAATTATAGATATTTTAAGCATGATTCCTCTCATTTTTCCTAGCTCTTTTTATAAAAAGCTAGAAAAACTGCTCTCTAATTTCTTATGGGATCTTAGGACACCCAGAATCTCCTTAGGTCAGCTAAAGCTTCCTAAATTGCAGGGTGGGGTAAGGTTTCCTGATCTCTTAACATATCATAAAGCCTTCATTATGCGTCAGGGCTTTGAGTGGATCTCTCCTTCCACTACTACCTCTTTACCTAGGTGGTTAATTTTTGAACAATTTATTATAGATCCGCCGGTACACTCTCGTTTAATTGGCATGCACCTTCCCAAAAGCATTGCCTTGAATCCCATTATTAACACTACTCATAAATTAATATCCTCTTTTGATAAGCAGATGATTGTATCCTGGGACAGCACCACATGTATACCTATATGTAATAATCCCAAATTTGTAATTAATAAAAAGTAAATCTCTTGTTCACAATGGCAACGCATAGGTATATGGGATCTCAATGATTTAATTGATGTAAATAATCACACTTGGAAATCATTCTCAGTTATGAAAGCTGAATTCTCTTTGTTAGATACTCACTTTTATCAATGGTTACAGCTTAATACAATGTTGAGGAAGAGTAAATTACAAATACAAAAGTTGTCCCATACTCCTGAGATTATTAATATTTCCAAGCAATTTCAATTCTCTGGACATGTTGTATCCCATATATACAAATTCATCTTAAACAACTTTCCTACTAAATGTGTGGGCTTACGCAAATGCTGGGAAGAGGATATTCAGCAATCTATCACTGACAAATCTTGGGAGCAGGTATGGAGTTCTTTATTTAAAGGCTCCAGATCCTCCTCAATAACACAATTCCTCTATTTCTTCACTCATAGATCCTTATGGACACCTCTCAAGTCACATATGATTAACTCTTCTATTTCCAACTTATGTTGGTCTTGTCAATCCCAACAAGGTACTCTTAAGCATATTACATTCAATTGTATATGTATTCAAAAGTTTTGGAAGGATGTATGGTCCAATCTAATAGATATTTTCCATCTTTCTGGTCCAATAGTATATAAATATGTGATACTTCAAGATCAATGTTTTAGACCCATTTTAAAGGCTAATGAATGTTTGCTTGTTAATACCATGTTGAATCTAGCTTTGAAAGTAGTCTTTACACACTGGAAAGCTTTACAACAAGCTACTTATCAAGAATGGTGGAATTTATTGTTTCAAACCTATAAATATGAAACATATTTTGCTAAAAAAAAAACACATCTCGATATGCTTTGTATAAAGAAAAATGGGCTCCGTTGATATCCTATTTTGAAGATGTGTATATTGTACTTTTTATTTTTTCTTCATAGTAACATAGTAGATGATGGCAGAAAAAGACCTGCATGGTCCATCCAGTCTGCCCAACAAGATAAACTCATATGTGTATACCTTACCTTGATTTGTACCTGCCTTTTTCAGGGCACAGACCGTACAAGTCTGCCCAGCAGTATTTCCCGCCTCCCATCACTGGCTCTGGCACAGACCGTATAAGTCTGCCCTCCACTATCCTCGCCTCCCAACCACCAACCCCTCTTCCCCCACCTGCTCTGCCACCCAATTTCAGCTACGTTTCTGAGGATCCATTCCTACTGCATAGGATTCCTTTATGCATATCCCATGAATATTATTACCATCTGTGTCACGTGCATGAACTTATACTGCTTACATACTTTAAGGTGTCTTTTTTTTTCTTTTCTTTTAACTCAATTTAAATATCATATTGTAGTACAATTGTTGTTATTAATGTTCTCTCTTTATTACAAAATCTATAGAAATATTAAGACAAAAAAAATTCCTTCTCCTTGTTTAACTTGGTCTTCATTACAAATTCCAAAATTTCAGCAAGCAGGAAGCATGTCTTTCAGGATATACATCACTGATTTGACTCTACGCTGTTACGCAGTGTACTGTGCAAACAATGTCAGCAAGCTGTTTAAAACAAACACAACCACCTCGCCAATCTCCCAATGACAATTCAGCAGTATCCTTTGGGCTTTCCTCCCCTCACTTCCTTAACTAAATTACACTTTAATACAATAATACAGGTGAAAGCTTAGCACTTCAACCAGGCCTTTAATGGAAGAAATAACTAACTTGTTAGTCTCACTGACACAAACAAGGTGTGACACGGGCTGCCCATACTGCAGCAGGCCATATTTATCCACTCCTACCCTAGCTGAGATAATATTAAACCATCTCTGACCTCATATGCAACTTTCATTAAATTAATCACCTTACTTTCTAACTCTTCTTACTCTCTAACTCATCTATATGTTCCATCTTTGCTTTACCCTACACTGTCAATTAAAATGCTCTATTACGTAATGTGTTGACATTGTAAGTAGTATACTATGCCATACTTTTTATTCTTATTTGAATATTTTTACTGCTGTAATGGCCTATTGCTCATGTTTAATCTAGTCTTACTGTACACCGCCTTGTGTGAATTCCTTCAAAAAGGCGGTAAATAAATCCTACTAAATAAATAATAAATACAATTTTATTCTCTCACTTGCAATTTCTATAACCAGATTAGTCCGGAAGAAAAAGTGGATTCTTTGCAAGTTGTGACAGTGACACCTTTTTTAAGGACCAGGAAAAGGGACACTGCAGTACATTAGCCTTCTAGACCACACAGGTCCAATCATTTTTTTTTTTAGTTACATTTGTACCCCGCGCTTTCCCACTCATGAGTGGCAGGCTCAATGCGGCTTACATGGGGCAATGGAGAGTTAAGTGACTTGCCCAGAGTCACAAGGAGCTGCCTGTGCCTGAAGTGGGAATTGAACTCAGTTCCTCAGTTCCCCAGGACCAGAGTCCACCACCCTAACCACTAGGCCACTCCTCCACTAAAAACATTTATCTTTTTGGGCCTTTAGAAAGGTATCAATCTACAGATGCTTCATTCTTTCACTCAAAAATGTACAATCCATTTCTTTTTTTTTTAATGAATTTAAGGGCACTGTTTATTAAGGTGCGCTAGTATTTTTAGCGGGCACTAATGCTAGAGCAAACCATATATTCCTATGGATATCTCTTAATATACTACCTTACTATGGTTTTTGTACCTACATTCAAAGCGGTTTACATAGTATATACAGGTACTTATTTGTACCTGGGGCAATTCGTGGGTTAAGTGATTTGCCCAGAGTCACAAAGAGCTGCGGTGGGAACTGAACCCAGTTACCCAGGATCAAAATCCGCTGCATTAACCACTAGGCTACTCCTCCAGGGCCTAAGATGCATCCAACAATATTTTTTTGGGGGGGGGGGGATTTTGTTCACACCTTTTCAGAAGTAGCTCAAGGTGAGTTACATTCAGGTACACTGGATATTTCTCTGTCCCAGGAGGGCTCACAATCTAAGTTTGCACCTGAGGCAATGGAAGGTTAAGTGACTTGCCCAAGATCACAAGGAGCAGCAGTGGGATTTGAAACAGCCACCTCTGGATTGCAAGACCAGTGCTCTAACCACTAGGCCACTCCTCCACAATGTGAATTAAGGATAAAGAATCAGTACAAAGTATTCAAATAACAAGCAAAAGGAAACAAAATCCATTTCTTATGATTTCAGCAACATTATCAGAACATAAGACAGGCAACAAACCAATTTTGGACCAAATTGAAACCCCAAATACTGCTTCTCTATTTACAATATTTTAAACACCAATGAAATTTTCAATCCTAAGCCCTGGTTCCCACTTAGTACTTCTCTGTCTTGAGTAGACTGTAGGCTCCAAGAGACATGAACTTTCTCTTATGCGTATCTATTTACATCTTACAGAGCTATATGTAGTAGTAGTACTAGTTTCCAGTAGTAATGTTTTGGATGGGATATGGAGGCTCAGGGGAAAAGATAAGGGAGCAAAGGTAAGATGTGCACCTGGCAGCATTTTTAAGAAAGTGCACAAAAGTGCCCTCTAGGGTGCCCTATTGCTCTCCTGGGATGTCTGGGGACCAGACTACTAAAAATGCTGGCTCCTCCTACATCGCAATGGCATGAATCATTTTGCACTTATTCGGGGGGGGGGGGGGGGGGGGGGGTCCAAAAATGGACCAAAATACAAAACATCCAAAGCACAAAACCTTGCTCAAAACAGTATTTTTGAAAAAAAAAAAGATAAGTCGTTTTTCTTTTTTGAAAATAACCTTCTTTCCTATTTTGATTTTTGGACATTTTGTGCTAAACGTCCAAAGTCGGACTTAGACATCATATCGAAAATGCCCAACCATATGTGACAACCAAATAGTTTGAAGCAACGTAAGACAATTTTGTTGTCCTTCCTAGGGTTATGACTACATTGCCATTACCTCAATATCTATATGTTCCTCAAGGTTCTTTCTGTAGTGATGCATTTCTCAGAGGACAATCATGGAGTCAGTTTTCATGAATTGTACCAGTTGCTTGGAAACCTCGTCTCCTCAGTGTCTCCAGTAAATTGAGTGATGCACATACTGCAGCAGGACATCTTTATCCACTCCTACTCTAGCTGGGATAATATTTAACCATGTCTCTGACCTCAATTGCACCTTTCTTTAAATTAGCCACCTTATTTTCTCCTCTTACTCTCTATATGTTCCATCTTTGCTTATACCCTACACTGTCAATTAAAATGTTCTATTACGTATTGTGTTGACATTGTAAGTAGTATATTGTCATACTTTGTATTGTTATTTGAATATTTTTACTGCTGTAATTGTCTATTACTCATGGTTGATTTATTCTTACTGTACACCGCCTTGAGTGAATTCCTTTAAAAAGGCAGTAAATAAATCCTAATAAATAAAATAAAATAAATAAATAAAATTGTCAAAGGTCACCGAGTGACTGTTTGGATTTTCAATGGCACTCAGTAGCTATTCAACAACTTGGCTTCCTAATAAGTCACCCAAAGGTTTGGAAGAATCTTTTCCCGAGTATATCATTACATGGTAAGGATAGCCAGTTGAAGATGCAAGTACCCAGAACATACAGCCGAACTTCACAGGCTTGTCTGCTCCCTTCCACCTATGGCCCCTCATTCCCTGTGTTTGTACTTTGGAGGTATTTAAATGTGTTTAGCATACATTTATATCTTTACGTTTTTCCCAATATGCTTTATGATGAAAACCACCGACCATGTCCTTTGGACTAACTAGGAATACTTGTGCATTTACTTTTTAAAACTGCATACAATACCAGAAAAGTTAGAGATTGCCTTTATGTAGCACCAAAATATAGAACAGTTCAAAAATGCAGTTTAATACCTTGCCTCAGTAGTGTTGCAGAGGAACTGCATTGCACTCTTCAAATTACCAAGGAGTCTAAAATGATATACATAAAAATAGCTGTCACCTTCTTTTGTATATAATAAAATGAGACTCCCACCATCACACAAATTAAGCTCTGAAAGTTATGCATTAACTCCATCAAACTGTCAAAGAAATGAAGGCTCAAACTTCCTAAATGAGAAATTAATATGTCTTCAACTTTCTTCCTTTAACTCCAGGCTTTTAAGTAAATGCAAATTCTATTCTATTTATGGTAATGCAGAGCACACTTTTTAGGGGTTGGTATTGAAGACTGCTACTTAGACCTATGAGACCTAATACCAGAGTCCAACTCCAACTCTGTAATCATTTTTAATGTAAGATTGTAACAACACAAAAATAAATAAATAGATAAATTGTACAACTCTACAATCAAAACCAGAATCAGCAATCCCTGACACAGGTGTCAAACTCTGGCAAGTATGAAAAGGTCACTCTAGAGTCAGAGAACATCATCTACAAGAGAATCCCGTCTCAGTGATACCCTCTAGAAGCTGACCAAATTTCAGTTTTGGTTTCAGCTTCAGTACCAAAACCAGCCTGAAATTCCAATTCAGACATGTTTCGGTTTTGGCTGACCCAAAACTCCCCCTCCTGCCCAACTAAGATCACTGCCCACTCTCTGCCTCACCCCCAACCAAAACCACTGATGCCCTCCCACCATCCCTAGACCCTTCTCGTGCTTAACATAGGAGCCCTGGTAGTCTAGTGGTTGTCTAATCTTGAAAATCATACAGTATAATTAAAGTAACACTCTGACCTCTATATGCAACCAATGAAAATGAACATACAAAGGGGTTACTCTATCAGATTTCCTACTTGAGTAAATCATTCTTACTGCAGCATTCTGCACGGTTGCAGTTTTTTGTAACAAGGCATTTGTACATTCTCTATACATAATGTTGCAGTAATCTAATTTAGATAAAATCAAGGCCTGTACAATCAATCAATCTAAAGTGTTCTTATGTCAAAATTTTTCTAATTCGTCTACAGAACACTAGCATAAGTCCACATTTACAAACTTAAATTGAGGTGCAAGCACTTATGCTAGCCAAATGGCTGGTGTAAAAGCTGTTGCTTAACAATAAACAGGTACGTAAATGCAAGAATTCTATAACCTCCACACAACTGCCAGACTTGCCCCTCCCAGGCCCATGTAGTTTAGCGCTCTGGAATTTGTGCTCGCAATTTGTTGAATATCAACTAAGGCCAGTTACACATGGAACTGTTAATTATTCACAATTAACACCAATTATAGTCAATTAATCACTAATGCCAATTAGCAGCTCATTGGCTTATTGTTACACACATAACTGACCCTACTCTATAAACTGTGCAAGCAACTTTGCGCACCAGACTCACAAAGTTGGGTGTGCAACTTTATAGAATTAGGGGGTTACCCCTGGATTCTACATAGCGTGACATACGTTGCGCATGCAAATCCAGTCGTATTCTGAATTTGTGCATGTAACTTGCCAATTAACAAGCAATTACTGACACTAATTGGCATTAATTAGAATTTATGCACAGAACTGCCCAAGCACATTCTGTAATGTGATGTGCGTGAATTCTAAGTCACATAATTGAAAAGGGTGCATGGCCATGGGTGGGTCGTGGATGTTTCTAGAATCTATGCACATGGTAATAGAATACACCCGGTCTGTGCCTCATTTAGGCATCAGCATTTGCACCATGTTTTACTTAGTGTAACTGCCCGTGACTACATTTAGAAGCAGAGACAGGCGCTTGGCACATTCTATAAACCGTGCCAAAATTTAGACATTCTATAAAGTACGCCTAAATTAAGGTGTATATTACAGAATACACTTAGGCGTATTTCATTTCAGTGCTAATTTTTTAGGTGTGATATATAGACTCTAGTTATTAATGTGTAAATCATGTTGACATTCAAAATCAGTGTACACAAAATCACATCCCCCTCAACTGAAATTACTGATAGTGCTCCTAGAATTATACTTAGGGGCGCAGGAGCCAATTTTTCAGAAAGACTGGGGGTGCTAAATCCATCTCAAATTAACCATTCCTCAAGCACCCAGGGGACCATCATACATGGAACTTGTGGAGAGGTTAATATTTACCACTTCTGATTCATATAATTGGTCCAATTCATTACGCGTTACTGTTATTCCCAACAAGAGAAGTTTGACCCTGAAGCAGATTACATCAAAACATCACACTGTGTTGGATTCACGATGGCGACAGTTAACAGCATGCCTATCAAAGTTAAGTATATAGGAGTTTTTATTTGCACTTGGGAAAGCCATTGCAGATCCCTGGAAATGAGCTATGTTAAACAGATCTACTTTGGGGATCTGCTGAGTTCTGGTGACCCAGGCTGGCGAACTCCATAGTCCTTGGTCTGACTCAGTATGGCTTTTCTTATGTTGTTAAAATGTATTTTAACAACTCTGGGGAGGAGGGGCAGTAATGAACTGGACTGATTAAGCAGGGACTGTCTATGTCAGGTGTTCAGCGCTGCGTGCATCTGGTAGCGCTATACAAATGTTAATAATAATTATTATTATATAAATGGGAACTAGTAGTCGTAAATAGTTGGCCCACACATTTCAAGTGTGATGGTCCTCTAAGAATATTTTTGGTGATTGTGTGCATATTGATTTTAACTCAAACCCAATTAACTCAAAACTATCAAGGAAAAAAACCCAAAAGTTTAAAAAATGCTACAGTTTTTAACTATACTTCCCAGCATCTAGAAACCAGCTGCTGGGCAGAAAGCCTCACAACTGTAGAAATCCTTACTCTGGAACAGCACAAGTCCAATTAAATCGATATAGTTTGTCTTTGCTTACATAAAAAGATCTGAAGAGTAATCCCAATGTTCGTGTCTATCTTTCAAACCTTTAAATAGTTCTTTGAAAAAGTGAGACACATGGAACTTTAAACTTTCCAAGTAATCAAAATTATTTTGTCTTATCCATTCATACAATTTCCTCAAAACAGACACTCCTCACGCACGCACGCACGCACGCACACACACACACACACACATTCATTCTGAAGGCAAATTAACAGGCAGGTCAAAGGCATAAAACCAGCCTGAGCCAATGACACTGCACACAAAATAAACATTCAAATAAAATAATAATGACCTGCTTTCCCTCCAATACAATAACAGCAGCATCAGATATACTGGTAAATAACAAAAATTAACAGTTCACAGGCACAAAACAAGTATGATCGCAGAAAAAAGAATGTATCTTACAACAAATATGTCAGTTGCTCACGCTGACCGCTGCCATAGAAGTTTCAAAATGACATTCACATACAAAGAGCAACAGAAGAGAAGGAAAAAAATCCTGCAGAAGAAGCAATGAACCACATAATGAAACAAAAAGTGGATTACACAATAAATAATGGGAACCAGATGATTCTTTATTATCAGCATCAGTTACAGCTGACACAGCTGTGTTTCGGCATAAGCATACGCCTGTATCAGGGGTCTTAAAAACATCTTAAAACCAAATGCCAGCGGAATAGAATCAGTTGCTGATTCTAAATTCTTATAGCGCTCCTGATGAATTTGGACATTTTACACAAAGTGTTCAAATTCTGAACAGGAAAGAAGGTCATTTTCGAAAAAGAGAAATGTCTTTTTTTCGAAAATACTATGGATATTTTGTATTTTGGACGTTTTGTGATTTGGATGTTTTTTTTTTTTTTTTGGTCCATTTTGGAAAAAAAACGTCCAACTGCAAAATGTACAAAATCAAGCTACTGGGATGTAGGAGGAGCCAGCATTTTTATTAGACTGGTCCCCCCCGACATCTCAGCACAGCAATAGGGCACCCTAGGGGGCACTTAAGTGGATTTCATAAAATGCTCCCAGGTACAAATCTGACCATTGCTCCCTTACTTTGTCTGCTGAGCCCCCCAAAACCCACTACCCCCCCCCCCCCAACTGTACACCACTACCATAGCCCTTATGGGTGATGAAGGCACCTTTATGTAGGCAGTGCTTTTTTTGTAGAAAAAAGGTGCCGGTACTAATTATGGGTGGGGTCACTACATATGGCTCCACCCTATGATAGCCACACCCCTTATACCAGCCATGGCGCATATAAACAGACATCATTGAAAATATTATACTAGTATAGGAGAAAAAAAATAACGTGATTTTTTTTCATTATAAATAATTTCTGTAAGCTGTTACAGCTCCAGTATACCCAGTGCAAAATAAGACAGCAGATGTAAATTCTCAAATTGGACATATTCCAAACACTAAAATGAAAATAAAATTATTTTTTTCCTACCTTTGTTATCTAGTGACTTTGTTTTTCTGATCATCCTGGCCGAGTATCTGATTCTGCTGCTGCTATCTGTCCTCTTAACTCCATTTCCAGGGCTTCCTTTCCATTTATTTCTTTACATTCCTCCTTTCTTCTTCATTTCTTGCCCTACATCCATAAGTAAAGGCTGGGTCCTCCTCCGTGGAATTGACTGGAGGAGGTGTAACGTGGATCCAGCGTTTGCCTATTTTCTCCATCCATGTGCAGTTTTTCTCCTCTTCCCTTTCCCTCATCTCCATTCATGTGCATCTTCTTCTTTTTTCTTTCCTCCCCTCCATCCATGTCCAGCACTTCTCCTCTCTCCTTCCCTCCATCCATGTCTAGTATTTCTCCTCTCTCTTCCCTCCCCTGTATCTATATAAAGCAATAATTCTCTCTCCCCTCTCTTCCATCCAAGTCCAGCATTTCTCCTCTCTCCCTGCCAACCCCTCCAACCATCCATCCATGTCCAGCAATTCTCCTTTATCTCCTGCTCTCCTCTCCATCCATTTCCAGCATTTCTCCTCTCTCCCCTGCCCTCCCCTCCCATTCATGTGCATCTCCTTCCTGTCTTCCCGCCCCTCCATCCATGTCCAGCATGTCTCCTCTCTCCCCTGCCCTCCCCTCCCATGTCCAGCAATTCTCCTCTATCCCCTGTCCTCTCCTGCCATCCATATCCAACGATTCTCCTCTCTCCCCTGCCCTCCCCTTCCATCCATGTCCAGCGAATCTCTCTTTGCTGACCTCCCCTCCCATCCATGTCCAGTATGTCTCCTCTGCCCCCTGCCCTACCCTCTTATCCATGTCCAGTGATTCTCCTCTCTCGCCCTAGCCCTCCCCTCCATGTCCAGCAATTCTCCTCTCTCCCCTGCCCTCACCTCCCATCCATGTCCAGCGATTCTCCTCTCTCCCCTGCTCTCCCCTCCCATCCATGTGCAGCAATTCTCTCTTCCCTGCCCTTCCCTCTCATCCATGTTCAGCAATTCTCCTCTCTCCCCTGCCCTGCCCTCTCCTCCTATCCATGTCCAGCAATTTCTCTCTTCCCTGCCTTCCCACTCCTTTCCGTTTGTGCACCCATGCTCCCCGAGTTGAAATCTTTTGTTTACCCAAAGTCGCGGAAAACCAGTAGTGAAAGCAGCAGGCAGGCAGGTTCTGCATCCTCATCACGTCCCTTCCCTCTCAGGGTGTCCTGTCCTCGCGGAAAGGAAATTGCATCAGAGGAAGGCAGGACGCGCTGAGAGGGAAGGGAAGCGACGAGGATGCCGAGCCTGCCTGCTGCTTTCACTGCCAGTTCGACGCTACTTCGTGTAAACAAAAGATTTCAACTCAAGGAGCACGGGTGCACGAACGGAAAGGAGTGAGCAGGTGAGCCGAACCTCAGGAAAAAGGTGCCGGTACGCTGTATTGGTGCGTACCAGCACAAAAAAAAGCACTGTATGTAGGTACAGTGGGTTTCTGGTGAGTTTTGAAGATCTCACAGTTTCCTCCACAATTTTAACAGGTAGGGAGAGAGGTAGGAGACTGGGTCCACCTGTCTGCAATGCACTGCACCCAACACTAGACTACTCCAGGGACCTACATGCTATTCTGATGGACCTGAGTATAACAACTGAGGGTGGCACAGAGGCTGGCAAGTAATGTTTTTCATCACATTTTTGGGGGGTGGGAAGGAGTTAGTGACCACTGGGGGAATAAGGGGAGGTCATTCCTGATTCCCTCCAGTGGTCATCTGGTCATTTAGGGCACCTTTTTGTGCCTTATTCGTAATAAAAAAAATAGATCTAGCTCAAAATGTTTTAGTCCTGGACGTTTTTGTTTTGTTCCATTATGGCTGAAAAACGTCTAAGTCTTAGGAACACCCAAGTCCCACCCTGAACATGCCCCTGAAATTCCTCCTGGAGATTTGGACGTACTTCTGACAGACTTCATAGAAAAACGTCTAAAAATAGGTTTCAAAAATACTGATTTGGACGTTTTGTGAGAAATACATTTTTTATCCATGTTGTAATGTTGATGCACCTTAATTTCAATGAATGAGTGCCACAGAGAATGGTCAGTAGGCTTCTAATTACAGTATGACAGCATAAATAGAGCTGTCATACATAAAACTATGCTGATGAAATTGTTGCAAACAATACCAAGTACTACTGCATGTTCTGCATTTAAAACAAAACACACCAACTAGACCACTGAAAGAAAAACCCTACCACTATAAAATTATCTTCAGGAAAAGTAGGTCTTTCACATACCATATTCAGGAAGGACTTCCAGCAATCCGAAAAGAGGAAAACTGTGGTGCCGATACCTCTTTATATTAACACAGTACTTTTTGCTAGGAAAACTAAGAAAAATCCACTATTATCAAGGATGGACTGCAATGAACGCTCTCTGTTTGCAGAAGTCATATACCCTGAAGCAAAGCTGTTGGGAAAGAAGCTTCAAACACTCAAAGGGAAAACAAATGGGGAGAAAAAGGCAGAGAATGTTTTATGGAATTCTTTCAAATCCTTCCACCTGCCTGTCTGTCTTTGATCAGGGAGGTAGAGGCAGGTTAAATGGTGCAGTGCTCAAACATAACATCACAGTTGGATTTCCAAACCACAGAACAGCTAACCATTAGACTTCACTGTCAGATTTCAAAGGATGGATTTTACACTTTAACCTCAGGACGCTCTGTCCCAAGGCTACAGGTATTACACCATGCTTCTCCACCATTAGGAGATGACACACATAGCAACCAGTAGCAAACTACACATTCAGTCACTGGATGTCACTGTACCTAGCAACCATTAAGAAAGTTATAAGGTTCAGTCCCTAGCTGTTACAGTAAAACCTACAACAACAACAAAAATGAAATACACATCTTAATCATTAGCAGCTAGGCTCTCGGGATAGCGGCATAGCAATCAGGGGTGCCTTGTTTACAACCCATGTGAATGTGTGAGTGTGGGTGTGTCTCTGTGTTGAGGATAAAAGAAAACAGAAGAGAGGCAGTTTGAAAGGAGTAATCCCTATCCACTACATATCAATATTTCTATGCTGCAGCTCCTGGAACTGCCATTCCCAGAGAAATGCATTGGGCCATTTTTCCATTTCTGTGGAACTACTAGTCCAAACTGGTTCGTTTTCAAATTCAATGTGCCTTGCTCTGGTTTTCTCCCTGCACTCTCTCTCACTCCCCCCACCCCACCAATCCACACCAAGTTTGGTCCAATTCCATTAAATGTTCAGTTATTTTGCTCCCAGAAAGATAGATGTTCGTAACTCCTAATGTATAATTTCTTTCCAACATTTGACTGGGTTGAGAAGAATAAAAAAGCAAAACCCTCGCAAGATACCACACAATCGACTGTGGCACTGGCAGCACATAATCACAGGAACAGAATTACCCACATGGGAAAGACATTCAGCATAACTGGGCCACATTCATAAAAGGTAGTCAGAAATGCTAGTCCAGTAAAAATTAGTTACCTTACAACTTCTTTGCTGACCTTTAGATCTACGTACTTATGTGAATTACTACAGTAACCGCCAATTAAAACTATCAATTACTGGTACTTCTGCTGGAAAGGTAAAACAAGACACAAATATGTATAAGAAAAATGAATCTGCTACACTTTTACGTGAATCAACATATCAGATATAAAGCAGAGCCTTGCAAGTGAATTTTCTGCTATATTAAGTGGACCTATATGTTAGATTGTGGGACCTTTCTGCCTATTGTGTGTCAGGCTTACAACCACTGCCAAGAATGGGGACCATGGAAAAGGCTGGCAGGCCGCCCACCCAGTGGCGTAGCCACAGGTGGACCTGGGTGGGCCGGGGCCCACCGACTTAGGGCTCAGGCCCATCCAAAAGTAGCACATGGTAATGAAAATGCTGCTCTGCACAATACTGCCAGCTTCGCATGCTCAGTTTTCAGCACATGCCTGCTGCAGACTACCAAGGTGGAGACTGGAGAGAAGCATTTTCCCACCAGCTGAGATATTTTTTTAATGTGGGAGTGGGGGAGAGAACATTTTGTGCCCACCCACTTCTTGCCTAGGCCCACCCAAAATCTGCTGTCTGGCTATGCCCCTGCGCCCACCCCTTCTTCCCCCCTCCTCGAGCCTCGGTGCGTCCTCCCTGAGCCTATCTTAACAGGCCCTAGTGACCTCTTCGGGGGCAAGAAAAACCCCTACTCTTTCCTGCCCACTGCCGCCATTCTTGCCACTACCACCGCTTCTTCAAAATGACTGCCGAGACTTCAAGCGGCAATCTCGTGAGGCTGCTGCAGGAAGTCTCAGCAGCTATTTTGAAGAAGCGGACACCAGCCAGAGCAGCAGTGGTGGGCAAGAAAGAGTGGGCTTCTTTCTTGCCCCCCGAGGTAATCCCAATGTGCTCCTCTGCAGCTCCTCCCACGCTGGGCTGGTGAGTGCAGGGGTTCAGAGGGCTGGAAAAAGATGGATGGAGTGTGGGGGGCTAGAAAAAGTGAATGGAATCTGTGTACAGGGAGGCTGGAAAAAATAAATATGATGGTAGCTGTAAAGGGGGGGCTTGTAAGGTAGATGAAGTGCAGGGTGAGGGTAGGTGCAGGGAGGGAGGCTGGGAACAAAGGTGAATGACTTTAAACGCAAAAATATTATTTAAATCATGGCAAAGAAACTTGCAGAATTTTGAATTTTTGGGTGCAGAATTCTGGCAAGAGTAAACTTAAACTGTATTCTGGGTCTTGTGAGTATGATGGAACATTTAGAAAATCCACAGATTTACAAAAATATTAGGCAGCTCGCTTTCTGTCTCTGCCTTGTCTCATCAGTGCACTATTCAGTAAAATGATCTGTTAATGTTGTTTTAAAGCATTCAAGGGCGAGGTTCCCTTTTTCAGAAAACCTTGTAGGCCATAACACAATTAAGAAGTGAGAGGGAGAGAACTAGAGCTTCTCTGGTTACCTGATACCAACAAACAAAATCTGAGAACTCACTTGGGATAAGCCACAGTGATTTAAAAGGGGGGGAAAAAGTTACATCTGTAAGGTTTACCACAGCAACAATGGCATGAAGCATTGAATTGCAGGCATGACGTCAATGCAGAGACACACAGATGCACTGAAATTCTGTCTCTACTCGTTCTGCAGGCTGTACCAGTTTAGCACCCTAGGTGACATTTTACAGATCGTTATTCTATGGATATGCTATTCTGATAAAAATGCATGTGCCAATATTTTGTAAAAATCCT
The DNA here is from genome assembly GCF_901765095.1 of Microcaecilia unicolor. Classification (NCBI taxonomy): domain Eukaryota; kingdom Metazoa; phylum Chordata; class Amphibia; order Gymnophiona; family Siphonopidae; genus Microcaecilia; species Microcaecilia unicolor. The sequence goes on along the minus strand of NC_044033.1, from coordinate 268,600,906 downwards.
CTGTTTCATCCAGTTCCCCCAAATCTAAAAGAACCCCTCTCCCTCTCTCTACCATATCTAATATGCCCATATCTAATAACCAGCAGACCCGAACTAATTCATGAACAATGCATCACATTTATTAAACTAAGAAATTAACGATACTCACTCCTTTCCACATAATTCTATTACTTCAAACTGCACGAATCTTACCACTCCAGTTATATTTAAGTGTACTTCTACCTTTATCCTACTCTGTATTGCTCACTAGAAGCTGTAGTCCCATCCCTGGAGACTTATCAGCCTCATTGGGATTACTTCTCTCTTTATGCTACTATATATTTGTCCCAGAGCTGTATTCTCTTTTCCGGAACCTTACCAGCTCCTTGCACCTATTGCTACTCTATTTTCCACTCTGTATATATTCCCGGAGTTGGTACTCTCCTCTCCGGAACCTGTAAACCACATTGAGCCTACTGCTGTGCGGGAAAATGTGGGATACAAATGTAATAAATAAATAAAATAAATAAATACATCAAATGAAGCCACTTCTGTATCAACAAAACAAACAAACAAAAAAGCTAGGATCAGCCCAGGTAGGATTCACATGAAGTAGAGGATGTTGGCTTACACGCTGCACAGACTTGCACATTTCTGATAACATGCCACCTTTTCAATCTGAATATTGGGCAATTGTATAAAAGTGATGCCTAGAAGCAGGTTCTATTTAGGTGTGTCAAAGGCACCATAAACTGGCAGTTAGGCACCTAGGCACACTAGATGCTATTCGATAAAGTAGCGCCTAAGTACCATAGCACCTAACTGCAAAGTGGACATACATGTGGGTGGAGCATGAGCGGGCCATGGGTGTGTCTCCAAGGTACACATGTACTTTACAGAATTCTACTACACGCATCAATAGCACGTCTATGCATGTCAACTTATGCCGACCTTTGACATGGCGTAAGTTGGGCAGACTGGATAGATCGTTCAGGTCTTTACCTGCCATCATCTACTACATTATGCTAATATGTGCTGCTTTTGGTAGCTCATTTACAAACAGAGATGGCATAGTTATTTCTAAAGAGGTACTTTAATTATTCTATTGCAAAAGTCAAAGGACATGACCCCTTTCCCAGGAGAAAAGCACTATAATATAGACAAAGCATGAAGGGTGGTCACCAGCTCGTCCTTGGTGCTGCACCTGTGTTCCACTGTGAATGGGTTGGGCTGCAGAATTCCATGGGGAAGGCATCGTTATTCTAGATGGCCAATGGTGTGAAGGCAAATGACCAGAGGCAGTGGGGCAGCAGCACTTGAGAGAAACACATGCTATCTCTCAGGTCCAACAGCCCATTCACGAAGGGGGGAGAATGAGAAGATTCAAAGATGCTAGGCAAACCATCCCGTGGAGCAAAGGTTCTCAACCCCGTCAGGTTTTCAGGATACCCACAACGAAGATGCACGAGACAAATTTGCATGGAATAAAGGTAACATATGCAAATGTATTTCATGCATATTTATTGTGAGTATCCTGAAAACCTGACTGGCTATGCGTGTCCTGAGGACTGGGTTGAGAACCTCCATCACAGCGATATCAACTAATCCAAAAATTGAGAGTTTAGAGGGTGTAAATCTAGAAAGACTGAAGTGTAGTACTGCTTTGCAAAGGAACAAAAGATGCAAACGATTTGCTTTTCTTTGGAGCCTCTGAAAGGATACAGATGGGGGAAGTGATATGGGTAAATTATCTGGGCTGAAATTTGCTCTGCACTCATCAGTGGTTAAAAGTACGTGCATAGGTTTCAGAGAACAGGGAACAAGGATGTGGCAAGGGGAGGCAGTGTGCAGGAAGGTGCGCTCATAATTTTTCCTACTGATGGAGCCACTGGGCTTTTCTTCATTTAAGCTTGCCTCTCATGAAAATACTAAGCAGGGTAAGTGCACTACTAAAGTTCTAATGAGTAAGAGAGAGAGAGTGCCTTCAAATGAGTTTGGCACTCTCCTAATGAAGGATATTTGGCATCTCTGGGGTCTAGATAGGAAGGACAAAGCAAAGCTAAGAGGTTCAATGACAACGGAGAAAGAGGAAAGCTAACAGGAGAGGGAATGTGCTGGAGGGAAAGAAGGCAGGGACAATGTGTGTGTGAGAGAGAGGGGAGAGACAATGAGCAAAGAGTGTGGGAAGAAAAGGGGGCATAAAGACCATCAGTAGGTAAGAGGGAAAGGAAGAAGATATGAAATGAAGGGGAAATGCCGGTGGGAAGCAAATGTAGTAATGAAAAAAGAAGGCAAAGAGTAGGTCAAGGAAATGGTATTGGGTCAGCAATTTTCTGGGACAAGTATGTTATGTTATGTTATGTTATGCACTACTTATATTCCATAAATATCACAGATGGTTCACTGCGGACTACAAAAAAAAAAAATTTACAAAAGGCTAATACAAATCACATCACAATTTAATGCATAACAACAAAATAACTGTTCGTTTCAAATTAATTATGTAAATAAAACTGTCTTAAGAGCCTGTGTAAAAGCTTAATAATTAGTCAAGATCCAAAGCTGTAATGGTAATATATTCCATAACGAGGGAACTTGATAATGCCGGCTACCGTCTTACGTTCGGGTAGATGTCAAGAAATTGGGTGGCCTAATTCCTTCTTGGTGGTACCTAGCTGCAAAAAAGACACAACGGCCCTAAAGCAGGGGTTCTCAACCCAGTCCTCGGGACACACCTAGCCAGTCAGGTTTTCAGGATACCCACAATGAATATGCATAAGCTAGATTTGCATACAATGGAGGTAGTGCATGGAATGCATACCTTTTTTCTTTTTGTCTAGCACAGTTGGATTGGAAATTTCATGCTTAAATACAGCATTCTACACTCACAAAACATGATTGTGAATTAAGCTTAAGTTCTCTTTTTTCTAGGTGGTACCAGCAGCAGCACCAACTCTAGGCGAGAGAGGAGAGAGAAAAATCAGCAGCAGCACAAAGGGTAGACAGCACTGGTGCTGAGAACCTCCAATATTGAGCAAGCCCCTTTCGTTGTGTCCAGGAAGGGGTAATTTTCATTGTGGTTGGCATCCCCAATCATTTTAAAATGTTGGCACCTTTGGCAGACAGCAAGCACAATCAAGGATCATTCAAAAATGCACATGCTGCCCTGTTTTCTGCCCCATTATGGTCTTCTGTTTGAAGCAGAAAGTGCACATTGCCAGAAGGGGAAGGAAGCAGCAGCAGCAACTGTAGGAACATCTGCTGCTCTCTCACTTTCACTACATTGTGGGATGGCCAAAGTCACCAGCATGAGGTGGTGCATGGAGGAAGAAAAAGAGTGGAAAAGGAAGAGACTTGAAAGAGAGAGGGTAACCAGTAGACAAAATGTAAAACATTAGGACAATGGAGATAAGCTAGGATGAGACCAGTGAGCGAGGTGGGCAAAAGGAGATGACAGATGCTGGCATTAAGAGAAAGACCGCAGGGCTGGGTATTGGGATAGAAGAGATAGGCTTGGATAGATTAGCTGAAAATGGAGACGGGCACTAGATGTGGGACAGTTCAAGACAATCTGCTGTCCCTCAGAGTTCCAGTTAGGATACTATGTGTGGGGGTTGTCTGGGATGGGGAGCGGAGACTGCATGTGTTGAAGTGCAGCAGTTCTTATTTCGAAACTGGCCCCATGGCAGCAGATGTGTGCTTTAGCACTTCTCCTGCTACCCGTGCAACTGGAATGATTGAAGAGAACAGTTGTGAGGTAGTTGGTCAACCCTGATGAAGAAAATCATCACATCTGCTACTCTTACTTCCTCCCTGAATGCTACCATCACAGCTGCTGGATTCACTGTTCAGGTCGAGGATCTGCCCTCTCCACCACAATCAGTTCCTTTCATAATGTTAAGAGCAGAGGTCCCCTCTCTTCCACCATCTCCTCCCAAACCACCATCTTCCAGCTACATTGAGATAGCCACTGGCTCTTTCTTCAACCATGCAGTGGCAGCTGTTTCTGCTTCTGCTGTCATTTCAGTCCCTGATGTTGCCCTCCCCAAAAATGCGCTGCTTGAGGCAACTACCTCAGTTTTCCCAATGATAAAATCCGGCCCTCAAGTGAAGGCAGAAGACAGAGGAGATAAAATGAGAACTGTAGACATTGACAATACGGTTGGAAATACGAAGGGAGAGGCTGAGTTAGAGAATACAAACATGAAATTCGGGAAAGCATTACAAAAGACAGTAAAATAGTATAAATAAAAATCTCAGGCAACAAAGAGAAAAATACTATGTTTTTAATTATTGGAATTGAGTTTTTTGAAAGACCGGAATCATTTATTGTACATGCAGTTTAATGTTATTGTGCTGCACTTCATGGCTCCAGTCAAAAAAAACTGTGCTATGCCTTTAAATATTTACAACCAAAACGTACCCACACTAGCTTTGGCATATTCTTTTTGGAGGGGAGTAGGAGAGAGGTAGGAAAGGAGATCGCTCTGCTAGAAAAGCACTACTCTTCCCCTTTTATCCAGTCCACTAAAACTCAGTAAACTTAACCTAACTTCAGAAACGTCCCAAATCAGCACTGAACTTAGGATGGAGCGGAAAGGCTCTCATGGGCCCTGTTCTCCTCCTCTGTTTTGATTTTCAGATGGAACCTGTAAGGTTCCCCTTTCAATGATGTCAGGATTTCTTTTTGAGGTCTTTCTGAAATGGCTTCATTGGCATGGCACCTGAAAGAATGGTGGCAGTGGTAGACTGTTTCTTTCCACTGCAGCTGCTTCATATGAGTGGCATACTGGGTAGCGTGCATCCACATACAATGTCTTACATATCTGCTCAAACACCTGCAGGCTGGATGGAAAAACGTAGGCCCAAGGTACAAAGATGCACAAAAGAAACTAAGAGAAGATCTGGCCTAAAGGCATTGGTGTAGTTTGACTACTTCATTTGGTGGGGGGCAAGGGATAAAGAGTTCAGATTGGTGGCAGAAGAAAAAAAAATTTCCCCTCCCCTCAAATAGGTACTGATTAGCTTACTCTCCTCTCCATTCCTTTATTTTCACCTTTTCCTTATGTTTCCCTTTATTCCCCTATACCATTTGTCTCTCCGCCTCCTCCCTCCTCACTTTTCCACACACTTTCTTCCTCCCCACTGCTCCATAATTCCATTTACCTCCTTCCCTCATCTCTTTCTCCACCCTCCCTCTTGCTTCTCTCCTCTACACTGCCCTCTTCCTCTTTCCTTCTTTCGGCCCTTCCTACATCTTTCCTACCCACCCTTCTCAGCAATTCTTCCTTCTCTTTCATCTCTCTCCTTCCCCCTTCCTCACCCTGCCTTTCATCTTACTTTTTTCCATCTCTTCCCTCCATTTTATCTCCCTTCTTTATCTCTTTCCTTCTCACTCCTCACATCATCCCCCCTATATCTCTTCCATCTCTCACCTTCCCACTCCCCTGTACACCCTGCTCTCTCTTCTTTCCCTTCTTCCTCCCAATACACTCCCTCACCTTTCCCCTTCTTGCTCCCTTTCTCTTTTCATTCACCATCCTGGAACTCTTCTTCTGGGGCAACGGGACACCTTTTTACTTGGAAGAGCCAAACAAGCCAAGTTCTGTCCATACCCCCTTGCCCTCCCCCTGGTGTTGATGCTGTATAGGACAAAAAAAATTGGTAGGGACATGGCTCCTGTGACTCACCCCATTCTTCTACCTATGCTCGTCCTCCTTTCCCCTCCCCCAGTCCACTCTTCCCTTCCCACCTGCCTGGCACTTTGTGAAGTAATACAAAACCCTCCAAATGGGCACTCAATATAATACCATACCAGCACATGCCAGCAGAATTCTTTACCTCAGATGCAGATAGAGAGCATGACTCTCACCTGATACAAAATAGGGAACCACAAAAAAACATACAGACAAAAACTAAAAGCAGAGATGCAGGATTCTGCATATCATGCGACACCAGAGAAACAGAAAAAAAATACATGTTCTTCAGTACAGTGCAAAATAAAGCTGAAATGTAAATTAGATCAGTAAATTGAAAATAAAATCATATTTCCTATCTTTGTAGTCTGGTGATTTTATTATTCCAATCATCTTGTTCCCAATCTTTGGCTCTGCTTTCCTCTGTCTGTGCTCTTAACTCTATTTCCAGGGCCTCCTTTCCATTTGCAATTTCTCACCTCCTGCCCTATGTCTGGTACGGATCTTTCATGTTCAGCTTTGTTTGATTTCCCTGCCTCCTTCTCAAATGTATCTTGTTTTCCCTCTCTCTTCTCTTCATATGTAGCCTGTCTCCCCCTCTTCCCTTCCCTTTAAGTGCAGCCTGTGTCCCCATTTCTCTTCTCTTCCATATATGTGCAGCCTGTCTCCCCTCTTCCCTTCCCTTTATGTGCAGCCTGTCCCTTCTCTCTTCCCTTCTCTTTATATGCAGCCTGTCTCCCTTTTTCTTTTCCCTTCCCTATATGTGGAGTCTGTTTTCCCTCTTCCGCAGGTCTAGTCTTTTCCTACCTTCCTCCTCCCACCCTTGGGCCTCTTCCTCTTCCGTCACAATTCTTCAAACTCTGCAGTTACCAGCCTTCCTCTGGCCATCCCGAAGCTCTCCCTCTGCTGTGTCCCTCCAAAGGAGGTTACACTGAGAAATGGAGACAGTATGAGCATATCTATCCCATTATATGAGCTGAAGCCAGCAGGCGGACCTGAAGTAGGCAGAGACTGCCACCATTTCCGCTCATCGAAAACAATAGCAACAGATTATTAGCAATAACGGACTGCCTATGCGTGGTCCATCTGTAAAAAGACCAAAGCTGTTCCAGTTGGATAGGCAGTGTCTTAAAAGGTGGAGGATAAAAGGATTTTTTTTTTAACATTTATATCCCACATTAACCCAACTCAGTTGAGATTAGCATATATACCCAAGTAAGCATTTCAAAGTCTGTCTTTGAATGATGCTGCATGTTCAGAAATCACAGCCATACGTATAGACAGTTATTCAAACATTATCACGTGCACACTCCAGAACAGACATCCATACACACAATGCAAAAGTAAACAACAACTTCTACAGAGTACATCCAAAACTTTTCTCATTTCCATCTTCCAAAATTCTAGACAGCAGATGTAAAGATCAGCAAGACCCAAAGCAGTCCAAAACAAATAAAGTCAGAAACAACACAGTTTATACCTAACTGTTTAACCATCCTTAAGATTCACTTTGGGTTTAAAAAGCAAAACCATGTGAATATAAAGACTGGATAAACGAATCAAAACAAAGTTTAAAGCCAATGCCCTTAATATATACTTGATAGCAATAATGAAACAATGATGGAATATTCACAGAGCAAGTAGACTGAGCCAACAGATTTAAGGCCCTGTTTACTAAGCCACACTGTACATGCTAACTTTTTAATGCCCGCTAAAAATTAGTGCGCACTAATAATAGAGACACCCATTATATTCCTATGAGTGTCTCCAGCATGCGCCAAAAAGTTTGTGCGCCTACAGCGTGGGTTAGTAAATAGGACCCTTATTTTCCACTGAACATAACTAACTTTGTATGAACTTGGCGGCTAATAGTGTGCTGAACTGGACAATGTTGTCACATTTAGACTGACTCTGGACAGAACTTCTGCATTAAGGAAGCCCTTCCCTCATTATTCAATACCTCTCTGTAAAATAGTAGTAATAAAAAAAAGGTAAGTGTATTTTTAGAATATACCACTTAATTCTACAAAACAATAGCAGCAATCCCACATGCCATTTCTTTCTTTTGATGTAGGCACGAGAACAAAAAAAGATGTTAAATGCTCCCAAGTTTCAACCTAATTAATTTTTTTAACTGTATTTATAAATAGTAAGTCTGATCATTAAGCACCTGATTCTCAAAACACAATGTTTGTTTTGGTGGCCCTTTACTAGTCCCTATAACCAGCCCCTCCAAATGACACAATGATTTACAATTTAGAACTAATTACTATTCCAATGCTTCCTCTTTGTACATCCGTATGCTGCACAAGCCAGCATGTTTGAAAATATAAGTTGAGGTCAAATAAAAATGCTACCAACAATAAAGAACGACAACGTGGATATAGCTGCTCATAGGTTTGCTTGCTTTGCTTTGGGTGAACAGCTGCATGGAGGAGAGGGAAAGGGAAACCAGCCTAACTGGATTCATCTTTTTGAAGTCATGCCGTCTCCTGTTCTCAATCTAACCTCCTTGGTCAATTCTTAGCTCCCTCCACCTCCTGCGGTCCAACACTTGCCAGTTCAGCAATTTTCTCTCCCATTTAGACTCTTTGCAGTTACCTACTGACTTCTCTTGTTTTAGTTCATAAATGCAAATTTCCTCCTCCACCTGTGTTTTATATAAATACACATATCCACATATATGCACATGTACTGTGGAAAAACATCAGCATCATATCTATGTTATTTGAATGTTCTAATGTGTGTTTATTAGATGTTTCTTTGATATTATATCTATATTGCTTGAATGTTCTTCCATGCTGTCTATTATGGTATTGTTTATTTATTTATTGGGATTTATTAACCGCCTTTATGAAGAGATTCACCCAAGCTGGTGTACAGCAGGTACAGTTTAACATCAAGCTTACAATTTTGTTAACAGCATAACAATAGTAAAATAACTAAGAATAAAAATAAATACAATAAATGAGGCAAACTTGAAAACAGTAAATTGAAAGCTAATAATAGATCTACTGTACAAAAGTATCAAAAATATACACATTTAACACCACTAGAATTCAAATACCAGAGATATAACATACAATGTTAGCATAATACTAATGATACACTTAATAAGCATTAGAACATTCAACTAACATAGATATGATGCTAAAATTCTTGAAAAAATCATTCTTTTCCAACTGCAGAATCATCTTGGAGGGCCTATTCCTTACATCCATGACTATGAATTCGATGGGCACCACTCCTCTAAGACCTCTTTTATGATTTTACCAAGTGAAATCTAAGCCACTCAGTTATATAAGATCTGAACAAAGGCAAGCAGAACATCTCAGGTTACTGGGATGCCAGTGACCAGATATGCCTCTCGGAGTGCTGGCTATTTTCCCTGATTGTATTTACCCACCTCTGCTTTATTTTGCTACAGAAACTAACTTCTTATTTTTCCTAATTTTGTGTAATTATAAACTTTACTAATGTAAGAAGATTCTCTTTGTATTGTACTGTTATATAATTGTTCTACAGTACTCTTAAATGTGTATATATTTCTGACACTGTTTCACGTTAGTCCTATCATTAGGTTTCAATTTGCCATTTCCAAGTTTATCTCATTTATTGTGTTTTGTTTATATTTGATCATTTTACTATTGTTATGTGGGATGTATTTTTTTAAGTTGCATCTTGTTAGACATTTGAAGAAAGTACTTACACCTCAGAACAGTTGTGCAAAGTTTTATAACTCCATGCTTTGATTACTGCAATTTGTAGTAGTAGTAGTATTGGGAGGTATGAATACATTACGCCGGTCTTGAAATCATTACATTGGCTACCCACAGAGGCTAGGATTAAGTTTAAAATCCTACTGCTGGTGTTTAAAGCTTTGCGGGGAGAGGTCTCAAATATGTTGGTAACGAAACTGCAAGTATACCAACCGAGGAGTGGAGGAGTGGCCTAGTGGTTAGAGCACTAGGTCTTGCAATCCAGAGGTAGCCAGTTCAAATCCCACTGCTGCTCCTTGTGATCTTGGGCAAATCACTTAACCCTCTATTGCCTCAGGTACAAACTTAGATTGTGAGCCCTCCTGGGACAGAGAAATATCCAGAGTACCTGAATGTAACTCACCTTGAGCTACTACTGAAAAAGGTGTGAGCAAAATTAATAAATAAACCGGCAAGAAACCTGAGATCAGCCCAACAGGAATATTTGGAAGTACCATCATTCAAGGTGATAAACGTAAATGACTACAGAAAAACTATTTTTTATGTAGTTGGTCCAGGGTTGTGGAATGATCTACCTTTGAGGCTTAGAAAGATTCAAGAGGTTACTACTACTACTACTAAACATTTCTAGAGCGCTACTAGGGTTACGCAGCGCTGTACAGTTTAACAAAGAAGGACAGGCCCTGCTCAAAGGAGCTTACAATCTAAAGGACGAAATGTCAAGTTGGGGCAGTCTAGATTTCCTGAATAGAGGTATAGTGGTTAGGTGCCGAACGCGACATTGAAGAGGTGGGCTTTGAGTAAGGATTTGAAGATTGTAAAGTTTATTGAAAATGCATCTTTTTAGTCTAGTATATGGCACAGATGATAGTTTTAGCTGATTGATATTGGGGATTTTACTGTATGGGAAGCCTGCTTGTTAGGGTTCAGATTGTTTTGTGGTTGATTTTATTGATTTTATGTATGTTTCGATTGTAAACCACAGAGAGAACTGGGATTGTGCAGTATATAAAATGTTAAATAAATAAATAAAACTGAGTTTTTTTATTAAATTATACCTGCTTGTACACCACCTTGAGTGAATCTCTTCATAAAGGTGGTTAAAAAATCCCAATAAACACACATACATATATACCTTCTTGAAGAACCAGAATTAGCCTGTTTTATCTTTTTTTTAACTTGTTGCACACAGATTTATCGCCCTCTCAGTGTTTCCTTTTGTTCATTATTAAAGCAAAATAAGAGGAAGAAGGAACAATTTGACAATTTAAAATTCACCGAGAGACACTATATAAATTGTTATTCTGTTCAAACAACTGCTTTTGCTTTTTAAAGCAGTACTTCCTTCCTTTCTACCGGAACCTGTGATCGTGCAAAGTATATTGCCTGTTCAAGGTTTCCAAAAGACCTCAACACTAAGAAGATGCATTTGTGCCTACAATCTGAGGAAAAAAAAAAACAACATTCCTCATTTGATGTCGCAAGGCATATTGTAACACACTTGACATGTACAACCACATGATGAATTAAACGCTTTTGTCCCCTAGGGGGCCATTTCTTCATGCCAAATAAGTTAGAATCACACTCAATAGTTTAAACAGAAAGGGCTCTGGCTGTTAGTCAAGAAAAGCAACAAGATGCTGGAGGAAGAGAAAAAAAAAACTATAACCAGAGTTGCCTTTTCCAGACAAAGAACATTCCCTCCCCATCCCGACACAGAAATTTAGGCTGGAATCCAAGGTGCTACTTATCAGTTGTTTGACATAAGAAGAGAACTATGTGCGTCACTAGGCTCAGCAGGATTCCCTAGTTTATGGCTATATATCATTTGGTTCTTATCTTATCAACATTATAATGGTCTGGAGCTTCCAAAGTAGCAGGAATGAAACCAAAAGAGAAAAGAAAAATAAAGTAACAACAACAAAAACAAAAAAAAAGTACAGTTTGAACACAGAAGGAGGCACCCACAGGTAGTTTACATTGAGCTTTTTCTAAAACACGTAATCATGCCACCTATTACCAAGGCCACTACTGTAATGAATAAATCAAAAGTGAACAGCATTGTTCTGTGGATGCAAATACTGGAAAATAGCATACCTCTCAAAAAACTAAAACAAAAGGAATATGCTGGACTGTGAAGATATCAACATCAAATAGGATCACATGAGTTACTGTACTGCAAGATCACAGTTGGATTGGATATTAGCAGGAAGACACGCTAGGGTGAATTATATATATGGAACTGGAAAAAATTGGCACCAAAAAAAGCACTATTCTATAAGCCGTGCTTAAAGTTAGGTACGGTTTATAAAAATAAGGCTTACGCACAGGAATCGTGCCTAACTTTAGGCGTGGCCATTTGCACCAACTGAAACACCCAAGGGCCCCTTTTACCAAGTTGCGGCAAAAGGGGGGGGAATACACTGGCATCGGTGCATGTTTTTGACGCACGCTGAGGCCCTCTTTTACCGCAGTGGGTAAAAGGTAGGTCTTTCTTTTTTTTTGCCGCACAGCCATTTCAGGGGGAAGCCCTTACCGCCACCCACTGAGTTGGCAGTAAGGGTTCCCGCGCTAACCAGGCTGTAACCGGGCAGTGATTACCGCTGGGTACACGCCGGTGCTACAAAAATATATATATATTTTTGTAGGGCCGGATATGATGGCGCAGGGAGTGGTTACTACTGCCGGGCTGCTGCAGTAGCCCAGCGATACTTCCTTTTTAGTAAGCATTAAGACCATATTGGGCTTATCGCCACTCTGTAAAAGCGGCCCTAAATTAGGTACGTATCCCCCATCATTCTATAACATGCATAAACATAAGGAACGCCCCTGCTCTGCACATGACCCTCCCATTTCTGAACCCCTTTTTTCAACTCACACATATATTCTATTAAAACTCACATGTATATTCTATTAAAACTAACTAGTGCCAATAATTGGCTTTAAAAAAGCCAATCATTGGCACTAATTAGATCATTAATTAAATTGTATGCACAAATTGGGTGCACACCCAAATTTGCTTGTACAAGTTTTGGTGACTTTTATAGTAAATCAGCAACAAATTTAAAAGCAGGACACTTAAGACCCCAATTAATATTTCCTTTCTTTATTTATTTATTTTTATTTATTTGTTGCATTTGTATCCCACATTTTCCCACCTCTTTGTAGGCTCAATGTGGCTTTGCCTGAACCAAACACTCAACATATCTCTCAATGGCTGTATCACTTATGACCTTGGGTCTAGTACTTCATATGTAGCTGAGAAAACTTTTGCAAACCGCAAGTAATGTGAAATAAAAAGTTCTTTTACTTTAAAGACATTTCTGAATATCTGCACTTACTCACTGATGTCCTTAGTCATTTTGAATACTGTAGGTGGTTGTTATACTTTTGACTGTGACATCCTAGTAATGACTAGTTAATCTTTTGTAATTCACATAGAACCTAGAAGGCACTTGCAGAATAGAAGTTTTTTTCTATTATATAATACGTTTTATTGAAATCAGTGTCTTCTTTGCAATAAAGAAAGGGTATAAATTAAACAATTCCTTGTTTCTTGAGACAAAAAGCAGGAACAATAAAACCAATCCACAATCAGTGTGTGAATAAGTGAACGCCTCATTTCCTTAGCACAGTTAATTGGTGAAAGAGGGAGGAAACAGAAAAACAGGGTTTTAGGGAGACATCCTCCTCCACTAATGAATTGAGGTTGAAGGGGGGCAGACTCAGGAGTAATGTCAGGAAGTATTTTTTCATAGAAAGGATGGTAGATACGTGGAATGCCCTCCCGTGGGAAGTGGTGGAGATGAAAACGGTAATGGAATTCAAACATGTGTGGGATAAATACAAAGGAATGGATCCATGGAATCTTAGCGGAGATTGGGTGGCAACGCCGGTAATTGGAGTTACCGCCCAGCTACCGCATGGCCCTTGCTGTAATTTCATTTTTGATGCGTGTCCACTACGCGCACCGGAAAATAGTTTTTATTTTCTGGCACATGGCAGAAACCAGGCAGTAATCGTCATTCTACGCGCATAGATGATTACCGCACAGTTAACGCGTGAGACCTTACCACTAAGTCAATGGCTGGTGGTAAGGTCTCAGACCCAAAATGGACGCGTGCCAATTTTGATTTTACTTCACGTCCGTTTTTGGCAAAAATTTTAAAAAGGCATTTTTTGCAAGCACACTGAAAAATGGATCTGCATGCGCCCACACTACCACGGACCATTTTTCAGCATACCTTAGTAAAAGGGCCCCTAAGTGACTTGCCCAGCCAGAGTCATAGGGAGCTGCAGTAGGAATCAAACCCAGAATGCTGGGCTCAAAGTCCGCTGCACTAACCATTAGGCCACTCCTCCACAATGGAATCTTGCACTCAGAGGCTGTTATAGAATTCACGCTCAGCATCTAAGCGGCTAACTTGTGGCACCCAGTTATAACACAGACTTACACCTGCCACCTGTTAACCGTATTACAAGGCAATGCAGAACTTAATGCCACCTCAGGAGGTATTAACTGCTCTATATTATCTGCTGCATTAACAGATGCCACGCGGTAAGCTACCGTGCATTCACTGCAAGGCACAATCCACGCCCATTCCACACCCCATTTCATGCCATGTTGTTAAAGTGGAAATTAACACACATGCTAATCCATGGATTGTATATATGACACCCAGATTTGCACAAACAATTTAACTGAATGAGTTCAAGAACTAATTATTGATGTTAATTGGCACCCATTAAAATTTGCAGACATATCTGACTGTGTGCTACTCTATAAGGCGTGGCCATGGGAGGGGCATGAGTGTATCAGGGGTGCTCCAAAACATTGCGCACATAGTTATAGAATACCAACTCAGTGCGTCTAACTTTGACACCAGCATTTACACCAGATTTCGACAGGCGCAAGTCTGGAATCTAACGTTAGGGCGGTAGGAATTGGCACTGAGAACTATATTATAAAGGTCACATACCCTTTATAGAATAGGCGTATTCAACCCAGTCCTCGAGACACACCTGGTCAGTCAGGTTTTCAGGACACCCACAATGAATATGCATGAGAAAAATTTGCATATCATGGAGGTAGAGCATGCAAATCTCTCTCATGCATATTCATTGTGGGTATTCGGAAAACCTGATTGGCTAAGTGTGTCCTGAGGACTGAGTTAGAATAGGACTTGGCACCAATTTTTTTTCGGCCCTTATTTATAGAATTCCTCCCTAAGTGTCAAGCCATGCACTAACAGTTAATAAATGCAAAACCCACATTAACTGCTTAACACACTTCAGTAAAACACTCTTCTAATTTCATAAATTACCTCATAATCAAAATTGCTGGAACCAACTCTAGGTACGTTAAAAGGTGGCTCCCAAAAATTATTCATACAATTTTTTTTCTTTTTTAAGGGGGGAGGGAGGGGTAAGTGACCAGAATTGTTAATATATAATTATTCAACAGGGCCTCACCAGCCTGTTGTCCTCATGCCACAGATTGGGGATTCTTACTGCAGAACACAGCAAGGCCTCATTAGAAATAATGGCACCTGTGGTAAACACATTTTAACGTGGGGGCAGCACTTCCAAAATTGACAGCTCTACCAGTAGGCAAAAGCGTCAATAAAATCAGGGAGCAAAACTGGGTTCAAACACATAAACGCCTTCAGTATTTGACATTCACACTTAGCATTACAAGACCAAATAGAAAAGTTTTGGCTAGCAAGTCATCTTTTCTATGTGAAGCTCCAAGACACCTTTAAAAAAGGGCTTCTTTTTTTTTTTTTTGGTCCTGAACACAAATGAATAGATCCTTACAAAATTATAGTCTTCAACTTTACTTTCCAAAATAGCTCTATAATGTCTGTCCTTCAAGCAATTCTGCCAAAACAATATTGTCTCTATTTAATCATCTGTTGTCCACTCCTTCCTGTCCTCTGTGTCCTACTGCCCTTCCCTTTCTCTCAAATCTCTCCTAATTGCTCTTCTCCCTTTTTGGCCTTCACCTGCTTTTATTAATGTTAGATCGACAACAAACAAACCATCTTTCTCAGTGTAAAGTTCAAGGTCTTAACGGTCACATACCTAAATTTTGTAGATCAAATGTCACGACAGCAGAGAGAAAAAAAGGTGCAGTATTTAATGGTGTCTAGAAGGGTCATTAAAAAGGCACATGAACCGCAAGTGCCATCAATTTTATCACATTCAAAACCTGACAGCAACACTAGCAATCCATCTTCTAAGAATTACATCGGGTCCATGGTGTACCCTCAAAGACAGCTGGAACCTCTGTGAATTGTGCAAGATTCCAAAAGTACATAAACCAAGTAATATTTACTCACCCTGCATCACTTAAAAATGCTACTTATGCCATTCTTTTGAAATTCTTTGAACAGCTCTCAAGCCAGCTCCATGAACCACTGAAGCTTGGTTAGAAGAGTCACAATTGCCTTATACTCATTGTTTCTGATTGGTCTATAATAGCTGGGATGTCACAAAAGGCATAACACACTTGTGAATCAATCAGGTCCAATTTATGTGGGGTGTTTTGTGATAATACTTAATGTTATCAAATCTATGTAAGCCACATTGAGCCTGCAAATAGGTGGGGGAATGTGGGATACAAATGCAATAAATAAATAAATAAAAGTATGACTGCTCTCAGAACTACTGGGAACTTGCAAGGGAGCAGTTCAATTGAAACACACACTGTTTAACATTTACTATCATTTTTACTTGACAGAGTTATAAAGTACTACTTATTTGCAATATATCAGAAAGTAAACAAAGTGCACTGAGTTTTCACTAAATTCTCCTTTAAAATTCAGAGAAGATGTGAAGTTTCCAGCTCACCAGTGGCAACCAGCAATTCAGAACTGCTGGATGATTCCTCAGCTATCTACTGGCTCAGGAAGCCATGGGGCAGGAAGGAAGAATTTCCAGTGCATACACATTGGTGCAGGAGGCTACAGAAGCAGAGTTTGCAATAAGTGCTTCCTGCTTTTCCTCATCTTCATTAGCTACAGTTCTCAAGGAAAAAAACTCATTATATGGTGTTTAGACCCACCCAGTGCATCCCAGAATGCAATGGGCAGGACCTGGGCATCGCCATTTTGTTCCAGGCGGGCCCGAGGCAGGAGGAAGGAGCCATTGCTCCTGCCCTCCTGCCTCCACCTTGTTGTAAAGGTACAGGAAGGGGCAGGGTGGGGGTCAGGTACAGAAGGGGGTGTGTGTGCACACAATCCACTGGACCACCAGGGAAAATTTTTTTTAAGGTTCGGGAGTCGTTGGGGGGGGGGGGGGGGGGTCGCAGTCCACTGGACCACCATGGAAATTTTAAAAAAAAAGGTTTGTGGGGTCACGGGGGGGGGGGGGGGCAGGTCGTGGTCCCCTGAATAAAAGATTGGGGTGGTCAGGGTCCACTGGACTACCAGGGTAAATTTTTTTTTAATGTGTGGGGTCAGGAAGGTCAGCAGTGTTAAATCTATTTGACAGCTCGAACTCGCAAACAGCAAGGATGCACAAAGGAGGATCCGTGCAGGTTATTTGTATGCGATCCCCTTTGTGCATCGCTGGCTATTAGTGATTCATTAAATTTTAGTGAGGCAACCATTCAGGTGAATTTTCGAAAGAGAAGGACGCCCATCTTCCGACACAAATCGGGAGATGGGCGTCCTTCTCTCAGGGCCGCCGAAATCGGTATAATGGAAAGCCGATTTTGGGCGTCCTCAACTGCTTTCCGTCGCGGGGACAACCAAAATTCACGGGGGCATGTTGGCACCATACCAAAGGCAGGACTGGGGTGTGATTTAGAGATGGGCGTCCTCGGCCGATAATGGAAAAAAGAAGGGCGTCCCTGACGAGCATTTGGACGACTTGGTCCATTTTTTTTCACGACCAAGCCTCGAAAAGGCACCCAAACTGACCAGATGACCACCGGAGGGAATCGGGGATGACCTCCCCTTACTCCCCCAGTGGTCACCAACACCCTCCCACCCAAAAATTTTTTTTGCCAGTTTCTATGCCAGCCTCAAATGTCATACCCAGCTCCATCACAGCAGCATGCAGGTCCCTGGAGCAGTTTTTAGTGGGTGCAGTGCACTTCAGGCAGGCGGACCCAGGCCCATCCCCCCTACCTGTTACACTTGTGGTGGTAAATGTTGAGCCCTCCAAACCCACCACAAAACCACTGTACCCACATCTAGGTGCTCCCCTTCACCCATTAAGGGCTATGGTAGTGGTGTACAGTTGTGGGTAGTGGGTTTTGGGAGGGGGGGTTGGGGGGATCAGCACACAAGGTAAGGGAGCTATATACCTGGGAGCAATTTATGAAGTCCACTGCAGTGCCCACTAGGGTGCCCGGTTGGTGTCCTGGCATGTCAGGGGGACCAGTGCACTAGGAATGCTGGCTCCTCCCATGACCAAAGGGCTTGGATTTGGTCCTTTCTGAGATGGGAATCCTTGGTTTCCATTATCGCCAAAAATCAGAAACGATCAAGTCTAGGGACAACCATCTCTAAGGATGACCAAAATTTCAAGATTTGGGCGTCCCCGACTGTATTATCAAAATGAAAGATGGACGTCCATCTTGTTTCGATAACACTGGTTTCCCCACCCCTCCATTGGGGCATTTTGCGAGGACGTCCTCAGCAAAACTTGGGTGTTCCTTTCGATTATGCCCCTCCACGTAACTTCATATGTCTAAGTGGTTTGAAAATACACCTCATAGTGTATTATTTCCAAAGGTGGCTATTTCTACTTCCAGTATTTATATCCCACTTCTATCAACAAGCCGACCGATATTCAGGAAAGGCACCTGGCTGGTTAAATAGTACTTAACCGGCTATGCAACAATATTTGCTAGTTAGCGCTTAGCGGATAGTCAGTTATATTGTGCAATATAACCAGTTATCTGCTGATTTTTCAGTGCATCGCCGCCTAAGTTTTGCACATCAATAGTTGGTCTATCTTTGCCTGAAAGGAACGTAGCCTGGCTTTGAATTTCTGGGCTCAGTGCTGACTGCGGGAGGCAGCCCGGCTATGTCCCGTGGTCTGAATATCAGGCCCAAGGAGTCTAAGCACTTTACAAAAATATTAAATAGTCCTCTCTAAACATAAATCATTACTGAGCCAATGATCAGAAGCAAACGTAGGCGCTAGAGGCTGTTAGCGCCATACTAGCACCTGCGTTTGCTACCGCCCCATGATCAGAGTCCCTGAGCACGTGAAACAACGTGTTTGCAGGCTCTGAATGCAACTAGCATGCCAATGCATGCAAAGCAGAGCTCTTAGAGCAAGTAGCATGCAAATGAATGCTAAACCTATTCATCCCCAATGATCAGTGACCAGTGCGCCAAAGACTGGCACGCTGGCTGCGGAAAACCTTATGCCAGCTTGGAGCGGGCATTATGGTTTGCAGATCATTGGGGAGGAATGGTGAGCCCTGTCCAGCATGCATTTGCATGCTAGTAGGCCCCCATTCCCTCCAATGCAGCAACCCCCCCCCCCCCCCCCCGCAGGAACCGATGACCCCTCTGCAGGAATCAATGACCCCTTTCCCCAGCAACAGGGGGCTGGTGGTCCGTAGGACCTCCGGTCCCCCCGACCCACTCCCCGACACAGGTTCAAAGGGGGCGGGAGAGCCAGTGGGTCTGCAGCTCCCCTAACCCCCCCCCCCCCCCCCCCAGCATTTGTAAGAAGTCCCTGGTGGCCCAGTGGACCGCGATCAATCCCCCCACCCCCCTACCTTAAGTTGGAGGAGGGAGGTGGCACTCCCTTCTCTTCCTGCAGCGCCACCTGCAAAATGGCCCTGCCTTGGGATGCGCAGGGCGGGGCTTCACAACATATAAGGGGGGGGGTCGGGGGTCTGTCGCTGGGGGGGGGTCGTCAGTTGCCCACTGGGCCACCAGGGACTTCTTACGAATGCTGGGGGGGGGGGGGTAGGGGGGCTGGAGACCCACCGGATCTCCAGCCCTCCCTGAACCTGTGTCATGGGGGTTGGGGGGGCCGGATATCCTCCGGACCTCCATCCCCCATTTCAACTTGCTCGGAGCAGAGGTAGTTGGGGTCTGGTGGTCCCATGGACCTCCAGCCCCTGTGTTTGACAGCCCAGACCTGTCAAACAAGTGTGAGAAAACTCTTTTGGAACCATATATGTCAGTCATTCTAAAAGGTGATAAATATTAAAATGAGTAAACATTAGGGCCGCACATCGATTAAAATTTATAATCGCACAATTGATCGCATGACGCATCTCTCCCTCACATTTCCTCCTGTACAGTGCAAAATATAGACAGGAGAACTGACATGTTTCAATTACTAACCTGAAAATAAAAATCATTTTTCTTACCTTTGTTGTCTGGTAAGTTTTATTTTTCTAATCATCTTGTTCCCTCTCTCTGTGCTCTGAACTCTGTTTCCGGGGCCTCCTGTCCATTCACTATTTCTTTTCTCTCCTTCTTTCTCCTTCACTCCCTGCCCTATATCCATCTTTCATGTACAACTTTCTTCCATTTTTCTGCCCCTTTCTCAAATCTATCTAGTTTCCAACTCTTCCATTTCCCTCCATCCATGGGCGGCATCTCCTCTCTTCTCATCGGTTCCCTGCCATCTATGTGCATTTTCCCTCTCTTCCCTTCTCCTACCCTCTGTTCATGTCCATCTCCCTTTTTTCTCTCTTCCATCCCCCATTTCCACATCTATCCCTCTCTTCCACTGCCATCCAGCATCACCTCTTTCTCTCCCTCTTTCCCCATCCATCCAGCATTGCTCCTCTCTCTCCATCATCCAACATTGACCCATCTCTCTCTCTTTCCCCTCACCATCCAGCATCACCTGTCTCTCCCTCCACCATCCAATATCACCCATCTCTTCCCTCTCACACACTATCACCATTCTCGGTCCCACCCCCCACCCTTCTCTCCCTTCACTGGCCACAACCATCTATTATTGCCTTGTCTCCCCCTATGCCCTGCATTGTCCCATCTTTTCCCATAGTCTGCACTGCTCTGTCTCTTCTTACCCCCTCCCCATAGTCTATGTTTCCCCCCATATCCTGCATTGCCCCATCTTCTCTCCCTGTCCTTTTCCCTCTCCCGCTGGCTGATTCATTTTAGATGGTCTGGAGCTCCTGCACAGATCCCCTGCTTCTCTCTTCTTCTCTCTTCACTGAGGTTGTAGCGGCAACATGCCAGAGGCAGGCGCAGGGACATTCCTCTCTACGTGCTGCCACTGGCTCTGCCAGACCCAGAAACAGGAAGTTACACGTGATGTAACTTCCTGTTTCTCGATCCAGCAGAACCTGTGGCAGCACACAGAGGGACACGTCTTTGGGCCTGCCTTTTGCTTGCAGTTGCCTGCAACAGCCATAGTGAACAGAGAAGCAGGGGATAGGAGCAGGAGCTCCACACCATCTAAAATGAGTAAGCCAGTGGGAGAAGGAAGAGGACAGGGAGACAAGATAGGGCAAAGCTGGATACAGGAGATGGGGGCGACAGTAATGCGTTAACTGCGTTAAAAAATTTTAATGCGTTAAATGTGCAGCCCTAGTAAACACATTTCTGTATTTACTACTACATTTGCGTAAGTTCTTTTCGATGTTCACATGGGGCAAATCTGGTGAGGTGTAATCCACTGTAAAGAGATTGAGTTCTCCCTCTGTACCAGGTTCATTCTATTTGCTTTTCAAGCCCTCTTCTGTCAGACAACATTTTAAAACCTTATCACTTCCAATCTCTCATTCATCTGATTGTCAGCAAACTCATATAGAGGTTGTTCATAAGTAAGTAGAAGAACTGCATAGAAACACATCCTATGTTCAACAGAACTGAATATGTCCTAGAAACAGAGGGTGGTCTCTTACTAAGGTGCATACAGTTTTTAGCGCATGCTAATATTAGGGTTCGCTAAATGTTAGAGATGTCCAGCACGAGCTAAAAACGCTAACACGCCTTAGTAAAAGAGGCCCTGAGGGAAGCATGGCCTTGGGTCTCCAGTGGTTAATGGACCAACAACAGTTTCTAGCATCAATACCTTTTGTTTCATTCCCCGAGCCTCACTAATGCACATTCGGTTTGTGAGTGCACCTTAAAAATGTAGTGAACATTAAATTGTTTTAATGCAAACTAACCTACAAGTTAACATGTCTTAAGTTGGTTAGTGCAAGTTAACACACCATAGCATGCATTAATTTCTATTCAACTGAATGTGTGAAACCAAAGCCAAAAGAAATATCCCAAAATCAAGAACATTTCAGAAAAAATAAAAAAACAAGAATGAACCGAATGTCTTTTACCAGTACACATCCCTCTCATCTAGGCCATTACAGCTCATTCTCTCACATAACCAGATTTCTTTACATGTGCTGTCTTGCAGGGACATTTCTGATATACTCACAATTCTATCAGGTACTTGTGACCTGGCTTGGCCACTGTTGGAAGCAGGATACCTATTGGTCTGACCCAGTATGGCTATTCGTATGTTCAATGTTGCTGGTAGTTTCTTACATTTATCATTTATACAATTTTTGTAGAATAAATCCATTCAAAATGGTTTAAACTTAAGAAAAACAAAGGATAGAGTAAATTATGTCAGTTTTGTTTTTTTAAAAGACAAGAAATAGCATTTAAATCCAAAATTCCTATATTAATTGTAATATTGACCATCACTACAGACTTCCCATCCCTTAATAAATAAAATATAGCATATCATAGCATATTGTATGCTCAGGCCCACATCAAATGGTGGGGGGGAGAAGAGAAATGACTTTTCAACACCTTTCTAAATACTAACAAATTATGGGGTCCTTTTACAAAGGCGCCCTGAAAAATGGCTCGTGGTAGTGTAGGCTCGGGTTTTGGGCACACGCCGATCTATTTTTCAGCGCACCTGTAAAAAAGGACTTTTTTATATTTGCCGTTATCAATAGAAATCAAACAAAATAAAACATGGAAAAGAAAATAAGATGATACCTTTTTTATTGGACATAACTTAATACATTTCTTGATTAGCTTTCGAAGGTTGCCCTTCTTCCTCAGATCAGAAATAAGCAAATGTGCTAGCTGACAGTGTATATAAGTGAAAACATTCAAGCATTACTATGACAGTCTGACAGGGTGGGAGGAGGGGGGTGGGTAGGAAGTATGCATGGGGACATCAAAGCATATCATTGATATTCTAACAGGCTGGGTGTGGATAGGTGAGGGGAGGGTGATCAACAGAGACATACAGCTTTATGGTTTATAATGGGCTAGGAACCCCAGATCCTTGTTAAGTCCTTTCTGTTGGGTGTTAAAATATTCAATCATTCTGACTTCAAAGGTCTTACGTTCTTGTATGGTTTTAAAGTTACCTTTGAGGATTCTCACTGTGAAATCACTGGTACAGTGTCCTGGTCCTGTAAAATGTTGACCAACAGGCGTGGGAACCCTGCTGGCACCAGTATTGTTCATATGATGTCTATGTAAATTGAATCTTGTCTTAAGCATCTGGCCTGTTTCTCCAATATAGCATCCTTCGTTACATTTTTTACACTGAATGATATATACCACATTGGAAGATGAGCAAGTGAAAGATCCCTTTATGTTGAATATATCTTTCCTTTGTGGATGACTTTGGGGTCCTGTGAAATATTTTGGCATAGTTTGCAACTGGATAAATTACAGGGAAGTGTGCCCTTCTGTTCCTTTTCAGTCTGTGAAGGAAGTTTACTTCTGATTAGCTTGTGTTTTAAATTGGGTGGCTGTCGGAAGGCCAGTACTGGTGGGGATGGGAATATCTCTTTCAGTAATTCATCCTCCTGGAGTATAGGTTGTAGATCTCTTATGATTTTCCTCAGTTTTCCAGCTCTGGATTGTATGTCACTACAAGCGGGATTCTGTCTGTGGATTTTTTCTTTTTGTACTGTAGCAGATTCTCCCTGGGTGTTTTGAGGGAGGAGGCAATATTCTTGGAGATTATTTTGGGGTTGTAGCCCTTCTGTTTGAAGGATTCAGTCAGGGTTTTAAGGTGTCTGTCTCTGTCCCCTGGGTCAGAGCAGATACGGTGGTATCTTGTGGCTTGGCTGTAAATGATGGATCTTTTTGTATGTGAAGGATGGAAGCTGGAGTTGTGGAGGTAGCTACATCTGTCTGTGGGTTTCTTGTATATAGATGTTTGTATAAAGCCATCACTGATTGAGACCGTGGTGTCCAAAAAATTGACTTTTTCTGGGGAGTAGTCAATTTTGAATCTGATTGTAGGATGGTATGTATTGAATGCAGAATAAAATTGTTTCAGAGTTTCTTCACCCTCCGTCCAAATCATAAAAATGTCATCGATGTACCGGTAGTATTTTAGAGGTTTGGTCTGGTGTGTATGCAGAAATGTCTCTTCCAGCTCAGCCATAAAAAGGTTGGCATATTGGGGTGCTGTCCTGGTGCCCATCGCAGTGCCCATTATTTGCAGATAGATATCATTGTTAAAGTGGAAGTAGTTGTGAGTTAAGATGAATTTGATTAATTTTGTAATAGTTTCTGGTGAGTATTGATGGTCCAGTGTGGATTTTTTTAGGAGTCTTCCACATGCAGCTATGCCATCCGCATGTGGAATGTTGCTGTATAGTGATTCTACATCCATCGTGACCAGAAGGGTGTTAGGTGGTAGTTGCTTGATATTTTTCAATTTATTCAGAAAGTCTGTGGTGTCTTGTATGAAGCTGTTAGTTTTGTGTATGAGAGGTTTCAGAATTCCCTCTATGAATCCAGATATTTCTTCCGTGAGTGTGCCAATACCTGATATGATTGGCAAGACAAGATTCAATTTACATAGACATCATATGAACAATACTGGTGCCAGCAGGGTTCCCACGCCTGTTGGTCAACATTTTACAGGACCAGGACACTGTACCAGTGATTTCACAGTGAGAATCCTCAAAGGTAACTTTAAAACCATACAAGAACGTAAGACCTTTGAAGTCAGAATGATTGAATATTTTAACACCCAACAGAAAGGACTTAACAAGGATCTGGGGTTCCTAGCCCATTATAAACCATAAAGCTGTATGTCCCTGTTGATCACCCTCCCCTCACCTATCCACACCCACCCTGTTAGAATATCAATGATATGCTTTGATGTCCCCATGCATACTTCCTACCCACCCCCCTCCTCCCACCCTGTCAGACTGTCATAGTAATGCTTGAATGTTTTCACTTATATACACTGTCAGCTAGCACATTTGCTTATTTCCGATCTGAGGAAGAAGGGCAACCTTCGAAAGCTAATCAAGAAATGTATTAAGTTATGTCCAATAAAAAAGGTATCATCTTATTTTCTTTTCCATGTTTTATTTTGTTTGATTTCTATTGATAACCTTAAGAGTGGACTAACACGGCTACCACACTCCTCTACTTATATTTGCCGAAAATGGATGTGTGGCAAAATCAAAATTGCCACGCATCCACTTTGGGTCTGAGACCTTACCGCCAACCATTAACCTGGCGGTAAAATATCATGCGGCAGCAGGGTGGTAATGAGCTGCGCGTGGCCGAAAAGCATTATTTTTCAGACACGCGTATCGGATGCGTGCCAAAAATGAAACTACCACAAGAGCCATGTGGTAGCCGGGCGGTAACTCCATTTTGGCATGCGTAGACGCTTACGCGGCTTAGTTAAAGGGACCCTACGTATTATTCTTTACTCCAAGGGGCAGTTTATTCCAGTTCTCTGGACTTATAACGCTATAAGCTTTAAATCAAGAAGCCTTTAAGGTATGGCAGCTGTAGGATATTCCAATTTTTATGGCTACCACCCACCAATGAAATCTAATTATGGAGGATTTAAAGATCATAAAATACACCCCAGTATCAAAGTAAATATACCACTATGAAAAGGTAGAATAGTTAAGGGGGCATAAGTCAGTCTTCCACTTTATCAGTTATGTCATTTACAATTAATTCAAAATACTGCAGTCAAGCTCATTCATGGAGCTGGAAAATATGATAGTGTTACCCCTCTTCTGAGGTACTAGTTTTTTTTTTTTATAACCATTTAAATTTTTACAAGCGATAAAACAACTTGCTGGAAATACAGAGAAAGTAATATGTAGGAATTATTTCAGTCAGGTAATTCTATTCTCTTCCTTAGACCACTAAATAGGGAGAGTGAAACAAGTCAAGAAGATCCATTAAACAGTAAACAGAAAAAAAAAAACGTGGTATTAACCTGATTATCTAATAATAAAGATATTTATTGAGGTATAAAGTCTTTATACCTCAATAAACATCTTTATTATTATATATTCTTTCAGTCTTTGGAATCCTTGGTCGCCCTCCCACTTTTATTTCATTTCTTGTTGTTGTCCGTGGGGCGTCTAGAGTTCTCCGCCTTCTGGCGGATATTTTTTTCTCCATTAACCTGATTATCCCCAGATATTACTCGTCTAATTCATTATTCCACATTGATCATCTGATTGGCCTCCCCAAGGCCAATACAGTGTATAGTCAAATCATTTCATTGAAAACATACTTATTGTCCAATATTAGTCAGAAATAATACATCCGATCTTTCTCTTTTAAAAACCAGAAATTATTTAACAATACATATACTTAAGTCTCTAATTCAAATCCCACTGATTAAAGTAATTCCAGTCTTCACAGGCTTCACTCCTTTTAAAGTAATAATTTGAGGAAATATTTCTGAGGAAAACTTTAGGAGTCATACCCAGAACTCTGGGAAAAACAATCTCGATATCAATCATCTGAGGTACTAGTTTTAATGCATCAAATCTTTCATTCCGGAATACCACAGGTTCTGTTCAGATCACTTCTTCCCAAGATGCAACTTCACCTTCTGTGTTCTAACCATCATCTCCCTTGTAGGGTAGCTAGCTAGATCCAGATTCGCCTAACAGGGTTGATCCAATGCATGCAGGGAATCCCAGCCTTGCTTTACTTAGGGAATCCAATGGGAAATCAGAACCACAAGTCCCAGAATTCAATAGGGTAGCCCAGGACTGGGTCAACCCTGTTGAGCACATCTGGATCTAGTTGGCAACTCTACCTCCTCGTCATTCCTACTCATCTGCAGATTCATTCTCACCATGCCAGATCAACTTGTTCTTCCATAGTTGCCCCTCATACCCCTGGATCTTCATATTGAGCTCTCTTTATAAATTCTAGGGCACCTTTGAAAATGTACCTTTTCAGAAAAGCTTTCAGTTGTTGATTCTTTGCAAGCCCTGGAATAGTCTTTTAGTTTGTCTGTCCATTTTCTCTCCATTCTCTTCCCTCCTGTTCTTTTCAATGGGGTTATTTCCTATTCCTTGTCCTCCTTCCTTATAATTATAACATTTGTAACTTGTGGCCCATTTTACTAAACCGGGCTAATGATTCCTTGCACGGCAATTCGCATTGGGCTTCATTGCATTTGCCGCAAAGGAATCCCTAGCATGGTTTAGTAAAAGGAGCCCTTAGTTTTCCAATGTGTCATTCCATTACTCACTTAAATTTTTATATTATCGGCTGTAAGACGCTTAGATTTTGTGATTTGCGGTATACTAAATAAAGTTGAACCTAAATCCTACTCGGTAGAATGCCTGACAATATATAAACAGAAGGCAAATTTTCTTTAGGTTTTATGATTCAGAACAGTTCTATAGCTTGTTAATTCTACAAGGATTTGATCAAAACATGCAGGCTAGTTCCAATTGGTAGAAAACCTATGGAGCCATTTTACTAAAGTGCAGTCAAGTTTTGCATTTACACCACAGCAAGTACAAAGCATGTCTGGTGGGGGCATTCCCAACATCATCCCACACAGTTACCACTCAGAAGAGTAGTTTGCTGTATATTAAGTGCATTAACACTGACTGCAACAATAAGCGTTAGTACGCAGTACAATACTATGTGTGAACTGCAATGCACTCTCCAAGCCCTTCTTTGCCCACCTCCTACTCTATACATGGTGATGCAGCTAGCGTCACAGCTATACGCCAATCCTATCATTTTCATTTGCTGACAGCATGCGTTAATTCACGGGCTAACTGCTTAGCACATTTTAGTAAAAAGGTCCCTATATTTTATACAGAGTCACTTAACCCGATCCTTAGTGAAACCCTAGATCCATCCAGGCAAAATACTCTTATTAGGCCTGTGTTGTTCTCTGAGATAATCTGAGGCCTAGTAGACATATACTTGGGGGATTTACCTTCTGAACTGGGACCGCCTTTTCCAGATTGCAAGGGTTCTTAACTGTACTAGCACAGCCCTAGAAATACTGGCTATTTAAAAAAAAAAAAACAGCAGGGTTGGGAAACACCATGCAGGTGGTTTCCAGAGCAGAATGAGTAAGCAGCTATTCTGTGTGCAGACAGAGGAGCGTGCTGAAAGATTCAGATGCAGACTTGGGTTCCTTTCTAGTCAGGAAGGAAAATTAATTGACTTTTAAACACTGGTTTTGTGAATCATATCTTGGTTATAATCGTTTCACCAGCAGATGGAAAACCAAATTCCTCAGGAATTCTGAATGACGCTTTTAATTCTACCACCACATTCTCTTTTAGCTGGCATGAAACAACCTTTTCCCTCAAGCAAAAAGTCAATTATGGAACATTATATCACTGCTTCTCAATCAGTGTGCCACAAAAAACTGAGTGGCGTGTCGCAAAACTTATGCCAAAGAACCCTCCAATTGGACAGAGGTCGTAGAAGAAAAAAGTAGCGCTAGGCCTTGGAGCCTATACACAACCTCAGCATTTACCACTCCCATCCCCTCCGACCTAAGAAGTTGCATCAGAGTGGTGGGACTGCAAAACACTGAGCAGGTGCTCAGGCTCAGAGGCCCTGCACTGTCAATTTCTGTTTCTGATGCAGTCAAACATGAGGGCAGCAGTGCATAAAAGGAGGTGAGTGGAGATACTGGACATGAGGAAGGTAGAAGAAGGGATTCGTGGAAGATGCTGGACCTGGCTAGAGAAAGTTTGCTACAGAAAGAAGCAATTAAAGGAGGGAGCCTGAAGACTGGATGATGAGAACAGAAGGATGAAATCTGAGGGTATTGAGAGGCAGATAAATATAAGGAAGAAAGCTGCACATGAACAATCAATGCTGGAGATAAGGAAGTGAAGAAGACAGGAGAAGGAAAAAGTAGTAGACTGGAGGCCCTGGACAGCAAGCAAAGAGGACAGAGGAAAGAATGCAAAGACCACACAGCTGACCTACAAATATCTTGCTTTCACTCAGATCTGGTAGAATAGGCCCTGAGGAACTGACTTCCCTGAAGAATGTAGGCTGATTTCATAGCAGACTTAATCCAGCATGTAGTAGAAGATTTAAAAGCAGGGTGCCCCTTGCAAGGACCCTGGAAGAGGACAACAATTTGATTCAACAGAAGAAAGGAATTAGTGACTTCCAGTTAATGAAGAAGTACTCTGCGGGATGTCCAGCTTCCAAAGAATCTAAGATCAACCATAAAATGATTTCTCCCAAAAGGAAGACAGAACAACTGCCTAATTCATATGTAAAGACAAAACCACCTTAGGAAGGAAAGGAGGAACCATTCACAGGGAAACTGAATCATAGTAACATAGTAAGTGAAGGCAGATAAAGACCTGAATGGTCCATCCAGTTGCCCAACAGTCACGTTCATTCTCAATTCTAGATTAAATAAACAATACTTGATCATGATCTTTCTTTGTTGTTTCTGGGATTTAGGCAGTAGAAGTTCACTCAACTCTGTCCTTATGTTCCAACTACTGAAGTTGCTGTCAAAGCCTATCCAAATCCATGTTGTCATCTGTGGGACACAGACTGTAAATGTCTGTCCTCACTTTCCAAATTACTGGAGTTTCCATCGAAACTCTCTTCAGCCCATCCTAAACCAGATTGCTATATGCAGCACTCAGACCATACAGCCTTAGTTGACACAGCCAAAGTTGTCATCTAAGCACAGCTTGATATACAAACACATATGCAACCCTTTTTGTTTTTTCATACCATTCATTTTCTAATTAGAGATCCTCTGTGCTCATCCCACGCCTTTTTGAATTCCACCACAGTTTTTTTTCTCTACCACCTCCCTTGGGAAGGCATTCCAGGCGTCAACCACCCTCTCTATGAAAAAGAATTTTCAGACATCACTCCTAAGTCTACCACCCCACAACCTCAATTCATGTACTTTAGTTTTACCGTTTTCCCTTCCCAGGAAAATATCTGTTTCTATAATAATACCTTTCAAGTATTTAAAAATCTTTATCATATCTCCCCTGTTCCTCCTCTCCAAAGAGAAAGACAAATAAGGTTGTGGATAACTTCTGTGCCTTCAACAAAGTAGCAACAACAGAAGGGAAAAAAATCCCTTAACTTCTCAGACACCTCCTTTCAAGGCCAAAGCAGTATTCTGGAAGTAAAATTTGGGTCCTCCATGGTAATAGAACCCTGGAGGATCAGCCTCAGGTCTTACAACAAGAGAACTGGAGAGCCTACAATCAGTGAAGCCAATCTAGCATGATCAGGATGACTAGGAATGGGTGCTTCACAATGCCATGAATCACCAAAGGTTAGAGGGTAGAGATTGGGCCATGGCTGAACCTTCCCAAGACACCTGGGCTCCCTTCTCCTACTGAAGAACCAGGGGCACTTGGAGTTCTGCCAACTCACCATGAAGTTGGCGCCCATAGCACCCCCCCCCCCCCCCCCCCCCCCCCCCCCCCCCCCCATATACTACACCAAGAGGCAGAAGGCTGCTGGACTGAGTTTCTATTCCCTGGAGACAAGTCTGGTGACTGAGAAAGTCCACCTTCACATTGTCTACTCTTGCTACATGGGTCACAGAAAATTTGCCTCTGCTCATTCACACAGAAGGTCACACTCTTAGTCCCCTGTTCTTTGACAACATTCACTATGGCTGTGGCATTGTCAGATAGAACATACTGCCTGACCCTGAAAAAGGGGAAGGAAATGCTGTCAGGCCAGACAAATTACCCTTGCTCTGACCACTGCCTTTTCTACTTGTTTGGCCACCTTAAGGTCATCAACTATGATAACCCTCAAGTCCTGCTCTTCCTTAATACATAGAAGTACTTCACCCCCTATATTATACCATTCCCTTGGATTTTTGCAACCCAAGTGCATTACCCTGCATTTTTTTAGCATTAAATCTGAGTTGCCAATTGCTGGACCATTCTTCAAGCTTCGCTAGATCCCTCCCTCATGCTATCCACACCCTCTGGGGTGTCTACCCTATTACAGAGTTTGCTGTCATCTGCAAAGAGACAAACCTTATCAGACAGTCCTTCCACAATATCACTCACAAATATGTTAAAAAGAGCTGGTCCAAGGACCGATCTCTGCAGTACTCCTGCCTGGACTCCAGCTTTAAGTCTGCCCAAATGAGCCAATCATTGAGATAGAGGAGAATTCAGATTCCCCAAATCCAGACTTAATTCTTTCCCCCTAAAGGTAGGACAGCAAAGGTGGGGGGGGGGGGACTTACCACTGCTTCCAGGGGAACCGGGACCCACAGGCTGAGGTTCCAGGTTGTCCAGGAGAAAAATAAAATCTCCACTACCTCAACCAAGAGTCCAGTCATAGCCCAGGTCCGGGAGGAGTTCCCCTGCTAAAGGTCAACTACAGGCCCTAGAGCCATAGCTCAGGGCCCAAGGAGACTAGCCCTGAAGAAAGAAAAAAGAAGGACCTTGATGCACCAGTCCAACTGCACTGTCTGCTGGAGGCAGAGAAATACTGGAAGGTTCCTGGCTGCACCTCTCCTTATATAGATGTCATCAGAACTTCAAATGTTCTCTGGCTCTATGGCGATATAACTCATATTTCTGGGCTGGTCTAGCAGGATAAGGAGGAGCCTGTATTTGGAGAGAGAGTCTATCTGTGTTCTGAGTGTATGACCGAGGCCAAACATTTAGTGTCCATAAGAATCTATAGTTATACAGCATGATTAATTTTCCCAATAGGTGCATTGATGTTCTGTGCTCACCGCAGTATTTATGATGCTGCCTTTTCTTAGGAAGGTCCTTGCCGGTGCTGATCTGTAATGGTAAATTTGTTTTAAATGCCGAGTGACTTTTGTAGATATTGTATTAATTCATAATATGCCTGCTACTGATGATGGGTTATGTTGTTATTAGTAAGATGACACAAAAAAATTACACATTTTTTGTATGCTGAATTATATGGGGAAATGCCCTAGTTCAGCACTGCATCCATTGCTATAAGTTACACTTTTAGAGAAATAGAACACAATTTGAGAATGGCAAAAGTTCACCAGTTTAATTCTTACATTTGAAATAATTTGTATGTTATTTTAAATACACTTTCTATCCATGTGGAGAAAAGTAATCTGTTTCGCTTCTGTTCCATGTCAAGTCTGCATGTGTTTTGATATTTAATAAACTTGCTGCAATCAACCTCTAGATATCTGCTTCATTGGTTGGCCCATTCCTACTACCTTGGTTTCTTCTTTACTTCTGTTCGCTGACCAGACACAGGCATCCAAAGGAGCATTTGGCATTAGATCTTGAATTGTCTTCATACTTTTCTCCTAAATCTCTACCTGTCTAGTTATGTTTCAGGTTTCTTTTAGTACTGTTCAGTGTAGTTTAAAGTCACAGTCACCTGACCAGTGGCCAATGACCAGCAAATATGACAACTTAGCAAATTTTGATGCAATGCGCTATGAAGATCAACCAAGCTTGAAAGTGTACCCAAAAATCCTGTATTAGATGGAAGGTCCAGAGTAATATACAAAAAGTACCTAAATTAGATAGTAAATGTTCTTTCCAGCTAGTCCTAAGAAACAAGATGGCAAGCGATCTGCAAAATCCAACGTGGAGACAAACAAAGCAGATCAATCAGTGATATGGTTCAAAACTTTATTTTCAGAGATTCGCCCGACACAGACTGTTTCGCCCACAAGGGCTGCATCAGGGGCTAATAGTCCAAGCAGGACATGAAATTGAAACGTAAAAAACCAGCAGGGTGCTTTCCTCAATAAAGGTGAGGACATCAGCTCAATACACAGGGTAAATCCGGTCGTATCTCTCAGCTGCTGGAAAAGATGCGACCGGATTTACCCTGTGTATTGAGCTGATGTCCTCACCTTGATTGAGAAAAGCACCCTGCTGGTTTTTTACGTTTCAATTTCATGTCCTGCTTGAACTATTAGCCCCTGACGCAGCCCTTGTGGGCGAAACACAGTCTGTGTCGGGCGAATCTCTGAAAATAAAGTTTTGAACCATATCACTGATTGATCTGCTTTGTTTGTCTCCACTTTCCAGCTAGTCTTCATATATTATTCTAGGTGATTAGAGCTTACCAGCAGTGCTTGAACACATGGGAGGAGCTGACTTCACTACTGCCTGTCACACACTCACTCCAAAAGAAATGTCAAAAGTGATTTACACATCTTATCTGTAGAAGAATGTGGCAAAAGCCAAACAACTGCGCAGGAATCCAAAACACGGTTTAGTACAGGACATGAGTAAGGCTTTAGGAGAACTAACTTGCACTGCTTCAGGAGAAGCAGGTTTCTGGTTTTGCTTCCTAAATGCAACATTTTATTTATCTATCAATAGAGCCTTGTGATGTTACGGAGACTTTCCTTGCTAACCTGAGAAACACAATTTTGCTGCTGCATGCTTGTGCCTGCATGTTTTCTAACATCTTAAGTATGTAGCTTCTCTTCCTTTAAATTGTTAACATTCAGGCAGAAAAGATAGGAAAAACTTTTGAGTTAAAGGCAGAAGACAAATCTCTAAAATAAAACTATAATAGGCCCCTGCATAGTGCTGAAACCACTGACGGTTTCCTCACTATTCTTGCTAAACTATAGCTATCAAGAAAGAAAAAAATTCTCAATAGGAAATCCAGCCATGGTCCAGTAATACGACAAACTCAGTTTTATCTCCACCAGTACCTACGGGAACTGAGTGAACTTTCCTTGAACTTCAAGATAACAGTCCAAATTGTTCTCAAAAACCACTTTAAATCACAAGGGGTAAGGACTTTACATTCTAATACTCAAAAATTGAAATATAAAATCCTAATGTGGGATATTTTGTAGATCTATGCATCACATCACTTACCCTGCTTAAGAAAGACTTCCTCCTGTAGGAGCCTCATGCCATTAAAAGTTCCCTGAACCTTACGCCACATGTGCTCACCTATACATTGATAGTAGATGAGAAGTTTCCAGACCAGAAAACCCCTTTCTAGTTAAATTATTTTATTTTTGTTACATTTGTACCCTGCGCTTTCCCACTCATGGCAGGCTCAATGCAGCAGGCAATGGCAGGTTAAGTGACTTGCCCAGAGTCACAAGGAGCTGCCTGTGCCAGGAATCAAACTCAGTTCCTCAGGACTAAAGTCCACCACCCTAACCACTAGACCACTCCTCCACTCCAAATTATTCTTTTGTTCAGTCAGAAGTTTAGATTTTCAACCAGATAGGGTCAACGGATGCTTCTGTCCAAGGAAGGGCTCCTAGTGTGCCTTCCTACATTAACTTAGAAACACAGGCGACCCAATTTTGCCTACCTACTATAAGGCTACAGACCTAGGGGCCCTTTTACTAAGCCGAAAAAGCGTCTACACATGCCCAACAAGCGCCAAAATGGAGTTACCGCCCAGTTACCGCATGGCTCTTGCAGTAATTTCATTTTTGGCATGCGGCCAAAAAAATCATTTTTATTTTCGGACGTGCTTATCAGACGCATGCCAAATGGCATTTGATGTACGTAGGTCATTACTGCCCAGTTACCGCATGAGACTTTACCACTTGGTCAATGGCTGGCAGTAAGGTCGCAGACCCAAAATGGACGCGCGGCAATTTTGATTTTGCCACACTTCCATTTTCGGCAAAAAGTTTAAAAATGCTTTTGCAGGCACGCTGAAAAATGAATCAGCGCTTGCCCAAAACCCAGGCCTACACTACCACAAACCATTTTTCAGCACACCTTAGTAAAAGGACCCCCTAGTTTCCTTTCTATCTTTATATTGCTTTCCAACTGCCAAGTATCCTCCAACTGTTCAGTGATTATTTGAATTCCTGTACAGTTTTTATACCCACTCCCACTGAGATATTCTTCCATGCACGCAGGATGTCAGGAGTCAAGACTCACAGAAACAGATCAGTGAACGTGCCAGAGACTGGCGCAGAAAAAGACTTCAGCTGGCGGGGGTTGGAGCCCCTCACCAGCAAAGGTACCTGGCGGCGGGGGAAGTCGAAAGTAGAGGGGGCCAGGGCTAAATAGTGGGGGCCAATGCCCCGTGGCCCCACGTAGCTACACCCCTGGATCCATCTAGCCAACTATCCTGCTTCCAACAGTGGCCAATCCAGCTCACAAATACCTGGCAGAATCCCAGATAGTAGCAACACTCCATGGGATAAGCAGGTCTATCTTAATAGCAGATTATGAACTTTTCCTCTGGGAACTTGTCCAAACTGTTTTTTAAACCCAAATACACTAACTACTGTTACTACATCCTTCAGGACTGAGTTCCAAGAGCTTAGCTATCCAACAAGCGAAAAAAAAAATATTTTCCCCTATTTGTTTTAAATTATTACCATGTAACTTCATGGACTGTTCCCTAGTCCTTGTACTTTTTAAAAAAGGGAAAAATCAATTCATGTTTACCTGTTCTACTCCACCTAGGAGTAGAACACCTTTGACCTTGGTTGCTTTTTGCGGCCTTCTGGAAGGTGTTGCCCAAGGCAACTACCTAGTAAGAAATTGAAAAAGTGGGCATCCATATGGCAGATGGAAAGAAGAAAGATCAAAGAAGGACGACAAAAATGATAAAGGGGATGGAACTCCTCGCATATGAAGAACAGCTAAGAGGTTAGGGCTCTTTGGCTTGGAAAAGAGAAGGATAAAAGAGCCCTAACTTCTTATATCTTCTTCATATGCGAGGAGTTCCATCCCCTTTATCATTTTTGTCGCCCTTCTTTGATCTTTCCTAATTCCGCTATATCTTTTTTGAGATACAGTGACCAGAATTACACACAATAGTTAAGGTGAGATCACAAAATGCAGCGACATAGAGGCATTATAATACTCTTTGGTTTATTTTCAATCCCTTTCCTAATAAT
Organism: Microcaecilia unicolor; assembly: GCF_901765095.1. Lineage (NCBI taxonomy): Eukaryota > Metazoa > Chordata > Amphibia > Gymnophiona > Siphonopidae > Microcaecilia > Microcaecilia unicolor. Next base: position 268,565,436 of record NC_044033.1, on the reverse strand, counting down.
TCCTAGCATTCTGTTTGCTTTTTTGGCAGCCACTGCTGCATATCGAGCAGAAGATTTCAATGTATTGTCCACGATGACACCTAGAACTTTTTCACGGGAGCAGACTCCTAAAGTGGAACCTAGCATCAGGTAACTATGATTTGGATTATTTTTCCTAATGTACATCACTTTCCCTTTGTCCACATTAAATTTCATCTGCCATATGGATGCCCACTTTTTCAACTTCTTACTAGGCAGTTGCCTTGGGCAACACCTTCTAGAAGGTCGCAAAAAGCAACCAAAGTCAAAGCGAAGAATAGATCTCAACAACTGCACAAACAAAAACCATGACCATGTATTTTACCTGCAAGAAGGTGTGAACAATTTCAAGTACACAGCTTTGGGAAATTGGCCTCACTGTGGGGCAATTCTATAATTGGGTACTAGAATTTAGGTGCATCAGTGCCACACACCAATTCTACGATGGCATCTTACACCAAGATGCTATTATAGAATGTTAGTGTAAGCTAGCATCAATGCACCCGCATTTAGCTGTGCCCTCTTATAGCAGGATGGTGCACAAGTGGGAACCCTGCCTATGCCCCACCCATGCTCTGCCCATTTGTAAATCCCCCTTGCATTTACACATTAAGGGCCAGAATCTCCATTTCCCCAGCTGCAAAGGACTAAAATACAAATTAACACATGCATCCAGCTTTTCCTACATAAGCACGCAGCTATGGAATGCACAACCACTTGACATGAAACAAATGCGCGACTTAACCAACTTTTGGAAATCACTGAAGACCTGCCTCTTCAACAAGGCATACCGCAATGACCCATCATATGAACTTTAATGCAATACTACTTTCTCTTATCCCGAGTTTGTGATCTCTTTATACTTGTTTGATTAATCTACTATGTCACTTATGATCTTTATGTAATACCACTTGTATCACTCTGGAATGGCGATCGCCAAGACGGAACAATGTAAGCCACATTGAGCTGCAAATAGGTGGGAAATGTGGGATGCAAATAAATAAATATATATATATATATATATATATATATATATATATATATAATTTTTTTAGTTACATTTGTACCCTGCGCTTTCCCACTCATGGCAGGCTCAATTTGGCTTACATGGGGCAATGGAGGGTTAAGTGACTTGCCCAGAGTCACAAGGAGCTGCCTGTGCCTGAAGTGGGAATCGAACTCAGTTCCTCAGGACCAATGTCCACCACCCTAACCACTAGGCCACTCCTCCACATGCCTAAAAAAATCTGCACTGAAAATATTTCCATCTAAGTGTATTCTATAAGCAGCATCTAGATTTAGTCACAGTATATAGAATATGTTTAGTTGCTATCCCAGCGCCTAAAACTGCGCACCTCCGTTTATACCAATGAAAATGTGGCACAAATCTCTGTGCGTAGACTTAGGAGCAGAGGGCCATGTTCTATAACTACACATGTACATTTCAGAATGCCCATTTCCCCGCCCATAACCACGTTCCTTTTAGCCTGCGTGTTTTAGAAGTTAGGGGCACTGTGTTAGAGTATGCTTAGCGAGTTATGCATGTAAATTCTAATTATTGTCAATTAGTGCTTATTATTTCTAAAGTGCCATTATCAATGCTAATTAGCTTGTTAAGTCAATTAAGTTACGTGCGTTGTTATATCGTATGCCTGGATTTTGGCACGGATCTCTAGACATTCTATGTAAGGGGGAAATTCTCTAAATGGCACTCAAAAATGGGCACCGGAAAAGACTGGCACTAAGTGATATTCTATAAAGGCTGCGAGCCCTTTACAAAAGAGTGCTTAGCGCCAGTCCCAGTCCTAACTTTAGGCGCAAGACTTACGCCTGCTGAAACCTGATGTAAATGCAGGAACCCAAGCTAGGCGCACCAAGGCAGTAGTTTTTAACTACGTGCAGAACTTTTTCAGAATGCCCCTGTCACACCATGGCCACACCCCCTTTCGAGTTATAAGCCAATAGTTAGGTGCTATGCCTTATAGAGCAGCATGCAAACAGATGTGCACGCATAATTTAATGAGTGCCAATTATCTTCAGAAACTGGTTGTCAGAACCCATTTATCGCCAGTTAAGGGCTCGTTACTCAATTTGCAAAAATTTGGGCACACGAAACTGGGCACCATCTAGAGAATCCAGGGGAAGTGAATGGTATGATTAAATTATAAAATAGTTCTGAGCGCTCTAACACTTACATGCATAATTTATTTATATCCCACTTTGATCCAAAGTGGGTTGTAGTAAAACATACATAAAATGTGCTCATATTCTATTACTTAAGCATACATTGGTATGAAGCTTTAATTTAAGCGCCTTGTTATAGAATGAGGGGAATTATGTATATATAGTGAGAGAATATACATATTATTACAGACAAAAGAGAAGGGTTGTTTGAGAAAGAAAGACAGACATTAGAAAAAAAAAATTAAGCAAAGGAAAAAACATGTTCACAACAGAGAACTAGTAATCCCAAAACACCTATAGGCAACAATTCAGACTGAGGAAGCATGGGAGCAAGGTAGAAAAGATGAGAAGCCAGGAGTCTGATGAAAAACAGCTCTTAAGTCTACCTGGCTAATAATTTCTTAAGGACTCCAGGAACTGGTCCAAGCCTCTTTTGAATCCATTATGTTAGTCACCTTGACCACAATCCTCCGGAAACAGATTGTTATCAACTGTTGTCAAAAGACAGATTATGAAAGATCAGGTGAAGCAACAATAGTATACAGGGCCACAGATGGAACAACGAGGCAGATTCAGAATTCAGAGGGAGCAATTTTATTCAAAAACCCAACATAGCATGTTTTGGCAAATGGCTGTGTCAGGGGTCTGCATACACAAACATACAACAATTAAAAACACATGAACTAACAGATTAAAAAAGGGTTTATTAAAAAATATGTATGGGTATTAAATCATAGAATGCTGTATACATCCAAAACACATAGATACCAGATAGAATTACAGAACAATATGTCTTCTGGTAAAAATCCTCACACAACATCAACAAATGAAGATACTATAAAAAAAATATATACATACTATAAAAAATATATACAAACTGAAATTAACAATCATATAAAAATGATAGATAATAATAATAATGCTACCAACATAAAATTTTGGTCATGCCTATATTATCAGCTGTTCAATAAACTGTTTTAAAGGTCTTTCTCAGTTATAAGTGTTGATACAAAGTAGTTGAAGCAATTCAATACATATGTGTATACATACAATGGACCAAGCAGACACACTCCTGTACTCACTTAGTAGATGCCGGTCTTTCAAGTGGCTGTGTGCCTGATTTTTTTCTCTTAAGAAATCAGATAGAATTACACCGTATTTTATTACACTGGACTGGCTTCCTATTGAAGCTAGGATACTATTTAAGTTAGGATGTTTACTATTCAAGATTGTATGTGGCTCAATTCCTCGGTATTTGATTTCTCTTGTGCGGTATTCAAATGTAGGACAATATTATAATACTCAAACTTCGCTCTCATTTTCCTTTCCTACCCTTCGGGGAATTACCTCGAGGAAATTGTTTACTTGTTTATTTGCATATCAGGCTGCTGGTTTATGGAACTCACTGTCATTTAAAC